>NW_026961370.1:0-600000 GCF_963924245.1 Chroicocephalus ridibundus | reverse complement strand
CGCCAAGTGTTAAAGGGTGGTTTTGAGGCTGAAGGCAGCAGGAAAGCCTGCAGCCCCCAGGTGTGTGGGGCTACGCAAGTGGTTCTCAAAGAGCTTTAGAACAAGGCATAGTTTTCCCTGCTGGCTCTTTGGGCGTGGGACCAGTCTCCAGACATATGGTCATTTTTGGGCCTGACGCGGGGCCAAGTGGGAAAGGGTGGTTTTGAGGCTGAAGAGAGCAGGAAAGCCTGCAGCCCCCAGGTGTGTGGGGCTACGCAAGAGGTTCCCAAAGAGCTTTAGAACAAGGCATAGTTTTCCCTGCTAGCTCTTTGGGCGTGGGACCAACCTCCAGACATATGGCCATTTTTGTGCCTGGCGCAGCGCCAAGTGGGAAAGGGTGGTTTTGAGGCTGAAAGCGCGAGAAAAGCCTGCAGCCCCCAGTTTCTGTGGGGCTACGCAAGCGATTCCCAAAGAGCTTTAGAACAAGGCATAGTTTTCCCTGCTGGCTCTTTGGGCGTGGGACCAATCTCCAGACATATGGCCATTTTTGGGCCTGGCGCGGCGCCAAGTGGGAAAGGGTGGTTTTGAGGCTGAAGAGAGCAGGAAAGCCTGCAGACCCCAGGTGTGTGGGGCTACGCAAACGGTTCCCAAAGAGCTTTAGAACAAGGCATAGTTTTCCCTGCTGGCTCTTTGGGCGTGGGACCAACTTCCAGACATATGGCCATTTTTGTGCCTGGCGTGACGCCATGTGGGAAAGGGTGGTTTTGAGGCTGAAGGCAGCAGGAAAGCCTGCAGCCCGCAGGTGTGTGGGGCTACGCAAGCGGTTCCCAAAGAGCTTTAGAACAAGGCATAGTTTTCCCTGCTGGCTCTTTGGGCGTGGGACCAGTCTCCAGAAATATGGCCATTTTTTTGCCTGGCGCGATGCGAAGTGGGAAATGGTGGTTTTGAGGCTGAAGGCAGCAGGAAAGCCTGCAGCCCCCAGGTGTGTGGGGCTACGCAAGCGGTTCCCAAAGAGCTTTAGAACAAGGCATAGTTTTCCCTGCTGGCTCTTTGGGCGTGGGACCAGTCTCCAGACATATGGCCATTTTTGGGCCTGGCACGGCGCCAAGTGGGAAAGGGTTGTTTTGAGGCTGAGGGCAGCAGGAAAGCCTGCAGCCCCCAGGTGTGTGGGGCTACGCAAGCGGTTCCCAAAGAGCTTTAGAACAAGGCATAGTTTTCCCTGCTGGCTCTTTGGGCGTGGGACCAGTCTCCAGACATATGGCCATTTTTGGGCCTGGCGCGGCGCAAGTGGGAAAGGGTGCTTTTGAGGCTGAAGAGAGCAGGAAAGCCTGCAGCCCCAGGTGTGTGGGGCTGCGCAAGCCTTTCCCAAAGAGCTTTAGAACAAGGCATAGTTTTCCCTGCTGGCTCTTTGGGCGTGGGACCAGTCTCCAGACATATGGCCATTTTTGGGCCTGGCGTGACGCCATGTGGGAAAGGGTGGTTTTGAGGCTGAAGGCAGCAGGAAAGCCTGCAGCCCGCAGGTCTGTGGGGCTACGCAAGCAGTTCCCAAAGAGCTTTAGAACAAGGCATAGTTTTCCCTGCTGGCTCTTTGGGCGTGGGACCAGTCTCCAGATATCTGGCCATTTTTGTGCCTGGCGCGATGCGAACTGGGAAAGGGTTGTTTTGAGGCTGAAGGCAGCAGGAAAGCCTGCAGCCCCCAGGTCTGTGGGGCTACGCAAGCGGTTCCCAAAGAGCTTTAGAACAAGGCATAGTTTTCCCTGCTAGCTCTTTGGGCGTGGGATCAGTCTCCAGACATATGGCCATTTTTGTGCCAGGCACAGCGCCAAGTGGGAAAGGGTGGTTTTGAGGCTGAAAGCGCGAGAAAAGCCTGCAGCCCCCAGGTGTGTGGGGCTACGCAAGCGGTTCCCAAAGAGCTTTAGAACAAGGCATAGTTTTCCCTGCTAGCTCTTTGGGCGTGGGACCAGTCTCCAGACATATGGCCATTTTTGTGCCTGGCACGGGGCCAAGTAGGAAAGGGTGGTTTTGAGGCTGAAGGCAGCAGGAAAGCCTGCAGCCCCCACGTGTGTGGGGCTACGCAAGCGTTTCCCAAAGAGCTTTAGAACAAGGCATAATTTTCCCTGCTGGCTCTTTGGGCGTGGGACCAGTCTCCTGACATATGGTCATTTCTGGGCCTTCCGCGGGGCCAAGTCGGAAAGGGTGGTTTTGAGGCTGAAGGCAGCAGGAAAGCCTGCGGCCCCCAGGTGTGTGGGGCTACGCAAGCGGTTCCCAAAGAGCTTTAGAACAAGGCATAGTTTTCCCTGCTGCCTCTTTGGGCGTGGGACCAGTCTCCAGATATATGGCCATTTTTGGGCCTGGCGCAGCGCCAAGTGGTAAAGGGTGGTTTTGAGGCTGAAGGCAGCAGGAAAGCCTGCAGCCCCCAGGTTAGTGGGGCTACGCAAGCGGTTCCCAAAGAGCTGTAGAACAAGGCATAGTTTCCCCTGCTGGCTCTTTGGGCGTGGGACCAGTCTCCAGACATATGGCCATTTTTGGGCCTGGCGCGGCGCCAAGTGGGAAAGGATGGATTTGAGGCTGAAGGCAGCAGGAAAGCCTGCAGCCCCCAGGTGTGTGGCGCTACGCAAGAGGTTCCCAAAGAGCTTTAGAACAAGGCATAGTTTTCCCTGCTGGCTCTTTGGGCGTGGGACCAACCTCCAGACATATGGCCATTTTTGGGCCTGGCGCAGCGCCAAGTGGGAAAGGGTGGTTTTGAGGCTGAAAGCGCTAGAAAAGCCTGCAGCCACCAGTTTGTCTGGGGCTACGCAAGCGGTTCCCAAAGAGCTTTAGAACAAGGCATAGTTTTCCCTGCTGGCTCTTTGGGCGTGGGACCAGTCTCCAGACATATGGCCATTTTTGGGCCTGGCGCGGCGCCAAGTGGGAAAGGGTGGTTTTGAGGCTGAAGGCAGCAGGAAAGCCTGCAGCCCCCAGGTGTCTGGGGCTACACAAGCGGTTCCCAAAGAGCTTTAGAACAAGGCATAGTTTTCCCTGCTGGCTCTTTGGCCGTGGGACCAGTCTCCAGACATATGGCGATTTTTGTGCCTGGCGTGGCGCCGTGTTGAAAAGGGTGGTTTTGAGGCTGAAGTCCGCAGGAAAGCCTGCAGCCCCCAGGTCTGTGGGGCTACGCAAGCGGTTCCCAAAGAGCTTTAGAACAAGGCATAGTTTTCCCTGCTGGCTCTTTGGGCGTGGGACCAACTTCCAGACATATGGCCATTTTTGGGCCTGGCGTGGCGCCAAGTGGGAAAGGGTGGTTTTGAGTCTGAAGGCAGCAGGAAAGCCTGCAGCCCCCAGGTGTGTGGGGCTACGCAAGCGGTTCCCAAAGAGCTTTAGAACAAGGCATAGTTTTCCCTGCTGGCTCTTTGGGCGTGGGACCAGTCTCCAGACATATGGCCATTTTTGGGCCTGGCTTGGCGCCAAGTGGGAAAGGGTGGTTTTGAGGCTGAAACCGTGAGAAAAGCCTGCAGCCCCCATTTTGTGTGGGGCTACGCAAGCAGTTCCCAAAGAGCTTTAGAACAAGGCATAGTTTTCCCTGCTGGCTCTTTGGGCGTGGGACCAGTCTCCAGATATCTGGCCATTTTTGGGCCTGGCGCGGCGCCAAGTGCGAAAGGGTTCTTCTGAGGCTGAAGAGAGCAGGAAAGCCTGCAGCCCCCAGGTGTGTGGGGCTACGCAAGCGGTTCCCAAAGAGCTTTAGAACAAGGCATAGTTTTCCCTGCTGGCTCTTTGGGCGTGGGACCAAACTCCAGACATATGGCCATTTTTGTGCCTGGCGTGATGCCATGTGGAAAAGGGTGGTTTTGAGGCTGAAGGCAGCAGGAAAGCCTGCAGCCCCCAGGTCTGTGGGGCTACGCAAGCGGTTCCCAAAGAGCTTTAGAACAAGGCATAGTTTTCCCTGCTGGCTCTTTGGGCGTGGGATCAGTCTCCAGATATATGGCCATTTTTGGGCCTGGCGCAGCGCCAAGTGGGAAAGGGTGGTTTTGAGGCTGAAGGCAGCAGGAAAGCCTGCAGCCCCCAGGTGTGTGGGGCTACGCAAGCGGTTCCCAAAGAGCTTTAGAACAAGGCATAGTTTTCCCTGCTGGCTCTTTGGGCGTGGGACCAGTCTCCTGACATATGGCCATTTTTTGGCCTGGCGCAGGGCCAAGTGGGAAGGGTGCTTTTGAGGCTGAAAGCGCGAGAAAAGCCTGCAGCCCCCAGTTTGTGTGGGGCTACGCAAGCGGTTCCCAAAGAGCCTTAGAACAAGGCATAGTTTTCCCTGCTGGCTCTTTGGGCGTGGGACCAGTCTCCAGACATATGGCCATTTTTGGGCCTGGCGCGATGCCAAGTGGGAAAGGGTGGTTTTGAGTCTGAAGGCAGCAGGAAAGCCTGCAGCCCCCAGGTGTGTGGGGCTACGCAAGCGGTTCCCAAAGAGCTTTAGAACAAGGCATAGTTTTCCCTGCTGGCTCTTTGGGCGTGGGACCAGTCTCCAGATATATGGCCATTTTTGGGCCTGGCGCAGCGGCAAGTGGGAAAGGGTTGTTTTGAGGCTGAAGGCAGCAGGAAAGTCTGCAGCCCTCAGGTGTGTGGGGCTACGCAAGAGGTTCCCAAAGAGCTTTAGAACAAGGCATAGTTTTCCCTGCTGGTTCTTTGGGCGTGGGACCAACCTCCAGACATATGGCCATTTTTGGGCCTGGCGCGGCGCCAATTGGGAAAGGGTGGTTTTGAGGCTGAAGGCAGCAGGAAAGCCTGCAGCCCGCAGGTCTGTGGGGCCACGCAAGTGGTTCCCAAAGAGCTTTAGAACAAGGCATAGTTTTCCCTGCTGGCTCTTTGGGAAAGGGACCAGTGTCCAGATATATGGCCATTTTTGTGCCTGGCGCGATGCCAAGTGGGAAAGGGTGGTTTTGAGTCTGAAGGGAGCAGGAAAGCCTGCAGCCCCCAGGTGTGTGGGGCTACGCAAGCGGTTCCCAAAGAGCTTTAGAACAAGGCATAGTTTTCCCTGCTGGCTCTTTGGGCGTGGGACCAGTCTCCAGACATATGGTCATTTTTGTGCCTGACGCGGGGCCAAGTGGGAAAGGTTTCTTTTAAGGCTGGAGAGAGCAGGAAAGCCTGCAGCCCCCAGGTGTGTGGGGCTACGCAAGCGGTTCCCAAAGAGCTTTAGAACAAGGCATAGTTTTCCCTGCTGGCTCTTTGAGCGTGGGACCAACTTCCAGACATATGGCCATTTTTGTGCCTGGCGTGACGCCATTTGGGAAACGGTGGTTTTGAGGCTGAAGGCAGCAGGAAAGTCTGCAGCCCCCAGGTGTGTGGGGCTACGCAAGCGGTTCCCAAAGAGCTTTAGAACAAGGCATAGTTTTCCCTGCTGGCTCTTTGGGAAAGGGACAAGTCTCCAGAAATATGGCCATTTTTGTGCCTGGCACGATGCGAAGTGGGAAAGGGTGGTTTTGAGTCTGAAGGCAGCAGGAAAGCCTGCAGCCCCCAGGTGTGTGGGGCTACGCAAGCGGTTCCAAAGAGCTTTAGAACAAGGCATAGTTTTCCCTGCTGGCTCTTTGGGCGTGGGACCAGTCTCCAGACATATGGCCATTTTTCGGCCTGGCGCGGGGCCAAGTGGGAAAGGGTGGTTTTGAGGCTGAAGGCAGCAGGAAAGCCTGCAGCCCCCAGGTGTGTGGGGCTACGCAAGCGGTTCCCAAAGAGCTTTAGAACAAGGCATAGTTTTCCCTGCTGGCTCTGTGGGCGTGGGACCAACTTCCAGACATATGGCCATTTTTGTGCCTGGCGTGACGCCATGTGGGAAAGGGTGGGTTTGAGGCTGAAGGCAGCAGGAAAGCCTGCAGCCCCCAGGTGTGTGGGGCTAGGCAAGCGGTTCCCAAAGAGCTTTAGAACAAGGCATAGTTTTCCCTGCTGGCTCTTTGGGCGTGGGACCAGTCTCCAGACATATGGCCATTTTTGGGCCTAGCGCAGCGCCAAGTTGGAAAGGGTGGTTTTGAGGCTTAAAGCGCGAGAAAAGCTTGCTGCCCCCAGTTTGTGTGGGGCTACGCAAGCGGTTCCCAAAGAGCTGTAGAACAAGGCATAGTTTTCCCTGCTGGCTCTTTGGGCGTGGGACCAGTCTCCAGACATATGGCCATTTTTGGGCCTGGCGCGATGCCAAGTGGGAAAGGGTGGTTTTGAGGCTGAAGGCAGCAGGAAAGCCTGCAGCCCCCAGGGTCTGTGGGGCTACGCAAGCGGTTCCCAAAGAGCTTTAGAACAAGGCATAGTTTTCCCTGCTGGCTCTTTGGGCGTGGGACCAGTCTCCAGACATATGGCCATTTTTGTGCCTGGCGCGGGGCCAAGTGGGAAAGGGTGGTTTTGAGGCTGAAGGCAGCAGGAAAGCCTGCAGCCCCCAGGTGTGTGGGGCTACGCAAGCGGTTCCCAAAGAGCTTTAGAACAAGGCATAGTTTTCCCTGCTGGCTCTTTGGGCGTGGGACCAGTCTCCAGATATCTGGCAATTTTTGGGCCTGGCGCGGCGCCAAGTGCGAAAGGGTTCTTCTGAGGCTGAAGAGAGCAGGAAAGCCTGCAGCCCCCAGGTGTGTGGGGCTACGCAAGCGGTTCCCAAAGAGCTTTAGAACAAGGCATAGTTTTCCCTGCTGGCTCTTTGGGCGTGGGACCAGTCTCCAGACATATGGCCATTTTTGTGCCTGGCGCGACGCCATGTGGAAAAGGGTGGTTTTGAGGCTGAAGGCAGCAGGAAACCCTGCAGCCCCCAGGTGTGTGGGGCTACGCAAGCGGTTCCCAAAGAGCTTTAGAACAAGGCATAGTTTTCCCTGCTGGCTCTTTGGGCGTGGGATCAGTCTCCAGATATATGGCCATTTTTGGGCCTGGCGCAGCGCCAAGTGGGAAAGGGTGGTTTTGAGGCTGAAGGCAGCAGGAAAGCCTGCAGCCCCCAGGTCTGTGGGGCTACGCAAGCGGTTCCCAAAGAGCTTTAGAACAAGGCATAGTTTTCCCTGCTGGCTCTTTGGGCGTGGGACCAACCTCCAGACATATGGCCATTTTTGTGCATGGCGCAGGGCCAAGTGGGAAAGGGTGGTTTTGAGGCTGAAAGCGCGAGAAAAGCCTGCAGCCCCCAGTTTGTGTGGGGCTACGCAAGCGATTCCCAAAGAGCTTTAGAACAAGGCATAGTTTTCCCTGCTGGCTCTTTGGGCGTGGGACCAGTCTCCAGACATATGGCCATTTTTGGGCCTGGCGCGGCGCCAATTGGGAAAGGGTGTTTTTGAGGCTGAAGGCAGCAGGAAAGCCTGCAGCCCCCACGTCTCTGGGGCTACGCAAGCGGTTCCCAAAGAGCTTTAGAACAAGGCATAGTTTTCCCTGCTGGCTCTTTGGGCGTGGGACCAGTCTCCTGACATATGGCCATTTTTGGGCCTGGCGCAGGGCCAAGTGGGAAGGGTGCTTTTGAGGCTGAAAGCGCGAGAAAAGCCTGCAGCCCCCAGTTTGTGTGGGGCTCCGCAAGCGGTTCCCAAAGAGCTTTAGAACAAGGCATAGTTTTCCCTGCTGGCTCTTTGGGCGTGGGACCAGTCTCCAGACATATGGCCATTTTTGTGCCTGGCGCGGGGCCAAGTGGGAAAGGGTTGTTTTGAGGCTGAAGGCAGCAGGAAAGCCTGCAGCCCCCAGGTGTGTGGGCCTACGCAAGCGGTTCCCAAAGAGCTTTAGAACAAGGCATAGTTTTCTCTGCTGGCTCAATGGGCGAGATTTGTGAGATTTACAGCACAAAGATATCTAGTTGATTTGAAGCAGTTCCGAGAAAGTCTAAACATAATCCTCACTTTTCCCTCCTGGCACTTTCCCTGTAGGAGATACCGTAAGACGTTTCTGTATATTGGGCACAGCGCTCTGCAGGGTGTTAGCAGAGAGTTTCCCGGGACAGTGAAACCCTATATCGGAGACACTGAGAAGAAGCCCCAATGTTCCCTCCAGGCACTTTCAGTGTGGGTGCCTTCTCCACGTGGTTCCTGGTTTCACTGCAGCTCTGAAGAGAATGTTAGCAAAGAGGTAATTGGGACAGTGCAAACAGTACTCAAAGACAGGGAGAGCAAGCTCTCTCTTGGCACTTTGGATGTGGGACATACAGCGAGATGTTTGCTGCTTTTACATTTGGCTGTTGGGAGATTTACAGCACAAAGATATCTAGTTGATTTGAAGCAGTTCCGAGAAAGTCTAAACATAATCCTCACTTTTCCCTCCTGGCACTTTCCCTGTAGGAGATACCGCAAGACGTTTCTGTATATTGGGCACAGCGCTCTGCAGGGTGTTAGCAGAGAGTTTCCTGGGACAGTGAAATCCTATGTCAGAGACAGTGAGAAGAAGCCCGAATGTTCCCTCCAGGCACTTTCAGTGTGGGTGCCTTCTCCACGTGGTTCCTGGTTTCACTGCAGCTCTGAAGAGAATGTTAGCAAAGAGGTAATCGGGACAGTGCAAACAGTACTCAAAGACAGGGAGAGCAAGCTCTACATTACTCTCTTGGCACTTTGGATGTGGGACATACAGCGAGATGTTTGCTGCTTTTACATTTGGCTGTTGGGAGATTGACAGCACAAAGATATCTAGTTGATTTGAAGCAGTTCCGAGAAAGTCTAAACATAATCCTCACTTTTCCCTCCTGGCACTTTCCCTGTAGGGGATACCGCAAGACGTTTCTGTACATTGGGCACAGCGCTCTGCAGGGTGTTAGCAGAGAGTTTCCCGGGACAGTGAAACCCTATATCGGAGACACTGAGAAGAAGCCCCAATGTTCCCTCCAGGCACTTTCAGTGTGGGTGCCTTCTCCACGTGGTTCCTGGTTTCACTGCAGCTCTGAAGAGAATGTTAGCAAAGAGGTAATCGGGACAGTGCAAACAGTACTCAAAGACAGGGAGAGCAAGCTCTCTCTTGGCACTTTGGATGTGGGACATACAGCGAGATGTTTGCTGCTTTTACATTTGGCTGTTGGGAGATTTACAGCACAAAGATATCTAGTTGATTTGAAGCAGTTCCGAGAAAGTCTAAGCATAATCCTCACTTTTCCCTCCTGGCACTTTCACTGTAGGGGATACCGCAAGACGTTTCTGTATATTGGGCACAGCGCTCTGCAGGGTGTTAGCAGAGAGTTTCCCGGGACAGTGAAACCCTATGTCAGAGACACTGAGAAGAAGCCCCAATGTTCCCCCCAGGCACTTTCAGTGTGGGTGCCTTCTCCACGTGGTTCCTGGTTTCACTGCAGCTCTGAAGAGAATGTTAGCAAAGAGGTAATCGGGACAGTGCAAACAGTACTCAAAGACAGGGAGAGCAAGCTCTCTCTTGGCACTTTGGATGTGGGACATACAGCGAGATGTTTGCTGCTTTTACATTTGGCTCTTGGGAGATTTACAGCACAAAGATATCTAGTTGATTTGAAGCAGTTCCGAGAAAGTCTAAACATAATCCTCACTTTTCCCTCCTGGCACTTTCCCTGTAGGGGATACCGCAAGACGTTTCTGTACATTGGGCACAGCGCTCTGCAGGGTGTTAGCAGAGAGTTTCCCGGGACAGTGAAACCCTATGTCAGAGACACTGAGAAGAAGCCCCAATGTTCCCTCCAGGCACTTTCAGTGTGGGTGCCTTCTCCACGTGGTTCCTGGTTTCACTGCAGCTCTGAAGAGAATGTTAGCAAAGAGGTAATCGGGACAGTGCAAACAGTACTCAAAGACAGGGAGAGCAAGCTCTACATTACTCTCTTGGCACTTTGGATGTGGGACATACAGCGAGATGTTTGCTGCTTTTACATTTGGCTGTTGGGAGATTTACAGCACAAAGATATCTAGTTGATTTGAAGCAGTTCCGAGAAAGTCTAAACATAATCCTCACTTTTCCCTCCTGGCACTTTCCCTGTAGGAGATACCGCAAGACGTTTCTGTACATTGGGCACAGCGCTCTGCAGGGTGTTAGCAGAGAGTTTCCCGGGACAGTGAAACCCTGTGTCAGAGACACTGAGAAGAAGCCCCAATGTTTCCTCCAGGCACTTTCAGTGTGGGTGCCTTCTCCACGTGGTTCCTGGTTTCACTGCAGCTCTGAAGAGAATGTTAGCAAAGAGGTAATCGGGACAGTGCAAACAGTACTCAAAGACAGGGAGAGCAAGCTCTCTCTTGGCACTTTGGATGTGGGACATACAGCGAGATGTTTGCTGCTTTTACATTTGGCTGTTGGGAGATTTACAGCACAAAGATATCTAGTTGATTTGAAGCAGTTCCGAGAAAGTCTAAGCATAATCCTCACTTTTCCCTCCTGGCACTTTCACTGTAGGGGATACCGCAAGACGTTTCTGTATATTGGGCACAGCGCTCTGCAGGGTGTTAGCAGAGAGTTTCCCGGGACAGTGAAACCCTATGTCAGAGACACTGAGAAGAAGCCCCAATGTTCCCTCCAGGCACTTTCAGTGTGGGTGCCTTCTCCACGTGGTTCCTGGTTTCACTGCAGCTCTGAAGAGAATGTTAGCAAAGAGGTAATCGGGACAGTGCAAACAGTACTCAAAGACAGGGAGAGCAAGCTCTACATTACTCTCTCGGCACTTTGGATGTGGGACATACAGCGAGATGTTTGCTGCTTTTACATTTGGCTGTTGGGAGATTTACAGCACAAAGATATCTAGTTGATTTGAAGCAGTTCCGAGAAAGTCTAAACATAATCCTCACTTTTCCCTCCTGGCACTTTCCCTGTAGGAGATACCGCAAGACGTTTCTGTATATTGGGCACAGCGCTCTGCAGGGTGTTAGCAGAGAGTTTCCCGGGACAGTGAAACCCTATGTCAGAGACAGTGAGAAGAAGCCCGGATGTTCCCTCCAGGCACTTTCAGTGTGGGTGCCTTCTCCACGTGGTTCCTGGTTTCACTGCAGCTCTGAAGAGAATGTTAGCAAAGAGGTAATCGGGACAGTGCAAACAGTACTCAAAGACAGGGAGAGCAAGCTCTACATTACTCTCTTGGCACTTTGGATGTGGGACATACAGCGAGATGTTTGCTGCTTTTACATTTGGCTGTTGGGAGATTTACAGCACAAAGATATCTAGTTGATTTGAAGCAGTTCCGAGAAAGTCTAAGCATAATCCTCACTTTTCCCTCCTGGCACTTTCACTGTAGGGGATACCGCAAGA
The DNA here is from genome assembly GCF_963924245.1 of Chroicocephalus ridibundus. NCBI lineage: Eukaryota > Metazoa > Chordata > Aves > Charadriiformes > Laridae > Chroicocephalus > Chroicocephalus ridibundus. The sequence continues at coordinate 588,888 of NW_026961370.1, read as the reverse complement.
CGTTTCTGTATATTGGGCACAGCGCTCTGCAGGGTGTTAGCAGAGAGTTTCCCGGGACAGTGAAACCCTATGTCAGAGACACTGAGAAGAAGCCCCAATGTTCCCCCCAGGCACTTTCAGTGTGGGTGCCTTCTCCACGTGGTTCCTGGTTTCACTGCAGCTCTGAAGAGAATGTTAGCAAAGAGGTAATCGGGACAGTGCAAACAGTACTCAAAGACAGGGAGAGCAAGCTCTCTCTTGGCACTTTGGATGTGGGACATACAGCGAGATGTTTGCTGCTTTTACATTTGGCTGTTGGGAGATTTACAGCACAAAGATATCTAGTTGATTTGAAGCAGTTCCGAGAAAGTCTAAACATAATCCTCACTTTTCCCTCCTGGCACTTTCCCTGTAGGGGATACCGCAAGACGTTTCTGTACATTGGGCACAGCGCTCTGCAGGGTGTTAGCAGAGAGTTTCCCGGGACAGTGAAACCCTATGTCAGAGACACTGAGAAGAAGCCCCAATGTTCCCTCCAGGCACTTTCAGTGTGGGTGCCTTCTCCACGTGGTTCCTGGTTTCACTGCAGCTCTGAAGAGAATGTTAGCAAAGAGGTAATCGGGACAGTGCAAACAGTACTCAAAGACAGGGAGAGCAAGCTCTACATTACTCTCTCGGCACTTTGGATGTGGGACATACAGCGAGATGTTTGCTGCTTTTACATTTGGCTGTTGGGAGATTTACAGCACAAAGATATCTAGTTGATTTGAAGCAGTTCCGAGAAAGTCTAAACATAATCCTCACTTTTCCCTCCTGGCACTTTCCCTGTAGGGGATACCGCAAGACGTTTCTGTACATTGGGCACAGCGCTCTGCAGGGTGTTAGCAGAGAGTTTCCCGGGACAGTGAAACCCTATATCGGAGACACTGAGAAGAAGCCCCAATGTTCCCTCCAGGCACTTTCAGTGTGGGTGCCTTCTCCACGTGGTTCCTGGTTTCACTGCAGCTCTGAAGAGAATGTTAGCAAAGAGGTAATCGGGACAGTGCAAACAGTACTCAAAGACAGGGAGAGCAAGCTCTCTCTTGGCACTTTGGATGTGGGACATACAGCGAGATGTTTGCTGCTTTTACATTTGGCTGTTGGGAGATTTACAGCACAAAGATATCTAGTTGATTTGAAGCAGTTCCGAGAAAGTCTAAACATAATCCTCACTATTCCCTCCTGGCACTTTCCCTGTAGGGGATACCGCAAGACATTTCTGTATATTGGGCACAGCGCTCTGCAGGGTGTTAGCAGAGAGTTTCCCGGGACAGTGAAACCCTATGTCAGAGACACTGAGAAGAAGCCCCAATGTTCCCTCCAGGCACTTTCAGTGTGGGTGCCTTCTCCACGTGGTTCCTGGTTTCACTGCAGCTCTGAAGAGAATGTTAGCAAAGAGGTAATCGGGACAGTGCAAACAGTACTCAAAGACAGGGAGAGCAAGCTCTCTCTTGGCACTTTGGATGTGGGACATACAGCGAGATGTTTGCTGCTTTTACATTTGGCTGTTGGGAGATTTACAGCACAAAGATATCTAGTTGATTTGAAGCAGTTCCGAGAAAGTCTAAACATAATCCTCACTATTCCCTCCTGGCACTTTCCCTGTAGGGGATACCGCAAGACATTTCTGTATATTGGGCACAGCGCTCTGCAGGGTGTTAGCAGAGAGTTTCCCGGGACAGTGAAACCCTATGTCAGAGACACTGAGAAGAAGCCCCAATGTTCCCTCCAGGCACTTTCAGTGTGGGTGCCTTCTCCACGTGGTTTCTGGTTTCACTGCAGCTCTGAAGAGAATGTTAGCAAAGAGGTAATCGGGACAGTGCAAACAGTACTCAAAGACAGGGAGAGCAAGCTCTCTCTTGGCACTTTGGATGTGGGACATACAGCGAGATGTTTGCTGCTTTTACATTTGGCTGTTGGGAGATTTACAGCACAAAGATATCTAGTTGATTTGAAGCAGTTCCGAGAAAGTCTAAGCATAATCCTCACTTTTCCCTCCTGGCACTTTCCCTGTAGGAGATATCGCAAGACGTTTCTGTATATTGGGCACAGCGCTCTGCAGGGTGTTAGCAGAGAGTTTCCCGGGACAGTGAAACCCTATGTCAAAGACACTGAGAAGAAGCCCCAATGTTCCCTCCAGGCACTTTCAGTGTGGGTGCCTTCTCCACGTGGTTCCTGGTTTCACTGCAGCTCTGAAGAGAATGTTAGCAAAGAGGTAATCGGGACAGTGCAAACAGTACTCAAAGACAGGGAGAGCAAGCTCTACATTACTCTCTTGGCACTTTGGATGTGGGACATACAGCGAGATGTTTGCTGCTTTTACATTTGGCTGTTGGGAGATTTACAGCACAAAGATATCTAGTTGATTTGAAGCAGTTCCGAGAAAGTCTAAACATAATCCTCACTTTTCCCTCCTGGCACTTTCCCTGTAGGGGATACCGCAAGACGTTTCTGTACATTGGGCACAGCGCTCTGCAGGGTGTTAGCAGAGAGTTTCCCGGGACAGTGAAACCCTATATCGGAGACACTGAGAAGAAGCCCCAATGTTCCCTCCAGGCACTTTCAGTGTGGGTGCCTTCTCCACGTGGTTCCTGGTTTCACTGCAGCTCTGAAGAGAATGTTAGCAAAGAGGTAATCGGGACAGTGCAAACAGTACTCAAAGACAGGGAGAGCAAGCTCTACATTACTCTCTTGGCACTTTGGATGTGGGACATACAGCGAGATGTTTGCTGCTTTTACATTTGGCTGTTGGGAGATTTACAGCACAAAGATATCTAGTTGATTTGAAGCAGTTCCGAGAAAGTCTAAACATAATCCTCACTATTCCCTCCTGGCACTTTCCCTGTAGGGGATACCGCAAGACGTTTCTGTATATTGGGCACAGCGCTCTGCAGGGTGTTAGCAGAGAGTTTCCCGGGACAGTGAAACCCTATGTCAAAGACACTGAGAAGAAGCCCCAATGTTCCCTCCAGGCACTTTCAGTGTGGGTGCCTTCTCCACGTGGTTCCTGGTTTCACTGCAGCTCTGAAGAGAATGTTAGCAAAGAGGTAATCGGGACAGTGCAAACAGTACTCAAAGACAGGGAGAGCAAGCTCTACATTACTCTCTTGGCACTTTGGATGTGGGACATACAGCGAGATGTTTGCTGCTTTTACATTTGGCTGTTGGGAGATTTACAGCACAAAGATATCTAGTTGATTTGAAGCAGTTCCGAGAAAGTCTAAGCATAATCCTCACTTTTCCCTCCTGGCACTTTCCCTGTAGGGGATACCGCAAGACGTTTCTGTATATTGGGCACAGCGCTCTGCAGGGTGTTAGCAGAGAGTTTCCCGGGACAGTGAAACCCTATGTCAGAGACACTGAGAAGAAGCCCCAATGTTCCTTCCAGGCACTTTCAGTGTGGGTGCCTTCTCCACGTGGTTCCTGGTTTCACTGCAGCTCTGAAGAGAATGTTAGCAAAGAGGTAATCGGGACAGTGCAAACAGTACTCAAAGACAGGGAGAGCAAGCTCTCTCTTGGCACTTTGGATGTGGGACATACAGCGAGATGTTTGCTGCTTTTACATTTGGCTGTTGGGAGATTTACAGCACAAAGATATCTAGTTGATTTGAAGCAGTTCCGAGAAAGTCTAAACATAATCCTCACTTTTCCCTCCTGGCACTTTCCCTGTAGGAGATACCGCAAGACGTTTCTGTAAATTGGGCACAGCGCTCTGCAGGGTGTTAGCAGAGAGTTTCCCGGGACAGTGAAACCCTATGTCAGAGACACTGAGAAGAAGCCCCAATGTTCCCTCCAGGCACTTTCAGTGTGGGTGCCTTCTCCACGTGGTTCCTGGTTTCACTGCAGCTCTGAAGAGAATGTTAGCAAAGAGGTAATCGGGACAGTGCAAACAGTACTCAAAGACAGGGAGAGCAAGCTCTCTCTTGGCACTTTGGATGTGGGACATACAGCGAGATGTTTGCTGCTTTTACATTTGGCTGTTGGGAGATTTACAGCACAAAGATATCTAGTTGATTTGAAGCAGTTCCGAGAAAGTCTAAGCATAATCCTCACTTTTCCCTCCTGGCACTTTCACTGTAGGGGATACCGCAAGACGTTTCTGTATATTGGGCACAGCGCTCTGCAGGGTGTTAGCAGAGAGTTTCCCGGGACAGTGAAACCCTATGTCAGAGACACTGAGAAGAAGCCCCAATGTTCCCTCCAGGCACTTTCAGTGTGGGTGCCTTCTCCACGTGGTTCCTGGTTTCACTGCAGCTCTGAAGAGAATGTTAGCAAAGAGGTAATCGGGACAGTGCAAACAGTACTCAAAGACAGGGAGAGCAAGCTCTCTCTTGGCACTTTGGATGTGGGACATACAGCGAGATGTTTGCTGCTTTTACATTTGGCTGTTGGGAGATTTACAGCACAAAGATATCTAGTTGACTTGAAGCAGTTCCGAGAAAGTCTAAACATAATCCTCACTTTTCCCTCCTGGCACTTTCCCTGTAGGAGATACCGCAAGACGTTTCTGTACATTGGGCACAGCGCTCTGCAGGGTGTTAGCAGAGAGTTTCCCGGGACAGTGAAACCCTATGTCAGAGACACTGAGAAGAAGCCCCAATGTTCCCTCCAGGCACTTTCAGTGTGGGTGCCTTCTCCACGTGGTTCCTGGTTTCACTGCAGCTCTGAAGAGAATGTTAGCAAAGAGGTAATCGGGACAGTGCAAACAGTACTCAAAGACAGGGAGAGCAAGCTCTACATTACTCTCTTGGCACTTTGGATGTGGGACATACAGCGAGATGTTTGCTGCTTTTACATTTGGCTGTTGGGAGATTTACAGCACAAAGATATCTAGTTGATTTGAAGCAGTTCCGAGAAAGTCTAAACATAATCCTCACTTTTCCCTCCTGGCACTTTCCCTGTAGGAGATACCGCAAGACGTTTCTGTATATTGGGCACAGCGCTCTGCAGGGTGTTAGCAGAGAGTTTCCCGGGACAGTGAAACCCTATGTCAGAGACACTGAGAAGAAGCCCCAATGTTCCCTCCAGGCACTTTCAGTGTGGGTGCCTTCTCCACGTGGTTCCTGGTTTCACTGCAGCTCTGAAGAGAATGTTAGCAAAGAGGTAATCGGGACAGTGCAAACAGTACTCAAAGACAGGGAGAGCAAGCTCTCTCTTGGCACTTTGGATGTGGGACATACAGCGAGATGTTTGCTGCTTTTACATTTGGCTGTTGGGAGATTTACAGCACAAAGATATCTAGTTGATTTGAAGCAGTTCCAAGAAAGTCTAAGCATAATCCTCACTTTTCCCTCCTGGCACTTTCCCTGTAGGGGATACCGCAAGACGTTTCTGTATATTGGGCACAGCGCTCTGCAGGGTGTTAGCAGAGAGTTTCCCGGGACAGTGAAACCCTATGTCAGAGACACTGAGAAGAAGCCCCAATGTTCCCTCCAGGCACTTTCAGTGTGGGTGCCTTCTCCACGTGGTTCCTGGTTTCACTGCAGCTCTGAAGAGAATGTTAGCAAAGAGGTAATCGGGACAGTGCAAACAGTACTCAAAGACAGGGAGAGCAAGCTCTACATTACTCTCTCGGCACTTTGGATGTGGGACATACAGCGAGATGTTTGCTGCTTTTACATTTGGCTGTTGGGAGATTTACAGCACAAAGATATCTAGTTGATTTGAAGCAGTTCCGAGAAAGTCTAAACATAATCCTCACTTTTCCCTCCTGGCACTTTCCCTGTAGGGGATACCGCAAGACGTTTCTGTACATTGGGCACAGCGCTCTGCAGGGTGTTAGCAGAGAGTTTCCCGGGACAGTGAAACCCTATGTCAAAGACACTGAGAAGAAGCCCCAATGTTCCCTCCAGGCACTTTCAGTGTGGGTGCCTTCTCCACGTGGTTCCTGGTTTCACTGCAGCTCTGAAGAGAATGTTAGCAAAGAGGTAATCGGGACAGTGCAAACAGTACTCAAAGACAGGGAGAGCAAGCTCTCTCTTGGCACTTTGGATGTGGGACATACAGCGAGATGTTTGCTGCTTTTACATTTGGCTGTTGGGAGATTTACAGCACAAAGATATCTAGTTGATTTGAAGCAGTTCCGAGAAAGTCTAAACATAATCCTCACTATTCCCTCCTGGCACTTTCCCTGTAGGGGATACCGCAAGACATTTCTGTATATTGGGCACAGCGCTCTGCAGGGTGTTAGCAGAGAGTTTCCCGGGACAGTGAAACCCTATGTCAGAGACACTGAGAAGAAGCCCCAATGTTCCCTCCAGGCACTTTCAGTGTGGGTGCCTTCTCCACGTGGTTCCTGGTTTCACTGCAGCTCTGAAGAGAATGTTAGCAAAGAGGTAATCGGGACAGTGCAAACAGTACTCAAAGACAGGGAGAGCAAGCTCTCTCTTGGCACTTTGGATGTGGGACATACAGCGAGATGTTTGCTGCTTTTACATTTGGCTGTTGGGAGATTTACAGCACAAAGATATCTAGTTGATTTGAAGCAGTTCCGAGAAAGTCTAAACATAATCCTCACTATTCCCTCCTGGCACTTTCCCTGTAGGGGATACCGCAAGACATTTCTGTATATTGGGCACAGCGCTCTGCAGGGTGTTAGCAGAGAGTTTCCCGGGACAGTGAAACCCTATGTCAGAGACACTGAGAAGAAGCCCCAATGTTCCCTCCAGGCACTTTCAGTGTGGGTGCCTTCTCCACATGGTTTCTGGTTTCACTGCAGCTCTGAAGAGAATGTTAGCAAAGAGGTAATCGGGACAGTGCAAACAGTACTCAAAGACAGGGAGAGCAAGCTCTCTCTTGGCACTTTGGATGTGGGACATACAGCGAGATGTTTGCTGCTTTTACATTTGGCTGTTGGGAGATTTACAGCACAAAGATATCTAGTTGATTTGAAGCAGTTCCGAGAAAGTCTAAGCATAATCCTCACTTTTCCCTCCTGGCACTTTCCCTGTAGGAGATATCGCAAGACGTTTCTGTATATTGGGCACAGCGCTCTGCAGGGTGTTAGCAGAGAGTTTCCCGGGACAGTGAAACCCTATGTCAAAGACACTGAGAAGAAGCCCCAATGTTCCCTCCAGGCACTTTCAGTGTGGGTGCCTTCTCCACGTGGTTCCTGGTTTCACTGCAGCTCTGAAGAGAATGTTAGCAAAGAGGTAATCGGGACAGTGCAAACAGTACTCAAAGACAGGGAGAGCAAGCTCTACATTACTCTCTTGGCACTTTGGATGTGGGACATACAGCGAGATGTTTGCTGCTTTTACATTTGGCTGTTGGGAGATTTACAGCACAAAGATATCTAGTTGATTTGAAGCAGTTCCGAGAAAGTCTAAACATAATCCTCACTTTTCCCTCCTGGCACTTTCCCTGTAGGGGATACCGCAAGACGTTTCTGTACATTGGGCACAGCGCTCTGCAGGGTGTTAGCAGAGAGTTTCCCGGGACAGTGAAACCCTATATCGGAGACACTGAGAAGAAGCCCCAATGTTCACTCCAGGCACTTTCAGTGTGGGTGCCTTCTCCACGTGGTTCCTGGTTTCACTGCAGCTCTGAAGAGAATGTTAGCAAAGAGGTAATCGGGACAGTGCAAACAGTACTCAAAGACAGGGAGAGCAAGCTCTACATTACTCTCTTGGCACTTTGGATGTGGGACATACAGCGAGATGTTTGCTGCTTTTACATTTGGCTGTTGGGAGATTTACAGCACAAAGATATCTAGTTGATTTGAAGCAGTTCCGAGAAAGTCTAAACATAATCCTCACTATTCCCTCCTGGCACTTTCCCTGTAGGGGATACCGCAAGACGTTTCTGTATATTGGGCACAGCGCTCTGCAGGGTGTTAGCAGAGAGTTTCCCGGGACAGTGAAACCCTATGTCAAAGACACTGAGAAGAAGCCCCAATGTTCCCTCCAGGCACTTTCAGTGTGGGTGCCTTCTCCACGTGGTTCCTGGTTTCACTGCAGCTCTGAAGAGAATGTTAGCAAAGAGGTAATCGGGACAGTGCAAACAGTACTCAAAGACAGGGAGAGCAAGCTCTACATTACTCTCTTGGCACTTTGGATGTGGGACATACAGCGAGATGTTTGCTGCTTTTACATTTGGCTGTTGGGAGATTTACAGCACAAAGATATCTAGTTGATTTGAAGCAGTTCCGAGAAAGTCTAAACATAATCCTCACTTTTCCCTCCTGACACTTTCCCTGTAGGAGATACCGCAAGACGTTTCTGTAAATTGGGCACAGCGCTCTGCAGGGTGTTAGCAGAGAGTTTCCCGGGACAGTGAAACCCTATGTCAGAGACACTGAGAAGAAGCCCCAATGTTCCCTCCAGGCACTTTCAGTGTGGGTGCCTTCTCCACGTGGTTCCTGGTTTCACTGCAGCTCTGAAGAGAATGTTAGCAAAGAGGTAATCGGGACAGTGCAAACAGTACTCAAAGACAGGGAGAGCAAGCTCTCTCTTGGCACTTTGGATGTGGGACATACAGCGAGATGTTTGCTGCTTTTACATTTGGCTGTTGGGAGATTTACAGCACAAAGATATCTAGTTGATTTGAAGCAGTTCCGAGAAAGTCTAAGCATAATCCTCACTTTTCCCTCCTGGCACTTTCACTGTAGGGGATACCGCAAGACGTTTCTGTATATTGGGCACAGCGCTCTGCAGGGTGTTAGCAGAGAGTTTCCCGGGACAGTGAAACCCTATGTCAGAGACACTGAGAAGAAGCCCCAATGTTCCCTCCAGGCACTTTCAGTGTGGGTGCCTTCTCCACGTGGTTCCTGGTTTCACTGCAGCTCTGAAGAGAATGTTAGCAAAGAGGTAATCGGGACAGTGCAAACAGTACTCAAAGACAGGGAGAGCAAGCTCTCTCTTGGCACTTTGGATGTGGGACATACAGCGAGATGTTTGCTGCTTTTACATTTGGCTGTTGGGAGATTTACAGCACAAAGATATCTAGTTGACTTGAAGCAGTTCCGAGAAAGTCTAAACATAATCCTCACTTTTCCCTCCTGGCACTTTCCCTGTAGGAGATACCGCAAGACGTTTCTGTATATTGGGCACAGCGCTCTGCAGGGTGTTAGCAGAGAGTTTCCCGGGACAGTGAAACCCTATGTCAGAGACACTGAGAAGAAGCCCCAATGTTCCCTCCAGGCACTTTCAGTGTGGGTGCCTTCTCCACGTGGTTCCTGGTTTCACTGCAGCTCTGAAGAGAATGTTAGCAAAGAGGTAATCGGGACAGTGCAAACAGTACTCAAAGACAGGGAGAGCAAGCTCTACATTACTCTCTTGGCACTTTGGATGTGGGACATACAGCGAGATGTTTGCTGCTTTTACATTTGGCTGTTGGGAGATTTACAGCACAAAGATATCTAGTTGATTTGAAGCAGTTCCGAGAAAGTCTAAACATAATCCTCACTTTTCCCTCCTGGCACTTTCCCTGTAGGAGATACCGCAAGATGTTTCTGTATATTGGGCACAGCGCTCTGCAGGGTGTTAGCAGAGAGTTTCCCGGGACAGTGAAACCCTATGTCAGAGACACTGAGAAGAAGCCCCAATGTTCCCTCCAGGCACTTTCAGTGTGGGTGCCTTCTCCACGTGGTTCCTGGTTTCACTGCAGCTCTGAAGAGAATGTTAGCAAAGAGGTAATCGGGACAGTGCAAACAGTACTCAAAGACAGGGAGAGCAAGCTCTACATTACTCTCTTGGCACTTTGGATGTGGGACATACAGCGAGATGTTTGCTGCTTTTACATTTGGCTGTTGGGAGATTTACAGCACAAAGATATCTAGTTGATTTGAAGCAGTTCCGAGAAAGTCTAAGCATAATCCTCACTTTTCCCTCCTGGCACTTTCCCTGTAGGGGATACCGCAAGACGTTTCTGTATATTGGGCACAGCGCTCTGCAGGGTGTTAGCAGAGAGTTTCCCGGGACAGTGAAACCCTATGTCAGAGACACTGAGAAGAAGCCCCAATGTTCCCTCCAGGCACTTTCAGTGTGGGTGCCTTCTCCACGTGGTTCCTGGTTTCACTGCAGCTCTGAAGAGAATGTTAGCAAAGAGGTAATCGGGACAGTGCAAACAGTACTCAAAGACAGGGAGAGCAAGCTCTCTCTTGGCACTTTGGATGTGGGACATACAGCGAGATGTTTGCTGCTTTTACATTTGGCTGTTGGGAGATTTACAGCACAAAGATATCTAGTTGATTTGAAGCAGTTCCGAGAAAGTCTAAGCATAATCCTCACTTTTCCCTCCTGGCACTTTCCCTGTAGGAGATACCGCAAGACGTTTCTGTATATTGGGCACAGCGCTCTGCAGGGTGTTAGCAGAGAGTTTCCCGGGACAGTGAAACCCTATGTCAGAGACACTGAGAAGAAGCCCCAATGTTCCCTCCAGGCACTTTCAGTGTGGGTGCCTTCTCCACGTGGTTCCTGGTTTCACTGCAGCTCTGAAGAGAATGTTAGCAAAGAGGTAATCGGGACAGTGCAAACAGTACTCAAAGACAGGGAGAGCAAGCTCTCTCTTGGCACTTTGGATGTGGGACATACAGCGAGATGTTTGCTGCTTTTACATTTGGCTGTTGGGAGATTTACAGCACAAAGATATCTAGTTGATTTGAAGCAGTTCCGAGAAAGTCTAAACATAATCCTCACTTTTCCCTCCTGGCACTTTCCCTGTAGGAGATACCGCAAGACGTTTCTGTATATTGGGCACAGCGCTCTGCAGGGTGTTAGCAGAGAGTTTCCCGGGACAGTGAAACCCTATGTCAGAGACACTGAGAAGAAGCCCCAATGTTCCCTCCAGGCACTTTCAGTGTGGGTGCCTTCTCCACGTGGTTCCTGGTTTCACTGCAGCTCTGAAGAGAATGTTAGCAAAGAGGTAATCGGGACAGTGCAAACAGTACTCAAAGACAGGGAGAGCAAGCTCTCTCTTGGCACTTTGGATGTGGGACATACAGCGAGATGTTTGCTGCTTTTACATTTGGCTGTTGGGAGATTTACAGCACAAAGATATCTAGTTGATTTGAAGCAGTTCCGAGAAAGTCTAAGCATAATCCTCACTTTTCCCTCCTGGCACTTTCCCTGTAGGAGATACCGCAAGACGTTTCTGTATATTGGGCACAGCGCTCTGCAGGGTGTTAGCAGAGAGTTTCCCGGGACAGTGAAACCCTATGTCAGAGACACTGAGAAGAAGCCCCAATGTTCCCTCCAGGCACTTTCAGTGTGGGTGCCTTCTCCACGTGGTTCCTGGTTTCACTGCAGCTCTGAAGAGAATGTTAGCAAAGAGGTAATCGGGACAGTGCAAACAGTACTCAAAGACAGGGAGAGCAAGCTCTCTCTTGGCACTTTGGATGTGGGACATACAGCGAGATGTTTGCTGCTTTTACATTTGGCTGTTGGGAGATTTACAGCACAAAGATATCTAGTTGATTTGAAGCAGTTCCGAGAAAGTCTAAACATAATCCTCACTTTTCCCTCCTGGCACTTTCCCTGTAGGAGATACCGCAAGACGTTTCTGTATATTGGGCACAGCGCTCTGCAGGGTGTTAGCAGAGAGTTTCCCGGGACAGTGAAACCCTATGTCAGAGACACTGAGAAGAAGCCCCAATGTTCCCTCCAGGCACTTTCAGTGTGGGTGCCTTCTCCACGTGGTTCCTGGTTTCACTGCAGCTCTGAAGAGAATGTTAGCAAAGAGGTAATCGGGACAGTGCAAACAGTACTCAAAGACAGGGAGAGCAAGCTCTACATTACTCTCTTGGCACTTTGGATGTGGGACATACAGCGAGATGTTTGCTGCTTTTACATTTGGCTGTTGGGAGATTTACAGCACAAAGATATCTAGTTGATTTGAAGCAGTTCCGAGAAAGTCTAAACATAATCCTCACTTTTCCCTCCTGGCACTTTCCCTGTAGGAGATATCGCAAGACGTTTCTGTATATTGGGCACAGCGCTCTGCAGGGTGTTAGCAGAGAGTTTCCCGGGACAGTGAAACCCTATGTCAAAGACACTGAGAAGAAGCCCCAATGTTCCCTCCAGGCACTTTCAGTGTGGGTGCCTTCTCCACGTGGTTCCTGGTTTCACTGCAACTCTGAAGAGAATGTTAGCAAAAAGGTAATCGGGACAGTGCAAACAGTACTCAAAGACAGGGAGAGCAAGCTCTACATTACTCTCTCGGCACTTTGGATGTGGGACATACAGCGAGATGTTTGCTGCTTTTACATTTGGCTGTTGGGAGACTTACAGTACAAAGATATCTAGTTGATTTGAAGCAGTTCCGAGAAAGTCTAAGCATAATCCTCACTTTTCCCTCCTGGCACTTTCCCTGTAGGGGATACCGCAAGACGTTTCTGTATATTGGGCACAGCGCTCTGCAGGGTGTTAGCAGAGACTTTCCCGGGACAGTGAAACCCTATGTCAGAGACACTGAGAAGAAGCCCCAATGTTCCCTCCAGGCACTTTCAGTGTGGGTGCCTTCTCCACGTGGTTCCTGGTTTCACTGCAGCTCTGAAGAGAATGTTAGCAAAGAGGTAATCGGGACAGTGCAAACAGTACTCAAAGACAGGGAGAGCAAGCTCTACATTACTCTCTCGGCACTTTGGATGTGGGACATACAGCGAGATGTTTGCTGCTTTTACATTTGGCTGTTGGGAGATTTACAGCACAAAGATATCTAGTTGATTTGAAGCAGTTCCGAGAAAGTCTAACCATAATCCTCACTTTTCCCTCCTGGCACTTTCCCTGTAGGAGATACCGCAAGACGTTTCTGTACATTGGGCACAGCGCTCTGCAGGGTATTAGCAGAGAGTTTCCCGGGACACTGAAACCCTATATCGGAGACACTGAGAAGAAGCCCCAATGTTCACTCCAGGCACTTTCAGTGTGGGTGCCTTCTCCACGTGGTTCCTGGTTTCACTGCAGCTCTGAAGAGAATGTTAGCAAAGAGGTAATCGGGACAGTGCAAACAGTACTCAAAGACAGGGAGAGCAAGCTCTACATTACTCTCTCGGCACTTTGGATGTGGGACATACAGCGAGATGTTTGCTGCTTTTACATTTGGCTGTTGGGAGATTTACAGTACAAAGATATCTAGTTGATTTGAAGCAGTTCCAAGAAAGTCTAAGCATAATCCTCACTTTTCCCTCCTGGCACTTTCCCTGTAGGGGATACCGCAAGACGTTTCTGTATATTGGGCACAGCGCTCTGCAGGGTGTTAGCAGAGAGTTTCCCGGGACAGTGAAACCCTATGTCAGAGACACTGAGAAGAAGCCCCAATGTTCCCTCCAGGCACTTTCAGTGTGGGTGCCTTCTCCACGTGGTTCCTGGTTTCACTGCAGCTCTGAAGAGAATGTTAGCAAAGAGGTAATCGGGACAGTGCAAACAGTACTCAAAGACAGGGAGAGCAAGCTCTCTCTTGGCACTTTGGATGTGGGACATACAGCGAGATGTTTGCTGCTTTTACATTTGGCTGTTGGGAGATTTACAGCACAAAGATATCTAGTTGATTTGAAGCAGTTCCGAGAAAGTCTAAGCATAATCCTCACTTTTCCCTCCTGGCACTTTCCCTGTAGGGGATACCGCAAGACGTTTCTGTATATTGGGCACAGCGCTCTGCAGGGTGTTAGCAGAGAGTTTCCCGGGACAGTGAAACCCTATGTCAGAGACACTGAGAAGAAGCCCCAATGTTCCCTCCAGGCACTTTCAGTGTGGGTGCCTTCTCCACTTGGTTCCTGGTTTCACTGCAGCTCTGAAGAGAATGTTAGCAAAGAGGTAATCGGGACAGTGCAAACAGTACTCAAAGACAGGGAGAGCAAGCTCTACATTACTCTCTTGGCACTTTGGATGTGGGACATACAGCGAGATGTTTGCTGCTTTTACATTTGGCTGTTGGGAGATTTACAGCACAAAGATATCTAGTTGATTTGAAGCAGTTCCGAGAAAGTCTAAACATAATCCTCACTTTTCCCTCCTGGCACTTTCCCTGTAGGGGATAGCGCAAGACGTTTCTGTACATTGGGCACAGCGCTCTGCAGGGTGTTAGCAGAGAGTTTCCCGGGACAGTGAAACCCTATATCGGAGACACTGAGAAGAAGCCCCAATGTTCCCTCCAGGCACTTTCAGTGTGGGTGCCTTCTCCACGTGGTTCCTGGTTTCACTGCAGCTCTGAAGAGAATGTTAGCAAAGAGGTAATCGGGACAGTGCAAACAGTACTCAAAGACAGGGAGAGCAAGCTCTCTCTTGGCACTTTGGATGTGGGACATACAGCGAGATGTTTGCTGCTTTTACATTTGGCTGTTGGGAGATTTACAGCACAAAGATATCTAGTTGATTTGAAGCAGTTCCGAGAAAGTCTAAACATAATCCTCACTTTTCCCTCCTGGCACTTTCCCTGTAGGAGATACCGCAAGACGTTTCTGTAAATTGGGCACAGCGCTCTGCAGGGTGTTAGCAGAGAGTTTCCCGGGACAGTGAAACCCTATGTCAGAGACACTGAGAAGAAGCCCCAATGTTCCCTCCAGGCACTTTCAGTGTGGGTGCCTTCTCCACTTGGTTCCTGGTTTCACTGCAGCTCTGAAGAGAATGTTAGCAAAGAGGTAATCGGGACAGTGCAAACAGTACTCAAAGACAGGGAGAGCAAGCTCTACATTACTCTCTTGGCACTTTGGATGTGGGACATACAGCGAGATGTTTGCTGCTTTTACATTTGGCTGTTGGGAGATTTACAGCACAAAGATATCTAGTTGATTTGAAGCAGTTCCGAGAAAGTCTAAACATAATCCTCACTTTTCCCTCCTGGCACTTTCCCTGTAGGGGATAGCGCAAGACGTTTCTGTACATTGGGCACAGCGCTCTGCAGGGTGTTAGCAGAGAGTTTCCCGGGACAGTGAAACCCTATATCGGAGACACTGAGAAGAAGCCCCAATGTTCCCTCCAGGCACTTTCAGTGTGGGTGCCTTCTCCACGTGGTTCCTGGTTTCACTGCAGCTCTGAAGAGAATGTTAGCAAAGAGGTAATCGGGACAGTGCAAACAGTACTCAAAGACAGGGAGAGCAAGCTCTCTCTTGGCACTTTGGATGTGGGACATACAGCGAGATGTTTGCTGCTTTTACATTTGGCTGTTGGGAGATTTACAGCACAAAGATATCTAGTTGATTTGAAGCAGTTCCGAGAAAGTCTAAGCATAATCCTCACTTTTCCCTCCTGGCACTTTCACTGTAGGGGATACCGCAAGACGTTTCTGTATATTGGGCACAGCGCTCTGCAGGGTGTTAGCAGAGAGTTTCCCGGGACAGTGAAACCCTATGTCAGAGACACTGAGAAGAAGCCCCAATGTTCCCTCCAGGCACTTTCAGTGTGGGTGCCTTCTCCACGTGGTTCCTGGTTTCACTGCAGCTCTGAAGAGAATGTTAGCAAAGAGGTAATCGGGACAGTGCAAACAGTACTCAAAGACAGGGAGAGCAAGCTCTCTCTTGGCACTTTGGATGTGGGACATACAGCGAGATGTTTGCTGCTTTTACATTTGGCTGTTGGGAGATTTACAGCACAAAGATATCTAGTTGATTTGAAGCAGTTCCGAGAAAGTCTAAACATAATCCTCACTTTTCCCTCCTGGCACTTTCCCTGTAGGAGATACCGCAAGACGTTTCTGTATATTGGGCACAGCGCTCTGCAGGGTGTTAGCAGAGAGTTTCCCGGGACAGTGAAACCCTATGTCAGAGACACTGAGAAGAAGCCCCAATGTTCCCTCCAGGCACTTTCAGTGTGGGTGCCTTCTCCACGTGGTTCCTGGTTTCACTGCAGCTCTGAAGAGAATGTTAGCAAAGAGGTAATCGGGACAGTGCAAACAGTACTCAAAGACAGGGAGAGCAAGCTCTACATTACTCTCTTGGCACTTTGGATGTGGGACATACAGCGAGATGTTTGCTGCTTTTACATTTGGCTGTTGGGAGATTTACAGCACAAAGATATCTAGTTGATTTGAAGCAGTTCCGAGAAAGTCTAAGCATAATCCTCACTTTTCCCTCCTGGCACTTTCACTGTAGGGGATACCGCAAGACGTTTCTGTATATTGGGCACAGCGCTCTGCAGGGTGTTAGCAGAGAGTTTCCCGGGACAGTGAAACCCTATGTCAGAGACACTGAGAAGAAGCCCCAATGTTCCCTCCAGGCACTTTCAGTGTGGGTGCCTTCTCCACGTGGTTCCTGGTTTCACTGCAGCTCTGAAGAGAATGTTAGCAAAGAGGTAATCGGGACAGTGCAAACAGTACTCAAAGACAGGGAGAGCAAGCTCTCTCTTGGCACTTTGGATGTGGGACATACAGCGAGATGTTTGCTGCTTTTACATTTGGCTGTTGGGAGATTTACAGCACAAAGATATCTAGTTGATTTGAAGCAGTTCCGAGAAAGTCTAAGCATAATCCTCACTTTTCCCTCCTGGCACTTTCCCTGTAGGAGATAGCGCAAGACGTTTCTGTATATTGGGCACAGCGCTCTGCAGGGTGTTAGCAGAGAGTTTCCCGGGACAGTGAAACCCTATGTCAGAGACACTGAGAAGAAGCCCCAATGTTCCCTCCAGGCACTTTCAGTGTGGGTGCCTTCTCCACGTGGTTCCTGGTTTCACTGCAGCTCTGAAGAGAATGTTAGCAAAGAGGTAATCGGGACAGTGCAAACAGTACTCAAAGACAGGGAGAGCAAGCTCTCTCTTGGCACTTTGGATGTGGGACATACAGCGAGATGTTTGCTGCTTTTACATTTGGCTGTTGGGAGATTTACAGCACAAAGATATCTAGTTGATTTGAAGCAGTTCCGAGAAAGTCTAAACATAATCCTCACTTTTCCCTCCTGGCACTTTCCCTGTAGGAGATACCGCAAGACGTTTCTGTATATTGGGCACAGCGCTCTGCAGGGTGTTAGCAGAGAGTTTCCCGGGACAGTGAAACCCTATGTCAGAGACACTGAGAAGAAGCCCCAATGTTCCCTCCAGGCACTTTCAGTGTGGGTGCCTTCTCCACGTGGTTCCTGGTTTCACTGCAGCTCTGAAGAGAATGTTAGCAAAGAGGTAATCGGGACAGTGCAAACAGTACTCAAAGACAGGGAGAGCAAGCTCTACATTACTCTCTCGGCACTTTGGATGTGGGACATACAGCGAGATGTTTGCTGCTTTTACATTTGGCTGTTGGGAGATTTACAGCACAAAGATATCTAGTTGATTTGAAGCAGTTCCGAGAAAGTCTAAACATAATCCTCACTTTTCCCTCCTGGCACTTTCCCTGTAGGGGATACCGCAAGACGTTTCTGTATATTGGGCACAGCGCTCTGCAGGGTGTTAGCAGAGAGTTTCCCGGGACAGTGAAACCCTATGTCAGAGACACTGAGAAGAAGCCCCAATGTTCCCTCCAGGCACTTTCAGTGTGGGTGCCTTCTCCACGTGGTTCCTGGTTTCACTGCAGCTCTGAAGAGAATGTTAGCAAAGAGGTAATCGGGACAGTGCAAACAGTACTCAAAGACAGGGAGAGCAAGCTCTCTCTTGGCACTTTGGATGTGGGACATACAGCAAGATGTTTGCTGCTTTTACATTTGGCTGTTGGGAGATTTACAGCACAAAGATATCTAGTTGATTTGAAGCAGTTCCGAGAAAGTCTAAGCATAATCCTCACTTTTCCCTCCTGGCACTTTCACTGTAGGGGATACCGCAAGACGTTTCTGTATATTGGGCACAGCGCTCTGCAGGGTGTTAGCAGAGAGTTTCCCGGGACAGTGAAACCCTATATCAGAGACACTGAGAAGAAGCCCCAACGTTCCTTCCAGGCACTTTCAGTGTGGGTGCCTTCTCCACGTGGTTCCTGGTTTCACTGCAGCTCTGAAGAGAATGTTAGCAAAGAGGTAATCGGGACAGTGCAAACAGTACTCAAAGACAGGGAGAGCAAGCTCTCTCTTGGCACTTTGGATGTGGGACATACAGCGAGATGTTTGCTGCTTTTACATTTGGCTGTTGGGAGATTTACAGCACAAAGATATCTAGTTGATTTGAAGCAGTTCCGAGAAAGTCTAAACATAATCCTCACTTTTCCCTCCTGGCACTTTCCCTGTAGGGGATACCGCAAGACGTTTCTGTACATTGGGCACAGCGCTCTGCAGGGTGTTAGCAGAGAGTTTCCCGGGACACTGAAACCCTATATCGGAGACACTGAGAAGAAGCCCCAATGTTCACTCCAGGCACTTTCAGTGTGTGTGCCTTCTCCACGTGGTTCCTGGTTTCACTGCAGCTCTGAAGAGAATGTTAGCAAAGAGGTAATCGGGACAGTGCAAACAGTACTCAAAGACAGGGAGAGCAAGCTCTACATTACTCTCTTGGCACTTTGGATGTGGGACATACAGCGAGATGTTTGCTGCTTTTACATTTGGCTGTTGGGAGATTTACAGCACAAAGATATCTAGTTGATTTGAAGCAGTTCCGAGAAAGTCTAAACATAATCCTCACTTTTCCCTCCTGGCACTTTCCCTGTAGGGGATACCGCAAGACGTTTCTGTACATTGGGCACAGCGCTCTGCAGGGTGTTAGCAGAGAGTTTCCCGGGACAGTGAAACCCTATATCGGAGACACTGAGAAGAAGCCCCAATGTTCCCTCCAGGCACTTTCAGTGTGGGTGCCTTCTCCACGTGGTTCCTGGTTTCACTGCAGCTCTGAAGAGAATGTTAGCAAAGAGGTAATCGGGACAGTGCAAACAGTACTCAAAGACAGGGAGAGCAAGCTCTACATTACTCTCTCGGCACTTTGGATGTGGGACATACAGCGAGATGTTTGCTGCTTTTACATTTGGCTGTTGGGAGATTTACAGTACAAAGATATCTAGTTGATTTGAAGCAGTTCCGAGAAAGTATAAGCATAATCCTCACTTTTCCCTCCTGGCACTTTCCCTGTAGGGGATACCGCAAGACGTTTCTGTATATTGGGCACAGCGCTCTGCAGGGTGTTAGCAGAGAGTTTCCCGGGACAGTGAAACCCTATGTCAGAGACACTGAGAAGAAGCCCCAATGTTCCTTCCAGGCACTTTCAGTGTGGGTGCCTTCTCCACGTGGTTCCTGGTTTCACTGCAGCTCTGAAGAGAATGTTAGCAAAGAGGTAATCGGGACAGTGCAAACAGTACTCAAAGACAGGGAGAGCAAGATCTCTCTTGGCACTTTGGATGTGGGACATACAGCGAGATGTTTGCTGCTTTTACATTTGGCTGTTGGGAGATTTACAGCACAAAGATATCTAGTTGATTTGAAGCAGTTCCGAGAAAGTCTAAGCATAATCCTCACTTTTCCCTCCTGGCACTTTCACTGTAGGGGATACCGCAAGACGTTTCTGTATATTGGGCACAGCGCTCTGCAGGGTGTTAGCAGAGAGTTTCCCGGGACAGTGAAACCCTATGTCAGAGACACTGAGAAGAAGCCCCAATGTTCCTTCCAGGCACTTTCAGTGTGGGTGCCTTCTCCACGTGGTTCCTGGTTTCACTGCAGCTCTGAAGAGAATGTTAGCAAAGAGGTAATCGGGACAGTGCAAACAGTACTCAAAGACAGGGAGAGCAAGCTCTCTCTTGGCACTTTGGATGTGGGACATACAGCGAGATGTTTGCTGCTTTTACATTTGGCTGTTGGGAGATTTACAGCACAAAGATATCTAGTTGATTTGAAGCAGTTCCGAGAAAGTCTAAACATAATCCTCACTTTTCCCTCCTGGCACTTTCCCTGTAGGGGATAGCGCAAGACGTTTCTGTACATTGGGCACAGCGCTCTGCAGGGTGTTAGCAGAGAGTTTCCCGGGACAGTGAAACCCTATATCGGAGACACTGAGAAGAAGCCCCAATGTTCCCTCCAGGCACTTTCAGTGTGGGTGCCTTCTCCACGTGGTTCCTGGTTTCACTGCAGCTCTGAAGAGAATGTTAGCAAAGAGGTAATCGGGACAGTGCAAACAGTACTCAAAGACAGGGAGAGCAAGCTCTCTCTTGGCACTTTGGATGTGGGACATACAGCGAGATGTTTGCTGCTTTTACATTTGGCTGTTGGGAGATTTACAGCACAAAGATATCTAGTTGATTTGAAGCAGTTCCGAGAAAGTCTAAGCATAATCCTCACTTTTCCCTCCTGGCACTTTCACTGTAGGGGATACCGCAAGACGTTTCTGTATATTGGGCACAGCGCTCTGCAGGGTGTTAGCAGAGAGTTTCCCGGGACAGTGAAACCCTATGTCAGAGACACTGAGAAGAAGCCCCAATGTTCCCTCCAGGCACTTTCAGTGTGGGTGCCTTCTCCACGTGGTTCCTGGTTTCACTGCAGCTCTGAAGAGAATGTTAGCAAAGAGGTAATCGGGACAGTGCAAACAGTACTCAAAGACAGGGAGAGCAAGCTCTCTCTTGGCACTTTGGATGTGGGACATACAGCGAGATGTTTGCTGCTTTTACATTTGGCTGTTGGGAGATTTACAGCACAAAGATATCTAGTTGATTTGAAGCAGTTCCGAGAAAGTCTAAGCATAATCCTCACTTTTCCCTCCTGGCACTTTCACTGTAGGGGATACCGCAAGACGTTTCTGTATATTGGGCACAGCGCTCTGCAGGGTGTTAGCAGAGAGTTTCCCGGGACAGTGAAACCCTATGTCAGAGACACTGAGAAGAAGCCCCAATGTTCCCTCCAGGCACTTTCAGTGTGGGTGCCTTCTCCACGTGGTTCCTGGTTTCACTGCAGCTCTGAAGAGAATGTTAGCAAAGAGGTAATCGGGACAGTGCAAACAGTACTCAAAGACAGGGAGAGCAAGCTCTCTCTTGGCACTTTGGATGTGGGACATACAGCGAGATGTTTGCTGCTTTTACATTTGGCTGTTGGGAGATTTACAGCACAAAGATATCTAGTTGATTTGAAGCAGTTCCGAGAAAGTCTAAGCATAATCCTCACTTTTCCCTCCTGGCACTTTCCCTGTAGGAGATACCACAAGACGTTTCTGTATATTGGGCACAGCGCTCTGCAGGGTGTTAGCAGAGAGTTTCCCGGGACAGTGAAACCCTATGTCAGAGACACTGAGAAGAAGCCCCAATGTTCCCTCCAGGCACTTTCAGTGTGGGTGCCTTCTCCACGTGGTTCCTGGTTTCACTGCAGCTCTGAAGAGAATGTTAGCAAAGAGGTAATCGGGACAGTGCAAACAGTACTCAAAGACAGGGAGAGCAAGCTCTACATTACTCTCTTGGCACTTTGGATGTGGGACATACAGCGAGATGTTTGCTGCTTTTACATTTGGCTGTTGGGAGATTTACAGCACAAAGATATCTAGTTGATTTGAAGCAGTTCCGAGAAAGTCTAAACATAATCCTCACTTTTCCCTCCTGGCACTTTCCCTGTAGGGGATAGCGCAAGACGTTTCTGTACATTGGGCACAGCGCTCTGCAGGGTGTTAGCAGAGAGTTTCCCGGGACAGTGAAACCCTATATCGGAGACACTGAGAAGAAGCCCCAATGTTCCCTCCAGGCACTTTCAGTGTGGGTGCCTTCTCCACGTGGTTCCTGGTTTCACTGCAGCTCTGAAGAGAATGTTAGCAAAGAGGTAATCGGGACAGTGCAAACAGTACTCAAAGACAGGGAGAGCAAGCTCTCTCTTGGCACTTTGGATGTGGGACATACAGCGAGATGTTTGCTGCTTTTACATTTGGCTGTTGGGAGATTTACAGCACAAAGATATCTAGTTGATTTGAAGCAGTTCCGAGAAAGTCTAAGCATAATCCTCACTTTTCCCTCCTGGCACTTTCACTGTAGGGGATACCGCAAGACGTTTCTGTATATTGGGCACAGCGCTCTGCAGGGTGTTAGCAGAGAGTTTCCCGGGACAGTGAAACCCTATGTCAGAGACACTGAGAAGAAGCCCCAATGTTCCCTCCAGGCACTTTCAGTGTGGGTGCCTTCTCCACGTGGTTCCTGGTTTCACTGCAGCTCTGAAGAGAATGTTAGCAAAGAGGTAATCGGGACAGTGCAAACAGTACTCAAAGACAGGGAGAGCAAGCTCTCTCTTGGCACTTTGGATGTGGGACATACAGCGAGATGTTTGCTGCTTTTACATTTGGCTGTTGGGAGATTTACAGCACAAAGATATCTAGTTGATTTGAAGCAGTTCCGAGAAAGTCTAAACATAATCCTCACTTTTCCCTCCTGGCACTTTCCCTGTAGGAGATACCGCAAGACGTTTCTGTATATTGGGCACAGCGCTCTGCAGGGTGTTAGCAGAGAGTTTCCCGGGACAGTGAAACCCTATGTCGGAGACACTGAGAAGAAGCCCCAATGTTCCCTCCAGGCACTTTCAGTGTGGGTGCCTTCTCCACGTGGTTCCTGGTTTCACTGCAGCTCTGAAGAGAATGTTAGCAAAGAGGTAATCGGGACAGTGCAAACAGTACTCAAAGACAGGGAGAGCAAGCTCTACATTACTCTCTTGGCACTTTGGATGTGGGACATACAGCGAGATGTTTGCTGCTTTTACATTTGGCTGTTGGGAGATTTACAGCACAAAGATATCTAGTTGATTTGAAGCAGTTCCGAGAAAGTCTAAGCATAATCCTCACTTTTCCCTCCTGGCACTTTCACTGTAGGGGATACCACAAGACGTTTCTGTATATTGGGCACAGCGCTCTGCAGGGTGTTAGCAGAGAGTTTCCCGGGACAGTGAAACCCTATGTCAGAGACACTGAGAAGAAGCCCCAATGTTCCCTCCAGGCACTTTCAGTGTGGGTGCCTTCTCCACGTGGTTCCTGGTTTCACTGCAGCTCTGAAGAGAATGTTAGCAAAGAGGTAATCGGGACAGTGCAAACAGTACTCAAAGACAGGGAGAGCAAGCTCTCTCTTGGCACTTTGGATGTGGGACATACAGCGAGATGTTTGCTGCTTTTACATTTGGCTGTTGGGAGATTTACAGCACAAAGATATCTAGTTGATTTGAAGCAGTTCCGAGAAAGTCTAAGCATAATCCTCACTTTTCCCTCCTGGCACTTTCCCTGTAGGGGATACCGCAAGACGTTTCTGTATATTGGGCACAGCGCTCTGCAGGGTGTTAGCAGAGAGTTTCCCGGGACAGTGAAACCCTATGTCAGAGACACTGAGAAGAAGCCCCAATGTTCCCTCCAGGCACTTTCAGTGTGGGTGCCTTCTCCACGTGGTTCCTGGTTTCACTGCAGCTCTGAAGAGAATGTTAGCAAAGAGGTAATCGGGACAGTGCAAACAGTACTCAAAGACAGGGAGAGCAAGCTCTCTCTTGGCACTTTGGATGTGGGACATACAGCGAGATGTTTGCTGCTTTTACATTTGGCTGTTGGGAGATTTACAGCACAAAGATATCTAGTTGATTTGAAGCAGTTCCGAGAAAGTCTAAGCATAATCCTCACTTTTCCCTCCTGGCACTTTCCCTGTAGGAGATACCACAAGACGTTTCTGTATATTGGGCACAGCGCTCTGCAGGGTGTTAGCAGAGAGTTTCCCGGGACAGTGAAACCCTATGTCAGAGACACTGAGAAGAAGCCCCAATGTTCCCTCCAGGCACTTTCAGTGTGGGTGCCTTCTCCACGTGGTTCCTGGTTTCACTGCAGCTCTGAAGAGAATGTTAGCAAAGAGGTAATCGGGACAGTGCAAACAGTACTCAAAGACAGGGAGAGCAAGCTCTCTCTTGGCACTTTGGATGTGGGACATACAGCGAGATGTTTGCTGCTTTTACATTTGGCTGTTGGGAGATTTACAGCACAAAGATATCTAGTTGATTTGAAGCAGTTCCGAGAAAGTCTAAACATAATCCTCACTTTTCCCTCCTGGCACTTTCCCTGTAGGAGATACCGCAAGACGTTTCTGTATATTGGGCACAGCGCTCTGCAGGGTGTTAGCAGAGAGTTTCCCGGGACAGTGAAACCCTATGTCAGAGACACTGAGAAGAAGCCCCAATGTTCCCTCCAGGCACTTTCAGTGTGGGTGCCTTCTCCACGTGGTTCCTGGTTTCACTGCAGCTCTGAAGAGAATGTTAGCAAAGAGGTAATCGGGACAGTGCAAACAGTACTCAAAGACAGGGAGAGCAAGCTCTCTCTTGGCACTTTGGATGTGGGACATACAGCAAGATGTTTGCTGCTTTTACATTTGGCTGTTGGGAGATTTACAGCACAAAGATATCTAGTTGATTTGAAGCAGTTCCGAGAAAGTCTAAGCATAATCCTCACTTTTCCCTCCTGGCACTTTCACTGTAGGGGATACCGCAAGACGTTTCTGTATATTGGGCACAGCGCTCTGCAGGGTGTTAGCAGAGAGTTTCCCGGGACAGTGAAACCCTATATCAGAGACACTGAGAAGAAGCCCCAACGTTCCTTCCAGGCACTTTCAGTGTGGGTGCCTTCTCCACGTGGTTCCTGGTTTCACTGCAGCTCTGAAGAGAATGTTAGCAAAGAGGTAATCGGGACAGTGCAAACAGTACTCAAAGACAGGGAGAGCAAGCTCTACATTACTCTCTTGGCACTTTGGATGTGGGACATACAGCGAGATGTTTGCTGCTTTTACATTTGGCTGTTGGGAGATTTACAGCACAAAGATATCTAGTTGATTTGAAGCAGTTCCGAGAAAGTCTAAACATAATCCTCACTTTTCCCTCCTGGCACTTTCCCTGTAGGAGATATCGCAAGACGTTTCTGTATATTGGGCACAGCGCTCTGCAGGGTGTTAGCAGAGAGTTTCCCGGGACAGTGAAACCCTATGTCAAAGACACTGAGAAGAAGCCCCAATGTTCCCTCCAGGCACTTTCAGTGTGGGTGCCTTCTCCACGTGGTTCCTGGTTTCACTGCAGCTCTGAAGAGAATGTTAGCAAAGAGGTAATCGGGACAGTGCAAACAGTACTCAAAGACAGGGAGAGCAAGCTCTACATTACTCTCTCGGCACTTTGGATGTGGGACATACAGCGAGATGTTTGCTGCTTTTACATTTGGCTGTTGGGAGATTTACAGTACAAAGATATCTAGTTGATTTGAAGCAGTTCCGAGAAAGTCTAAGCATAATCCTCACTTTTCCCTCCTGGCACTTTCCCTGTAGGGGATACCGCAAGACGTTTCTGTATATTGGGCACAGCGCTCTGCAGGGTGTTAGCAGAGAGTTTCCCGGGACAGTGAAACCCTATGTCAGAGACACTGAGAAGAAGCCACAATGTTCCCTCCAGGCACTTTCAGTGTGGGTGCCTTCTCCACGTGGTTCCTGGTTTCACTGCAGCTCTGAAGAGAATGTTAGCAAAGAGGTAATCGGGACAGTGCAAACAGTACTCAAAGACAGGGAGAGCAAGCTCTCTCTTGGCACTTTGGATGTGGGACATACAGCGAGATGTTTGCTGCTTTTACATTTGGCTGTTGGGAGATTTACAGCACAAAGATATCTAGTTGATTTGAAGCAGTTCCGAGAAAGTCTAAGCATAATCCTCACTTTTCCCTCCTGGCACTTTCACTGTAGGGGATACCGCAAGACGTTTCTGTATATTGGGCACAGCGCTCTGCAGGGTGTTAGCAGAGAGTTTCCCGGGACAGTGAAACCCTATATCAGAGACACTGAGAAGAAGCCCCAACGTTCCTTCCAGGCACTTTCAGTGTGGGTGCCTTCTCCACGTGGTTCCTGGTTTCACTGCAGCTCTGAAGAGAATGTTAGCAAAGAGGTAATCGGGACAGTGCAAACAGTACTCAAAGACAGGGAGAGCAAGCTCTCTCTTGGCACTTTGGATGTGGGACATACAGCGAGATGTTTGCTGCTTTTACATTTGGCTGTTGGGAGATTTACAGCACAAAGATATCTAGTTGATTTGAAGCAGTTCCGAGAAAGTCTAAACATAATCCTCACTTTTCCCTCCTGGCACTTTCCCTGTAGGGGATACCGCAAGACGTTTCTGTACATTGGGCACAGCGCTCTGCAGGGTGTTAGCAGAGAGTTTCCCGGGACACTGAAACCCTATATCGGAGACACTGAGAAGAAGCCCCAATGTTCACTCCAGGCACTTTCAGTGTGTGTGCCTTCTCCACGTGGTTCCTGGTTTCACTGCAGCTCTGAAGAGAATGTTAGCAAAGAGGTAATCGGGACAGTGCAAACAGTACTCAAAGACAGGGAGAGCAAGCTCTACATTACTCTCTTGGCACTTTGGATGTGGGACATACAGCGAGATGTTTGCTGCTTTTACATTTGGCTGTTGGGAGATTTACAGCACAAAGATATCTAGTTGATTTGAAGCAGTTCCGAGAAAGTCTAAACATAATCCTCACTTTTCCCTCCTGGCACTTTCCCTGTAGGGGATATCGCAAGACGTTTCTGTATATTGGGCACAGCGCTCTGCAGGGTGTTAGCAGAGAGTTTCCCGGGACAGTGAAACCCTATGTCAAAGACACTGAGAAGAAGCCCCAATGTTCCCTCCAGGCACTTTCAGTGTGGGTGCCTTCTCCACGTGGTTCCTGGTTTCACTGCAGCTCTGAAGAGAATGTTAGCAAAGAGGTAATCGGGACAGTGCAAACAGTACTCAAAGACAGGGAGAGCAAGCTCTACATTACTCTCTCGGCACTTTGGATGTGGGACATACAGCGAGATGTTTGCTGCTTTTACATTTGGCTGTTGGGAGATTTACAGTACAAAGATATCTAGTTGATTTGAAGCAGTTCCGAGAAAGTCTAAACATAATCCTCACTTTTCCCTCCTGGCACTTTCCCTGTAGGGGATACCGCAAGACGTTTCTGTACATTGGGCACAGCGCTCTGCAGGGTGTTAGCAGAGAGTTTCCCGGGACAGTGAAACCCTATATCGGAGACACTGAGAAGAAGCCCCAATGTTCCCTCCAGGCACTTTCAGTGTGGGTGCCTTCTCCACGTGGTTCCTGGTTTCACTGCAGCTCTGAAGAGAATGTTAGCAAAGAGGTAATCGGGACAGTGCAAACAGTACTCAAAGACAGGGAGAGCAAGCTCTCTCTTGGCACTTTGGATGTGGGACATACAGCGAGATGTTTGCTGCTTTTACATTTGGCTGTTGGGAGATTTACAGCACAAAGATATCTAGTTGATTTGAAGCAGTTCCGAGAAAGTCTAAGCATAATCCTCACTTTTCCCTCCTGGCACTTTCACTGTAGGGGATACCGCAAGACGTTTCTGTATATTGGGCACAGCGCTCTGCAGGGTGTTAGCAGAGAGTTTCCCGGGACAGTGAAACCCTATGTCAGAGACACTGAGAAGAAGCCCCAATGTTCCCTCCAGGCACTTTCAGTGTGGGTGCCTTCTCCACGTGGTTCCTGGTTTCACTGCAGCTCTGAAGAGAATGTTAGCAAAGAGGTAATCGGGACAGTGCAAACAGTACTCAAAGACAGGGAGAGCAAGCTCTCTCTTGGCACTTTGGATGTGGGACATACAGCGAGATGTTTGCTGCTTTTACATTTGGCTGTTGGGAGATTTACAGCACAAAGATATCTAGTTGATTTGAAGCAGTTCCGAGAAAGTCTAAACATAATCCTCACTTTTCCCTCCTGGCACTTTCCCTGTAGGAGATACCGCAAGACGTTTCTGTATATTGGGCACAGCGCTCTGCAGGGTATTAGCAGAGAGTTTCCCGGGACAGTGAAACCCTATGTCGGAGACACTGAGAAGAAGCCCCAATGTTCCCTCCAGGCACTTTCAGTGTGGGTGCCTTCTCCACGTGGTTCCTGGTTTCACTGCAGCTCTGAAGAGAATGTTAGCAAAGAGGTAATCGGGACAGTGCAAACAGTACTCAAAGACAGGGAGAGCAAGCTCTACATTACTCTCTTGGCACTTTGGATGTGGGACATACAGCGAGATGTTTGCTGCTTTTACATTTGGCTGTTGGGAGATTTACAGCACAAAGATATCTAGTTGATTTGAAGCAGTTCCGAGAAAGTCTAAGCATAATCCTCACTTTTCCCTCCTGGCACTTTCCCTGTAGGGGATACCGCAAGACGTTTCTGTATATTGGGCACAGCGCTCTGCAGGGTGTTAGCAGAGAGTTTCCCGGGACAGTGAAACCCTATGTCAGAGACACTGAGAAGAAGCCCCAATGTTCCCTCCAGGCACTTTCAGTGTGGGTGCCTTCTCCACGTGGTTCCTGGTTTCACTGCAGCTCTGAAGAGAATGTTAGCAAAGAGGTAATCGGGACAGTGCAAACAGTACTCAAAGACAGGGAGAGCAAGCTCTCTCTTGGCACTTTGGATGTGGGACATACAGCGAGATGTTTGCTGCTTTTACATTTGGCTGTTGGGAGATTTACAGCACAAAGATATCTAGTTGATTTGAAGCAGTTCCGAGAAAGTCTAAGCATAATCCTCACTTTTCCCTCCTGGCACTTTCCCTGTAGGAGATACCACAAGACGTTTCTGTATATTGGGCACAGCGCTCTGCAGGGTGTTAGCAGAGAGTTTCCCGGGACAGTGAAACCCTATGTCAGAGACACTGAGAAGAAGCCCCAATGTTCCCTCCAGGCACTTTCAGTGTGGGTGCCTTCTCCACGTGGTTCCTGGTTTCACTGCAGCTCTGAAGAGAATGTTAGCAAAGAGGTAATCGGGACAGTGCAAACAGTACTCAAAGACAGGGAGAGCAAGCTCTCTCTTGGCACTTTGGATGTGGGACATACAGCGAGATGTTTGCTGCTTTTACATTTGGCTGTTGGGAGATTTACAGCACAAAGATATCTAGTTGATTTGAAGCAGTTCCGAGAAAGTCTAAACATAATCCTCACTTTTCCCTCCTGGCACTTTCCCTGTAGGAGATACCGCAAGACGTTTCTGTATATTGGGCACAGCGCTCTGCAGGGTGTTAGCAGAGAGTTTCCCGGGACAGTGAAACCCTATGTCAGAGACACTGAGAAGAAGCCCCAATGTTCCCTCCAGGCACTTTCAGTGTGGGTGCCTTCTCCACGTGGTTCCTGGTTTCACTGCAGCTCTGAAGAGAATGTTAGCAAAGAGGTAATCGGGACAGTGCAAACAGTACTCAAAGACAGGGAGAGCAAGCTCTCTCTTGGCACTTTGGATGTGGGACATACAGCAAGATGTTTGCTGCTTTTACATTTGGCTGTTGGGAGATTTACAGCACAAAGATATCTAGTTGATTTGAAGCAGTTCCGAGAAAGTCTAAGCATAATCCTCACTTTTCCCTCCTGGCACTTTCACTGAAGGGGATACCGCAAGACGTTTCTGTATATTGGGCACAGCGCTCTGCAGGGTGTTAGCAGAGAGTTTCCCGGGACAGTGAAACCCTATATCAGAGACACTGAGAAGAAGCCCCAACGTTCCTTCCAGGCACTTTCAGTGTGGGTGCCTTCTCCACGTGGTTCCTGGTTTCACTGCAGCTCTGAAGAGAATGTTAGCAAAGAGGTAATCGGGACAGTGCAAACAGTACTCAAAGACAGGGAGAGCAAGCTCTACATTACTCTCTTGGCACTTTGGATGTGGGACATACAGCGAGATGTTTGCTGCTTTTACATTTGGCTGTTGGGAGATTTACAGTACAAAGATATCTAGTTGATTTGAAGCAGTTCCGAGAAAGTCTAAGCATAATCCTCACTTTTCCCTCCTGGCACTTTCCCTGTAGGGGATACCGCAAGACGTTTCTGTATATTGGGCACAGCGCTCTGCAGGGTGTTAGCAGAGAGTTTCCCGGGACAGTGAAACCCTATGTCAGAGACACTGAGAAGAAGCCACAATGTTCCCTCCAGGCACTTTCAGTGTGGGTGCCTTCTCCACGTGGTTCCTGGTTTCACTGCAGCTCTGAAGAGAATGTTAGCAAAGAGGTAATCGGGACAGTGCAAACAGTACTCAAAGACAGGGAGAGCAAGCTCTCTCTTGGCACTTTGGATGTGGGACATACAGCGAGATGTTTGCTGCTTTTACATTTGGCTGTTGGGAGATTTACAGCACAAAGATATCTAGTTGATTTGAAGCAGTTCCGAGAAAGTCTAAACATAATCCTCACTTTTCCCTCCTGGCACTTTCCCTGTAGGGGATACCGCAAGACGTTTCTGTACATTGGGCACAGCGCTCTGCAGGGTGTTAGCAGAGAGTTTCCCGGGACACTGAAACCCTATATCGGAGACACTGAGAAGAAGCCCCAATGTTCACTCCAGGCACTTTCAGTGTGTGTGCCTTCTCCACGTGGTTCCTGGTTTCACTGCAGCTCTGAAGAGAATGTTAGCAAAGAGGTAATCGGGACAGTGCAAACAGTACTCAAAGACAGGGAGAGCAAGCTCTACATTACTCTCTTGGCACTTTGGATGTGGGACATACAGCGAGATGTTTGCTGCTTTTACATTTGGCTGTTGGGAGATTTACAGCACAAAGATATCTAGTTGATTTGAAGCAGTTCCGAGAAAGTCTAAACATAATCCTCACTTTTCCCTCCTGGCACTTTCCCTGTAGGGGATATCGCAAGACGTTTCTGTATATTGGGCACAGCGCTCTGCAGGGTGTTAGCAGAGAGTTTCCCGGGACAGTGAAACCCTATGTCAAAGACACTGAGAAGAAGCCCCAATGTTCCCTCCAGGCACTTTCAGTGTGGGTGCCTTCTCCACGTGGTTCCTGGTTTCACTGCAGCTCTGAAGAGAATGTTAGCAAAGAGGTAATCGGGACAGTGCAAACAGTACTCAAAGACAGGGAGAGCAAGCTCTACATTACTCTCTCGGCACTTTGGATGTGGGACATACAGCGAGATGTTTGCTGCTTTTACATTTGGCTGTTGGGAGATTTACAGTACAAAGATATCTAGTTGATTTGAAGCAGTTCCGAGAAAGTCTAAACATAATCCACACTTTTCCCTCCTGGCACTTTCCCTGTAGGGGATACCGCAAGACGTTTCTGTATATTGGGCACAGCGCTCTGCAGGGTGTTAGCAGAGAGTTTCCCGGGACAGTGAAACCCTATGTCAGAGACACTGAGAAGAAGCCCCAATGTTCCTTCCAGGCACTTTCAGTGTGGGTGCCTTCTCCACGTGGTTCCTGGTTTCACTGCAGCTCTGAAGAGAATGTTAGCAAAGAGGTAATCGGGACAGTGCAAACAGTACTCAAAGACAGGGAGAGCAAGCTCTCTCTTGGCACTTTGGATGTGGGACATACAGCGAGATGTTTGCTGCTTTTACATTTGGCTGTTGGGAGATTTACAGCACAAAGATATCTAGTTGATTTGAAGCAGTTCCGAGAAAGTCTAAACATAATCCTCACTTTTCCCTGCTGGCACTTTCCCTGTAGGGGATACCGCAAGACGTTTCTGTACATTGGGCACAGCGCTCTGCAGGGTGTTAGCAGAGAGTTTCCCGGGACACTGAAACCCTATATCGGAGACACTGAGAAGAAGCCCCAATGTTCACTCCAGGCACTTTCAGTGTGTGTGCCTTCTCCACGTGGTTCCTGGTTTCACTGCAGCTCTGAAGAGAATGTTAGCAAAGAGGTAATCGGGACAGTGCAAACAGTACTCAAAGACAGGGAGAGCAAGCTCTACATTACTCTCTTGGCACTTTGGATGTGGGACATACAGCGAGATGTTTGCTGCTTTTACATTTGGCTGTTGGGAGATTTACAGCACAAAGATATCTAGTTGATTTGAAGCAGTTCCGAGAAAGTCTAAACATAATCCTCACTTTTCCCTCCTGGCACTTTCCCTGTAGGGGATACCGCAAGACGTTTCTGTATATTGGGCACAGCGCTCTGCAGGGTGTTAGCAGAGAGTTTCCCGGGACAGTGAAACCCTATGTCAAAGACACTGAGAAGAAGCCCCAATGTTCCCTCCAGGCACTTTCAGTGTGGGTGCCTTCTCCACGTGGTTCCTGGTTTCACTGCAGCTCTGAAGAGAATGTTAGCAAAGAGGTAATCGGGACAGTGCAAACAGTACTCAAAGACAGGGAGAGCAAGCTCTACATTACTCTCTCGGCACTTTGGATGTGGGACATACAGCGAGATGTTTGCTGCTTTTACATTTGGCTGTTGGGAGATTTACAGTACAAAGATATCTAGTTGATTTGAAGCAGTTCCGAGAAAGTCTAAACATAATCCACACTTTTCCCTCCTGGCACTTTCCCTGTAGGGGATACCGCAAGACGTTTCTGTATATTGGGCACAGCGCTCTGCAGGGTGTTAGCAGAGAGTTTCCCGGGACAGTGAAACCCTATGTCAGAGACACTGAGAAGAAGCCCCAATGTTCCTTCCAGGCACTTTCAGTGTGGGTGCCTTCTCCACGTGGTTCCTGGTTTCACTGCAGCTCTGAAGAGAATGTTAGCAAAGAGGTAATCGGGACAGTGCAAACAGTACTCAAAGACAGGGAGAGCAAGCTCTCTCTTGGCACTTTGGATGTGGGACATACAGCGAGATGTTTGCTGCTTTTACATTTGGCTGTTGGGAGATTTACAGCACAAAGATATCTAGTTGATTTGAAGCAGTTCCGAGAAAGTCTAAACATAATCCTCACTTTTCCCTCCTGGCACTTTCCCTGTAGGGGATACCGCAAGACGTTTCTGTACATTGGGCACAGCGCTCTGCAGGGTGTTAGCAGAGAGTTTCCCGGGACACTGAAACCCTATATCGGAGACACTGAGAAGAAGCCCCAATGTTCACTCCAGGCACTTTCAGTGTGGGTGCCTTCTCCACGTGGTTCCTGGTTTCACTGCAGCTCTGAAGAGAATGTTAGCAAAGAGGTAATCGGGACAGTGCAAACAGTACTCAAAGACAGGGAGAGCAAGCTCTACATTACTCTCTTGGCACTTTGGATGTGGGACATACAGCGAGATGTTTGCTGCTTTTACATTTGGCTGTTGGGAGATTTACAGCACAAAGATATCTAGTTGATTTGAAGCAGTTCCGAGAAAGTCTAAACATAATCCTCACTTTTCCCTCCTGGCACTTTCCCTGTAGGGGATACCGCAAGACGTTTCTGTACATTGGGCACAGCGCTCTGCAGGGTGTTAGCAGAGAGTTTCCCGGGACAGTGAAACCCTATATCGGAGACACTGAGAAGAAGCCCCAATGTTCCCTCCAGGCACTTTCAGTGTGGGTGCCTTCTCCAAGTGGTTCCTGGTTTCACTGCAGCTCTGAAGAGAATGTTAGCAAAGAGGTAATCGGGACAGTGCAAACAGTACTCAAAGACAGGGAGAGCAAGCTCTACATTACTCTCTTGGCACTTTGGATGTGGGACATACAGCGAGATGTTTGCTGCTTTTACATTTGGCTGTTGGGAGATTTACAGCACAAAGATATCTAGTTGATTTGAAGCAGTTCCGAGAAAGTCTAAGCATAATCCTCACTTTTCCCTCCTGGCACTTTCCCTGTAGGGGATAGCGCAAGACGTTTCTGTACATTGGGCACAGCGCTCTGCAGGGTGTTAGCAGAGAGTTTCCCGGGACAGTGAAACCCTATATCGGAGACACTGAGAAGAAGCCCCAATGTTCCCTCCAGGCACTTTCAGTGTGGGTGCCTTCTCCACGTGGTTCCTGGTTTCACTGCAGCTCTGAAGAGAATGTTAGCAAAGAGGTAATCGGGACAGTGCAAACAGTACTCAAAGACAGGGAGAGCAAGCTCTCTCTTGGCACTTTGGATGTGGGACATACAGCGAGATGTTTGCTGCTTTTACATTTGGCTGTTGGGAGATTTACAGCACAAAGATATCTAGTTGATTTGAAGCAGTTCCGAGAAAGTCTAAACATAATCCTCACTTTTCCCTGCTGGCACTTTCCCTGTAGGAGATACCGGAAGACGTTTCTGTATATTGGGCACAGCGCTCTGCAGGGTGTTAGCAGAGAGTTTCCCGGGACAGTGAAACCCTATGTCAGAGACACTGAGAAGAAGCCCCAATGTTCCTTCCAGGCACTTTCAGTGTGGGTGCCTTCTCCACGTGGTTCCTGGTTTCACTGCAGCTCTGAAGAGAATGTTAGCAAAGAGGTAATCGGGACAGTGCAAACAGTACTCAAAGACAGGGAGAGCAAGCTCTCTCTTGGCACTTTGGATGTGGGACATACAGCGAGATGTTTGCTGCTTTTACATTTGGCTGTTGGGAGATTTACAGCACAAAGATATCTAGTTGATTTGAAGCAGTTCCGAGAAAGTCTAAACATAATCCTCACTTTTCCCTCCTGGCACTTTCCCTGTAGGAGATACCGCAAGACGTTTCTGTACATTGGGCACAGCGCTCTGCAGGGTGTTAGCAGAGAGTTTCCCGGGACAGTGAAACCCTATATCGGAGACACTGAGAAGAAGCCCCAATGTTCCCTCCAGGCACTTTCAGTGTGGGTGCCTTCTCCACGTGGTTCCTATTTTCACTGCAGCTCTGAAGAGAATGTTAGCAAAGAGGTAATCGGGACAGTACAAACAGTACTCAAAGACAGGGAGAGCAAGCTCTCTCTTGGCACTTTGGATGTGGGACATACAGCGAGATGTTTGCTGCTTTTACA
Source organism: Chroicocephalus ridibundus (assembly GCF_963924245.1). Lineage (NCBI taxonomy): Eukaryota > Metazoa > Chordata > Aves > Charadriiformes > Laridae > Chroicocephalus > Chroicocephalus ridibundus. The sequence goes on along the minus strand of NW_026961370.1, from coordinate 554,458 downwards.
TTTGGCTGTTGGGAGATTTACAGCACAAAGATATCTAGTTGATTTGAAGCAGTTCCGAGAAAGTCTAAACATAATCCTCACTTTTCCCTCCTGGCACTTTCCCTGTAGGGGATACCGCAAGACGTTTCTGTACATTGGGCACAGCGCTCTGCAGGGTGTTAGCAGAGAGTTTCCCGGGACACTGAAACCCTATGTCAGAGACACTGAGAAGAAGCCCCAATGTTCCTTCCAGGCACTTTCAGTGTGGGTGCCTTCTCCACGTGGTTCCTGGTTTCACTGCAGCTCTGAAGAGAATGTTAGCAAAGAGGTAATCGGGACAGTGCAAACAGTACTCAAAGACAGGGAGAGCAAGCTCTCTCTTGGCACTTTGGATGTGGGACATACAGCGAGATGTTTGCTGCTTTTACATTTGGCTGTTGGGAGATTTACAGCACAAAGATATCTAGTTGATTTGAAGCAGTTCCGAGAAAGTCTAAACATAATCCTCACTTTTCCCTCCTGGCACTTTCCCTGTAGGAGATACCGCAAGACGTTTCTGTACATTGGGCACAGCGCTCTGCAGGGTGTTAGCAGAGAGTTTCCCGGGACAGTGAAACCCTATGTCAGAGACACTGAGAAGAAGCCCTAATGTTCCCTCCAGGCACTTTCAGTGTGGGTGCCTTCTCCACGTGGTTCCTGGTTTCACTGCAGCTCTGAAGAGAATGTTAGCAAAGAGGTAATCGGGACAGTGCAAACGGTACTCAAAGACAGGGAGAGCAAGCTCTACATTACTCTCTCGGCACTTTGGATGTGGGACATACAGCGAGATGTTTGCTGCTTTTACATTTGGCTGTTGGGAGATTTACAGGACAAAGATATCTAGTTGATTTGAAGCAGTTCCGAGAAAGTCTAAACATAATCCTCACTTTTCCCTCCTGGCACTTTCCCTGTAGGAGATACCGCAAGACGTTTCTGTACATTGGGCACAGCGCTCTGCAGGGTGTTAGCAGAGAGTTTCCCGGGACAGTGAAACCCTATATCGGAGACACTGAGAAGAAGCCCCAATGTTCCCTCCAGGCACTTTCAGTGTGGGTGCCTTCTCCACGTGGTTCCTGGTTTCACTGCAGCTCTGAAGAGAATGTTAGCAAAGAGGTAATCGGGACAGTGCAAACAGTACTCAAAGACAGGGAGAGCAAGCTCTACATTACTCTCTTGGCACTTTGGATGTGGGACATACAGCGAGATGTTTGCTGCTTTTACATTTGGCTGTTGGGAGATTTACAGCACAAAGATATCTAGTTGATTTGAAGCAGTTCCGAGAAAGTCTAAACATAATCCTCACTTTTCCCTCCTGGCACTTTCCCTGTAGGGGATACCGCAAGACGTTTCTGTACATTGGGCACAGCGCTCTGCAGGGTGTTAGCAGAGAGTTTCCCGGGACAGTGAAACCCTATATCGGAGACACTGAGAAGAAGCCCCAATGTTCCCTCCAGGCACTTTCAGTGTGGGTGCCTTCTCCACGTGGTTCCTGGTTTCACTGCAGCTCTGAAGAGAATGTTAGCAAAGAGGTAATCGGGACAGTACAAACAGTACTCAAAGACAGGGAGAGCAAGCTCTCTCTTGGCACTTTGGATGTGGGACATACAGCGAGATGTTTGCTGCTTTTACATTTGGCTGTTGGGAGATTTACAGCACAAAGATATCTAGTTGATTTGAAGCAGTTCCAAGAAAGTCTAAACATAATCCTCACTTTTCCCTCCTGGCACTTTCCCTGTAGGGGATACCGCAAGACGTTTCTGTACATTGGGCACAGCGCTATGCAGGGTGTTAGCAGAGAGTTTCCCGGGACACTGAAACCCTATGTCAGAGACACTGAGAAGAAGCCCCAATGTTCCCCCCAGGCACTTTCAGTGTGGGTGCCTTCTCCACGTGGTTCCTGGTTTCACTGCAGCTCTGAAGAGAATGTTAGCAAAGAGGTAATCGGGACAGTGCAAACAGTACTCAAAGACAGGGAGAGCAAGCTCTCTCTTGGCACTTTGGATGTGGGACATACAGCGAGATGTTTGCTGCTTTTACATTTGGCTGTTGGGAGATTTACAGCACAAAGATATCTAGTTGATTTGAAGCAGTTCCGAGAAAGTCTAAACATAATCCTCACTTTTCCCTCCTGGCACTTTCCCTGTAGGAGATACCGCAAGACGTTTCTGTATATTGGGCACAGCGCTCTGCAGGGTGTTAGCAGAGAGTTTCCCGGGACAGTGAAACCCTATGTCAGAGACACTGAGAAGAAGCCCCAATGTTCCCTCCAGGCACTTTCAGTGTGGGTGCCTTCTCCACGTGGTTCCTGGTTTCACTGCAGCTCTGAAGAGAATGTTAGCAAAGAGGTAATCGGGACAGTGCAAACAGTACTCAAAGACAGGGAGAGCAAGCTCTACATTACTCTCTTGGCACTTTGGATGTGGGACATACAGCGAGATGTTTGCTGCTTTTACATTTGGCTGTTGGGAGATTTACAGCACAAAGATATCTAGTTGATTTGAAGCAGTTCCGAGAAAGTCTAAACATAATCCTCACTTTTCCCTCCTGGCACTTTCCCTGTAGGGGATACCGCAAGACGTTTCTGTACATTGGGCACAGCGCTCTGCAGGGTGTTAGCAGAGAGTTTCCCGGGACAGTGAAACCCTATATCGGAGACACTGAGAAGAAGCCCCAATGTTCCCTCCAGGCACTTTCAGTGTGGGTGCCTTCTCCACGTGGTTCCTGGTTTCACTGCAGCTCTGAAGAGAATGTTAGCAAAGAGGTAATTGGGACAGTACAAACAGTACTCAAAGACAGGGAGAGCAAGCTCTCTCTTGGCACTTTGGATGTGGGACATACAGCGAGATGTTTGCTGCTTTTACATTTGGCTGTTGGGAGATTTACAGCACAAAGATATCTAGTTGATTTGAAGCAGTTCCGAGAAAGTCTAAACATAATCCTCACTTTTCCCTCCTGGCACTTTCCCTGTAGGAGATACCGCAAGACGTTTCTGTATATTGGGCACAGCGCTCTGCAGGGTGTTAGCAGAGAGTTTCCCGGGACAGTGAAACCCTATGTCAGAGACACTGAGAAGAAGCCCCAATGTTCCCTCCAGGCACTTTCAGTGTGGGTGCCTTCTCCACGTGGTTCCTGGTTTCACTGCAGCTCTGAAGAGAATGTTAGCAAAGAGGTAATCGGGACAGTACAAACAGTACTCAAAGACAGGGAGAGCAAGCTCTCTCTTGGCACTTTGGATGTGGGACATACAGCGAGATGTTTGCTGCTTTTACATTTGGCTGTTGGGAGATTTACAGCACAAAGATATCTAGTTGATTTGAAGCAGTTCCGAGAAAGTCTAAACATAATCCTCACTTTTCCCTCCTGGCACTTTCCCTGTAGGAGATACCGCAAGACGTTTCTGTATATTGGGCACAGCGCTCTGCAGGGTGTTAGCAGAGAGTTTCCCGGGACAGTGAAACCCTATGTCAGAGACACTGAGAAGAAGCCCCAATGTTCCCTCCAGGCACTTTCAGTGTGGGTGCCTTCTCCACGTGGTTCCTGGTTTCACTGCAGCTCTGAAGAGAATGTTAGCAAAGAGGTAATCGGGACAGTGCAAACAGTACTCAAAGACAGGGAGAGCAAGCTCTACATTACTCTCTTGGCACTTTGGATGTGGGACATACAGCGAGATGTTTGCTGCTTTTACATTTGGCTGTTGGGAGATTTACAGCACAAAGATATCTAGTTGATTTGAAGCAGTTCCGAGAAAGTCTAAACATAATCCTCACTTTTCCCTCCTGGCACTTTCCCTGTAGGGGATACCGCAAGACGTTTCTGTACATTGGGCACAGCGCTCTGCAGGGTGTTAGCAGAGAGTTTCCCGGGACAGTGAAACCCTATATCGGAGACACTGAGAAGAAGCCCCAATGTTCCCTCCAGGCACTTTCAGTGTGGGTGCCTTCTCCACGTGGTTCCTATTTTCACTGCAGCTCTGAAGAGAATGTTAGCAAAGAGGTAATCGGGACAGTGCAAACAGTACTCAAAGACAGGGAGAGCAAGCTCTCTCTTGGCACTTTGGATGTGGGACATACAGCGAGATGTTTGCTGCTTTTACATTTGGCTGTTGGGAGATTTACAGCACAAAGATATCTAGTTGATTTGAAGCAGTTCCGAGAAAGTCTAAACATAATCCTCACTTTTCCCTCCTGGCACTTTCCCTGTAGGGGATACCGCAAGACGTTTCTGTACATTGGGCACAGCGCTCTGCAGGGTGTTAGCAGAGAGTTTCCCGGGACACTGAAACCCTATGTCAGAGACACTGAGAAGAAGCCCCAATGTTCCTTCCAGGCACTTTCAGTGTGGGTGCCTTCTCCACGTGGTTCCTGGTTTCACTGCAGCTCTGAAGAGAATGTTAGCAAAGAGGTAATCGGGACAGTGCAAACAGTACTCAAAGACAGGGAGAGCAAGCTCTCTCTTGGCACTTTGGATGTGGGACATACAGCGAGATGTTTGCTGCTTTTACATTTGGCTGTTGGGAGATTTACAGCACAAAGATATCTAGTTGATTTGAAGCAGTTCCGAGAAAGTCTAAACATAATCCTCACTTTTCCCTCCTGGCACTTTCCCTGTAGGAGATACCGCAAGACGTTTCTGTATATTGGGCACAGCGCTCTGCAGGGTGTTAGCAGAGAGTTTCCCGGGACAGTGAAACCCTATGTCAGAGACACTGAGAAGAAGCCCCAATGTTCCCTCCAGGCACTTTCAGTGTGGGTGCCTTCTCCACGTGGTTCCTGGTTTCACTGCAGCTCTGAAGAGAATGTTAGCAAAGAGGTAATCGGGACAGTGCAAACAGTACTCAAAGACAGGGAGAGCAAGCTCTACATTACTCTCTTGGCACTTTGGATGTGGGACATACAGCGAGATGTTTGCTGCTTTTACATTTGGCTGTTGGGAGATTTACAGCACAAAGATATCTAGTTGATTTGAAGCAGTTCCGAGAAAGTCTAAACATAATCCTCACTTTTCCCTCCTGGCACTTTCCCTGTAGGAGATACCGCAAGACGTTTCTGTACATTGGGCACAGCGCTCTGCAGGGTGTTAGCAGAGAGTTTCCCGGGACAGTGAAACCCTATGTCAGAGACACTGAGAAGAAGCCCCAATGTTCCCTCCAGGCACTTTCAGTGTGGGTGCCTTCTCCACGTGGTTCCTGGTTTCACTGCAGCTCTGAAGAGAATGTTAGCAAAGAGGTAATCGGGACAGTGCAAACAGTACTCAAAGACAGGGAGAGCAAGCTCTACATTACTCTCTTGGCACTTTGGATGTGGGACATACAGCGAGATGTTTGCTGCTTTTACATTTGGCTGTTGGGAGATTTACAGCACAAAGATATCTAGTTGATTTGAAGCAGTTCCGAGAAAGTCTAAACATAATCCTCACTTTTCCCTCCTGGCACTTTCCCTGTAGGAGATACCGCAAGACGTTTCTGTATATTGGGCACAGCGCTCTGCAGGGTGTTAGCAGAGAGTTTCCCGGGACAGTGAAACCCTATGTCAGAGACACTGAGAAGAAGCCCCAATGTTCCCTCCAGGCACTTTCAGTGTGGGTGCCTTCTCCACGTGGTTCCTGGTTTCACTGCAGCTCTGAAGAGAATGTTAGCAAAGAGGTAATCGGGACAGTGCAAACGGTACTCAAAGACAGGGAGAGCAAGCTCTACATTACTCTCTCGGCACTTTGGATGTGGGACATACAGCGAGATGTTTGCTGCTTTTACATTTGGCTGTTGGGAGATTTACAGGACAAAGATATCTAGTTGATTTGAAGCAGTTCCGAGAAAGTCTAAACATAATCCTCACTTTTCCCTCCTGGCACTTTCCCTGTAGGAGATACCGCAAGACGTTTCTGTACATTGGGCACAGCGCTCTGCAGGGTGTTAGCAGAGAGTTTCCCGGGACAGTGAAACCCTATGTCAGAGACACTGAGAAGAAGCCCCAATGTTCCCTCCAGGCACTTTCAGTGTGGGTGCCTTCTCCACGTGGTTCCTGGTTTCACTGCAGCTCTGAAGAGAATGTTAGCAAAGAGGTAATCGGGACAGTGCAAACAGTACTCAAAGACAGGGAGAGCAAGCTCTACATTACTCTCTTGGCACTTTGGATGTGGGACATACAGCGAGATGTTTGCTGCTTTTACATTTGGCTGTTGGGAGATTTACAGCACAAAGATATCTAGTTGATTTGAAGCAGTTCCGAGAAAGTCTAAACATAATCCTCACTTTTCCCTCCTGGCACTTTCCCTGTAGGGGATACCGCAAGACGTTTCTGTACATTGGGCACAGCGCTCTGCAGGGTGTTAGCAGAGAGTTTCCCGGGACACTGAAACCCTATATCGGAGACACTGAGAAGAAGCCCCAATGTTCCTTCCAGGCACTTTCAGTGTGGGTGCCTTCTCCACGTGGTTCCTATTTTCACTGCAGCTCTGAAGAGAATGTTAGCAAAGAGGTAATCGGGACAGTACAAACAGTACTCAAAGACAGGGAGAGCAAGCTCTCTCTTGGCACTTTGGATGTGGGACATACAGCGAGATGTTTGCTGCTTTTACATTTGGCTGTTGGGAGATTTACAGCACAAAGATATCTAGTTGATTTGAAGCAGTTCCGAGAAAGTCTAAACATAATCCTCACTTTTCCCTCCTGGCACTTTCCCTGTAGGAGATACCGCAAGACGTTTCTGTATATTGGGCACAGCGCTCTGCAGGGTGTTAGCAGAGAGTTTCCCGGGACAGTGAAACCCTATGTCAGAGACACTGAGAAGAAGCCCCAATGTTCCCTCCAGGCACTTTCAGTGTGGGTGCCTTCTCCACGTGGTTCCTGGTTTCACTGCAGCTCTGAAGAGAATGTTAGCAAAGAGGTAATCGGGACAGTGCAAACAGTACTCAAAGACAGGGAGAGCAAGCTCTACATTACTCTCTTGGCACTTTGGATGTGGGACATACAGCGAGATGTTTGCTGCTTTTACATTTGGCTGTTGGGAGATTTACAGCACAAAGATATCTAGTTGATTTGAAGCAGTTCCGAGAAAGTCTAAACATAATCCTCACTTTTCCCTCCTGGCACTTTCCCTGTAGGGGATAGCGCAAGACGTTTCTGTACATTGGGCACAGCGCTCTGCAGGGTGTTAGCAGAGAGTTTCCCGGGACAGTGAAACCCTATATCGGAGACACTGAGAAGAAGCCCCAATGTTCCCTCCAGGCACTTTCAGTGTGGGTGCCTTCTCCACGTGGTTCCTGGTTTCACTGCAGCTCTGAAGAGAATGTTAGCAAAGAGGTAATCGGGACAGTACAAACAGTACTCAAAGACAGGGAGAGCAAGCTCTGTCTTGGCACTTTGGATGTGGGACATACAGCGAGATGTTTGCTGCTTTTACATTTGGCTGTTGGGAGATTTACAGCACAAAGATATCTAGTTGATTTGAAGCAGTTCCGAGAAAGTCTAAACATAATCCTCACTTTTCCCTCCTGGCACTTTCCCTGTAGGAGATACCGCAAGACGTTTCTGTACATTGGGCACAGCGCTCTGCAGGGTGTTAGCAGAGAGTTTCCCGGGACAGTGAAACCCTATGTCAGAGACACTGAGAAGAAGCCCCAATGTTCCCTCCAGGCACTTTCAGTGTGGGTGCCTTCTCCACGTGGTTCCTGGTTTCACTGCAGCTCTGAAGAGAATGTTAGCAAAGAGGTAATCGGGACAGTGCAAACAGTACTCAAAGACAGGGAGAGCAAGCTCTACATTACTCTCTTGGCACTTTGGATGTGGGACATACAGCGAGATGTTTGCTGCTTTTACATTTGGCTGTTGGGAGATTTACAGCACAAAGATATCTAGTTGATTTGAAGCAGTTCCGAGAAAGTCTAAACATAATCCTCACTTTTCCCTCCTGGCACTTTCCCTGTAGGAGATACCGCAAGACGTTTCTGTATATTGGGCACAGCGCTCTGCAGGGTGTTAGCAGAGAGTTTCCCGGGACAGTGAAACCCTATGTCAGAGACACTGAGAAGAAGCCCCAATGTTCCCTCCAGGCACTTTCAGTGTGGGTGCCTTCTCCACGTGGTTCCTGGTTTCACTGCAGCTCTGAAGAGAATGTTAGCAAAGAGGTAATCGGGACAGTGCAAACGGTACTCAAAGACAGGGAGAGCAAGCTCTACATTACTCTCTCGGCACTTTGGATGTGGGACATACAGCGAGATGTTTGCTGCTTTTACATTTGGCTGTTGGGAGATTTACAGGACAAAGATATCTAGTTGATTTGAAGCAGTTCCGAGAAAGTCTAAACATAATCCTCACTTTTCCCTCCTGGCACTTTCCCTGTAGGAGATACCGCAAGACGTTTCTGTACATTGGGCACAGCGCTCTGCAGGGTGTTAGCAGAGAGTTTCCCGGGACAGTGAAACCCTATGTCAGAGACACTGAGAAGAAGCCCCAATGTTCCCTCCAGGCACTTTCAGTGTGGGTGCCTTCTCCACGTGGTTCCTGGTTTCACTGCAGCTCTGAAGAGAATGTTAGCAAAGAGGTAATCGGGACAGTGCAAACAGTACTCAAAGACAGGGAGAGCAAGCTCTACATTACTCTCTTGGCACTTTGGATGTGGGACATACAGCGAGATGTTTGCTGCTTTTACATTTGGCTGTTGGGAGATTTACAGCACAAAGATATCTAGTTGATTTGAAGCAGTTCCGAGAAAGTCTAAACATAATCCTCACTTTTCCCTCCTGGCACTTTCCCTGTAGGGGATACCGCAAGACGTTTCTGTACATTGGGCACAGCGCTCTGCAGGGTGTTAGCAGAGAGTTTCCCGGGACACTGAAACCCTATGTCAGAGACACTGAGAAGAAGCCCCAATGTTCCTTCCAGGCACTTTCAGTGTGGGTGCCTTCTCCACGTGGTTCCTGGTTTCACTGCAGCTCTGAAGAGAATGTTAGCAAAGAGGTAATCGGGACAGTGCAAACAGTACTCAAAGACAGGGAGAGCAAGCTCTCTCTTGGCACTTTGGATGTGGGACATACAGCGAGATGTTTGCTGCTTTTACATTTGGCTGTTGGGAGATTTACAGCACAAAGATATCTAGTTGATTTGAAGCAGTTCCGAGAAAGTCTAAACATAATCCTCACTTTTCCCTCCTGGCACTTTCCCTGTAGGGGATACCGCAAGACGTTTCTGTACATTGGGCACAGCGCTCTGCAGGGTGTTAGCAGAGAGTTTCCCGGGACACTGAAACCCTATGTCAGAGACACTGAGAAGAAGCCCCAATGTTCCTTCCAGGCACTTTCAGTGTGGGTGCCTTCTCCACGTGGTTCCTGGTTTCACTGCAGCTCTGAAGAGAATGTTAGCAAAGAGGTAATCGGGACAGTGCAAACAGTACTCAAAGACAGGGAGAGCAAGCTCTCTCTTGGCACTTTGGATGTGGGACATACAGCGAGATGTTTGCTGCTTTTACATTTGGCTGTTGGGAGATTTACAGCACAAAGATATCTAGTTGATTTGAAGCAGTTCCGAGAAAGTCTAAACATAATCCTCACTTTTCCCTCCTGGCACTTTCCCTGTAGGAGATACCGCAAGACGTTTCTGTATATTGGGCACAGCGCTCTGCAGGGTGTTAGCAGAGAGTTTCCCGGGACAGTGAAACCCTATGTCAGAGACACTGAGAAGAAGCCCCAATGTTCCCTCCAGGCACTTTCAGTGTGGGTGCCTTCTCCACGTGGTTCCTGGTTTCACTGCAGCTCTGAAGAGAATGTTAGCAAAGAGGTAATCGGGACAGTGCAAACAGTACTCAAAGACAGGGAGAGCAAGCTCTACATTACTCTCTTGGCACTTTGGATGTGGGACATACAGCGAGATGTTTGCTGCTTTTACATTTGGCTGTTGGGAGATTTACAGCACAAAGATATCTAGTTGATTTGAAGCAGTTCCGAGAAAGTCTAAACATAATCCTCACTTTTCCCTCCTGGCACTTTCCCTGTAGGGGATACCGCAAGACGTTTCTGTACATTGGGCACAGCGCTCTGCAGGGTGTTAGCAGAGAGTTTCCCGGGACAGTGAAACCCTATATCGGAGACACTGAGAAGAAGCCCCAATGTTCCCTCCAGGCACTTTCAGTGTGGGTGCCTTCTCCACGTGGTTCCTGGTTTCACTGCAGCTCTGAAGAGAATGTTAGCAAAGAGGTAATCGGGACAGTACAAACAGTACTCAAAGACAGGGAGAGCAAGCTCTCTCTTGGCACTTTGGATGTGGGACGTACAGCGAGATGTTTGCTGCTTTTACATTTGGCTGTTGGGAGATTTACAGCACAAAGATATCTAGTTGATTTGAAGCAGTTCCGAGAAAGTCTAAACATAATCCTCACTTTTCCCTCCTGGCACTTTCCCTGTAGGAGATACCGCAAGACGTTTCTGTACATTGGGCACAGCGCTCTGCAGGGTGTTAGCAGAGAGTTTCCCGGGACAGTGAAACCCTATGTCAGAGACACTGAGAAGAAGCCCCAATGTTCCCTCCAGGCACTTTCAGTGTGGGTGCCTTCTCCACGTGGTTCCTGGTTTCACTGCAGCTCTGAAGAGAATGTTAGCAAAGAGGTAATCGGGACAGTGCAAACAGTACTCAAAGACAGGGAGAGCAAGCTCTACATTACTCTCTTGGCACTTTGGATGTGGGACATACAGCGAGATGTTTGCTGCTTTTACATTTGGCTGTTGGGAGATTTACAGCACAAAGATATCTAGTTGATTTGAAGCAGTTCCGAGAAAGTCTAAACATAATCCTCACTTTTCCCTCCTGGCACTTTCCCTGTAGGGGATACCGCAAGACGTTTCTGTACATTGGGCACAGCGCTCTGCAGGGTGTTAGCAGAGAGTTTCCCGGGACAGTGAAACCCTATATCGGAGACACTGAGAAGAAGCCCCAATGTTCCCTCCAGGCACTTTCAGTGTGGGTGCCTTCTCCACGTGGTTCCTGGTTTCACTGCAGCTCTGAAGAGAATGTTAGCAAAGAGGTAATCGGGACAGTACAAACAGTACTCAAAGACAGGGAGAGCAAGCTCTCTCTTGGCACTTTGGATGTGGGACATACAGCGAGATGTTTGCTGCTTTTACATTTGGCTGTTGGGAGATTTACAGCACAAAGATATCTAGTTGATTTGAAGCAGTTCCGAGAAAGTCTAAACATAATCCTCACTTTTCCCTCCTGGCACTTTCCCTGTAGGAGATACCGCAAGACGTTTCTGTACATTGGGCACAGCGCTCTGCAGGGTGTTAGCAGAGAGTTTCCCGGGACAGTGAAACCCTATGTCAGAGACACTGAGAAGAAGCCCCAATGTTCCCTCCAGGCACTTTCAGTGTGGGTGCCTTCTCCACGTGGTTCCTGGTTTCACTGCAGCTCTGAAGAGAATGTTAGCAAAGAGGTAATCGGGACAGTGCAAACAGTACTCAAAGACAGGGAGAGCAAGCTCTACATTACTCTCTTGGCACTTTGGATGTGGGACATACAGCGAGATGTTTGCTGCTTTTACATTTGGCTGTTGGGAGATTTACAGCACAAAGATATCTAGTTGATTTGAAGCAGTTCCGAGAAAGTCTAAACATAATCCTCACTTTTCCCTCCTGGCACTTTCCCTGTAGGAGATACCGCAAGACGTTTCTGTACATTGGGCACAGCGCTCTGCAGGGTGTTAGCAGAGAGTTTCCCGGGACAGTGAAACCCTATGTCAGAGACACTGAGAAGAAGCCCCAATGTTCCCTCCAGGCACTTTCAGTGTGGGTGCCTTCTCCACGTGGTTCCTGGTTTCACTGCAGCTCTGAAGAGAATGTTAGCAAAGAGGTAATCGGGACAGTGCAAACAGTACTCAAAGACAGGGAGAGCAAGCTCTACATTACTCTCTTGGCACTTTGGATGTGGGACATACAGCGAGATGTTTGCTGCTTTTACATTTGGCTGTTGGGAGATTTACAGCACAAAGATATCTAGTTGATTTGAAGCAGTTCCGAGAAAGTCTAAACATAATCCTCACTTTTCCCTCCTGGCACTTTCCCTGTAGGAGATACCGCAAGACGTTTCTGTATATTGGGCACAGCGCTCTGCAGGGTGTTAGCAGAGAGTTTCCCGGGACAGTGAAACCCTATGTCAGAGACACTGAGAAGAAGCCCCAATGTTCCCTCCAGGCACTTTCAGTGTGGGTGCCTTCTCCACGTGGTTCCTGGTTTCACTGCAGCTCTGAAGAGAATGTTAGCAAAGAGGTAATCGGGACAGTGCAAACGGTACTCAAAGACAGGGAGAGCAAGCTCTACATTACTCTCTTGGCACTTTGGATGTGGGACATACAGCGAGATGTTTGCTGCTTTTACATTTGGCTGTTGGGAGATTTACAGCACAAAGATATCTAGTTGATTTGAAGCAGTTCCGAGAAAGTCTAAACATAATCCTCACTTTTCCCTCCTGGCACTTTCCCTGTAGGAGATACCGCAAGACGTTTCTGTACATTGGGCACAGCGCTCTGCAGGGTGTTAGCAGAGAGTTTCCCGGGACAGTGAAACCCTATGTCAGAGACACTGAGAAGAAGCCCCAATGTTCCCTCCAGGCACTTTCAGTGTGGGTGCCTTCTCCACGTGGTTCCTGGTTTCACTGCAGCTCTGAAGAGAATGTTAGCAAAGAGGTAATCGGGACAGTGCAAACAGTACTCAAAGACAGGGAGAGCAAGCTCTACATTACTCTCTTGGCACTTTGGATGTGGGACATACAGCGAGATGTTTGCTGCTTTTACATTTGGCTGTTGGGAGATTTACAGCACAAAGATATCTAGTTGATTTGAAGCAGTTCCGAGAAAGTCTAAACATAATCCTCACTTTTCCCTCCTGGCACTTTCCCTGTAGGGGATACCGCAAGACGTTTCTGTACATTGGGCACAGCGCTCTGCAGGGTGTTAGCAGAGAGTTTCCCGGGACAGTGAAACCCTATATCGGAGACACTGAGAAGAAGCCCCAATGTTCCCTCCAGGCACTTACAGTGTGGGTGCCTTCTCCACGTGGTTCCTGGTTTCACTGCAGCTCTGAAGAGAATGTTAGCAAAGAGGTAATCGGGACAGTACAAACAGTACTCAAAGACAGGGAGAGCAAGCTCTACATTACTCTCTCGGCACTTTGGATGTGGGACATACAGCGAGATGTTTGCTGCTTTTACATTTGGCTGTTGGGAGATTTACAGCACAAAGATATCTAGTTGATTTGAAGCAGTTCCGAGAAAGTCTAAACATAATCCTCACTTTTCCCTCCTGGCACTTTCCCTGTAGGAGATACCGCAAGACGTTTCTGTACATTGGGCACAGCGCTCTGCAGGGTGTTAGCAGAGAGTTTCCCGGGACAGTGAAACCCTATGTCAGAGACACTGAGAAGAAGCCCCAATGTTCCCTCCAGGCACTTTCAGTGTGGGTGCCTTCTCCACGTGGTTCCTGGTTTCACTGCAGCTCTGAAGAGAATGTTAGCAAAGAGGTAATCGGGACAGTGCAAACAGTACTCAAAGACAGGGAGAGCAAGCTCTACATTACTCTCTTGGCACTTTGGATGTGGGACATACAGCGAGATGTTTGCTGCTTTTACATTTGGCTGTTGGGAGATTTACAGCACAAAGATATCTAGTTGATTTGAAGCAGTTCCGAGAAAGTCTAAACATAATCCTCACTTTTCCCTCCTGGCACTTTCCCTGTAGGGGATACCGCAAGACGTTTCTGTACATTGGGCACAGCGCTCTGCAGGGTGTTAGCAGAGAGTTTCCCGGGACAGTGAAACCCTATATCGGAGACACTGAGAAGAAGCCCCAATGTTCCCTCCAGGCACTTACAGTGTGGGTGCCTTCTCCACGTGGTTCCTGGTTTCACTGCAGCTCTGAAGAGAATGTTAGCAAAGAGGTAATCGGGACAGTACAAACAGTACTCAAAGACAGGGAGAGCAAGCTCTCTCTTGGCACTTTGGATGTGGGACATACAGCGAGATGTTTGCTGCTTTTACATTTGGCTGTTGGGAGATTTACAGCACAAAGATATCTAGTTGATTTGAAGCAGTTCCGAGAAAGTCTAAACATAATCCTCACTTTTCCCTCCTGGCACTTTCCCTGTAGGAGATACCGCAAGACGTTTCTGTATATTGGGCACAGCGCTCTGCAGGGTGTTAGCAGAGAGTTTCCCGGGACAGTGAAACCCTATGTCAGAGACACTGAGAAGAAGCCCCAATGTTCCCTCCAGGCACTTTCAGTGTGGGTGCCTTCTCCACGTGGTTCCTGGTTTCACTGCAGCTCTGAAGAGAATGTTAGCAAAGAGGTAATCGGGACAGTGCAAACAGTACTCAAAGACAGGGAGAGCAAGCTCTACATTACTCTCTTGGCACTTTGGATGTGGGACATACAGCGAGATGTTTGCTGCTTTTACATTTGGCTGTTGGGAGATTTACAGCACAAAGATATCTAGTTGATTTGAAGCAGTTCCGAGAAAATCTAAACATAATCCTCACTCTTCCCTCCTGGCACTTTCCCTGTAGGAGATACCGCAAGACGTTTCTGTATATTGGGCACAGCGCTCTGCAGGGTGTTAGCAGAGAGTTTCCCGGGACAGTGAAACCCTATGTCAAAGACACTGAGAAGAAGCCCCAATGTTCCCTCCAGGCACTTTCAGTGTGGGTGCCTTCTCCACGTGGTTCCTGGTTTCACTGCAGCTCTGAAGAGAATGTTAGCAAAGAGGTAATCGGGACAGTGCAAACGGTACTCAAAGACAGGGAGAGCAAGCTCTACATTACTCTCTCGGCACTTTGGATGTGGGACATACAGCGAGATGTTTGCTGCTTTTACATTTGGCTGTTGGGAGATTTACAGCACAAAGATATCTAGTTGATTTGAAGCAGTTCCGAGAAAGTCTAAACATAATCCTCACTTTTCCCTCCTGGCACTTTCCCTGTAGGAGATACCGCAAGACGTTTCTGTACATTGGGCACAGCGCTCTGCAGGGTGTTAGCAGAGAGTTTCCCGGGACAGTGAAACCCTATGTCAGAGACACTGAGAAGAAGCCCCAATGTTCCCTCCAGGCACTTTCAGTGTGGGTGCCTTCTCCACGTGGTTCCTGGTTTCACTGCAGCTCTGAAGAGAATGTTAGCAAAGAGGTAATCGGGACAGTGCAAACAGTACTCAAAGACAGGGAGAGCAAGCTCTACATTACTCTCTTGGCACTTTGGATGTGGGACATACAGCGAGATGTTTGCTGCTTTTACATTTGGCTGTTGGGAGATTTACAGCACAAAGATATCTAGTTGATTTGAAGCAGTTCCGAGAAAGTCTAAACATAATCCTCACTTTTCCCTCCTGGCACTTTCCCTGTAGGGGATACCGCAAGACGTTTCTGTACATTGGGCACAGCGCTCTGCAGGGTGTTAGCAGAGAGTTTCCCGGGACAGTGAAACCCTATATCGGAGACACTGAGAAGAAGCCCCAATGTTCCCTCCAGGCACTTTCAGTGTGGGTGCCTTCTCCACGTGGTTCCTGGTTTCACTGCAGCTCTGAAGAGAATGTTAGCAAAGAGGTAATCGGGACAGTACAAACAGTACTCAAAGACAGGGAGAGCAAGCTCTCTCTTGGCACTTTGGATGTGGGACATACAGCGAGATGTTTGCTGCTTTTACATTTGGCTGTTGGGAGATTTACAGCACAAAGATATCTAGTTGATTTGAAGCAGTTCCGAGAAAGTCTAAACATAATCCTCACTTTTCCCTCCTGGCACTTTCCCTGTAGGAGATACCGCAAGACGTTTCTGTACATTGGGCACAGCGCTCTGCAGGGTGTTAGCAGAGAGTTTCCCGGGACAGTGAAACCCTATGTCAGAGACACTGAGAAGAAGCCCCAATGTTCCCTCCAGGCACTTTCAGTGTGGGTGCCTTCTCCACGTGGTTCCTGGTTTCACTGCAGCTCTGAAGAGAATGTTAGCAAAGAGGTAATCGGGACAGTGCAAACAGTACTCAAAGACAGGGAGAGCAAGCTCTACATTACTCTCTTGGCACTTTGGATGTGGGACATACAGCGAGATGTTTGCTGCTTTTACATTTGGCTGTTGGGAGATTTACAGCACAAAGATATCTAGTTGATTTGAAGCAGTTCCGAGAAAGTCTAAACATAATCCTCACTTTTCCCTCCTGGCACTTTCCCTGTAGGGGATACCGCAAGACGTTTCTGTACATTGGGCACAGCGCTCTGCAGGGTGTTAGCAGAGAGTTTCCCGGGACAGTGAAACCCTATATCGGAGACACTGAGAAGAAGCCCCAATGTTCCCTCCAGGCACTTACAGTGTGGGTGCCTTCTCCACGTGGTTCCTGGTTTCACTGCAGCTCTGAAGAGAATGTTAGCAAAGAGGTAATCGGGACAGTACAAACAGTACTCAAAGACAGGGAGAGCAAGCTCTCTCTTGGCACTTTGGATGTGGGACATACAGCGAGATGTTTGCTGCTTTTACATTTGGCTGTTGGGAGATTTACAGCACAAAGATATCTAGTTGATTTGAAGCAGTTCCGAGAAAGTCTAAACATAATCCTCACTTTTCCCTCCTGGCACTTTCCCTGTAGGAGATACCGCAAGACGTTTCTGTATATTGGGCACAGCGCTCTGCAGGGTGTTAGCAGAGAGTTTCCCGGGACAGTGAAACCCTATGTCAGAGACACTGAGAAGAAGCCCCAATGTTCCCTCCAGGCACTTTCAGTGTGGGTGCCTTCTCCACGTGGTTCCTGGTTTCACTGCAGCTCTGAAGAGAATGTTAGCAAAGAGGTAATCGGGACAGTGCAAACAGTACTCAAAGACAGGGAGAGCAAGCTCTACATTACTCTCTTGGCACTTTGGATGTGGGACATACAGCGAGATGTTTGCTGCTTTTACATTTGGCTGTTGGGAGATTTACAGCACAAAGATATCTAGTTGATTTGAAGCAGTTCCGAGAAAATCTAAACATAATCCTCACTCTTCCCTCCTGGCACTTTCCCTGTAGGAGATACCGCAAGACGTTTCTGTATATTGGGCACAGCGCTCTGCAGGGTGTTAGCAGAGAGTTTCCCGGGACAGTGAAACCCTATGTCAAAGACACTGAGAAGAAGCCCCAATGTTCCCTCCAGGCACTTTCAGTGTGGGTGCCTTCTCCACGTGGTTCCTGGTTTCACTGCAGCTCTGAAGAGAATGTTAGCAAAGAGGTAATCGGGACAGTGCAAACGGTACTCAAAGACAGGGAGAGCAAGCTCTACATTACTCTCTCGGCACTTTGGATGTGGGACATACAGCGAGATGTTTGCTGCTTTTACATTTGGCTGTTGGGAGATTTACAGCACAAAGATATCTAGTTGATTTGAAGCAGTTCCGAGAAAGTCTAAACATAATCCTCACTTTTCCCTCCTGGCACTTTCCCTGTAGGAGATACCGCAAGACGTTTCTGTACATTGGGCACAGCGCTCTGCAGGGTGTTAGCAGAGAGTTTCCCGGGACAGTGAAACCCTATGTCAGAGACACTGAGAAGAAGCCCCAATGTTCCCTCCAGGCACTTTCAGTGTGGGTGCCTTCTCCACGTGGTTCCTGGTTTCACTGCAGCTCTGAAGAGAATGTTAGCAAAGAGGTAATCGGGACAGTGCAAACAGTACTCAAAGACAGGGAGAGCAAGCTCTACATTACTCTCTTGGCACTTTGGATGTGGGACATACAGCGAGATGTTTGCTGCTTTTACATTTGGCTGTTGGGAGATTTACAGCACAAAGATATCTAGTTGATTTGAAGCAGTTCCGAGAAAGTCTAAACATAATCCTCACTTTTCCCTCCTGGCACTTTCCCTGTAGGGGATACCGCAAGACGTTTCTGTACATTGGGCACAGCGCTCTGCAGGGTGTTAGCAGAGAGTTTCCCGGGACAGTGAAACCCTATATCGGAGACACTGAGAAGAAGCCCCAATGTTCCCTCCAGGCACTTTCAGTGTGGGTGCCTTCTCCACGTGGTTCCTGGTTTCACTGCAGCTCTGAAGAGAATGTTAGCAAAGAGGTAATCGGGACAGTACAAACAGTACTCAAAGACAGGGAGAGCAAGCTCTCTCTTGGCACTTTGGATGTGGGACATACAGCGAGATGTTTGCTGCTTTTACATTTGGCTGTTGGGAGATTTACAGCACAAAGATATCTAGTTGATTTGAAGCAGTTCCGAGAAAGTCTAAACATAATCCTCACTTTTCCCTCCTGGCACTTTCCCTGTAGGAGATACCGCAAGACGTTTCTGTACATTGGGCACAGCGCTCTGCAGGGTGTTAGCAGAGAGTTTCCCGGGACAGTGAAACCCTATGTCAGAGACACTGAGAAGAAGCCCCAATGTTCCCTCCAGGCACTTTCAGTGTGGGTGCCTTCTCCACGTGGTTCCTGGTTTCACTGCAGCTCTGAAGAGAATGTTAGCAAAGAGGTAATCGGGACAGTGCAAACAGTACTCAAAGACAGGGAGAGCAAGCTCTACATTACTCTCTTGGCACTTTGGATGTGGGACATACAGCGAGATGTTTGCTGCTTTTACATTTGGCTGTTGGGAGATTTACAGCACAAAGATATCTAGTTGATTTGAAGCAGTTCCGAGAAAGTCTAAACATAATCCTCACTTTTCCCTCCTGGCACTTTCCCTGTAGGGGATACCGCAAGACGTTTCTGTACATTGGGCACAGCGCTCTGCAGGGTGTTAGCAGAGAGTTTCCCGGGACAGTGAAACCCTATATCGGAGACACTGAGAAGAAGCCCCAATGTTCCCTCCAGGCACTTACAGTGTGGGTGCCTTCTCCACGTGGTTCCTGGTTTCACTGCAGCTCTGAAGAGAATGTTAGCAAAGAGGTAATCGGGACAGTACAAACAGTACTCAAAGACAGGGAGAGCAAGCTCTCTCTTGGCACTTTGGATGTGGGACATACAGCGAGATGTTTGCTGCTTTTACATTTGGCTGTTGGGAGATTTACAGCACAAAGATATCTAGTTGATTTGAAGCAGTTCCGAGAAAGTCTAAACATAATCCTCACTTTTCCCTCCTGGCACTTTCCCTGTAGGAGATACCGCAAGACGTTTCTGTATATTGGGCACAGCGCTCTGCAGGGTGTTAGCAGAGAGTTTCCCGGGACAGTGAAACCCTATGTCAGAGACACTGAGAAGAAGCCCCAATGTTCCCTCCAGGCACTTTCAGTGTGGGTGCCTTCTCCACGTGGTTCCTGGTTTCACTGCAGCTCTGAAGAGAATGTTAGCAAAGAGGTAATCGGGACAGTGCAAACAGTACTCAAAGACAGGGAGAGCAAGCTCTACATTACTCTCTTGGCACTTTGGATGTGGGACATACAGCGAGATGTTTGCTGCTTTTACATTTGGCTGTTGGGAGATTTACAGCACAAAGATATCTAGTTGATTTGAAGCAGTTCCGAGAAAATCTAAACATAATCCTCACTCTTCCCTCCTGGCACTTTCCCTGTAGGAGATACCGCAAGACGTTTCTGTATATTGGGCACAGCGCTCTGCAGGGTGTTAGCAGAGAGTTTCCCGGGACAGTGAAACCCTATGTCAAAGACACTGAGAAGAAGCCCCAATGTTCCCTCCAGGCACTTTCAGTGTGGGTGCCTTCTCCACGTGGTTCCTGGTTTCACTGCAGCTCTGAAGAGAATGTTAGCAAAGAGGTAATCGGGACAGTGCAAACGGTACTCAAAGACAGGGAGAGCAAGCTCTACATTACTCTCTCGGCACTTTGGATGTGGGACATACAGCGAGATGTTTGCTGCTTTTACATTTGGCTGTTGGGAGATTTACAGCACAAAGATATCTAGTTGATTTGAAGCAGTTCCGAGAAAGTCTAAACATAATCCTCACTTTTCCCTCCTGGCACTTTCCCTGTAGGAGATACCGCAAGACGTTTCTGTACATTGGGCACAGCGCTCTGCAGGGTGTTAGCAGAGAGTTTCCCGGGACAGTGAAACCCTATGTCAGAGACACTGAGAAGAAGCCCCAATGTTCCCTCCAGGCACTTTCAGTGTGGGTGCCTTCTCCACGTGGTTCCTGGTTTCACTGCAGCTCTGAAGAGAATGTTAGCAAAGAGGTAATCGGGACAGTGCAAACAGTACTCAAAGACAGGGAGAGCAAGCTCTACATTACTCTCTTGGCACTTTGGATGTGGGACATACAGCGAGATGTTTGCTGCTTTTACATTTGGCTGTTGGGAGATTTACAGCACAAAGATATCTAGTTGATTTGAAGCAGTTCCGAGAAAGTCTAAACATAATCCTCACTTTTCCCTCCTGGCACTTTCCCTGTAGGGGATACCGCAAGACGTTTCTGTACATTGGGCACAGCGCTCTGCAGGGTGTTAGCAGAGAGTTTCCCGGGACAGTGAAACCCTATATCGGAGACACTGAGAAGAAGCCCCAATGTTCCCTCCAGGCACTTTCAGTGTGGGTGCCTTCTCCACGTGGTTCCTGGTTTCACTGCAGCTCTGAAGAGAATGTTAGCAAAGAGGTAATCGGGACAGTACAAACAGTACTCAAAGACAGGGAGAGCAAGCTCTCTCTTGGCACTTTGGATGTGGGACATACAGCGAGATGTTTGCTGCTTTTACATTTGGCTGTTGGGAGATTTACAGCACAAAGATATCTAGTTGATTTGAAGCAGTTCCGAGAAAGTCTAAACATAATCCTCACTTTTCCCTCCTGGCACTTTCCCTGTAGGAGATACCGCAAGACGTTTCTGTACATTGGGCACAGCGCTCTGCAGGGTGTTAGCAGAGAGTTTCCCGGGACAGTGAAACCCTATGTCAGAGACACTGAGAAGAAGCCCCAATGTTCCCTCCAGGCACTTTCAGTGTGGGTGCCTTCTCCACGTGGTTCCTGGTTTCACTGCAGCTCTGAAGAGAATGTTAGCAAAGAGGTAATCGGGACAGTGCAAACAGTACTCAAAGACAGGGAGAGCAAGCTCTACATTACTCTCTTGGCACTTTGGATGTGGGACATACAGCGAGATGTTTGCTGCTTTTACATTTGGCTGTTGGGAGATTTACAGCACAAAGATATCTAGTTGATTTGAAGCAGTTCCGAGAAAGTCTAAACATAATCCTCACTTTTCCCTCCTGGCACTTTCCCTGTAGGAGATACCGCAAGACGTTTCTGTACATTGGGCACAGCGCTCTGCAGGGTGTTAGCAGAGAGTTTCCCGGGACAGTGAAACCCTATGTCAGAGACACTGAGAAGAAGCCCCAATGTTCCCTCCAGGCACTTTCAGTGTGGGTGCCTTCTCCACGTGGTTCCTGGTTTCACTGCAGCTCTGAAGAGAATGTTAGCAAAGAGGTAATCGGGACAGTGCAAACAGTACTCAAAGACAGGGAGAGCAAGCTCTACATTACTCTCTTGGCACTTTGGATGTGGGACATACAGCGAGATGTTTGCTGCTTTTACATTTGGCTGTTGGGAGATTTACAGCACAAAGATATCTAGTTGATTTGAAGCAGTTCCGAGAAAGTCTAAACATAATCCTCACTTTTCCCTCCTGGCACTTTCCCTGTAGGAGATACCGCAAGACGTTTCTGTATATTGGGCACAGCGCTCTGC
Source organism: Chroicocephalus ridibundus (assembly GCF_963924245.1). Classification (NCBI taxonomy): domain Eukaryota; kingdom Metazoa; phylum Chordata; class Aves; order Charadriiformes; family Laridae; genus Chroicocephalus; species Chroicocephalus ridibundus. The sequence goes on along the minus strand of NW_026961370.1, from coordinate 532,826 downwards.
AGGGTGTTAGCAGAGAGTTTCCCGGGACAGTGAAACCCTATGTCAGAGACACTGAGAAGAAGCCCCAATGTTCCCTCCAGGCACTTTCAGTGTGGGTGCCTTCTCCACGTGGTTCCTGGTTTCACTGCAGCTCTGAAGAGAATGTTAGCAAAGAGGTAATCGGGACAGTGCAAACGGTACTCAAAGACAGGGAGAGCAAGCTCTACATTACTCTCTCGGCACTTTGGATGTGGGACATACAGCGAGATGTTTGCTGCTTTTACATTTGGCTGTTGGGAGATTTACAGCACAAAGATATCTAGTTGATTTGAAGCAGTTCCGAGAAAGTCTAAACATAATCCTCACTTTTCCCTCCTGGCACTTTCCCTGTAGGAGATACCGCAAGACGTTTCTGTACATTGGGCACAGCGCTCTGCAGGGTGTTAGCAGAGAGTTTCCCGGGACAGTGAAACCCTATGTCAGAGACACTGAGAAGAAGCCCCAATGTTCCCTCCAGGCACTTTCAGTGTGGGTGCCTTCTCCACGTGGTTCCTGGTTTCACTGCAGCTCTGAAGAGAATGTTAGCAAAGAGGTAATCGGGACAGTGCAAACAGTACTCAAAGACAGGGAGAGCAAGCTCTACATTACTCTCTTGGCACTTTGGATGTGGGACATACAGCGAGATGTTTGCTGCTTTTACATTTGGCTGTTGGGAGATTTACAGCACAAAGATATCTAGTTGATTTGAAGCAGTTCCGAGAAAGTCTAAACATAATCCTCACTTTTCCCTCCTGGCACTTTCCCTGTAGGGGATACCGCAAGACGTTTCTGTACATTGGGCACAGCGCTCTGCAGGGTGTTAGCAGAGAGTTTCCCGGGACAGTGAAACCCTATATCGGAGACACTGAGAAGAAGCCCCAATGTTCCCTCCAGGCACTTTCAGTGTGGGTGCCTTCTCCACGTGGTTCCTGGTTTCACTGCAGCTCTGAAGAGAATGTTAGCAAAGAGGTAATCGGGACAGTACAAACAGTACTCAAAGACAGGGAGAGCAAGCTCTCTCTTGGCACTTTGGATGTGGGACATACAGCGAGATGTTTGCTGCTTTTACATTTGGCTGTTGGGAGATTTACAGCACAAAGATATCTAGTTGATTTGAAGCAGTTCCGAGAAAGTCTAAACATAATCCTCACTTTTCCCTCCTGGCACTTTCCCTGTAGGAGATACCGCAAGACGTTTCTGTATATTGGGCACAGCGCTCTGCAGGGTGTTAGCAGAGAGTTTCCCGGGACAGTGAAACCCTATGTCAGAGACACTGAGAAGAAGCCCCAATGTTCCCTCCAGGCACTTTCAGTGTGGGTGCCTTCTCCACGTGGTTCCTGGTTTCACTGCAGCTCTGAAGAGAATGTTAGCAAAGAGGTAATCGGGACAGTGCAAACAGTACTCAAAGACAGGGAGAGCAAGCTCTACATTACTCTCTTGGCACTTTGGATGTGGGACATACAGCGAGATGTTTGCTGCTTTTACATTTGGCTGTTGGGAGATTTACAGCACAAAGATATCTAGTTGATTTGAAGCAGTTCCGAGAAAATCTAAACATAATCCTCACTCTTCCCTCCTGGCACTTTCCCTGTAGGAGATACCGCAAGACGTTTCTGTATATTGGGCACAGCGCTCTGCAGGGTGTTAGCAGAGAGTTTCCCGGGACAGTGAAACCCTATGTCAAAGACACTGAGAAGAAGCCCCAATGTTCCCTCCAGGCACTTTCAGTGTGGGTGCCTTCTCCACGTGGTTCCTGGTTTCACTGCAGCTCTGAAGAGAATGTTAGCAAAGAGGTAATCGGGACAGTGCAAACGGTACTCAAAGACAGGGAGAGCAAGCTCTACATTACTCTCTCGGCACTTTGGATGTGGGACATACAGCGAGATGTTTGCTGCTTTTACATTTGGCTGTTGGGAGATTTACAGCACAAAGATATCTAGTTGATTTGAAGCAGTTCCGAGAAAGTCTAAACATAATCCTCACTTTTCCCTCCTGGCACTTTCCCTGTAGGAGATACCGCAAGACGTTTCTGTACATTGGGCACAGCGCTCTGCAGGGTGTTAGCAGAGAGTTTCCCGGGACAGTGAAACCCTATGTCAGAGACACTGAGAAGAAGCCCCAATGTTCCCTCCAGGCACTTTCAGTGTGGGTGCCTTCTCCACGTGGTTCCTGGTTTCACTGCAGCTCTGAAGAGAATGTTAGCAAAGAGGTAATCGGGACAGTGCAAACAGTACTCAAAGACAGGGAGAGCAAGCTCTACATTACTCTCTTGGCACTTTGGATGTGGGACATACAGCGAGATGTTTGCTGCTTTTACATTTGGCTGTTGGGAGATTTACAGCACAAAGATATCTAGTTGATTTGAAGCAGTTCCGAGAAAGTCTAAACATAATCCTCACTTTTCCCTCCTGGCACTTTCACTGTAGGAGATACCGCAAGACGTTTCTGTACATTGGGCACAGCGCTCTGCAGGGTGTTAGCAGAGAGTTTCCCGGGACAGTGAAACCCTATGTCAGAGACACTGAGAAGAAGCCCCAATGTTCCTTCCAGGCACTTTCAGTGTGGGTGCCTTCTCCACGTGGTTCCTGGTTTCACTGCAGCTCTGAAGAGAATGTTAGCAAAGAGGTAATCGGGACAGTGCAAACAGTACTCAAAGACAGGGAGAGCAAGCTCTCTCTTGGCACTTTGGATGTGGAACATACAGCGAGATGTTTGCTGCTTTTACATTTGGCTGTTGGGAGATTTACAGCACAAAGATATCTAGTTGATTTGAAGCAGTTCCGAGAAAGTCTAAACATAATCCTCACTTTTCCCTCCTGGCACTTTCCCTGTAGGAGATACCGCAAGACGTTTCTGTATATTGGGCACAGCGCTCTGCAGGGTGTTAGCAGAGAGTTTCCCGGGACAGTGAAACCCTATATCGGAGACACTGAGAAGAAGCCCCAATGTTCACTCCAGGCACTTTCAGTGTGGGTGCCTTCTCCACGTGGTTCCTGGTTTCACTGCAGCTCTGAAGAGAATGTTAGCAAAGAGGTAATCGGGACAGTGCAAACAGTACTCAAAGACAGGGAGAGCAAGCTCTACATTACTCTCTTGGCACTTTGGATGTGGGACATACAGCGAGATGTTTGCTGCTTTTACATTTGGCTGTTGGGAGATTTACAGCACAAAGATATCTAGTTGATTTGAAGCAGTTCCGAGAAAGTCTAAACATAATCCTCACTTTTCCCTCCTGGCACTTTCCCTGTAGGGGATACCGCAAGACGTTTCTGTACATTGGGCACAGCGCTCTGCAGGGTGTTAGCAGAGAGTTTCCCGGGACAGTGAAACCCTATATCGGAGACACTGAGAAGAAGCCCCAATGTTCCCTCCAGGCACTTTCAGTGTGGGTGCCTTCTCCACGTGGTTCCTGGTTTCACTGCAGCTCTGAAGAGAATGTTAGCAAAGAGGTAATCGGGACAGTACAAACAGTACTCAAAGACAGGGAGAGCAAGCTCTCTCTTGGCACTTTGGATGTGGGACATACAGCGAGATGTTTGCTGCTTTTACATTTGGCTGTTGGGAGATTTACAGCACAAAGATATCTAGTTGATTTGAAGCAGTTCCGAGAAAGTCTAAACATAATCCTCACTTTTCCCTCCTGGCACTTTCCCTGTAGGAGATACCGCAAGACGTTTCTGTACATTGGGCACAGCGCTCTGCAGGGTGTTAGCAGAGAGTTTCCCGGGACAGTGAAACCCTATGTCAGAGACACTGAGAAGAAGCCCCAATGTTCCCTCCAGGCACTTTCAGTGTGGGTGCCTTCTCCACGTGGTTCCTGGTTTCACTGCAGCTCTGAAGAGAATGTTAGCAAAGAGGTAATCGGGACAGTGCAAACAGTACTCAAAGACAGGGAGAGCAAGCTCTACATTACTCTCTTGGCACTTTGGATGTGGGACATACAGCGAGATGTTTGCTGCTTTTACATTTGGCTGTTGGGAGATTTACAGCACAAAGATATCTAGTTGATTTGAAGCAGTTCCGAGAAAATCTAAACATAATCCTCACTCTTCCCTCCTGGCACTTTCCCTGTAGGAGATACCGCAAGACGTTTCTGTATATTGGGCACAGCGCTCTGCAGGGTGTTAGCAGAGAGTTTCCCGGGACAGTGAAACCCTATGTCAAAGACACTGAGAAGAAGCCCCAATGTTCCCTCCAGGCACTTTCAGTGTGGGTGCCTTCTCCACGTGGTTCCTGGTTTCACTGCAGCTCTGAAGAGAATGTTAGCAAAGAGGTAATCGGGACAGTACAAACAGTACTCAAAGACAGGGAGAGCAAGCTCTACATTACTCTCTTGGCACTTTGGATGTGGGACATACAGCGAGATGTTTGCTGCTTTTACATTTGGCTGTTGGGAGATTTACAGCACAAAGATATCTAGTTGATTTGAAGCAGTTCCGAGAAAGTCTAAACATAATCCTCACTTTTCCCTCCTGGCACTTTCCCTGTAGGGGATACCGCAAGACGTTTCTGTACATTGGGCACAGCGCTCTGCAGGGTGTTAGCAGAGAGTTTCCCGGGACAGTGAAACCCTATGTCAGAGACACTGAGAAGAAGCCCCAATGTTCCCTCCAGGCACTTTCAGTGTGGGTGCCTTCTCCACGTGGTTCCTGGTTTCACTGCAGCTCTGAAGAGAATGTTAGCAAAGAGGTAATCGGGACAGTACAAACAGTACTCAAAGACAGGGAGAGCAAGCTCTCTCTTGGCACTTTGGATGTGGGACATACAGCGAGATGTTTGCTGCTTTTACATTTGGCTGTTGGGAGATTTACAGCACAAAGATATCTAGTTGATTTGAAGCAGTTCCGAGAAAGTCTAAACATAATCCTCACTTTTCCCTCCTGGCACTTTCCCTGTAGGAGATACCGCAAGACGTTTCTGTATATTGGGCACAGCGCTCTGCAGGGTGTTAGCAGAGAGTTTCCCAGGACAGTGAAACCCTATGTCAGAGACACTGAGAAGAAGCCCCAATGTTCCCTCCAGGCACTTTCAGTGTGGGTGCCTTCTCCACGTGGTTCCTGGTTTCACTGCAGCTCTGAAGAGAATGTTAGCAAAGAGGTAATTGGGACAGTGCAAACAGTACTCAAAGACAGGGAGAGCAAGCTCTACATTACTCTCTTGGCACTTTGGATGTGGGACATACAGCGAGATGTTTGCTGCTTTTACATTTGGCTGTTGGGAGATTTACAGCACAAAGATATCTAGTTGATTTGAAGCAGTTCCGAGAAAGTCTAAACATAATCCTCACTTTTCCCTCCTGGCACTTTCCCTGTAGGGGATACCGCAAGATGTTTCTGTACATTGGGCACAGCGCTCTGCAGGGTGTTAGCAGAGAGTTTCCCGGGACAGTGAAACCCTATGTCGGAGACACTGAGAAGAAGCCCCAATGTTCCTTCCAGGCACTTTCAGTGTGGGTGCCTTCTCCACGTGGTTCCTGGTTTCACTGCAGCTCTGAAGAGAATGTTAGCAAAGAGGTAATCGGGACAGTGCAAACAGTACTCAAAGACAGGGAGAGCAAGCTCTCTCTTGGCACTTTGGATGTGGGACATACAGCGAGATGTTTGCTGCTTTTACATTTGGCTGTTGGGAGATTTACAGCACAAAGATATCTAGTTGATTTGAAGCAGTTCCGAGAAAGTCTAAACATAATCCTCACTTTTCCCTCCTGGCACTTTCCCTGTAGGGGATACCGCAAGACGTTTCTGTACATTGGGCACAGCGCTCTGCAGGGTGTTAGCAGAGAGTTTCCCGGGACAGTGAAACCCTATATCGGAGACACTGAGAAGAAGCCCCAATGTTCCCTCCAGGCACTTTCAGTGTGGGTGCCTTCTCCACGTGGTTCCTGGTTTCACTGCAGCTCTGAAGAGAATGTTAGCAAAGAGGTAATCGGGACAGTGCAAACAGTACTCAAAGACAGGGAGAGCAAGCTCTCTCTTGGCACTTTGGATGTGGGACATACAGCGAGATGTTTGCTGCTTTTACATTTGGCTGTTGGGAGATTTACAGCACAAAGATATCTAGTTGATTTGAAGCAGTTCCGAGAAAGTCTAAACATAATCCTCACTTTTCCCTCCTGGCACTTTCCCTGTAGGGGATACCGCAAGACGTTTCTGTATATTGGGCACAGCGCTCTGCACGGTGTTAGCAGAGAGTTTCCCGGGACAGTGAAACCCTATGTCAGAGACACTGAGAAGAAGCCCCAATGTTCCCTCCAGGCACTTTCAGTGTGGGTGCCTTCTCCACGTGGTTCCTGGTTTCACTGCAGCTCTGAAGAGAATGTTAGCAAAGAGGTAATCGGGACAGTGCAAACAGTACTCAAAGACAGGGAGAGCAAGCTCTCTCTTGGCACTTTGGATGTGGGACATACAGCGAGATGTTTGCTGCTTTTACATTTGGCTGTTGGGAGATTTACAGCACAAAGATATCTAGTTGATTTGAAGCAGTTCCGAGAAAGTCTAAGCATAATCCTCACTTTTCCCTCCTGGCACTTTCCCTGTAGGGGATACCGCAAGACGTTTCTGTACATTGGGCACAGCGCTCTGCAGGGTGTTAGCAGAGAGTTTCCCGGGACAGTGAAACCCTATGTCAGAGACACTGAGAAGAAGCCCCAATGTTCCCTCCAGGCACTTTCAGTGTGGGTGCCTTCTCCACGTGGTTCCTGGTTTCACTGCAGCTCTGAAGAGAATGTTAGCAAAGAGGTAATTGGGACAGTGCAAACAGTACTCAAAGAGAGGGAGAGCAAGCTCTACATTACTCTCTTGGCACTTTGGATGTGGGACATACAGCGAGATGTTTGCTGCTTTTACATTTGGCTGTTGGGAGATTTACAGCACAAAGATATCTAGTTGATTTGAAGCAGTTCCGAGAAAGTCTAAACATAATCCTCACTTTTCCCTCCTGGCACTTTCCCTGTAGGGGATACCGCAAGACGTTTCTGTACATTGGGCACAGCGCTCTGCAGGGTGTTAGCAGAGAGTTTCCCGGGACAGTGAAACCCTATATCGGAGACACTGAGAAGAAGCCCCAATGTTCACTCCAGGCACTTTCAGTGTGGGTGCCTTCTCCACGTGGTTCCTGGTTTCACTGCAGCTCTGAAGAGAATGTTAGCAAAGAGGTAATCGGGACAGTGCAAACAGTACTCAAAGACAGGGAGAGCAAGCTCTCTCTTGGCACTTTGGATGTGGGACATACAGCGAGATGTTTGCTGCTTTTACATTTGGCTGTTGGGAGATTTACAGCACAAAGATATCTAGTTGATTTGAAGCAGTTCCGAGAAAGTCTAAGCATAATCCTCACTTTTCCCTCCTGGCACTTTCCCTGTAGGGGATACCGCAAGATGTTTCTGTACATTGGGCACAGCGCTCTGCAGGGTGTTAGCAGAGAGTTTCCCGGGACAGTGAAACCCTATGTCGGAGACACTGAGAAGAAGCCCCAATGTTCCTTCCAGGCACTTTCAGTGTGGGTGCCTTCTCCACGTGGTTCCTGGTTTCACTGCAGCTCTGAAGAGAATGTTAGCAAAGAGGTAATCGGGACAGTGCAAACAGTACTCAAAGACAGGGAGAGCAAGCTCTCTCTTGGCACTTTGGATGTGGGACATACAGCGAGATGTTTGCTGCTTTTACATTTGGCTGTTGGGAGATTTACAGCACAAAGATATCTAGTTGATTTGAAGCAGTTCCGAGAAAGTCTAAACATAATCCTCACTTTTCCCTCCTGGCACTTTCCCTGTAGGGGATACCGCAAGACGTTTCTGTACATTGGGCACAGCGCTCTGCAGGGTGTTAGCAGAGAGTTTCCCGGGACAGTGAAACCCTATATCGGAGACACTGAGAAGAAGCCCCAATGTTCACTCCAGGCACTTTCAGTGTGGGTGCCTTCTCCACGTGGTTCCTGGTTTCACTGCAGCTCTGAAGAGAATGTTAGCAAAGAGGTAATCGGGACAGTGCAAACAGTACTCAAAGACAGGGAGAGCAAGCTCTCTCTTGGCACTTTGGATGTGGGACATACAGCGAGATGTTTGCTGCTTTTACATTTGGCTGTTGGGAGATTTACAGCACAAAGATATCTAGTTGATTTGAAGCAGTTCCGAGAAAGTCTAAACATAATCCTCACTTTTCCCTCCTGGCACTTTCCCTGTAGGGGATACCGCAAGACGTTTCTGTACATTGGGCACAGCGCTCTGCAGGGTGTTAGCAGAGAGTTTCCCGGGACAGTGAAACCCTATGTCAGAGACACTGAGAAGAAGCCCCAATGTTCCCTCCAGGCACTTTCAGTGTGGGTGCCTTCTCCACGTGGTTCCTGGTTTCACTGCAGCTCTGAAGAGAATGTTAGCAAAGAGGTAATTGGGACAGTGCAAACAGTACTCAAAGACAGGGAGAGCAAGCTCTACATTACTCTCTTGGCACTTTGGATGTGGGACATACAGCGAGATGTTTGCTGCTTTTACATTTGGCTGTTGGGAGATTTACAGCACAAAGATATCTAGTTGATTTGAAGCAGTTCCGAGAAAGTCTAAACATAATCCTCACTTTTCCCTCCTGGCACTTTCCCTGTAGGGGATACCGCAAGATGTTTCTGTACATTGGGCACAGCGCTCTGCAGGGTGTTAGCAGAGAGTTTCCCGGGACAGTGAAACCCTATGTCGGAGACACTGAGAAGAAGCCCCAATGTTCCTTCCAGGCACTTTCAGTGTGGGTGCCTTCTCCACGTGGTTCCTGGTTTCACTGCAGCTCTGAAGAGAATGTTAGCAAAGAGGTAATCGGGACAGTGCAAACAGTACTCAAAGACAGGGAGAGCAAGCTCTCTCTTGGCACTTTGGATGTGGGACATACAGCGAGATGTTTGCTGCTTTTACATTTGGCTGTTGGGAGATTTACAGCACAAAGATATCTAGTTGATTTGAAGCAGTTCCGAGAAAGTCTAAACATAATCCTCACTTTTCCCTCCTGGCACTTTCCCTGTAGGGGATACCGCAAGACGTTTCTGTACATTGGGCACAGCGCTCTGCAGGGTGTTAGCAGAGAGTTTCCCGGGACAGTGAAACCCTATATCGGAGACACTGAGAAGAAGCCCCAATGTTCCCTCCAGGCACTTTCAGTGTGGGTGCCTTCTCCACGTGGTTCCTGGTTTCACTGCAGCTCTGAAGAGAATGTTAGCAAAGAGGTAATCGGGACAGTGCAAACAGTACTCAAAGACAGGGAGAGCAAGCTCTCTCTTGGCACTTTGGATGTGGGACATACAGCGAGATGTTTGCTGCTTTTACATTTGGCTGTTGGGAGATTTACAGCACAAAGATATCTAGTTGATTTGAAGCAGTTCCGAGAAAGTCTAAACATAATCCTCACTTTTCCCTCCTGGCACTTTCCCTGTAGGGGATACCGCAAGACGTTTCTGTATATTGGGCACAGCGCTCTGCACGGTGTTAGCAGAGAGTTTCCCGGGACAGTGAAACCCTATGTCAGAGACACTGAGAAGAAGCCCCAATGTTCCCTCCAGGCACTTTCAGTGTGGGTGCCTTCTCCACGTGGTTCCTGGTTTCACTGCAGCTCTGAAGAGAATGTTAGCAAAGAGGTAATCGGGACAGTGCAAACAGTACTCAAAGACAGGGAGAGCAAGCTCTCTCTTGGCACTTTGGATGTGGGACATACAGCGAGATGTTTGCTGCTTTTACATTTGGCTGTTGGGAGATTTACAGCACAAAGATATCTAGTTGATTTGAAGCAGTTCCGAGAAAGTCTAAACATAATCCTCACTTTTCCCTCCTGGCACTTTCCCTGTAGGAGATACCGCAAGACGTTTCTGTACATTGGGCACAGCGCTCTGCAGGGTGTTAGCAGAGAGTTTCCCGGGACAGTGAAACCCTATGTCAGAGACACTGAGAAGAAGCCCCAATGTTCCCTCCAGGCACTTTCAGTGTGGGTGCCTTCTCCACGTGGTTCCTGGTTTCACTGCAGCTCTGAAGAGAATGTTAGCAAAGAGGTAATTGGGACAGTGCAAACAGTACTCAAAGAGAGGGAGAGCAAGCTCTACATTACTCTCTTGGCACTTTGGATGTGGGACATACAGCGAGATGTTTGCTGCTTTTACATTTGGCTGTTGGGAGATTTACAGCACAAAGATATCTAGTTGATTTGAAGCAGTTCCGAGAAAGTCTAAACATAATCCTCACTTTTCCCTCCTGGCACTTTCCCTGTAGGGGATACCGCAAGACGTTTCTGTACATTGGGCACAGCGCTCTGCAGGGTGTTAGCAGAGAGTTTCCCGGGACAGTGAAACCCTATATCGGAGACACTGAGAAGAAGCCCCAATGTTCACTCCAGGCACTTTCAGTGTGGGTGCCTTCTCCACGTGGTTCCTGGTTTCACTGCAGCTCTGAAGAGAATGTTAGCAAAGAGGTAATCGGGACAGTGCAAACAGTACTCAAAGACAGGGAGAGCAAGCTCTCTCTTGGCACTTTGGATGTGGGACATACAGCGAGATGTTTGCTGCTTTTACATTTGGCTGTTGGGAGATTTACAGCACAAAGATATCTAGTTGATTTGAAGCAGTTCCGAGAAAGTCTAAGCATAATCCTCACTTTTCCCTCCTGGCACTTTCCCTGTAGGGGATACCGCAAGATGTTTCTGTACATTGGGCACAGCGCTCTGCAGGGTGTTAGCAGAGAGTTTCCCGGGACAGTGAAACCCTATGTCGGAGACACTGAGAAGAAGCCCCAATGTTCCTTCCAGGCACTTTCAGTGTGGGTGCCTTCTCCACGTGGTTCCTGGTTTCACTGCAGCTCTGAAGAGAATGTTAGCAAAGAGGTAATCGGGACAGTGCAAACAGTACTCAAAGACAGGGAGAGCAAGCTCTCTCTTGGCACTTTGGATGTGGGACATACAGCGAGATGTTTGCTGCTTTTACATTTGGCTGTTGGGAGATTTACAGCACAAAGATATCTAGTTGATTTGAAGCAGTTCCGAGAAAGTCTAAACATAATCCTCACTTTTCCCTCCTGGCACTTTCCCTGTAGGGGATACCGCAAGACGTTTCTGTACATTGGGCACAGCGCTCTGCAGGGTGTTAGCAGAGAGTTTCCCGGGACAGTGAAACCCTATATCGGAGACACTGAGAAGAAGCCCCAATGTTCACTCCAGGCACTTTCAGTGTGGGTGCCTTCTCCACGTGGTTCCTGGTTTCACTGCAGCTCTGAAGAGAATGTTAGCAAAGAGGTAATCGGGACAGTGCAAACAGTACTCAAAGACAGGGAGAGCAAGCTCTCTCTTGGCACTTTGGATGTGGGACATACAGCGAGATGTTTGCTGCTTTTACATTTGGCTGTTGGGAGATTTACAGCACAAAGATATCTAGTTGATTTGAAGCAGTTCCGAGAAAGTCTAAACATAATCCTCACTTTTCCCTCCTGGCACTTTCCCTGTAGGGGATACCGCAAGACGTTTCTGTATATTGGGCACAGCGCTCTGCAGGGTGTTAGCAGAGAGTTTCCCGGGACAGTGAAACCCTATGTCAGAGACACTGAGAAGAAGCCCCAATGTTCCCTCCAGGCACTTTCAGTGTGGGTGCCTTCTCCACGTGGTTCCTGGTTTCACTGCAGCTCTGAAGAGAATGGTAGCAAAGAGGTAATCGGGACAGTACAAACAGTACTCAAAGACAGGGAGAGCAAGCTCTCTCTTGGCACTTTGGATGTGGGACATACAGCGAGATGTTTGCTGCTTTTACATTTGGCTGTTGGGAGATTTACAGCACAAAGATATCTAGTTGATTTGAAGCAGTTCCGAGAAAGTCTAAACATAATCCTCACTTTTCCCTCCTGGCACTTTCCCTGTAGGAGATACCGCAAGACGTTTCTGTATATTGGGCACAGCGCTCTGCAGGGTGTTAGCAGAGAGTTTCCCGGGACAGTGAAACCCTATGTCAGAGACACTGAGAAGAAGCCCCAATGTTCCTTCCAGGCACTTTCAGTGTGGGTGCCTTCTCCACGTGGTTCCTGGTTTCACTGCAGCTCTGAAGAGAATGTTAGCAAAGAGGTAATCGGGACAGTGCAAACAGTACTCAAAGACAGGGAGAGTAAGCTCTCTCTTGGCACTTTGGATGTGGGACATACAGCGAGATGTTTGCTGCTTTTACATTTGGCTGTTGGGAGATTTACAGCACAAAGATATCTAGTTGATTTGAAGCAGTTCCGAGAAAGTCTAAACATAATCCTCACTTTTCCCTCCTGGCACTTTCCCTGTAGGAGATACCGCAAGACGTTTCTGTATATTGGGCACAGCGCTCTGCAGGGTGTTAGCAGAGAGTTTCCCGGGACAGTGAAACCCTATGTCAGAGACACTGAGAAGAAGCCCCAATGTTCCCTCCAGGCACTTTCAGTGTGGGTGCCTTCTCCACGTGGTTCCTGGTTTCACTGCAGCTCTGAAGAGAATGTTAGCAAAGAGGTAATCGGGACAGTGCAAACAGTACTCAAAGACAGGGAGAGCAAGCTCTCTCTTGGCACTTTGGATGTGGGACATACAGCGAGATGTTTGCTGCTTTTACATTTGGCTGTTGGGAGATTTACAGCACAAAGATATCTAGTTGATTTGAAGCAGTTCCGAGAAAGTCTAAGCATAATCCTCACTTTTCCCTCCTGGCACTTTCCCTGTAGGGGATACCGCAAGACGTTTCTGTATATTGGGCACAGCGCTCTGCAGGGTGTTAGCAGAGAGTTTCCCGGGACAGTGAAACCCTATGTCGGAGACACTGAGAAGAAGCCCCAATGTTCCTTCCAGGCACTTTCAGTGTGGGTGCCTTCTCCACGTGGTTCCTGGTTTCACTGCAGCTCTGAAGAGAATGTTAGCAAAGAGGTAATCGGGACAGTGCAAACAGTACTCAAAGACAGGGAGAGCAAGCTCTCTCTTGGCACTTTGGATGTGGGACATACAGCGAGATGTTTGCTGCTTTTACATTTGGCTGTTGGGAGATTTACAGCACAAAGATATCTAGTTGATTTGAAGCAGTTCCGAGAAAGTCTAAACATAATCCTCACTTTTCCCTCCTGGCACTTTCCCTGTAGGGGATACCGCAAGACGTTTCTGTACATTGGGCACAGCGCTCTGCAGGGTGTTAGCAGAGAGTTTCCCGGGACAGTGAAACCCTATATCGGAGACAGTGAGAAGAAGCCCCAATGTTCACTCCAGGCACTTTCAGTGTGGGTGCCTTCTCCACGTGGTTCCTGGTTTCACTGCAGCTCTGAAGAGAATGTTAGCAAAGAGGTAATCGGGACAGTGCAAACAGTACTCAAAGACAGGGAGAGCAAGCTCTCTCTTGGCACTTTGGATGTGGGACATACAGTGAGATGTTTGCTGCTTTTACATTTGGCTGTTGGGAGATTTACAGCACAAAGATATCTAGTTGATTTGAAGCAGTTCCGAGAAAGTCTATGCATAATCCTCACTTTTCCCTCCTGGCACTTTCCCTGTAGGGGATACCGCAAGACGTTTCTGTATATTGGGCACAGCGCTCTGCAGGGTGTTAGCAGAGAGTTTCCCGGGACAGTGAAACCCTATGTCAGAGACACTGAGAAGAAGCCCCAGTGTTCCCTACAGGCACTTTCAGTGTGGGTGCCTTCTCCACGTGGTTCCTGGTTTCACTGCAGCTCTGAAGAGAATGTTAGCAAAGAGGTAATCGGGACAGTGCAAACAGTACTCAAAGACAGGGAGAGCAAGCTCTCTCTTGGCACTTTGGATGTGGGACATACAGCGAGATGTTTGCTGCTTTTACATTTGGCTGTTGGGAGATTTACAGCACAAAGATATCTAGTTGATTTGAAGCAGTTCCGAGAAAGTCTAAACATAATCCTCACTTTTCCCTCCTGGCACTTTCCCTGTAGGAGATACCGCAAGACGTTTCTGTATATTGGGCACAGCGCTCTGCAGGGTGTTAGCAGAGAGTTTCCCGGGACAGTGAAACCCTATGTCAGAGACACTGAGAAGAAGCCCCAATGTTCCCTCCAGGCACTTTCAGTGTGGGTGCCTTCTCCACGTGGTTCCTGGTTTCACTGCAGCTCTGAAGAGAATGTTAGCAAAGAGGTAATCGGGACAGTGCAAACAGTACTCAAAGACAGGGAGAGCAAGCTCTCTCTTGGCACTTTGGATGTGGGACATACAGCGAGATGTTTGCTGCTTTTACATTTGGCTGTTGGGAGATTTACAGCACAAAGATATCTAGTTGATTTGAAGCAGTTCCGAGAAAGTCTAAACATAATCCTCACTTTTCCCTCCTGGCACTTTCCCTGTAGGAGATACCGCAAGACGTTTCTGTATATTGGGCACAGCGCTCTGCAGGGTGTTAGCAGAGAGTTTCCCGGGACAGTGAAACCCTATGTCAGAGACACTGAGAAGAAGCCCCAATGTTCCCTCCAGGCACTTTCAGTGTGGGTGCCTTCTCCACGTGGTTCCTGGTTTCACTGCAGCTCTGAAGAGAATGTTAGCAAAGAGGTAATCGGGACAGTGCAAACAGTACTCAAAGACAGGGAGAGCAAGCTCTCTCTTGGCACTTTGGATGTGGGACATACAGCGAGATGTTTGCTGCTTTTACATTTGGCTGTTGGGAGATTTACAGCACAAAGATATCTAGTTGATTTGAAGCAGTTCCGAGAAAGTCTAAACATAATCCTCACTTTTCCCTCCTGGCACTTTCCCTGTAGGGGATACCGCAAGACGTTTCTGTACATTTGGCACAGCGCTCTGCAGGGTGTTAGCAGAGAGTTTCCCGGGACAGTGAAACCCTATATCGGAGACACTGAGAAGAAGCCCCAATGTTCACTCCAGGCACTTTCAGTGTGGGTGCCTTCTCCACGTGGTTCCTGGTTTCACTGCAGCTCTGAAGAGAATGTTAGCAAAGAGGTAATCGGGACAGTGCAAACAGTACTCAAAGACAGGGAGAGCAAGCTCTCTCTTGGCACTTTGGATGTGGGACATACAGCGAGATGTTTGCTGCTTTTACATTTGGCTGTTGGGAGATTTACAGCACAAAGATATCTAGTTGATTTGAAGCAGTTCCGAGAAAGTCTAAACATAATCCTCACTTTTCCCTCCTGGCACTTTCCCTGTAGGAGATACCGCAAGACGTTTCTGTATATTGGGCACAGCGCTCTGCAGGGTGTTAGCAGAGAGTTTCCCGGGACAGTGAAACCCTATGTCAGAGACACTGAGAAGAAGCCCCAATGTTCCCTCCAGGCACTTTCAGTGTGGGTGCCTTCTCCACGTGGTTCCTGGTTTCACTGCAGCTCTGAAGAGAATGTTAGCAAAGAGGTAATCGGGACAGTGCAAACAGTACTCAAAGACAGGGAGAGCAAGCTCTACATTACTCTCTTGGCACTTTGGATGTGGGACATACAGCGAGATGTTTGCTGCTTTTACATTTGGCTGTTGGGAGATTTACAGCACAAAGATATCTAGTTGATTTGAAGCAGTTCCGAGAAAGTCTAAACATAATCCTCACTTTTCCCTCCTGGCACTTTCCCTGTAGGGGATACCGCAAGACGTTTCTGTACATTGGGCACAGCGCTCTGCAGGGTGTTAGCAGAGAGTTTCCCGGGACAGTGAAACCCTATATCGGAGACACTGAGAAGAAGCCCCAATGTTCCCTCCAGGCACTTTCAGTGTGGGTGCCTTCTCCACGTGGTTCCTGGTTTCACTGCAGCTCTGAAGAGAATGTTAGCAAAGAGGTAATCGGGACAGTGCAAACAGTACTCAAAGACAGGGAGAGCAAGCTCTCTCTTGGCACTTTGGATGTGGGACATACAGCGAGATGTTTGCTGCTTTTACATTTGGCTGTTGGGAGATTTACAGCACAAAGATATCTAGTTGATTTGAAGCAGTTCTGAGAAAGTCTAAGCATAATCCTCACTTTTCCCTCCTGGCACTTTCCCTGTAGGGGATACCGCAAGACGTTTCTGTATATTGGGCACAGCGCTCTGCAGGGTGTTAGCAGAGAGTTTCCCGGGACAGTGAAACCCTATGTCGGAGACACTGAGAAGAAGCCCCAATGTTCACTCCAGGCACTTTCAGTGTGGGTGCCTTCTCCACGTGGTTCCTGGTTTCACTGCAGCTCTGAAGAGAATGTTAGCAAAGAGGTAATCGGGACAGTGCAAACAGTACTCAAAGACAGGGAGAGCAAGCTCTCTCTTGGCACTTTGGATGTGGGACATACAGCGAGATGTTTGCTGCTTTTACATTTGGCTGTTGGGAGATTTACAGCACAAAGATATCTAGTTGATTTGAAGCAGTTCCGAGAAAGTCTAAGCATAATCCTCACTTTTCCCTCCTGGCACTTTCCCTGTAGGGGATACCGCAAGAAGTTTCTATATATTGGGCACAGCGCTCTGCAGGGTGTTAGCAGAGAGTTTCCCGGGACAGTGAAACCCTATGTCGGAGACACTGAGAAGAAGCCCCAATGTTCCTTCCAGGCACTTTCAGTGTGGGTGCCTTCTCCACGTGGTTCCTGGTTTCACTGCAGCTCTGAAGAGAATGTTAGCAAAGAGGTAATCGGGACAGTGCAAACAGTACTCAAAGACAGGGAGAGCAAGCTCTCTCTTGGCACTTTGGATGTGGGACATACAGCGAGATGTTTGCTGCTTTTACATTTGGCTGTTGGGAGATTTACAGCACAAAGATATCTAGTTGATTTGAAGCAGTTCCGAGAAAGTCTAAACATAATCCTCACTTTTCCCTCCTGGCACTTTCCCTGTAGGGGATACCGCAAGACGTTTCTGTACATTGGGCACAGCGCTCTGCAGGGTGTTAGCAGAGAGTTTCCCGGGACAGTGAAACCCTATGTCAAAGACACTGAGAAGAAGCCCCAATGTTCACTCCAGGCACTTTCAGTGTGGGTGCCTTCTCCACGTGGTTCCTGGTTTCACTGCAGCTCTGAAGAGAATGTTAGCAAAGAGGTAATCGGGACAGTGCAAACAGTACTCAAAGACAGGGAGAGCAAGCTCTCTCTTGGCACTTTGGATGTGGGACATACAGCGAGATGTTTGCTGCTTTTACATTTGGCTGTTGGGAGATTTACAGCACAAAGATATCTAGTTGATTTGAAGCAGTTCCGAGAAAGTCTAAGCATAATCCTCACTTTTCCCTCCTGGCACTTTCCCTGTAGGGGATACCGCAAGACGTTTCTGTATATTGGGCACAGCGCTCTGCAGGGTGTTAGCAGAGAGTTTCCCGGGACAGTGAAACCCTATGTCAGAGACACTGAGAAGAAGCCCCAATGTTCCCTCCAGGCACTTTCAGTGTGGGTGCCTTCTCCACGTGGTTCCTGGTTTCACTGCAGCTCTGAAGAGAATGTTAGCAAAGAGGTAATCGGGACAGTACAAACAGTACTCAAAGACAGGGAGAGCAAGCTCTCTCTTGGCACTTTGGATGTGGGACATACAGCGAGATGTTTGCTGCTTTTACATTTGGCTGTTGGGAGATTTACAGCACAAAGATATCTAGTTGATTTGAAGCAGTTCCGAGAAAGTCTAAACATAATCCTCACTTTTCCCTCCTGGCACTTTCCCTGTAGGGGATACCGCAAGACGTTTCTGTATATTGGGCACAGCGCTCTGCAGGGTGTTAGCAGAGAGTTTCCCGGGACAGTGAAACCCTATGTCAGAGACACTGAGAAGAAGCCCCAATGTTCCCTCCAGGCACTTTCAGTGTGGGTGCCTTCTCCACGTGGTTCCTGGTTTCACTGCAGCTCTGAAGAGAATGTTAGCAAAGAGGTAATCGGGACAGTGCAAACAGTACTCAAAGACAGGGAGAGCAAGCTCTACATTACTCTCTTGGCACTTTGGATGTGGGACATACAGCGAGATGTTTGCTGCTTTTACATTTGGCTGTTGGGAGATTTACAGCACAAAGATATCTAGTTGATTTGAAGCAGTTCCGAGAAAGTCTAAGCATAATCCTCACTTTTCCCTCCTGGCACTTTCCCTGTAGGGGATACCGCAAGACGTTTCTGTACATTGGGCACAGCGCTCTGCAGGGTGTTAGCAGAGAGTTTCCCGGGACAGTGAAACCCTATATCGGAGACACTGAGAAGAAGCCCCAATGTTCACTCCAGGCACTTTCAGTGTGGGTGCCTTCTCCACGTGGTTCCTGGTTTCACTGCAGCTCTGAAGAGAATGTTAGCAAAGAGGTAATCGGGACGGTGCAAACAGTACTCAAAGACAGGGAGAGCAAGCTCTCTCTTGGCACTTTGGATGTGGGACATACAGCGAGATGTTTGCTGCTTTTACATTTGGCTGTTGGGAGATTTACAGCACAAAGGTATCTAGTTGATTTGAAGCAGTTCCGAGAAAGTCTAAACATAATCCTCACTTTTCCCTCCTGGCACTTTCCCTGTAGGGGATACCGCAAGACGTTTCTGTATATTGGGCACAGCGCTCTGCAGGGTGTTAGCAGAGAGTTTCCCGGGACAGTGAAACCCTATATCGGAGACACTGAGAAGAAGCCCCAATGTTCACTCCAGGCACTTTCAGTGTGGGTGCCTTCTCCACGTGGTTCCTGGTTTCACTGCAGCTCTGAAGAGAATGTTAGCAAAGAGGTAATCGGGACAGTGCAAACAGTACTCAAAGACAGGGAGAGCAAGCTCTCTCTTGGCACTTTGGATGTGGGACATACAGCGAGATGTTTGCTGCTTTTACATTTGGCTGTTGGGAGATTTACAGCACAAAGATATCTAGTTGATTTGAAGCAGTTCCGAGAAAGTCTAAGCATAATCCTCACTTTTCCCTCCTGGCACTTTCCCTGTAGGGGATACCGCAAGAAGTTTCTATATATTGGGCACAGCGCTCTGCAGGGTGTTAGCAGAGAGTTTCCCGGGACAGTGAAACCCTATGTCGGAGACACTGAGAAGAAGCCCCAATGTTCCTTCCAGGCACTTTCAGTGTGGGTGCCTTCTCCACGTGGTTCCTGGTTTCACTGCAGCTCTGAAGAGAATGTTAGCAAAGAGGTAATCGGGACAGTGCAAACAGTACTCAAAGACAGGGAGAGCAAGCTCTCTCTTGGCACTTTGGATGTGGGACATACAGCGAGATGTTTGCTGCTTTTACATTTGGCTGTTGGGAGATTTACAGCACAAAGATATCTAGTTGATTTGAAGCAGTTCCGAGAAAGTCTAAACATAATCCTCACTTTTCCCTCCTGGCACTTTCCCTGTAGGGGATACCGCAAGACGTTTCTGTATATTGGGCACAGCGCTCTGCAGGGTGTTAGCAGAGAGTTTCCCGGGACAGTGAAACCCTATGTCGGAGACACTGAGAAGAAGCCCCAATGTTCACTCCAGGCACTTTCAGTGTGGGTGCCTTCTCCACGTGGTTCCTGGTTTCACTGCAGCTCTGAAGAGAATGTTAGCAAAGAGGTAATCGGGACAGTGCAAACAGTACTCAAAGACAGGGAGAGCAAGCTCTCTCTTGGCACTTTGGATGTGGGACATACAGCGAGATGTTTGCTGCTTTTACATTTGGCTGTTGGGAGATTTACAGCACAAAGATATCTAGTTGATTTGAAGCAGTTCCGAGAAAGTCTAAGCATAATCCTCACTTTTCCCTCCTGGCACTTTCCCTGTAGGGGATACCGCAAGACGTTTCTGTATATTGGGCACAGCGCTCTGCAGGGTGTTAGCAGAGAGTTTCCCGGGACAGTGAAACCCTATGTCAGAGACACTGAGAAGAAGCCCCAATGTTCCCTCCAGGCACTTTCAGTGTGGGTGCCTTCTCCACGTGGTTCCTGGTTTCACTGCAGCTCTGAAGAGAATGTTAGCAAAGAGGTAATCGGGACAGTACAAACAGTACTCAAAGACAGGGAGAGCAAGCTCTCTCTTGGCACTTTGGATGTGGGACATACAGCGAGATGTTTGCTGCTTTTACATTTGGCTGTTGGGAGATTTACAGCACAAAGATATCTAGTTGATTTGAAGCAGTTCCGAGAAAGTCTAAACATAATCCTCACTTTTCCCTCCTGGCACTTTCCCTGTAGGGGATACCGCAAGACGTTTCTGTATATTGGGCACAGCGCTCTGCAGGGTGTTAGCAGAGAGTTTCCCGGGACAGTGAAACCCTATGTCAGAGACACTGAGAAGAAGCCCCAATGTTCCCTCCAGGCACTTTCAGTGTGGGTGCCTTCTCCACGTGGTTCCTGGTTTCACTGCAGCTCTGAAGAGAATGTTAGCAAAGAGGTAATCGGGACAGTGCAAACAGTACTCAAAGACAGGGAGAGCAAGCTCTACATTACTCTCTTGGCACTTTGGATGTGGGACATACAGCGAGATGTTTGCTGCTTTTACATTTGGCTGTTGGGAGATTTACAGCACAAAGATATCTAGTTGATTTGAAGCAGTTCCGAGAAAGTCTAAGCATAATCCTCACTTTTCCCTCCTGGCACTTTCCCTGTAGGGGATACCGCAAGACGTTTCTGTACATTGGGCACAGCGCTCTGCAGGGTGTTAGCAGAGAGTTTCCCGGGACAGTGAAACCCTATATCGGAGACACTGAGAAGAAGCCCCAATGTTCACTCCAGGCACTTTCAGTGTGGGTGCCTTCTCCACGTGGTTCCTGGTTTCACTGCAGCTCTGAAGAGAATGTTAGCAAAGAGGTAATCGGGACAGTGCAAACAGTACTCAAAGACAGGGAGAGCAAGCTCTCTCTTGGCACTTTGGATGTGGGACATACAGCGAGATGTTTGCTGCTTTTACATTTGGCTGTTGGGAGATTTACAGCACAAAGGTATCTAGTTGATTTGAAGCAGTTCCGAGAAAGTCTAAACATAATCCTCACTTTTCCCTCCTGGCACTTTCCCTGTAGGGGATACCGCAAGACGTTTCTGTACATTGGGCACAGCGCTCTGCAGGGTGTTAGCAGAGAGTTTCCCGGGACAGTGAAACCCTATATCGGAGACACTGAGAAGAAGCCCCAATGTTCACTCCAGGCACTTTCAGTGTGGGTGCCTTCTCCACGTGGTTCCTGGTTTCACTGCAGCTCTGAAGAGAATGTTAGCAAAGAGGTAATCGGGACAGTGCAAACAGTACTCAAAGACAGGGAGAGCAAGCTCTCTCTTGGCACTTTGGATGTGGGACATACAGCGAGATGTTTGCTGCTTTTACATTTGGCTGTTGGGAGATTTACAGCACAAAGATATCTAGTTGATTTGAAGCAGTTCCGAGAAAGTCTAAACATAATCCTCACTTTTCCCTCCTGGCACTTTCCCTGTAGGGGATACCGCAAGACGTTTCTGTACATTGGGCACAGCGCTCTGCAGGGTGTTAGCAGAGAGTTTCCCGGGACAGTGAAACCCTATATCGGAGACACTGAGAAGAAGCCCCAATGTTCCCTCCAGGCACTTTCAGTGTGGGTGCCTTCTCCACGTGGTTCCTGGTTTCACTGCAGCTCTGAAGAGAATGTTAGCAAAGAGGTAATCGGGACAGTGCAAACAGTACTCAAAGACAGGGAGAGCAAGCTCTCTCTTGGCACTTTGGATGTGGGACATACAGCGAGATGTTTGCTGCTTTTACATTTGGCTGTTGGGAGA
This sequence comes from Chroicocephalus ridibundus, assembly GCF_963924245.1. Taxonomy (NCBI): domain Eukaryota; kingdom Metazoa; phylum Chordata; class Aves; order Charadriiformes; family Laridae; genus Chroicocephalus; species Chroicocephalus ridibundus. Next base: position 511,218 of record NW_026961370.1, on the reverse strand, counting down.
TTTACAGCACAAAGATATCTAGTTGATTTGAAGCAGTTCTGAGAAAGTCTAAGCATAATCCTCACTTTTCCCTCCTGGCACTTTCCCTGTAGGGGATACCGCAAGACGTTTCTGTATATTGGGCACAGCGCTCTGCAGGGTGTTAGCAGAGAGTTTCCCGGGACAGTGAAACCCTATGTCGGAGACACTGAGAAGAAGCCCCAATGTTCACTCCAGGCACTTTCAGTGTGGGTGCCTTCTCCACGTGGTTCCTGGTTTCACTGCAGCTCTGAAGAGAATGTTAGCAAAGAGGTAATCGGGACAGTGCAAACAGTACTCAAAGACAGGGAGAGCAAGCTCTCTCTTGGCACTTTGGATGTGGGACATACAGCGAGATGTTTGCTGCTTTTACATTTGGCTGTTGGGAGATTTACAGCACAAAGATATCTAGTTGATTTGAAGCAGTTCCGAGAAAGTCTAAGCATAATCCTCACTTTTCCCTCCTGGCACTTTCCCTGTAGGGGATACCGCAAGAAGTTTCTATATATTGGGCACAGCGCTCTGCAGGGTGTTAGCAGAGAGTTTCCCGGGACAGTGAAACCCTATGTCGGAGACACTGAGAAGAAGCCCCAATGTTCCTTCCAGGCACTTTCAGTGTGGGTGCCTTCTCCACGTGGTTCCTGGTTTCACTGCAGCTCTGAAGAGAATGTTAGCAAAGAGGTAATCGGGACAGTACAAACAGTACTCAAAGACAGGGAGAGCAAGCTCTCTCTTGGCACTTTGGATGTGGGACATACAGCGAGATGTTTGCTGCTTTTACATTTGGCTGTTGGGAGATTTACAGCACAAAGATATCTAGTTGATTTGAAGCAGTTCCGAGAAAGTCTAAACATAATCCTCACTTTTCCCTCCTGGCACTTTCCCTGTAGGAGATACCGCAAGACGTTTCTGTATATTGGGCACAGCGCTCTGCAGGGTGTTAGCAGAGAGTTTCCCGGGACAGTGAAACCCTATGTCAGAGACACTGAGAAGAAGCCCCAATGTTCCTTCTAGGCACTTTCAGTGTGGGTGCCTTCTCCACGTGGTTCCTGGTTTCACTGCAGCTCTGAAGAGAATGTTAGCAAAGAGGTAATCGGGACAGTGCAAACAGTACTCAAAGACAGGGAGAGCAAGCTCTACATTACTCTCTTGGCACTTTGGATGTGGGACATACAGCGAGATGTTTGCTGCTTTTACATTTGGCTGCTGGGAGATTTACAGCACAAAGATATCTAGTTGATTTGAAGCAGTTCCGAGAAAGTCTAAACATAATCCTCACTTTTCCCTCCTGGCACTTTCCCTGTAGGAGATACCGCAAGACGTTTCTGTATATTGGGCACAGCGCTCTGCAGGGTGTTAGCAGAGAGTTTCCCGGGACAGTGAAACCCTATGTCAGAGACACTGAGAAGAAGCCCCAATGTTCCCTCCAGGCACTTTCAGTGTGGGTGCCTTCTCCACGTGGTTCCTGGTTTCACTGCAGCTGTGAAGAGAATGTTAGCAAAGAGGTAATCGGGACAGTGCAAACAGTACTCAAAGACAGGGAGAGCAAGCTCTACATTACTCTCTTGGCACTTTGGATGTGGGACATACAGCGAGATGTTTGCTGCTTTTACATTTGGCTGTTGGGAGATTTACAGCACAAAGATATCTAGTTGATTTGAAGCAGTTCCGAGAAAGTCTAAACATAATCCTCACTTTTCCCTCCTGGCACTTTCCCTGTAGGGGATACCGCAAGACGTTTCTGTACATTGGGCACAGCGCTCTGCAGGGTGTTAGCAGAGAGTTTCCCGGGACAGTGAAACCCTATGTCAAAGACACTGAGAAGAAGCCCCAATGTTCCCTCCAGGCACTTTCAGTGTGGGTGCCTTCTCCACGTGGTTCCTGGTTTCACTGCAGCTCTGAAGAGAATGTTAGCAAAGAGGTAATCGGGACAGTGCAAACAGTACTCAAAGACAGGGAGAGCAAGCTCTCTCTTGGCACTTTGGATGTGGGACATACAGCGAGATGTTTGCTGCTTTTACATTTGGCTGTTGGGAGATTTACAGCACAAAGATATCTAGTTGATTTGAAGCAGTTCCGAGAAAGTCTAAGCATAATCCTCACTTTTCCCTCCTGGCACTTTCCCTGTAGGGGATACCGCAAGACGTTTCTGTATATTGGGCACAGCGCTCTGCAGGGTGTTAGCAGAGAGTTTCCCGGGACAGTGAAACCCTATGTCGGAGACACTGAGAAGAAGCCCCAATGTTCACTCCAGGCACTTTCAGTGTGGGTGCCTTCTCCACGTGGTTCCTGGTTTCACTGCAGCTCTGAAGAGAATGTTAGCAAAGAGGTAATCGGGACAGTGCAAACAGTACTCAAAGACAGGGAGAGCAAGCTCTCTCTTGGCACTTTGGATGTGGGACATACAGCGAGATGTTTGCTGCTTTTACATTTGGCTGTTGGGAGATTTACAGCACAAAGATATCTAGTTGATTTGAAGCAGTTCCGAGAAAGTCTAAACATAATCCTCACTTTTCCCTCCTGGCACTTTCCCTGTAGGGGATACCGCAAGACGTTTCTGTACATTGGGCACAGCGCTCTGCAGGGTGTTAGCAGAGAGTTTCCCGGGACAGTGAAACCCTATATCGGAGACACTGAGAAGAAGCCCCAATGTTCCCTCCAGGCACTTTCAGTGTGGGTGCCTTCTCCACGTGGTTCCTGGTTTCACTGCAGCTCTGAAGAGAATGTTAGCAAAGAGGTAATCGGGACAGTGCAAACAGTACTCAAAGACAGGGAGAGCAAGCTCTCTCTTGGCACTTTGGATGTGGGACATACAGCGAGATGTTTGCTGCTTTTACATTTGGCTGTTGGGAGATTTACAGCACAAAGATATCTAGTTGATTTGAAGCAGTTCCGAGAAAGTCTAAACATAATCCTCACTTTTCCCTCCTGGCACTTTCCCTGTAGGGGATACCGCAAGACGTTTCTGTATATTGGGCACAGCGCTCTGCAGGGTGTTAGCAGAGAGTTTCCCGGGACAGTGAAACCCTATGTCAGAGACACTGAGAAGAAGCCCCAATGTTCCCTCCAGGCACTTTCAGTGTGGGTGCCTTCTCCACGTGGTTCCTGGTTTCACTGCAGCTCTGAAGAGAATGTTAGCAAAGAGGTAATCGGGACAGTGCAAACAGTACTCAAAGACAGGGAGAGCAAGCTCTACATTACTCTCTTGGCACTTTGGATGTGGGACATACAGCGAGATGTTTGCTGCTTTTACATTTGGCTGTTGGGAGATTTACAGCACAAAGATATCTAGTTGATTTGAAGCAGTTCCGAGAAAGTCTAAACATAATCCTCACTTTTCCCTCCTGGCACTTTCCCTGTAGGGGATACCGCAAGACGTTTCTGTACATTGGGCACAGCGCTCTGCAGGGTGTTAGCAGAGAGTTTCCCGGGACAGTGAAACCCTATATCGGAGACACTGAGAAGAAGCCCCAATGTTCCCTCCAGGCACTTTCAGTGTGGGTGCCTTCTCCACGTGGTTCCTGGTTTCACTGCAGCTCTGAAGAGAATGTTAGCAAAGAGGTAATCGGGACAGTGCAAACAGTACTCAAAGACAGGGAGAGCAAGCTCTCTCTTGGCACTTTGGATGTGGGACATACAGCGAGATGTTTGCTGCTTTTACATTTGGCTGTTGGGAGATTTACAGCACAAAGATATCTAGTTGATTTGAAGCAGTTCCGAGAAAGTCTAAACATAATCCTCACTTTTCCCTCCTGGCACTTTCCCTGTAGGGGATACCGCAAGACGTTTCTGTACATTGGGCACAGCGCTCTGCAGGGTGTTAGCAGAGAGTTTCCCGGGACAGTGAAACCCTATGTCGGAGACACTGAGAAGAAGCCCCAATGTTCCCTCCAGGCACTTTCAGTGTGGGTGCCTTCTCCACGTGGTTCCTGGTTTCACTGCAGCTCTGAAGAGAATGTTAGCAAAGAGGTAATCGGGACAGTGCAAACAGTACTCAAAGACAGGGAGAGCAAGCTCTCTCTTGGCACTTTGGATGTGGGACATACAGCGAGATGTTTGCTGCTTTTACATTTGGCTGTTGGGAGATTTACAGCACAAAGATATCTAGTTGATTTGAAGCAGTTCCGAGAAAGTCTAAGCATAATCCTCACTTTTCCCTCCTGGCACTTTCCCTGTAGGGGATACCGCAAGACGTTTCTGTATATTGGGCACAGCGCTCTGCAGGGTGTTAGCAGAGAGTTTCCCGGGACAGTGAAACCCTATGTCGGAGACACTGAGAAGAAGCCCCAATGTTCCTTCCAGGCACTTTCAGTGTGGGTGCCTTCTCCACGTGGTTCCTGGTTTCACTGCAGCTCTGAAGAGAATGTTAGCAAAGAGGTAATCGGGACAGTGCAAACAGTACTCAAAGACAGGGAGAGCAAGCTCTCTCTTGGCACTTTGGATGTGGGACATACAGCGAGATGTTTGCTGCTTTTACATTTGGCTGTTGGGAGATTTACAGCACAAAGATATCTAGTTGATTTGAAGCAGTTCCGAGAAAGTCTAAACATAATCCTCACTTTTCCCTCCTGGCACTTTCCCTGTAGGGGATACCGCAAGACGTTTCTGTACATTGGGCACAGCGCTCTGCAGGGTGTTAGCAGAGAGTTTCCCGGGACAGTGAAACCCTATGTCAAAGACACTGAGAAGAAGCCCCAATGTTCACTCCAGGCACTTTCAGTGTGGGTGCCTTCTCCACGTGGTTCCTGGTTTCACTGCAGCTCTGAAGAGAATGTTAGCAAAGAGGTAATCGGGACAGTGCAAACAGTACTCAAAGACAGGGAGAGCAAGCTCTCTCTTGGCACTTTGGATGTGGGACATACAGCGAGATGTTTGCTGCTTTTACATTTGGCTGTTGGGAGATTTACAGCACAAAGATATCTAGTTGATTTGAAGCAGTTCCGAGAAAGTCTAAGCATAATCCTCACTTTTCCCTCCTGGCACTTTCCCTGTAGGGGATACCGCAAGACGTTTCTGTATATTGGGCACAGCGCTCTGCAGGGTGTTAGCAGAGAGTTTCCCGGGACAGTGAAACCCTATGTCAGAGACACTGAGAAGAAGCCCCAATGTTCCCTCCAGGCACTTTCAGTGTGGGTGCCTTCTCCACGTGGTTCCTGGTTTCACTGCAGCGCTGAAGAGAATGTTAGCAAAGAGGTAATCGGGACAGTGCAAACAGTACTCAAAGACAGGGAGAGCAAGCTCTCTCTTGGCACTTTGGATGTGGGACATACAGCGAGATGTTTGCTGCTTTTACATTTGGCTGTTGGGAGATTTACAGCACAAAGATATCTAGTTGATTTGAAGCAGTTCCGAGAAAGTCTAAGCATAATCCTCACTTTTCCCTCCTGGCACTTTCCCTGTAGGGGATACCGCAAGAAGTTTCTATATATTGGGCACAGCGCTCTGCAGGGTGTTAGCAGAGAGTTTCCCGGGACAGTGAAACCCTATGTCGGAGACACTGAGAAGAAGCCCCAATGTTCCTTCCAGGCACTTTCAGTGTGGGTGCCTTCTCCACGTGGTTCCTGGTTTCACTGCAGCTCTGAAGAGAATGTTAGCAAAGAGGTAATCGGGACAGTGCAAACAGTACTCAAAGACAGGGAGAGCAAGCTCTCTCTTGGCACTTTGGATGTGGGACATACAGCGAGATGTTTGCTGCTTTTACATTTGGCTGTTGGGAGATTTACAGCACAAAGATATCTAGTTGATTTGAAGCAGTTCCGAGAAAGTCTAAACATAATCCTCACTTTTCCCTCCTGGCACTTTCCCTGTAGGGGATACCGCAAGACGTTTCTGTACATTGGGCACAGCGCTCTGCAGGGTGTTAGCAGAGAGTTTCCCGGGACAGTGAAACCCTATGTCAAAGACACTGAGAAGAAGCCCCAATGTTCCCTCCAGGCACTTTCAGTGTGGGTGCCTTCTCCACGTGGTTCCTGGTTTCACTGCAGCTCTGAAGAGAATGTTAGCAAAGAGGTAATCGGGACAGTGCAAACAGTACTCAAAGACAGGGAGAGCAAGCTCTCTCTTGGCACTTTGGATGTGGGACATACAGCGAGATGTTTGCTGCTTTTACATTTGGCTGTTGGGAGATTTACAGCACAAAGATATCTAGTTGATTTGAAGCAGTTCCGAGAAAGTCTAAACATAATCCTCACTTTTCCCTCCTGGCACTTTCCCTGTAGGGGATACCGCAAGACGTTTCTGTATATTGGGCACAGCGCTCTGCAGGGTGTTAGCAGAGAGTTTCCCGGGACAGTGAAACCCTATGTCAGAGACACTGAGAAGAAGCCCCAATGTTCCCTCCAGGCACTTTCAGTGTGGGTGCCTTCTCCACGTGGTTCCTGGTTTCACTGCAGCTCTGAAGAGAATGTTAGCAAAGAGGTAATCGGGACAGTGCAAACAGTACTCAAAGACAGGGAGAGCAAGCTCTACATTACTCTCTTGGCACTTTGGATGTGGGACATACAGCGAGATGTTTGCTGCTTTTACATTTGGCTGTTGGGAGATTTACAGCACAAAGATATCTAGTTGATTTGAAGCAGTTCCAAGAAAGTCTAAACATAATCCTCACTTTTCCCTCCTGGCACTTTCCCTGTAGGGGATACCGCAAGACGTTTCTGTACATTGGGCACAGCGCTCTGCAGGGTGTTAGCAGAGAGTTTCCTGGGACAGTGAAACCCTATATCGGAGACACTGAGAAGAAGCCCCAATGTTCCCTCCAGGCACTTTCAGTGTGGGTGCCTTCTCCATGTGGTTCCTGGTTTCACTGCAGCTCTGAAGAGAATGTTAGCAAAGAGGTAATCGGGACAGTGCAAACAGTACTCAAAGACAGGGAGAGCAAGCTCTCTCTTGGCACTTTGGATGTGGGACATACAGCGAGATGTTTGCTGCTTTTACATTTGGCTGTTGGGAGATTTACAGCACAAAGATATCTAGTTGATTTGAAGCAGTTCCGAGAAAGTCTAAGCATAATCCTCACTTTTCCCTCCTGGCACTTTCCCTGTAGGGGATACCGCAAGACGTTTCTGTATATTGGGCACAGCGCTCTGCAGGGTGTTAGCAGAGAGTTTCCCGGGACAGTGAAACCCTATGTCGGAGACACTGAGAAGAAGCCCCAATGTTCCCTCCAGGCACTTTCAGTGTGGGTGCCTTCTCCACGTGGTTCCTGGTTTCACTGCAGCTCTGAAGAGAATGTTAGCAAAGAGGTAATCGGGACAGTGCAAACAGTACTCAAAGACAGGGAGAGCAAGCTCTACATTACTCTCTTGGCACTTTGGATGTGGGACATACAGCGAGATGTTTGCTGCTTTTACATTTGGCTGTTGGGAGATTTACAGCACAAAGATATCTAGTTGATTTGAAGCAGTTCCGAGAAAGTCTAAACATAATCCTCACTTTTCCCTCCTGGCACTTTCCCTGTAGGGGATACCGCAAGACGTTTCTGTACATTGGGCACAGCGCTCTGCAGGGTGTTAGCAGAGAGTTTCCCGGGACAGTGAAACCCTATGTCAAAGACACTGAGAAGAAGCCCCAATGTTCACTCCAGGCACTTTCAGTGTGGGTGCCTTCTCCACGTGGTTCCTGGTTTCACTGCAGCTCTGAAGAGAATGTTAGCAAAGAGGTAATCGGGACAGTGCAAACAGTACTCAAAGACAGGGAGAGCAAGCTCTCTCTTGGCACTTTGGATGTGGGACATACAGCGAGATGTTTGCTGCTTTTACATTTGGCTGTTGGGAGATTTACAGCACAAAGATATCTAGTTGATTTGAAGCAGTTCCGAGAAAGTCTAAGCATAATCCTCACTTTTCCCTCCTGGCACTTTCCCTGTAGGGGATACCGCAAGACGTTTCTGTATATTGGGCACAGCGCTCTGCAGGGTGTTAGCAGAGAGTTTCCCGGGACAGTGAAACCCTATGTCAGAGACACTGAGAAGAAGCCCCAATGTTCCCTCCAGGCACTTTCAGTGTGGGTGCCTTCTCCACGTGGTTCCTGGTTTCACTGCAGCTCTGAAGAGAATGTTAGCAAAGAGGTAATCGGGACAGTACAAACAGTACTCAAAGACAGGGAGAGCAAGCTCTCTCTTGGCACTTTGGATGTGGGACATACAGCGAGATGTTTGCTGCTTTTACATTTGGCTGTTGGGAGATTTACAGCACAAAGATATCTAGTTGATTTGAAGCAGTTCCGAGAAAGTCTAAACATAATCCTCACTTTTCCCTCCTGGCACTTTCCCTGTAGGAGATACCGCAAGACGTTTCTGTATATTGGGCACAGCGCTCTGCAGGGTGTTAGCAGAGAGTTTCCCGGGACAGTGAAACCCTATGTCAGAGACACTGAGAAGAAGCCCCAATGTTCCTTCCAGGCACTTTCAGTGTGGGTGCATTCTCCACGTGGTTCCTGGTTTCACTGCAGCTCTGAAGAGAATGTTAGCAAAGAGGTAATCGGGACAGTGCAAACAGTACTCAAAGACAGGGAGAGCAAGCTCTACATTACTCTCTTGGCACTTTGGATGTGGGACATACAGCGAGATGTTTGCTGCTTTTACATTTGGCTGTTGGGAGATTTACAGCACAAAGATATCTAGTTGATTTGAAGCAGTTCCGAGAAAGTCTAAACATAATCCTCACTTTTCCCTCCTGGCACTTTCCCTGTAGGGGATACCGCAAGACGTTTCTGTACATTGGGCACAGCGCTCTGCAGGGTGTTAGCAGAGAGTTTCCCGGGACAGTGAAACCCTATATCGGAGACACTGAGAAGAAGCCCCAATGTTCACTCCAGGCACTTTCAGTGTGGGTGCCTTCTCCACGTGGTTCCTGGTTTCACTGCAGCTCTGAAGAGAATGTTAGCAAAGAGGTAATCGGGACAGTGCAAACAGTACTCAAAGACAGGGAGAGCAAGCTCTCTCTTGGCACTTTGGATGTGGGACATACAGCGAGATGTTTGCTGCTTTTACATTTGGCTGTTGGGAGATTTACAGCACAAAGATATCTAGTTGATTTGAAGCAGTTCCGAGAAAGTCTAAGCATAATCCTCACTTTTCCCTCCTGGCACTTTCCCTGTAGGGGATACCGCAAGACGTTTCTGTATATTGGGCACAGCGCTCTGCAGGGTGTTAGCAGAGAGTTTCCCGGGACAGTGAAACCCTATGTCGGAGACACTGAGAAGAAGCCCCAATGTTCCTTCCAGGCACTTTCAGTGTGGGTGCCTTCTCCACGTGGTTCCTGGTTTCACTGCAGCTCTGAAGAGAATGTTAGCAAAGAGGTAATCGGGACAGTGCAAACAGTACTCAAAGACAGGGAGAGCAAGCTCTACATTACTCTCTTGGCACTTTGGATGTGGGACATACAGCGAGATGTTTGCTGCTTTTACATTTGGCTGTTGGGAGATTTACAGCACAAAGATATCTAGTTGATTTGAAGCAGTTCCGAGAAAGTCTAAACATAATCCTCACTTTTCCCTCCTGGCACTTTCGTTGTAGGGGATACCGCAAGACGTTTCTGTACATTGGGCACAGCGCTCTGCAGGGTGTTAGCAGAGAGTTTCCCGGGACAGTGAAACCTATGTCAAAGACACTGAGAAGAAGCCCCAATGTTCACTCCAGGCACTTTCAGTGTGGGTGCCTTCTCCACGTGGTTCCTGGTTTCACTGCAGCTCTGAAGAGAATGTTAGCAAAGAGGTAATCGGGACAGTGCAAACAGTACTCAAAGACAGGGAGAGCAAGCTCTCTCTTGGCACTTTGGATGTGGGACATACAGCGAGATGTTTGCTGCTTTTACATTTGGCTGTTGGGAGATTTACAGCACAAAGATATCTAGTTGATTTGAAGCAGTTCCGAGAAAGTCTAAGCATAATCCTCACTTTTCCCTCCTGGCACTTTCCCTGTAGGAGATACCGCAAGACGTTTCTGTATATTGGGCACAGCGCTCTGCAGGGTGTTAGCAGAGAGTTTCCCGGGACAGTGAAACCCTATGTCAGAGACACTGAGAAGAAGCCCCAATGTTCCTTCCAGGCACTTTCAGTGTGGGTGCCTTCTCCACGTGGTTCCTGGTTTCACTGCAGCTCTGAAGAGAATGTTAGCAAAGAGGTAATCGGGACAGTGCAAACAGTACTCAAAGACAGGGAGAGCAAGCTCTCTCTTGGCACTTTGGATGTGGGACATACAGCGAGATGTTTGCTGCTTTTACATTTGGCTGTTGGGAGATTTACAGCACAAAGATATCTAGTTGATTTGAAGCAGTTCCGAGAAAGTCTAAACATAATCCTCACTTTTCCCTCCTGGCACTTTCCCTGTAGGGGATACCGCAAGACGTTTCTGTATATTGGGCACAGCGCTCTGCAGGGTGTTAGCAGAGAGTTTCCCGGGACAGTGAAACCCTATGTCAGAGACACTGAGAAGAAGCCCCAATGTTCCCTCCAGGCACTTTCAGTGTGGGTGCCTTCTCCACGTGGTTCCTGGTTTCACTGCAGCTCTGAAGAGAATGTTAGCAAAGAGGTAATCGGGACAGTGCAAACAGTACTCAAAGACAGGGAGAGCAAGCTCTACATTACTCTCTTGGCACTTTGGATGTGGGACATACAGCGAGATGTTTGCTGCTTTTACATTTGGCTGTTGGGAGATTTACAGCACAAAGATATCTAGTTGATTTGAAGCAGTTCCGAGAAAGTCTAAACATAATCCTCACTTTTCCCTCCTGGCACTTTCCCTGTAGGGGATACCGCAAGACGTTTCTGTACATTGGGCACAGCGCTCTGCAGGGTGTTAGCAGAGAGTTTCCCGGGACAGTGAAACCCTATATCAGAGACACTGAGAAGAAGCCCCAATGTTCACTCCAGGCACTTTCAGTGTGGGTGCCTTCTCCACGTGGTTCCTGGTTTCACTGCAGCTCTGAAGAGAATGTTAGCAAAGAGGTAATCGGGACAGTGCAAACAGTACTCAAAGACAGGGAGAGCAAGCTCTCTCTTGGCACTTTGGATGTGGGACATACAGCGAGATGTTTGCTGCTTTTACATTTGGCTGTTGGGAGATTTACAGCACAAAGATATCTAGTTGATTTGAAGCAGTTCCGAGAAAGTCTAAACATAATCCTCACTTTTCCCTCCTGGCACTTTCCCTGTAGGGGATACCGCAAGACGTTTCTGTATATTGGGCACAGCGCTCTGCAGGGTGTTAGCAGAGAGTTTCCCGGGACAGTGAAACCCTATGTCAGAGACACTGAGAAGAAGCCCCAATGTTCCTTCCAGGCACTTTCAGTGTGGGTGCCTTCTCCACGTGGTTCCTGGTTTCACTGCAGCTCTGAAGAGAATGTTAGCAAAGAGGTAATCGGGACAGTGCAAACAGTACTCAAAGACAGGGAGAGCAAGCTCTCTCTTGGCACTTTGGATGTGGGACATACAGCGAGATGTTTGCTGCTTTTACATTTGGCTGTTGGGAGATTTACAGCACAAAGATATCTAGTTGATTTGAAGCAGTTCCGAGAAAGTCTAAACATAATCCTCACTTTTCCCTCCTGGCACTTTCCCTGTAGGAGATACCGCAAGACGTTTCTGTATATTGGGCACAGCGCTCTGCACGGTGTTAGCAGAGAGTTTCCCGGGACAGTGAAACCCTATGTCAGAGACACTGAGAAGAAGCCCCAATGTTCCCTCCAGGCACTTTCAGTGTGGGTGCCTTCTCCACGTGGTTCCTGGTTTCACTGCAGCTCTGAAGAGAATGTTAGCAAAGAGGTAATCGGGACAGTGCAAACAGTACTCAAAGACAGGGAGAGCAAGCTCTCTCTTGGCACTTTGGATGTGGGACATACAGCGAGATGTTTGCTGCTTTTACATTTGGCTGTTGGGAGATTTACAGCACAAAGATATCTAGTTGATTTGAAGCAGTTCCGAGAAAGTCTAAACATAATCCTCACTTTTCCCTCCTGGCACTTTCCCTGTAGGAGATACCGCAAGACGTTTCTGTATATTGGGCACAGCGCTCTGCAGGGTGTTAGCAGAGAGTTTCCCGGGACAGTGAAACCCTATGTCAGAGACACTGAGAAGAAGCCCCAATGTTCCCTCCAGGCACTTTCAGTGTGGGTGCCTTCTCCACGTGGTTCCTGGTTTCACTGCAGCTCTGAAGAGAATGTTAGCAAAGAGGTAATCGGGACAGTGCAAACAGTACTCAAAGACAGGGAGAGCAAGCTCTACATTACTCTCTTGGCACTTTGGATGTGGGACATACAGCGAGATGTTTGCTGCTTTTACATTTGGCTGTTGGGAGATTTACAGCACAAAGATATCTAGTTGATTTGAAGCAGTTCCGAGAAAGTCTAAACATAATCCTCACTTTTCCCTCCTGGCACTTTCCCTGTAGGGGATACCGCAAGACGTTTCTGTACATTGGGCACAGCGCTCTGCAGGGTGTTAGCAGAGAGTTTCCCGGGACAGTGAAACCCTATATCAGAGACACTGAGAAGAAGCCCCAATGTTCACTCCAGGCACTTTCAGTGTGGGTGCCTTCTCCACGTGGTTCCTGGTTTCACTGCAGCTCTGAAGAGAATGTTAGCAAAGAGGTAATCGGGACAGTGCAAACAGTACTCAAAGACAGGGAGAGCAAGCTCTCTCTTGGCACTTTGGATGTGGGACATACAGCGAGATGTTTGCTGCTTTTACATTTGGCTGTTGGGAGATTTACAGCACAAAGATATCTAGTTGATTTGAAGCAGTTCCGAGAAAGTCTAAACATAATCCTCACTTTTCCCTCCTGGCACTTTCCCTGTAGGGGATACCGCAAGACGTTTCTGTATATTGGGCACAGCGCTCTGCAGGGTGTTAGCAGAGAGTTTCCCGGGACAGTGAAACCCTATGTCAGAGACACTGAGAAGAAGCCCCAATGTTCCTTCCAGGCACTTTCAGTGTGGGTGCCTTCTCCACGTGGTTCCTGGTTTCACTGCAGCTCTGAAGAGAATGTTAGCAAAGAGGTAATCGGGACAGTGCAAACAGTACTCAAAGACAGGGAGAGCAAGCTCTCTCTTGGCACTTTGGATGTGGGACATACAGCGAGATGTTTGCTGCTTTTACATTTGGCTGTTGGGAGATTTACAGCACAAAGATATCTAGTTGATTTGAAGCAGTTCCGAGAAAGTCTAAACATAATCCTCACTTTTCCCTCCTGGCACTTTCCCTGTAGGAGATACCGCAAGACGTTTCTGTATATTGGGCACAGCGCTCTGCACGGTGTTAGCAGAGAGTTTCCCGGGACAGTGAAACCCTATGTCAGAGACACTGAGAAGAAGCCCCAATGTTCCCTCCAGGCACTTTCAGTGTGGGTGCCTTCTCCACGTGGTTCCTGGTTTCACTGCAGCTCTGAAGAGAATGTTAGCAAAGAGGTAATCGGGACAGTGCAAACAGTACTCAAAGACAGGGAGAGCAAGCTCTCTCTTGGCACTTTGGATGTGGGACATACAGCGAGATGTTTGCTGCTTTTACATTTGGCTGTTGGGAGATTTACAGCACAAAGATATCTAGTTGATTTGAAGCAGTTCCGAGAAAGTCTAAACATAATCCTCACTTTTCCCTCCTGGCACTTTCCCTGTAGGAGATACCGCAAGACGTTTCTGTATATTGGGCACAGCGCTCTGCAGGGTGTTAGCAGAGAGTTTCCCGGGACAGTGAAACCCTATGTCAGAGACACTGAGAAGAAGCCCCAATGTTCCCTCCAGGCACTTTCAGTGTGGGTGCCTTCTCCACGTGGTTCCTGGTTTCACTGCAGCTCTGAAGAGAATGTTAGCAAAGAGGTAATCGGGACAGTGCAAACAGTACTCAAAGACAGGGAGAGCAAGCTCTACATTACTCTCTTGGCACTTTGGATGTGGGACATACAGCGAGATGTTTGCTGCTTTTACATTTGGCTGTTGGGAGATTTACAGCACAAAGATATCTAGTTGATTTGAAGCAGTTCCGAGAAAGTCTAAACATAATCCTCACTTTTCCCTCCTGGCACTTTCCCTGTAGGGGATACCGCAAGACGTTTCTGTACATTGGGCACAGCGCTCTGCAGGGTGTTAGCAGAGAGTTTCCCGGGACAGTGAAACCCTATATCGGAGACACTGAGAAGAAGCCCCAAAGTTCACTCCAGGCACTTTCAGTGTGGGTGCCTTCTCCACGTGGTTCCTGGTTTCACTGCAGCTCTGAAGAGAATGTTAGCAAAGAGGTAATCGGGACAGTGCAAACAGTACTCAAAGACAGGGAGAGCAAGCTCTCTCTTGGCACTTTGGATGTGGGACATACAGCGAGATGTTTGCTGCTTTTACATTTGGCTGTTGGGAGATTTACAGCACAAAGATATCTAGTTGATTTGAAGCAGTTCCGAGAAAGTCTAAACATAATCCTCACTTTTCCCTCCTGGCACTTTCCCTGTAGGAGATACCGCAAGACGTTTCTGTATATTGGGCACAGCGCTCTGCACGGTGTTAGCAGAGAGTTTCCCGGGACAGTGAAACCCTATGTCAGAGACACTGAGAAGAAGCCCCAATGTTCCCTCCAGGCACTTTCAGTGTGGGTGCCTTCTCCACGTGGTTCCTGGTTTCACTGCAGCTCTGAAGAGAATGTTAGCAAAGAGGTAATCGGGACAGTGCAAACAGTAATCAAAGACAGGGAGAGCAAGCTCTCTCTTGGCACTTTGGATGTGGGACATAAAGCGAGATGTTTGCTGCTTTTACATTTGGCTGTTGGGAGATTTACAGCACAAAGATATCTAGTTGATTTGAAGCAGTTCCGAGAAAGTCTAAACATAATCCTCACTTTTCCCTCCTGGCACTTTCCCTGTAGGAGATACCGCAAGACGTTTCTGTATATTGGGCACAGCGCTCTGCAGGGTGTTAGCAGAGAGTTTCCCGGGACAGTGAAACCCTATGTCAGAGACACTGAGAAGAAGCCCCAATGTTCCCTCCAGGCACTTTCAGTGTGGGTGCCTTCTCCACGTGGTTCCTGGTTTCACTGCAGCTCTGAAGAGAATGTTAGCAAAGAGGTAATCGGGACAGTGCAAACAGTACTCAAAGACAGGGAGAGCAAGCTCTACATTACTCTCTTGGCACTTTGGATGTGGGACATACAGCGAGATGTTTGCTGCTTTTACATTTGGCTGTTGGGAGATTTACAGCACAAAGATATCTAGTTGATTTGAAGCAGTTCCGAGAAAGTCTAAACATAATCCTCACTTTTCCCTCCTGGCACTTTCCCTGTAGGGGATACCGCAAGACGTTTCTGTACATTGGGCACAGCGCTCTGCAGGGTGTTAGCAGAGAGTTTCCCGGGACAGTGAAACCCTATATCGGAGACACTGAGAAGAAGCCCCAAAGTTCACTCCAGGCACTTTCAGTGTGGGTGCCTTCTCCACGTGGTTCCTGGTTTCACTGCAGCTCTGAAGAGAATGTTAGCAAAGAGGTAATCGGGACAGTGCAAACAGTACTCAAAGACAGGGAGAGCAAGCTCTCTCTTGGCACTTTGGATGTGGGACATACAGCGAGATGTTTGCTGCTTTTACATTTGGCTGTTGGGAGATTTACAGCACAAAGATATCTAGTTGATTTGAAGCAGTTCCGAGAAAGTCTAAACATAATCCTCACTTCTCCCTCCTGGCACTTTCCCTGTAGGAGATATCGCAAGACGTTTCTGTATATTGGGCACAGCGCTCTGCAGGGTGTTAGCAGAGAGTTTCCCGGGACAGTGAAACCCTATGTCAGAGACACTGAGAAGAAGCCCCAATGTTCCTTCCAGGCACTTTCAGTGTGGGTGCCTTCTCCACGTGGTTCCTGGTTTCACTGCAGCTCTGAAGAGAATGTTAGCAAAGAGGTAATTGGGACAGTGCAAACAGTACTCAAAGACAGGGAGAGCAAGCTCTACATTACTCTCTTGGCACTTTGGATGTGGGACATACAGCGAGATGTTTGCTGCTTTTACATTTGGCTGTTGGGAGATTTACAGCACAAAGATATCTAGTTGATTTGAAGCAGTTCCAAGAAAGTCTAAACATAATCCTCACTTTTCCCTCCTGGCACTTTCCCTGTAGGGGATACCGCAAGACGTTTCTGTACATTGGGCACAGCGCTCTGCAGGGTGTTAGCAGAGAGTTTCCCGGGACAGTGAAACCCTATATCGGAGACACTGAGAAGAAGCCCCAATGTTCCCTCCAGGCACTTTCAGTGTGGGTGCCTTCTCCACGTGGTTCCTGGTTTCACTGCAGCTCTGAAGAGAATGTTAGCAAAGAGGTAATCGGGACAGTGCAAACAGTACTCAAAGACAGGGAGAGCAAGCTCTCTCTTGGCACTTTGGATGTGGGACATACAGCGAGATGTTTGCTGCTTTTACATTTGGCTGTTGGGAGATTTACAGCACAAAGATATCTAGTTGATTTGAAGCAGTTCCGAGAAAGTCTAAACATAATCCTCACTTTTCCCTCCTGGCACTTTCCCTGTAGGAGATACCGCAAGACGTTTCTGTATATTGGGCACAGCGCTCTGCAGGGTGTTAGCAGAGAGTTTCCCGGGACAGTGAAACCCTATGTCAGAGACACTGAGAAGAAGCCCCAATGTTCCCTCCAGGCACTTTCAGTGTGGGTGCCTTCTCCACGTGGTTCCTGGTTTCACTGCAGCTCTGAAGAGAATGTTAGCTAAGAGGTAATTGGGACAGTGCAA
This sequence comes from Chroicocephalus ridibundus, assembly GCF_963924245.1. Taxonomy (NCBI): domain Eukaryota; kingdom Metazoa; phylum Chordata; class Aves; order Charadriiformes; family Laridae; genus Chroicocephalus; species Chroicocephalus ridibundus. Next base: position 494,494 of record NW_026961370.1, on the reverse strand, counting down.
ACAGTACTCAAAGACAGGGAGAGCAAGCTCTACATTACTCTCTTGGCACTTTGGATGTGGGACATACAGCGAGATGTTTGCTGCTTTTACATTTGGCTGTTGGGAGATTTACAGCACAAAGATATCTAGTTGATTTGAAGCAGTTCCGAGAAAGTCTAAACATAATCCTCACTTTTCCCTCCTGGCACTTTCCCTGTAGGGGATACCGCAAGACGTTTCTGTACATTGGGCACAGCGCTCTGCAGGGTGTTAGCAGAGAGTTTCCCGGGACAGTGAAACCCTATATCGGAGACACTGAGAAGAAGCCCCAATGTTCCCTCCAGGCACTTTCAGTGTGGGTGCCTTCTCCACGTGGTTCCTGGTTTCACTGCAGCTCTGAAGAGAATGTTAGCAAAGAGGTAATCGGGACAGTGCAAACAGTACTCAAAGACAGGGAGAGCAAGCTCTCTCTTGGCACTTTGGATGTGGGACATACAGCGAGATGTTTGCTGCTTTTACATTTGGCTGTTGGGAGATTTACAGCACAAAGATATCTAGTTGATTTGAAGCAGTTCCGAGAAAGTCTAAACATAATCCTCACTTTTCCCTCCTGGCACTTTCCCTGTAGGAGATACCGCAAGACGTTTCTGTACATTGGGCACAGCGCTCTGCACGGTGTTAGCAGAGACTTTCCCGGGACAGTGAAACCCTATGTCAGAGACACTGAGAAGAAGCCCCAATGTTCCCTCCAGGCACTTTCAGTGTGGGTGCCTTCTCCACGTGGTTCCTGGTTTCACTGCAGCTCTGAAGAGAATGTTAGCAAAGAGGTAATCGGGACAGTGCAAACAGTACTCAAAGACAGGGAGAGCAAGCTCTCTCTTGGCACTTTGGATGTGGGACATACAGCGAGATGTTTGCTGCTTTTACATTTGGCTGTTGGGAGATTTACAGCACAAAGATATCTAGTTGATTTGAAGCAGTTCCGAGAAAGTCTAAACATAATCCTCACTTTTCCCTCCTGGCACTTTCCCTGTAGGGGATACCGCAAGACGTTTCTGTACATTGGGCACAGCGCTCTGCAGGGTGTTAGCAGAGAGTTTCCCGGGACAGTGAAACCCTATGTCAAAGACACTGAGAAGAAGCCCCAATGTTCCCTCCAGGCACTTTCAGTGTGGGTGCCTTCTCCACGTGGTTCCTGGTTTCACTGCAGCTCTGAAGAGAATGTTAGCAAAGAGGTAATCGGGACAGTGCAAACAGTACTCAAAGACAGGGAGAGCAAGCTCTCTCTTGGCACTTTGGATGTGGGACATACAGCGAGATGTTTGCTGCTTTTACATTTGGCTGTTGGGAGATTTACAGCACAAAGATATCTAGTTGATTTGAAGCAGTTCCGAGAAAGTCTAAGCATAATCCTCACTTTTCCCTCCTGGCACTTTCCCTGTAGGGGATACCGCAAGACGTTTCTGTATATTGGGCACAGCGCTCTGCAGGGTGTTAGCAGAGAGTTTCCCGGGACAGTGAAACCCTATGTCAGAGACACTGAGAAGAAGCCCCAATGTTCCTTCCAGGCACTTTCAGTGTGGGTGCCTTCTCCACGTGGTTCCTGGTTTCACTGCAGCTCTGAAGAGAATGTTAGCAAAGAGGTAATCGGGACAGTACAAACAGTACTCAAAGACAGGGAGAGCAAGCTCTCTCTTGGCACTTTGGATGTGGGACATACAGCGAGATGTTTGCTGCTTTTACATTTGGCTGTTGGGAGATTTACAGCACAAAGATATCTAGTTGATTTGAAGCAGTTCCGAGAAAGTCTAAACATAATCCTCACTTTTCCCTCCTGGCACTTTCCCTGTAGGAGATACCGCAAGACGTTTCTGTATATTGGGCACAGCGCTCTGCAGGGTGTTAGCAGAGAGTTTCCCGGGACAGTGAAACCCTATGTCAGAGACACTGAGAAGAAGCCCCAATGTTCCTTCCAGGCACTTTCAGTGTGGGTGCCTTCTCCACGTGGTTCCTGGTTTCACTGCAGCTCTGAAGAGAATGTTAGCAAAGAGGTAATCGGGACAGTGCAAACAGTACTCAAAGACAGGGAGAGCAAGCTCTCTCTTGGCACTTTGGATGTGGGACATACAGCGAGATGTTTGCTGCTTTTACATTTGGCTGTTGGGAGATTTACAGCACAAAGATATCTAGTTGATTTGAAGCAGTTCCGAGAAAGTCTAAACATAATCCTCACTTTTCCCTCCTGGCACTTTCCCTGTAGGGGATACCGCAAGACGTTTCTGTATATTGGGCACAGCGCTCTGCAGGGTGTTAGCAGAGAGTTTCCCGGGACAGTGAAACCCTATGTCAGAGACACTGAGAAGAAGCCCCAATGTTCCCTCCAGGCACTTTCAGTGTGGGTGCCTTCTCCACGTGGTTCCTGGTTTCACTGCAGCTCTGAAGAGAATGTTAGCAAAGAGGTAATCGGGACAGTGCAAACAGTACTCAAAGACAGGGAGAGCAAGCTCTACATTACTCTCTTGGCACTTTGGATGTGGGACATACAGCGAGATGTTTGCTGCTTTTACATTTGGCTGTTGGGAGATTTACAGCACAAAGATATCTAGTTGATTTGAAGCAGTTCCGAGAAAGTCTAAACATAATCCTCACTTTTCCCTCCTGGCACTTTCCCTGTAGGGGATACCGCAAGACGTTTCTGTACATTGGGCACAGCGCTCTGCAGGGTGTTAGCAGAGAGTTTCCCGGGACAGTGAAACCCTATATCGGAGACACTGAGAAGAAGCCCCAATGTTCCCTCCAGGCACTTTCAGTGTGGGTGCCTTCTCCACGTGGTTCCTGGTTTCACTGCAGCTCTGAAGAGAATGTTAGCAAAGAGGTAATCGGGACAGTGCAAACAGTACTCAAAGACAGGGAGAGCAAGCTCTCTCTTGGCACTTTGGATGTGGGACATACAGCGAGATGTTTGCTGCTTTTACATTTGGCTGTTGGGAGATTTACAGCACAAAGATATCTAGTTGATTTGAAGCAGTTCCGAGAAAGTCTAAGCATAATCCTCACTTTTCCCTCCTGGCACTTTCCCTGTAGGGGATACCGCAAGACGTTTCTGTATATTGGGCACAGCGCTCTGCAGGGTGTTAGCAGAGAGTTTCCCGGGACAGTGAAACCCTATATCGGAGACACTGAGAAGAAGCCCCAATGTTCCTTCCAGGCACTTTCAGTGTGGGTGCCTTCTCCACGTGGTTCCTGGTTTCACTGCAGCTCTGAAGAGAATGTTAGCAAAGAGGTAATCGGGACAGTGCAAACAGTACTCAAAGACAGGGAGAGCAAGCTCTACATTACTCTCTTGGCACTTTGGATGTGGGACATACAGCGAGATGTTTGCTGCTTTTACATTTGGCTGTTGGGAGATTTACAGCACAAAGATATCTAGTTGATTTGAAGCAGTTCCGAGAAAGTCTAAGCATAATCCTCACTTTTCCCTCCTGGCACTTTCCCTGTAGGAGATACCGCAAGACGTTTCTGTATATTGGGCACAGCGCTCTGCAGGGTGTTAGCAGAGAGTTTCCCGGGACAGTGAAACCCTATGTCAGAGACACTGAGAAGAAGCCCCAATGTTCCTTCCAGGCACTTTCAGTGTGGGTGCCTTCTCCACGTGGTTCCTGGTTTCACTGCAGCTCTGAAGAGAATGTTAGCAAAGAGGTAATCGGGACAGTGCAAACAGTACTCAAAGACAGGGAGAGCAAGCTCTCTCTTGGCACTTTGGATGTGGGACATACAGCGAGATGTTTGCTGCTTTTACATTTGGCTGTTGGGAGATTTACAGCACAAAGATATCTAGTTGATTTGAAGCAGTTCCGAGAAAGTCTAAACATAATCCTCACTTTTCCCTCCTGGCACTTTCCCTGTAGGGGATACCGCAAGACGTTTCTGTATATTGGGCACAGCGCTCTGCAGGGTGTTAGCAGAGAGTTTCCCGGGACAGTGAAACCCTATGTCAGAGACACTGAGAAGAAGCCCCAATGTTCCCTCCAGGCACTTTCAGTGTGGGTGCCTTCTCCACGTGGTTCCTGGTTTCACTGCAGCTCTGAAGAGAATGTTAGCAAAGAGGTAATCGGGACAGTGCAAACAGTACTCAAAGACAGGGAGAGCAAGCTCTCTCTTGGCACTTTGGATGTGGGACATACAGCGAGATGTTTGCTGCTTTTACATTTGGCTGTTGGGAGATTTACAGCACAAAGATATCTAGTTGATTTGAAGCAGTTCCGAGAAAGTCTAAGCATAATCCTCACTTTTCCCTCCTGGCACTTTCCCTGTAGGGGATACCGCAAGACGTTTCTGTATATTGGGCACAGCGCTCTGCAGGGTGTTAGCAGAGAGTTTCCCGGGACAGTGAAACCCTATGTCAGAGACACTGAGAAGAAGCCCCAATGTTCCTTCCAGGCACTTTCAGTGTGGGTGCCTTCTCCACGTGGTTCCTGGTTTCACTGCAGCTCTGAAGAGAATGTTAGCAAAGAGGTAATCGGGACAGTGCAAACAGTACTCAAAGACAGGGAGAGCAAGCTCTCTCTTGGCACTTTGGATGTGGGACATACAGCGAGATGTTTGCTGCTTTTACATTTGGCTGTTGGGAGATTTACAGCACAAAGATATCTAGTTGATTTGAAGCAGTTCCGAGAAAGTCTAAACATAATCCTCACTTTTCCCTCCTGGCACTTTCCCTGTAGGAGATACCGCAAGACGTTTCTGTATATTGGGCACAGCGCTCTGCAGGGTGTTAGCAGAGAGTTTCCCGGGACAGTGAAACCCTATGTCAGAGACACTGAGAAGAAGCCCCAATGTTCCCTCCAGGCACTTTCAGTGTGGGTGCCTTCTCCACGTGGTTCCTGGTTTCACTGCAGCTCTGAAGAGAATGTTAGCAAAGAGGTAATCGGGACAGTGCAAACAGTACTCAAAGACAGGGAGAGCAAGCTCTCTCTTGGCACTTTGGATGTGGGACATACAGCGAGATGTTTGCTGCTTTTACATTTGGCTGTTGGGAGATTTACAGCACAAAGATATCTAGTTGATTTGAAGCAGTTCCGAGAAAGTCTAAACATAATCCTCACTTTTCCCTCCTGGCACTTTCCCTGTAGGAGATATCGCAAGACGTTTCTGTATATTGGGCACAGCGCTCTGCAGGGTGTTAGCAGAGAGTTTCCCGGGACAGTGAAACCCTATGTCAGAGACACTGAGAAGAAGCCCCAATGTTCCTTCCAGGCACTTTCAGTGTGGGTGCCTTCTCCACGTGGTTCCTGGTTTCACTGCAGCTCTGAAGAGAATGTTAGCAAAGAGGTAATTGGGACAGTGCAAACAGTACTCAAAGACAGGGAGAGCAAGCTCTACATTACTCTCTTGGCACTTTGGATGTGGGACATACAGCGAGATGTTTGCTGCTTTTACATTTGGCTGTTGGGAGATTTACAGCACAAAGATATCTAGTTGATTTGAAGCAGTTCCGAGAAAGTCTAAACATAATCCTCACTTTTCCCTCCTGGCACTTTCCCTGTAGGGGATACCGCAAGACGTTTCTGTACATTGGGCACAGCGCTCTGCAGGGTGTTAGCAGAGAGTTTCCCGGGACAGTGAAACCCTATATCAGAGACACTGAGAAGAAGCCCCAATGTTCACTCCAGGCACTTTCAGTGTGGGTGCCTTCTCCACGTGGTTCCTGGTTTCACTGCAGCTCTGAAGAGAATGTTAGCAAAGAGGTAATCGGGACAGTGCAAACAGTACTCAAAGACAGGGAGAGCAAGCTCTCTCTTGGCACTTTGGATGTGGGACATACAGCGAGATGTTTGCTGCTTTTACATTTGGCTGTTGGGAGATTTACAGCACAAAGATATCTAGTTGATTTGAAGCAGTTCCGAGAAAGTCTAAACATAATCCTCACTTTTCCCTCCTGGCACTTTCCCTGTAGGAGATACCGCAAGACGTTTCTGTATATTGGGCACAGCGCTCTGCACGGTGTTAGCAGAGAGTTTCCCGGGACAGTGAAACCCTATGTCAGAGACACTGAGAAGAAGCCCCAATGTTCCCTCCAGGCACTTTCAGTGTGGGTGCCTTCTCCACGTGGTTCCTGGTTTCACTGCAGCTCTGAAGAGAATGTTAGCAAAGAGGTAATCGGGACAGTGCAAACAGTACTCAAAGACAGGGAGAGCAAGCTCTACATTACTCTCTTGGCACTTTGGATGTGGGACATACAGCGAGATGTTTGCTGCTTTTACATTTGGCTGTTGGGAGATTTACAGCACAAAGATATCTAGTTGATTTGAAGCAGTTCCGAGAAAGTCTAAACATAATCCTCACTTTTCCCTCCTGGCACTTTCCCTGTAGGGGATACCGCAAGACGTTTCTGTACATTGGGCACAGCGCTCTGCACGGTGTTAGCAGAGACTTTCCCGGGACAGTGAAGCCCTATATCGGAGACACTGAGAAGAAGCCCCAAAGTTCACTCCAGGCACTTTCAGTGTGGGTGCCTTCTCCACGTGGTTCCTGGTTTCACTGCAGCTCTGAAGAGAATGTTAGCAAAGAGGTAATCGGGACAGTGCAAACAGTACTCAAAGACAGGGAGAGCAAGCTCTCTCTTGGCACTTTGGATGTGGGACATACAGCGAGATGTTTGCTGCTTTTACATTTGGCTGTTGGGAGATTTACAGCACAAAGATATCTAGTTGATTTGAAGCAGTTCCGAGAAAGTCTAAACATAATCCTCACTTCTCCCTCCTGGCACTTTCCCTGTAGGAGATATCGCAAGACGTTTCTGTATATTGGGCACAGCGCTCTGCAGGGTGTTAGCAGAGAGTTTCCCGGGACAGTGAAACCCTATGTCAGAGACACTGAGAAGAAGCCCCAATGTTCCTTCCAGGCACTTTCAGTGTGGGTGCCTTCTCCACGTGGTTCCTGGTTTCACTGCAGCTCTGAAGAGAATGTTAGCAAAGAGGTAATTGGGACAGTGCAAACAGTACTCAAAGACAGGGAGAGCAAGCTCTACATTACTCTCTTGGCACTTTGGATGTGGGACATACAGCGAGATGTTTGCTGCTTTTACATTTGGCTGTTGGGAGATTTACAGCACAAAGATATCTAGTTGATTTGAAGCAGTTCCGAGAAAGTCTAAACATAATCCTCACTTTTCCCTCCTGGCACTTTCCCTGTAGGGGATACCGCAAGACGTTTCTGTACATTGGGCACAGCGCTCTGCAGGGTGTTAGCAGAGAGTTTCCTGGGACAGTGAAACCCTATATCGGAGACACTGAGAAGAAGCCCCAATGTTCCCTCCAGGCACTTTCAGTGTGGGTGCCTTCTCCACGTGGTTCCTGGTTTCACTGCAGCTCTGAAGAGAATGTTAGCAAAGAGGTAATCGGGACAGTGCAAACAGTACTCAAAGACAGGGAGAGCAAGCTCTCTCTTGGCACTTTGGATGTGGGACATACAGCGAGATGTTTGCTGCTTTTACATTTGGCTGCTGGGAGATTTACAGCACAAAGATATCTAGTTGATTTGAAGCAGTTCCGAGAAAGTCTAAACATAATCCTCACTTTTCCCTCCTGGCACTTTCCCTGTAGGAGATACCGCAAGACGTTTCTGTATATTGGGCACAGCGCTCTGCAGGGTGTTAGCAGAGAGTTTCCCGGGACAGTGAAACCCTATGTCAGAGACACTGAGAAGAAGCCCCAATGTTCCCTCCAGGCACTTTCAGTGTGGGTGCCTTCTCCACGTGGTTCCTGGTTTCACTGCAGCTCTGAAGAGAATGTTAGCAAAGAGGTAATCGGGACAGTGCAAACAGTACTCAAAGACAGGGAGAGCAAGCTCTACATTACTCTCTTGGCACTTTGGATGTGGGACATACAGCGAGATGTTTGCTGCTTTTACATTTGGCTGTTGGGAGATTTACAGCACAAAGATATCTAGTTGATTTGAAGCAGTTCCGAGAAAGTCTAAACATAATCCTCACTTTTCCCTCCTGGCACTTTCCCTGTAGGGGATACCGCAAGACGTTTCTGTACATTGGGCACAGCGCTCTGCAGGGTGTTAGCAGAGAGTTTCCCGGGACAGTGAAACCCTATATCAGAGACACTGAGAAGAAGCCCCAATGTTCCCTCCAGGCACTTTCAGTGTGGGTGCCTTCTCCACGTGGTTCCTGGTTTCACTGCAGCTCTGAAGAGAATGTTAGCAAAGAGGTAATCGGGACAGTGCAAACAGTACTCAAAGACAGGGAGAGCAAGCTCTCTCTTGGCACTTTGGATGTGGGACATACAGCGAGATGTTTGCTGCTTTTACATTTGGCTGTTGGGAGATTTACAGCACAAAGATATCTAGTTGATTTGAAGCAGTTCCGAGAAAGTCTAAACATAATCCTCACTTTTCCCTCCTGGCACTTTCCCTGTAGGAGATACCGCAAGACGTTTCTGTATATTGGGCACAGCGCTCTGCAGGGTGTTAGCAGAGAGTTTCCCGGGACAGTGAAACCCTATGTCAGAGACACTGAGAAGAAGCCCCAATGTTCCCTCCAGGCACTTTCAGTGTGGGTGCCTTCTCCACGTGGTTCCTGGTTTCACTGCAGCTCTGAAGAGAATGTTAGCAAAGAGGTAATCGGGACAGTGCAAACAGTACTCAAAGACAGGGAGAGCAAGCTCTACATTACTCTCTTGGCACTTTGGATGTGGGACATACAGCGAGATGTTTGCTGCTTTTACATTTGGCTGTTGGGAGATTTACAGCACAAAGATATCTAGTTGATTTGAAGCAGTTCCGAGAAAGTCTAAACATAATCCTCACTTTTCCCTCCTGGCACTTTCCCTGTAGGGGATACCGCAAGACGTTTCTGTACATTGGGCACAGCGCTCTGCAGGGTGTTAGCAGAGAGTTTCCCGGGACAGTGAAACCCTATATCGGAGACACTGAGAAGAAGCCCCAATGTTCCCTCCAGGCACTTTCAGTGTGGGTGCCTTCTCCACGTGGTTCCTGGTTTCACTGCAGCTCTGAAGAGAATGTTAGCAAAGAGGTAATCGGGACAGTGCAAACAGTACTCAAAGACAGGGAGAGCAAGCTCTCTCTTGGCACTTTGGATGTGGGACATACAGCGAGATGTTTGCTGCTTTTACATTTGGCTGTTGGGAGATTTACAGCACAAAGATATCTAGTTGATTTGAAGCAGTTCCGAGAAAGTCTAAACATAATCCTCACTTTTCCCTCCTGGCACTTTCCCTGTAGGAGATACCGCAAGACGTTTCTGTACATTGGGCACAGCGCTCTGCACGGTGTTAGCAGAGACTTTCCCGGGACAGTGAAACCCTATATCGGAGACACTGAGAAGAAGCCCCAGTGTTCACTCCAGGCACTTTCAGTGTGGGTGCCTTCTCCACGTGGTTCCTGGTTTCACTGCAGCTCTGAAGAGAATGTTAGCAAAGAGGTAATCGGGACAGTGCAAACAGTACTCAAAGACAGGGAGAGCAAGCTCTCTCTTGGCACTTTGGATGTGGGACATACAGCGAGATGTTTGCTGCTTTTACATTTGGCTGTTGGGAGATTTACAGCACAAAGATATCTAGTTGATTTGAAGCAGTTCCGAGAAAGTCTAAACATAATCCTCACTTTTCCCTCCTGGCACTTTCCCTGTAGGGGATACCGCAAGACGTTTCTGTACATTGGGCACAGCGCTCTGCAGGGTGTTAGCAGAGAGTTTCCCGGGACAGTGAAACCCTATATCGGAGACACTGAGAAGAAGCCCCAATGTTCACTCCAGGCACTTTCAGTGTGGGTGCCTTCTCCACGTGGTTCCTGGTTTCACTGCAGCTCTGAAGAGAATGTTAGCAAAGAGGTAATCGGGACAGTGCAAACAGTACTCAAAGACAGGGAGAGCAAGCTCTCTCTTGGCACTTTGGATGTGGGACATACAGCGAGATGTTTGCTGCTTTTACATTTGGCTGTTGGGAGATTTACAGCACAAAGATATCTAGTTGATTTGAAGCAGTTCCGAGAAAGTCTAAGCATAATCCTCACTTTTCCCTCCTGGCACTTTCCCTGTAGGGGATACCGCAAGACGTTTCTGTATATTGGGCACAGCGCTCTGCAGGGTGTTAGCAGAGAGTTTCCCGGGACAGTGAAACCCTATGTCAGAGACACTGAGAAGAAGCCCCAATGTTCCTTCCAGGCACTTTCAGTGTGGGTGCCTTCTCCACGTGGTTCCTGGTTTCACTGCAGCTCTGAAGAGAATGTTAGCAAAGAGGTAATCGGGACAGTGCAAACAGTACTCAAAGACAGGGAGAGCAAGCTCTCTCTTGGCACTTTGGATGTGGGACATACAGCGAGATGTTTGCTGCTTTTACATTTGGCTGTTGGGAGATTTACAGCACAAAGATATCTAGTTGATTTGAAGCAGTTCCGAGAAAGTCTAAACATAATCCTCACTTTTCCCTCCTGGCACTTTCCCTGTAGGGGATACCGCAAGACGTTTCTGTATATTGGGCACAGCGCTCTGCAGGGTGTTAGCAGAGAGTTTCCCGGGACAGTGAAACCCTATGTCAGAGACACTGAGAAGAAGCCCCAATGTTCCCTCCAGGCACTTTCAGTGTGGGTGCCTTCTCCACGTGGTTCCTGGTTTCACTGCAGCTCTGAAGAGAATGTTAGCAAAGAGGTAATCGGGACAGTGCAAACAGTACTCAAAGACAGGGAGAGCAAGCTCTACATTACTCTCTTGGCACTTTGGATGTGGGACATACAGCGAGATGTTTGCTGCTTTTACATTTGGCTGTTGGGAGATTTACAGCACAAAGATATCTAGTTGATTTGAAGCAGTTCCGAGAAAGTCTAAACATAATCCTCACTTTTCCCTCCTGGCACTTTCCCTGTAGGGGATACCGCAAGACGTTTCTGTACATTGGGCACAGCGCTCTGCAGGGTGTTAGCAGAGAGTTTCCCGGGACAGTGAAACCCTATATCGGAGACACTGAGAAGAAGCCCCAATGTTCCCTCCAGGCACTTTCAGTGTGGGTGCCTTCTCCACGTGGTTCCTGGTTTCACTGCAGCTCTGAAGAGAATGTTAGCAAAGAGGTAATCGGGACAGTGCAAACAGTACTCAAAGACAGGGAGAGCAAGCTCTCTCTTGGCACTTTGGATGTGGGACATACAGCGAGATGTTTGCTGCTTTTACATTTGGCTGTTGGGAGATTTACAGCACAAAGATATCTAGTTGATTTGAAGCAGTTCCGAGAAAGTCTAAGCATAATCCTCACTTTTCCCTCCTGGCACTTTCCCTGTAGGGGATACCGCAAGACGTTTCTGTATATTGGGCACAGCGCTCTGCAGGGTGTTAGCAGAGAGTTTCCCGGGACAGTGAAACCCTATATCGGAGACACTGAGAAGAAGCCCCAATGTTCCTTCCAGGCACTTTCAGTGTGGGTGCCTTCTCCACGTGGTTCCTGGTTTCACTGCAGCTCTGAAGAGAATGTTAGCAAAGAGGTAATCGGGACAGTGCAAACAGTACTCAAAGACAGGGAGAGCAAGCTCTACATTACTCTCTTGGCACTTTGGATGTGGGACATACAGCGAGATGTTTGCTGCTTTTACATTTGGCTGTTGGGAGATTTACAGCACAAAGATATCTAGTTGATTTGAAGCAGTTCCGAGAAAGTCTAAACATAATCCTCACTTTTCCCTCCTGGCACTTTCCCTGTAGGGGATACCGCAAGACGTTTCTGTACATTGGGCACAGCGCTCTGCAGGGTGTTAGCAGAGAGTTTCCCGGGACAGTGAAACCCTATGTCAAAGACACTGAGAAGAAGCCCCAATGTTCCCTCCAGGCACTTTCAGTGTGGGTGCCTTCTCCACGTGGTTCCTGGTTTCACTGCAGCTCTGAAGAGAATGTTAGCAAAGAGGTAATCGGGACAGTGCAAACAGTACTCAAAGACAGGGAGAGCAAGCTCTCTCTTGGCACTTTGGATGTGGGACATACAGCGAGATGTTTGCTGCTTTTACATTTGGCTGTTGGGAGATTTACAGCACAAAGATATCTAGTTGATTTGAAGCAGTTCCGAGAAAGTCTAAGCATAATCCTCACTTTTCCCTCCTGGCACTTTCCCTGTAGGGGATACCGCAAGACGTTTCTGTATATTGGGCACAGCGCTCTGCAGGGTGTTAGCAGAGAGTTTCCCGGGACAGTGAAACCCTATGTCAGAGACACTGAGAAGAAGCCCCAATGTTCCTTCCAGGCACTTTCAGTGTGGGTGCCTTCTCCACGTGGTTCCTGGTTTCACTGCAGCTCTGAAGAGAATGTTAGCAAAGAGGTAATCGGGACAGTGCAAACAGTACTCAAAGACAGGGAGAGCAAGCTCTCTCTTGGCACTTTGGATGTGGGACATACAGCGAGATGTTTGCTGCTTTTACATTTGGCTGTTGGGAGATTTACAGCACAAAGATATCTAGTTGATTTGAAGCAGTTCCGAGAAAGTCTAAACATAATCCTCACTTTTCCCTCCTGGCACTTTCCCTGTAGGGGATACCGCAAGACGTTTCTGTATATTGGGCACAGCGCTCTGCAGGGTGTTAGCAGAGAGTTTCCCGGGACAGTGAAACCCTATGTCAGAGACACTGAGAAGAAGCCCCAATGTTCCCTCCAGGCACTTTCAGTGTGGGTGCCTTCTCCACGTGGTTCCTGGTTTCACTGCAGCTCTGAAGAGAATGTTAGCAAAGAGGTAATCGGGACAGTGCAAACAGTACTCAAAGACAGGGAGAGCAAGCTCTACATTACTCTCTTGGCACTTTGGATGTGGGACATACAGCGAGATGTTTGCTGCTTTTACATTTGGCTGTTGGGAGATTTACAGCACAAAGATATCTAGTTGATTTGAAGCAGTTCCGAGAAAGTCTAAACATAATCCTCACTTTTCCCTCCTGGCACTTTCCCTGTAGGGGATACCGCAAGACGTTTCTGTACATTGGGCACAGCGCTCTGCAGGGTGTTAGCAGAGAGTTTCCCGGGACAGTGAAACCCTATATCGGAGACACTGAGAAGAAGCCCCAATGTTCCCTCCAGGCACTTTCAGTGTGGGTGCCTTCTCCACGTGGTTCCTGGTTTCACTGCAGCTCTGAAGAGAATGTTAGCAAAGAGGTAATCGGGACAGTGCAAACAGTACTCAAAGACAGGGAGAGCAAGCTCTCTCTTGGCACTTTGGATGTGGGACATACAGCGAGATGTTTGCTGCTTTTACATTTGGCTGTTGGGAGATTTACAGCACAAAGATATCTAGTTGATTTGAAGCAGTTCCGAGAAAGTCTAAGCATAATCCTCACTTTTCCCTCCTGGCACTTTCCCTGTAGGGGATACCGCAAGACGTTTCTGTATATTGGGCACAGCGCTCTGCAGGGTGTTAGCAGAGAGTTTCCCGGGACAGTGAAACCCTATATCGGAGACACTGAGAAGAAGCCCCAATGTTCCTTCCAGGCACTTTCAGTGTGGGTGCCTTCTCCACGTGGTTCCTGGTTTCACTGCAGCTCTGAAGAGAATGTTAGCAAAGAGGTAATCGGGACAGTGCAAACAGTACTCAAAGACAGGGAGAGCAAGCTCTACATTACTCTCTTGGCACTTTGGATGTGGGACATACAGCGAGATGTTTGCTGCTTTTACATTTGGCTGTTGGGAGATTTACAGCACAAAGATATCTAGTTGATTTGAAGCAGTTCCGAGAAAGTCTAAACATAATCCTCACTTTTCCCTCCTGGCACTTTCCCTGTAGGGGATACCGCAAGACGTTTCTGTACATTGGGCACAGCGCTCTGCAGGGTGTTAGCAGAGAGTTTCCCGGGACAGTGAAACCCTATGTCAAAGACACTGAGAAGAAGCCCCAATGTTCCCTCCAGGCACTTTCAGTGTGGGTGCCTTCTCCACGTGGTTCCTGGTTTCACTGCAGCTCTGAAGAGAATGTTAGCAAAGAGGTAATCGGGACAGTGCAAACAGTACTCAAAGACAGGGAGAGCAAGCTCTCTCTTGGCACTTTGGATGTGGGACATACAGCGAGATGTTTGCTGCTTTTACATTTGGCTGTTGGGAGATTTACAGCACAAAGATATCTAGTTGATTTGAAGCAGTTCCGAGAAAGTCTAAGCATAATCCTCACTTTTCCCTCCTGGCACTTTCCCTGTAGGGGATACCGCAAGACGTTTCTGTATATTGGGCACAGCGCTCTGCAGGGTGTTAGCAGAGAGTTTCCCGGGACAGTGAAACCCTATGTCAGAGACACTGAGAAGAAGCCCCAATGTTCCCTCCAGGCACTTTCAGTGTGGGTGCCTTCTCCACGTGGTTCCTGGTTTCACTGCGGCTCTGAAGAGAATGTTAGCAAAGAGGTAATCGGGACAGTGCAAACAGTACTCAAAGACAGGGAGAGCAAGCTCTCTCTTGGCACTTTGGATGTGGGACATACAGCGAGATGTTTGCTGCTTTTACATTTGGCTGTTGGGAGATTTACAGCACAAAGATATCTAGTTGATTTGAAGCAGTTCCGAGAAAGTCTAAACATAATCCTCACTTTTCCCTCCTGGCACTTTCCCTGTAGGAGATACCGCAAGACGTTTCTGTATATTGGGCACAGCGCTCTGCAGGGTGTTAGCAGAGAGTTTCCCGGGACAGTGAAACCCTATGTCAGAGACACTGAGAAGAAGCCCCAATGTTCCTTCCAGGCACTTTCAGTGTGGGTGCCTTCTCCACGTGGTTCCTGGTTTCACTGCAGCTCTGAAGAGAATGTTAGCAAAGAGGTAATCGGGACAGTGCAAACAGTACTCAAAGACAGGGAGAGCAAGCTCTCTCTTGGCACTTTGGATGTGGGACATACAGCGAGATGTTTGCTGCTTTTACATTTGGCTGTTGGGAGATTTACAGCACAAAGATATCTAGTTGATTTGAAGCAGTTCCGAGAAAGTCTAAACATAATCCTCACTTTTCCCTCCTGGCACTTTCCCTGTAGGGGATACCGCAAGACGTTTCTGTATATTGGGCACAGCGCTCTGCAGGGTGTTAGCAGAGAGTTTCCCGGGACAGTGAAACCCTATGTCAGAGACACTGAGAAGAAGCCCCAATGTTCCCTCCAGGCACTTTCAGTGTGGGTGCCTTCTCCACGTGGTTCCTGGTTTCACTGCAGCTCTGAAGAGAATGTTAGCAAAGAGGTAATCGGGACAGTGCAAACAGTACTCAAAGACAGGGAGAGCAAGCTCTACATTACTCTCTTGGCACTTTGGATGTGGGACATACAGCGAGATGTTTGCTGCTTTTACATTTGGCTGTTGGGAGATTTACAGCACAAAGATATCTAGTTGATTTGAAGCAGTTCCGAGAAAGTCTAAACATAATCCTCACTTTTCCCTCCTGGCACTTTCCCTGTAGGGGATACCGCAAGACGTTTCTGTACATTGGGCACAGCGCTCTGCAGGGTGTTAGCAGAGAGTTTCCCGGGACAGTGAAACCCTATATCGGAGACACTGAGAAGAAGCCCCAATGTTCCCTCCAGGCACTTTCAGTGTGGGTGCCTTCTCCACGTGGTTCCTGGTTTCACTGCAGCTCTGAAGAGAATGTTAGCAAAGAGGTAATCGGGACAGTGCAAACAGTACTCAAAGACAGGGAGAGCAAGCTCTCTCTTGGCACTTTGGATGTGGGACATACAGCGAGATGTTTGCTGCTTTTACATTTGGCTGTTGGGAGATTTACAGCACAAAGATATCTAGTTGATTTGAAGCAGTTCCGAGAAAGTCTAAGCATAATCCTCACTTTTCCCTCCTGGCACTTTCCCTGTAGGGGATACCGCAAGACGTTTCTGTATATTGGGCACAGCGCTCTGCAGGGTGTTAGCAGAGAGTTTCCCGGGACAGTGAAACCCTATGTCGGAGACACTGAGAAGAAGCCCCAGTGTTCCTTCCAGGCACTTTCAGTGTGGGTGCCTTCTCCACGTGGTTCCTGGTTTCACTGCAGCTCTGAAGAGAATGTTAGCAAAGAGGTAATCGGGACAGTGCAAACAGTACTCAAAGACAGGGAGAGCAAGCTCTACATTACTCTCTTGGCACTTTGGATGTGGGACATACAGCGAGATGTTTGCTGCTTTTACATTTGGCTGTTGGGAGATTTACAGCACAAAGATATCTAGTTGATTTGAAGCAGTTCCGAGAAAGTCTAAGCATAATCCTCACTTTTCCCTCCTGGCACTTTCCCTGTAGGGGATACCGCAAGACGTTTCTGTACATTGGGCACAGCGCTCTGCAGGGTGTTAGCAGAGAGTTTCCCGGGACAGTGAAACCCTATGTCAAAGACACTGAGAAGAAGCCCCAATGTTCACTCCAGGCACTTTCAGTGTGGGTGCCTTCTCCACGTGGTTCCTGGTTTCACTGCAGCTCTGAAGAGAATGTTAGCAAAGAGGTAATCGGGACAGTGCAAACAGTACTCAAAGACAGGGAGAGCAAGCTCTCTCTTGGCACTTTGGATGTGGGACGTACAGCGAGATGTTTGCTGCTTTTACATTTGGCTGTTGGGAGATTTACAGCACAAAGATATCTAGTTGATTTGAAGCAGTTCCGAGAAAGTCTAAGCATAATCCTCACTTTTCCCTCCTGGCACTTTCCCTGTAGGAGATACCGCAAGACGTTTCTGTATATTGGGCACAGCGCTCTGCAGGGTGTTAGCAGAGAGTTTCCCGGGACAGTGAAACCCTATGTCAGAGACACTGAGAAGAAGCCCCAATGTTCCTTCCAGGCACTTTCAGTGTGGGTGCCTTCTCCACGTGGTTCCTGGTTTCACTGCAGCTCTGAAGAGAATGTTAGCAAAGAGGTAATCGGGACAGTGCAAACAGTACTCAAAGACAGGGAGAGCAAGCTCTCTCTTGGCACTTTGGATGTGGGACATACAGCGAGATGTTTGCTGCTTTTACATTTGGCTGTTGGGAGATTTACAGCACAAAGATATCTAGTTGATTTGAAGCAGTTCCAAGAAAGTCTAAACATAATCCTCACTTTTCCCTCCTGGCACTTTCCCTGTAGGGGATACCGCAAGACGTTTCTGTACATTGGGCACAGCGCTCTGCAGGGTGTTAGCAGAGAGTTTCCCGGGACAGTGAAACCCTATATCGGAGACACTGAGAAGAAGCCCCAATGTTCACTCCAGGCACTTTCAGTGTGGGTGCCTTCTCCACGTGGTTCCTGGTTTCACTGCAGCTCTGAAGAGAATGTTAGCAAAGAGGTAATCGGGACAGTGCAAACAGTACTCAAAGACAGGGAGAGCAAGCTCTACATTACTCTCTTGGCACTTTGGATGTGGGACATACAGCGAGATGTTTGCTGCTTTTACATTTGGCTGTTGGGAGATTTACAGCACAAAGATATCTAGTTGATTTGAAGCAGTTCCGAGAAAGTCTAAACATAATCCTCACTTTTCCCTCCTGGCACTTTCCCTGTAGGGGATACCGCAAGACGTTTCTGTACATTGGGCACAGCGCTCTGCAGGGTGTTAGCAGAGAGTTTCCCGGGACAGTGAAACCCTATGTCGGAGACACTGAGAAGAAGCCCCAATGTTCCTTCCAGGCACTTTCAGTGTGGGTGCCTTCTCCACGTGGTTCCTGGTTTCACTGCAGCTCTGAAGAGAATGTTAGCAAAGAGGTAATCGGGACAGTGCAAACAGTACTCAAAGACAGGGAGAGCAAGCTCTCTCTTGGCACTTTGGATGTGGGACATACAGCGAGATGTTTGCTGCTTTTACATTTGGCTGTTGGGAGATTTACAGCACAAAGATATCTAGTTGATTTGAAGCAGTTCCGAGAAAGTCTAAGCATAATCCTCACTTTTCCCTCCTGGCACTTTCCCTGTAGGGGATACCGCAAGACGTTTCTGTATATTGGGCACAGCGCTCTGCAGGGTGTTAGCAGAGAGTTTCCCGGGACAGTGAAACCCTATGTCGGAGACACTGAGAAGAAGCCCCAGTGTTCCTTCCAGGCACTTTCAGTGTGGGTGCCTTCTCCACGTGGTTCCTGGTTTCACTGCAGCTCTGAAGAGAATGTTAGCAAAGAGGTAATCGGGACAGTGCAAACAGTACTCAAAGACAGGGAGAGCAAGCTCTACATTACTCTCTTGGCACTTTGGATGTGGGACATACAGCGAGATGTTTGCTGCTTTTACATTTGGCTGTTGGGAGATTTACAGCACAAAGATATCTAGTTGATTTGAAGCAGTTCCGAGAAAGTCTAAGCATAATCCTCACTTTTCCCTCCTGGCACTTTCCCTGTAGGGGATACCGCAAGACGTTTCTGTACATTGGGCACAGCGCTCTGCAGGGTGTTAGCAGAGAGTTTCCCGGGACAGTGAAACCCTATGTCAAAGACACTGAGAAGAAGCCCCAATGTTCACTCCAGGCACTTTCAGTGTGGGTGCCTTCTCCACGTGGTTCCTGGTTTCACTGCAGCTCTGAAGAGAATGTTAGCAAAGAGGTAATCGGGACAGTGCAAACAGTACTCAAAGACAGGGAGAGCAAGCTCTCTCTTGGCACTTTGGATGTGGGACATACAGCGAGATGTTTGCTGCTTTTACATTTGGCTGTTGGGAGATTTACAGCACAAAGATATCTAGTTGATTTGAAGCAGTTCCGAGAAAGTCTAAGCATAATCCTCACTTTTCCCTCCTGGCACTTTCCCTGTAGGAGATACCGCAAGACGTTTCTGTATATTGGGCACAGCGCTCTGCAGGGTGTTAGCAGAGAGTTTCCCGGGACAGTGAAACCCTATGTCAGAGACACTGAGAAGAAGCCCCAATGTTCCTTCCAGGCACTTTCAGTGTGGGTGCCTTCTCCACGTGGTTCCTGGTTTCACTGCAGCTCTGAAGAGAATGTTAGCAAAGAGGTAATCGGGACAGTGCAAACAGTACTCAAAGACAGGGAGAGCAAGCTCTCTCTTGGCACTTTGGATGTGGGACATACAGCGAGATGTTTGCTGCTTTTACATTTGGCTGTTGGGAGATTTACAGCACAAAGATATCTAGTTGATTTGAAGCAGTTCCGAGAAAGTCTAAACATAATCCTCACTTTTCCCTCCTGGCACTTTCCCTGTAGGGGATACCGCAAGACGTTTCTGTATATTGGGCACAGCGCTCTGCAGGGTGTTAGCAGAGAGTTTCCCGGGACAGTGAAACCCTATGTCAGAGACACTGAGAAGAAGCCCCAATGTTCCCTCCAGGCACTTTCAGTGTGGGTGCCTTCTCCACGTGGTTCCTGGTTTCACTGCAGCTCTGAAGAGAATGTTAGCAAAGAGGTAATCGGGACAGTGCAAACAGTACTCAAAGACAGGGAGAGCAAGCTCTACATTACTCTCTTGGCACTTTGGATGTGGGACATACAGCGAGATGTTTGCTGCTTTTACATTTGGCTGTTGGGAGATTTACAGCACAAAGATATCTAGTTGATTTGAAGCAGTTCCGAGAAAGTCTAAACATAATCCTCACTTTTCCCTCCTGGCACTTTCCCTGTAGGGGATACCGCAAGACGTTTCTGTACATTGGGCACAGCGCTCTGCAGGGTGTTAGCAGAGAGTTTCCCGGGACAGTGAAACCCTATATCGGAGACACTGAGAAGAAGCCCCAATGTTCCCTCCAGGCACTTTCAGTGTGGGTGCCTTCTCCACGTGGTTCCTGGTTTCACTGCAGCTCTGAAGAGAATGTTAGCAAAGAGGTAATCGGGACAGTGCAAACAGTACTCAAAGACAGGGAGAGCAAGCTCTCTCTTGGCACTTTGGATGTGGGACATACAGCGAGATGTTTGCTGCTTTTACATTTGGCTGTTGGGAGATTTACAGCACAAAGATATCTAGTTGATTTGAAGCAGTTCCGAGAAAGTCTAAGCATAATCCTCACTTTTCCCTCCTGGCACTTTCCCTGTAGGGGATACCGCAAGACGTTTCTGTACATTGGGCACAGCGCTCTGCAGGGTGTTAGCAGAGAGTTTCCCGGGACAGTGAAACCCTATGTCGGAGACACTGAGAAGAAGCCCCAATGTTCCCTCCAGGCACTTTCAGTGTGGGTGCCTTCTCCACGTGGTTCCTGGTTTCACTGCAGCTCTGAAGAGAATGTTAGCAAAGAGGTAATCGGGACAGTGCAAACAGTACTCAAAGACAGGGAGAGCAAGCTCTCTCTTGGCACTTTGGATGTGGGACATACAGCGAGATGTTTGCTGCTTTTACATTTGGCTGTTGGGAGATTTACAGCACAAAGATATCTAGTTGATTTGAAGCAGTTCCGAGAAAGTCTAAACATAATCCTCACTTTTCCCTCCTGGCACTTTCCCTGTAGGAGATACCGCAAGACGTTTCTGTATATTGGGCACAGCGCTCTGCAGGGTGTTAGCAGAGAGTTTCCCGGGACAGTGAAACCCTATGTCAGAGACACTGAGAAGAAGCCCCAATGTTCCCTCCAGGCACTTTCAGTGTGGGTGCCTTCTCCACGTGGTTCCTGGTTTCACTGCAGCTCTGAAGAGAATGTTAGCAAAGAGGTAATCGGGACAGTGCAAACAGTACTCAAAGACAGGGAGAGCAAGCTCTACATTACTCTCTTGGCACTTTGGATGTGGGACATACAGCGAGATGTTTGCTGCTTTTACATTTGGCTGTTGGGAGATTTACAGCACAAAGATATCTAGTTGATTTGAAGCAGTTCCGAGAAAGTCTAAACATAATCCTCACTTTTCCCTCCTGGCACTTTCCCTGTAGGAGATACCGCAAGACGTTTCTGTATATTGGGCACAGCGCTCTGCAGGGTGTTAGCAGAGAGTTTCCCGGGACAGTGAAACCCTATATCGGAGACACTGAGAAGAAGCCCCAATGTTCACTCCAGGCACTTTCAGTGTGGGTGCCTTCTCCACGTGGTTCCTGGTTTCACTGCAGCTCTGAAGAGAATGTTAGCAAAGAGGTAATCGGGACAGTGCAAACAGTACTCAAAGACAGGGAGAGCAAGCTCTCTCTTGGCACTTTGGATGTGGGACATACAGCGAGATGTTTGCTGCTTTTACATTTGGCTGTTGGGAGATTTACAGCACAAAGATATCTAGTTGATTTGAAGCAGTTCCGAGAAAGTCTAAACATAATCCTCACTTTTCCCTCCTGGCACTTTCCCTGTAGGGGATACCGCAAGACGTTTCTGTACATTGGGCACAGCGCTCTGCAGGGTGTTAGCAGAGAGTTTCCCGGGACAGTGAAACCCTATATCGGAGACACTGAGAAGAAGCCCCAATGTTCCCTCCAGGCACTTTCAGTGTGGGTGCCTTCTCCACGTGGTTCCTGGTTTCACTGCAGCTCTGAAGAGAATGTTAGCAAAGAGGTAATCGGGACAGTGCAAACAGTACTCAAAGACAGGGAGAGCAAGCTCTCTCTTGGCACTTTGGATGTGGGACATACAGCGAGATGTTTGCTGCTTTTACATTTGGCTGTTGGGAGATTTACAGCACAAAGATATCTAGTTGATTTGAAGCAGTTCCGAGAAAGTCTAAACATAATCCTCACTTTTCCCTCCTGGCACTTTCCCTGTAGGAGATACCGCAAGACGTTTCTGTATATTGGGCACAGCGCTCTGCAGGGTGTTAGCAGAGAGTTTCCCGGGACAGTGAAACCCTATATCGGAGACACTGAGAAGAAGCCCCAATGTTCCCTCCAGGCACTTTCAGTGTGGGTGCCTTCTCCACGTGGTTCCTGGTTTCACTGCAGCTCTGAAGAGAATGTTAGCAAAGAGGTAATCGGGACAGTGCAAACAGTACTCAAAGACAGGGAGAGCAAGCTCTACATTACTCTCTCGGCACTTTGGATGTGGGACATACAGCGAGATGTTTGCTGCTTTTACATTTGGCTGTTGGGAGATTTACAGCACAAAGATATCTAGTTGATTTGAAGCAGTTCCGAGAAAGTCTAAACATAATCCTCACTTTTCCCTCCTGGCACTTTCCCTGTAGGGGATACCGCAAGACGTTTCTGTACATTGGGCACAGCGCTCTGCAGGGTGTTAGCAGAGAGTTTCCCGGGACAGTGAAACCCTATATCGGAGACACTGAGAAGAAGCCCCAATGTTCACTCCAGGCACTTTCAGTGTGGGTGCCTTCTCCACGTGGTTCCTGGTTTCACTGCAGCTCTGAAGAGAATGTTAGCAAAGAGGTAATCGGGACAGTGCAAACAGTACTCAAAGACAGGGAGAGCAAGCTCTCTCTTGGCACTTTGGATGTGGGACATACAGCGAGATGTTTGCTGCTTTTACATTTGGCTGTTGGGAGATTTACAGCACAAAGATATCTAGTTGATTTGAAGCAGTTCCGAGAAAGTCTAAACATAATCCTCACTTTTCCCTCCTGGCACTTTCCCTGTAGGGGATACCGCAAGACGTTTCTGTACATTGGGCACAGCGCTCTGCAGGGTGTTAGCAGAGAGTTTCCCGGGACAGTGAAACCCTATATCGGAGACACTGAGAAGAAGCCCCAATGTTCACTCCAGGCACTTTCAGTGTGGGTGCCTTCTCCACGTGGTTCCTGGTTTCACTGCAGCTCTGAAGAGAATGTTAGCAAAGAGGTAATCGGGACAGTGCAAACAGTACTCAAAGACAGGGAGAGCAAGCTCTCTCTTGGCACTTTGGATGTGGGACATACAGCGAGATGTTTGCTGCTTTTACATTTGGCTGTTGGGAGATTTACAGCACAAAGATATCTAGTTGATTTGAAGCAGTTCCGAGAAAGTCTAAACATAATCCTCACTTTTCCCTCCTGGCACTTTCCCTGTAGGAGATACCGCAAGACGTTTCTGTATATTGGGCACAGCGCTCTGCAGGGTGTTAGCAGAGAGTTTCCCGGGACAGTGAAACCCTATGTCAGAGACACTGAGAAGAAGCCCCAATGTTCCCTCCAGGCACTTTCAGTGTGGGTGCCTTCTCCACGTGGTTCCTGGTTTCACTGCAGCTCTGAAGAGAATGTTAGCAAAGAGGTAATCGGGACAGTGCAAACAGTACTCAAAGACAGGGAGAGCAAGCTCTACATTACTCTCTTGGCACTTTGGATGTGGGACATACAGCGAGATGTTTGCTGCTTTTACATTTGGCTGTTGGGAGATTTACAGCACAAAGATATCTAGTTGATTTGAAGCAGTTCCGAGAAAGTCTAAACATAATCCTCACTTTTCCCTCCTGGCACTTTCCCTGTAGGAGATACCGCAAGACGTTTCTGTATATTGGGCACAGCGCTCTGCAGGGTGTTAGCAGAGAGTTTCCCGGGACAGTGAAACCCTATGTCAGAGACACTGAGAAGAAGCCCCAATGTTCCCTCCAGGCACTTTCAGTGTGGGTGCCTTCTCCACGTGGTTCCTGGTTTCACTGCAGCTCTGAAGAGAATGTTAGCAAAGAGGTAATCGGGACAGTGCAAACAGTACTCAAAGACAGGGAGAGCAAGCTCTCTCTTGGCACTTTGGATGTGGGACATACAGCGAGATGTTTGCTGCTTTTACATTTGGCTGTTGGGAGATTTACAGCACAAAGATATCTAGTTGATTTGAAGCAGTTCCGAGAAAGTCTAAGCATAATCCTCACTTTTCCCTCCTGGCACTTTCCCTGTAGGGGATACCGCAAGACGTTTCTGTATATTGGGCACAGCGCTCTGCAGGGTGTTAGCAGAGAGTTTCCCGGGACAGTGAAACCCTATGTCAGAGACAGTGAGAAGAAGCCCCAATGTTCCCTCCAGGCACTTTCAGTGTGGGTGCCTTCTCCACGTGGTTCCTGGTTTCACTGCAGCTCTGAAGAGAATGTTAGCAAAGAGGTAATCGGGACAGTGCAAACAGTACTCAAAGACAGGGAGAGCAAGCTCTCTCTTGGCACTTTGGATGTGGGACATACAGCGAGATGTTTGCTGCTTTTACATTTGGCTGTTGGGAGATTTACAGCACAAAGATATCTAGTTGATTTGAAGCAGTTCCGAGAAAGTCTAAACATAATCCTCACTTTTCCCTCCTGGCACTTTCCCTGTAGGAGATACCGCAAGACGTTTCTGTATATTGGGCACAGCGCTCTGCAGGGTGTTAGCAGAGAGTTTCCCGGGACAGTGAAACCCTATGTCAGAGACACTGAGAAGAAGCCCCAATGTTCCCTCCAGGCACTTTCAGTGTGGGTGCCTTCTCCACGTGGTTCCTGGTTTCACTGCAGCTCTGAAGAGAATGTTAGCAAAGAGGTAATCGGGACAGTGCAAACAGTACTCAAAGACAGGGAGAGCAAGCTCTACATTACTCTCTTGGCACTTTGGATGTGGGACATACAGCGAGATGTTTGCTGCTTTTACATTTGGCTGTTGGGAGATTTACAGCACAAAGATATCTAGTTGATTTGAAGCAGTTCCGAGAAAGTCTAAGCATAATCCTCACTTTTCCCTCCTGGCACTTTCCCTGTAGGAGATACCGCAAGACGTTTCTGTATATTGGGCACAGCGCTCTGCAGGGTGTTAGCAGAGAGTTTCCCGGGACAGTGAAACCCTATGTCGGAGACACTGAGAAGAAGCCCCAATGTTCCCTCCAGGCACTTTCAGTGTGGGTGCCTTCTCCACGTGGTTCCTGGTTTCACTGCAGCTCTGAAGAGAATGTTAGCAAAGAGGTAATCGGGACAGTGCAAACAGTACTCAAAGACAGGGAGAGCAAGCTCTACATTACTCTCTTGGCACTTTGGATGTGGGACATACAGCGAGATGTTTGCTGCTTTTACATTTGGCTGTTGGGAGATTTACAGCACAAAGATATCTAGTTGATTTGAAGCAGTTCCGAGAAAGTCTAAGCATAATCCTCACTTTTCCCTCCTGGCACTTTCCCTGTAGGGGATACCGCAAGACGTTTCTGTATATTGGGCACAGCGCTCTGCAGGGTGTTAGCAGAGAGTTTCCCGGGACAGTGAAACCCTATGTCAGAGACACTGAGAAGAAGCCCCAATGTTCCCTCCAGGCACTTTCAGTGTGGGTGCCTTCTCCACGTGGTTCCTGGTTTCACTGCAGCTCTGAAGAGAATGTTAGCAAAGAGGTAATCGGGACAGTGCAAACAGTACTCAAAGACAGGGAGAGCAAGCTCTCTCTTGGCACTTTGGATGTGGGACATACAGCGAGATGTTTGCTGCTTTTACATTTGGCTGTTGGGAGATTTACAGCACAAAGATATCTAGTTGATTTGAAGCAGTTCCGAGAAAGTCTAAACATAATCCTCACTTTTCCCTCCTGGCACTTTCCCTGTAGGGGATACCGCAAGACGTTTCTGTACATTGGGCACAGCGCTCTGCAGGGTGTTAGCAGAGAGTTTCCCGGGACAGTGAAACCCTATGTCAGAGACACTGAGAAGAAGCCCCAATGTTCCCTCCAGGCACTTTCAGTGTGGGTGCCTTCTCCACGTGGTTCCTGGTTTCACTGCAGCTCTGAAGAGAATGTTAGCAAAGAGGTAATCGGGACAGTGCAAACAGTACTCAAAGACAGGGAGAGCAAGCTCTCTCTTGGCACTTTGGATGTGGGACATACAGCGAGATGTTTGCTGCTTTTACATTTGGCTGTTGGGAGATTTACAGCACAAAGATATCTAGTTGATTTGAAGCAGTTCCGAGAAAGTCTAAGCATAATCCTCACTTTTCCCTCCTGGCACTTTCCCTGTAGGAGATACCGCAAGACGTTTCTGTATATTGGGCACAGCGCTCTGCAGGGTGTTAGCAGAGAGTTTCCCGGGACAGTGAAACCCTATGTCGGAGACACTGAGAAGAAGCCCCAATGTTCCCTCCAGGCACTTTCAGTGTGGGTGCCTTCTCCACGTGGTTCCTGGTTTCACTGCAGCTCTGAAGAGAATGTTAGCAAAGAGGTAATCGGGACAGTGCAAACAGTACTCAAAGACAGGGAGAGCAAGCTCTACATTACTCTCTTGGCACTTTGGATGTGGGACATACAGCGAGATGTTTGCTGCTTTTACATTTGGCTGTTGGGAGATTTACAGCACAAAGATATCTAGTTGATTTGAAGCAGTTCCGAGAAAGTCTAAACATAATCCTCACTTTTCCCTCCTGGCACTTTCCCTGTAGGAGATACCGCAAGACGTTTCTGTATATTGGGCACAGCGCTCTGCAGGGTGTTAGCAGAGAGTTTCCCGGGACAGTGAAACCCTATGTCAGAGACACTGAGAAGAAGCCCCAATGTTCCCTCCAGGCACTTTCAGTGTGGGTGCCTTCTCCACGTGGTTCCTGGTTTCACTGCAGCTCTGAAGAGAATGTTAGCAAAGAGGTAATCGGGACAGTGCAAACAGTACTCAAAGACAGGGAGAGCAAGCTCTACATTACTCTCTTGGCACTTTGGATGTGGGACATACAGCGAGATGTTTGCTGCTTTTACATTTGGCTGTTGGGAGATTTACAGCACAAAGATATCTAGTTGATTTGAAGCAGTTCCGAGAAAGTCTAAACATAATCCTCACTTTTCCCTCCTGGCACTTTCCCTGTAGGGGATACCGCAAGACGTTTCTGTACATTGGGCACAGCGCTCTGCAGGGTGTTAGCAGAGAGTTTCCCGGGACAGTGAAACCCTATATCGGAGACACTGAGAAGAAACCCCAATGTTCACTCCAGGCACTTTCAGTGTGGGTGCCTTCTCCACGTGGTTCCTGGTTTCACTGCAGCTCTGAAGAGAATGTTAGCAAAGAGGTAATCGGGACAGTACAAAGAGTACTCAAAGACAGGGAGAGCAAGCTCTCTCTTAGCACTTTGGATGTGGGACATACAGCGAGATGTTTGCTGCTTTTACATTTGGCTGTTGGGAGATTTACAGCACAAAGATATCTAGTTGATTTGAAGCAGTTCCGAGAAAGTCTAAACATAATCCTCACTTTTCCCTCCTGGCACTTTCCCTGTAGGAGATACCTCAAGACGTTTCTGTATACTGGGCACAGCGCTCTGCAGGGTGTTAGCAGAGAGTTTCCCGGGACAGTGAAACCCTATGTCAGAGACACTGAGAAGAAGCCCCAATGTTCCCTCCAGGCACTTTCAGTGTGGGTGCCTTCTCCACGTGGTTCCTGGTTTCACTGCAGCTCTGAAGAGAATGTTAGCAAAGAGGTAATCGGGACAGTGCAAACAGTACTCAAAGACAGGGAGAGCAAGCTCTACATTACTCTCTTGGCACTTTGGATGTGGGACATACAGCGAGATGTTTGCTGCTTTTACATTTGGCTGTTGGGAGATTTACAGCACAAAGATATCTAGTTGATTTGAAGCAGTTCCGAGAAAGTCTAAACATAATCCTCACTTTTCCCTCCTGGCACTTTCCCTGTAGGGGATACCGCAAGACGTTTCTGTACATTGGGCACAGCGCTCTGCAGGGTGTTAGCAGAGACTTTCCCGGGACAGTGAAACCCTATGTCAAAGACACTGAGAAGAAGCCCCAATGTTCCCTCCAGGCACTTTCAGTGTGGGTGCCTTCTCCACGTGGTTCCTGGTTTCACTGCAGCTCTGAAGAGAATGTTAGCAAAGAGGTAATTGGGACAGTGCAAACAGTACTCAAAGACAGGGAGAGCAAGCTCTACATTACTCTCTCGGCACTTTGGATGTGGGACATACAGCGAGATGTTTGCTGCTTTTACATTTAGCTGTTGGGAGATTTACAGCACAAAGATATCTAGTTGATTTGAAGCAGTTCCGAGAAAGTCTAAGCATAATCCTCACTTTTCCCTCCTTGCACTTTCCCTTTAGGGGATACCGCAAGACGTTTCTGTATATTGGGCACAGCGCTCTGCAGGGTGTTAGCAGAGAGTTTCCCGGGACAGTGAAACCCTATGTCAGAGACACTGAGAAGAAGCCCCAATGTTCCCTCCAGGCACTTTCAGTGTGGGTGCCTTCTCCACGTGGTTCCTGGTTTCACTGCAGCTCTGAAGAGAATGTTAGCAAAGAGGTAATCGGGACAGTGCAAACAGTACTCAAAGACAGGGAGAGCAAGCTCTCTCTTGGCACTTTGGATGTGGGACATACAGCGAGATGTTTGCTGCTTTTACATTTGGCTGTTGGGAGATTTACAGCACAAAGATATCTAGTTGATTTGAAGCAGTTCCGAGAAAGTCTAAGCATAATCCTCACTTTTCCCTCCTGGCACTTTCCCTGTAGGGGATACCGCAAGACGTTTCTGTATATTGGGCACAGCGCTCTGCAGGGTGTTAGCAGAGAGTTTCCCGGGACAGTGAAACCCTATGTCAGAGACAGTGAGAAGAAGCCCCAATGTTCCCTCCAGGCACTTTCAGTGTGGGTGCCTTCTCCACGTGGTTCCTGGTTTCACTGCAGCTCTGAAGAGAATGTTAGCAAAGAGGTAATCGGGACAGTGCAAACAGTACTCAAAGACAGGGAGAGCAAGCTCTCTCTTGGCACTTTGGATGTGGGACATACAGCGAGATGTTTGCTGCTTTTACATTTGGCTGTTGGGAGATTTACAGCACAAAGATATCTAGTTGATTTGAAGCAGTTCCGAGAAAGTCTAAACATAATCCTCACTTTTCCCTCCTGGCACTTTCCCTGTAGGGGATACCGCAAGACGTTTCTGTACATTGGGCACAGCGCTCTGCAGGGTGTTAGCAGAGAGTTTCCCGGGACAGTGAAACCCTATATCGGAGACACTGAGAAGAAGCCCCAATGTTCACTCCAGGCACTTTCAGTGTGGGTGCCTTCTCCACGTGGTTCCTGGTTTCACTGCAGCTCTGAAGAGAATGTTAGCAAAGAGGTAATCGGGACAGTGCAAACAGTACTCAAAGACAGGGAGAGCAAGCTCTCTCTTGGCACTTTGGATGTGGGACATACAGCGAGATGTTTGCTGCTTTTACATTTGGCTGTTGGGAGATTTACAGCACAAAGATATCTAGTTGATTTGAAGCAGTTCCGAGAAAGTCTAAGCATAATCCTCACTTTTCCCTCCTGGCACTTTCCCTGTAGAGGATACCGCAAGACGTTTCTGTATATTGGGCACAGCGCTCTGCAGGGTGTTAGCAGAGAGTTTCCCGGGACAGTGAAACCCTATGTCAGAGACACTGAGAAGAAGCCCCAATGTTCCCTCCAGGCACTTTCAGTGTGGGTGCCTTCTCCACGTGGTTCCTGGTTTCACTGCAGCTCTGAAGAGAATGTTAGCAAAGAGGTAATCGGGACAGTGCAAACAGTACTCAAAGACAGGGAGAGCAAGCTCTACATTACTCTCTTGGCACTTTGGATGTGGGACATACAGCGAGATGTTTGCTGCTTTTACATTTGGCTGTTGGGAGATTTACAGCACAAAGATATCTAGTTGATTTGAAGCAGTTCCGAGAAAGTCTAAGCATAATCCTCACTTTTCCCTCCTGGCACTTTCCCTGTAGGGGATACCGCAAGACGTTTCTGTATATTGGGCACAGCGCTCTGCAGGGTGTTAGCAGAGAGTTTCCCGGGACAGTGAAACCCTATGTCAGAGACACTGAGAAGAAGCCCCAATGTTCCCTCCAGGCACTTTCAGTGTGGGTGCCTTCTCCACGTGGTTCCTGGTTTCACTGCAGCTCTGAAGAGAATGTTAGCAAAGAGGTAATCGGGACAGTGCAAACAGTACTCAAAGACAGGGAGAGCAAGCTCTCTCTTGGCACTTTGGATGTGGGACATACAGCGAGATGTTTGCTGCTTTTACATTTGGCTGTTGGGAGATTTACAGCACAAAGATATCTAGTTGATTTGAAGCAGTTCCGAGAAAGTCTAAACATAATCCTCACTTTTCCCTCCTGGCACTTTCCCTGTAGGGGATACCGCAAGACGTTTCTGTACATTGGGCACAGCGCTCTGCAGGGTGTTAGCAGAGAGTTTCCCGGGACAGTGAAACCCTATATCGGAGACACTGAGAAGAAGCCCCAATGTTCACTCCAGGCACTTTCAGTGTGGGTGCCTTCTCCACGTGGTTCCTGGTTTCACTGCAGCTCTGAAGAGAATGTTAGCAAAGAGGTAATCGGGACAGTGCAAACAGTACTCAAAGACAGGGAGAGCAAGCTCTCTCTTGGCACTTTGGATGTGGGACATACAGCGAGATGTTTGCTGCTTTTACATTTGGCTGTTGGGAGATTTACAGCACAAAGATATCTAGTTGATTTGAAGCAGTTCCGAGAAAGTCTAAGCATAATCCTCACTTTTCCCTCCTGGCACTTTCCCTGTAGGAGATACCGCAAGACGTTTCTGTATATTGGGCACAGCGCTCTGCAGGGTGTTAGCAGAGAGTTTCCCGGGACAGTGAAACCCTATGTCAGAGACACTGAGAAGAAGCCCCAATGTTCCCTCCAGGCACTTTCAGTGTGGGTGCCTTCTCCACGTGGTTCCTGGTTTCACTGCAGCTCTGAAGAGAATGTTAGCAAAGAGGTAATCGGGACAGTGCAAACAGTACTCAAAGACAGGGAGAGCAAGCTCTACATTACTCTCTTGGCACTTTGGATGTGGGACATACAGCGAGATGTTTGCTGCTTTTACATTTGGCTGTTGGGAGATTTACAGCACAAAGATATCTAGTTGATTTGAAGCAGTTCCGAGAAAGTCTAAACATAATCCTCACTTTTCCCTCCTGGCACTTTCCCTGTAGGAGATACCGCAGGACGTTTCTGTATATTGGGCACAGCGCTCTGCAGGGTGTTAGCAGAGAGTTTCCCGGGACAGTGAAACCCTATGTCAGAGACACTGAGAAGAAGCCCCAATGTTCCCTCCAGGCACTTTCAGTGTGGGTGCCTTCTCCACGTGGTTCCTGGTTTCACTGCAGCTCTGAAGAGAATGTTAGCAAAGAGGTAATCGGGACAGTGCAAACAGTACTCAAAGACAGGGAGAGCAAGCTCTACATTACTCTCTTGGCACTTTGGATGTGGGACATACAGCGAGATGTTTGCTGCTTTTACATTTGGCTGTTGGGAGATTTACAGCACAAAGATATCTAGTTGATTTGAAGCAGTTCCGAGAAAGTCTAAACATAATCCTCACTTTTCCCTCCTGGCACTTTCCCTGTAGGGGATACCGCAAGACGTTTCTGTACATTGGGCACAGCGCTCTGCAGGGTGTTAGCAGAGAGTTTCCCGGGACAGTGAAACCCTATATCGGAGACACTGAGAAGAAACCCCAATGTTCACTCCAGGCACTTTCAGTGTGGGTGCCTTCTCCACGTGGTTCCTGGTTTCACTGCAGCTCTGAAGAGAATGTTAGCAAAGAGGTAATCGGGACAGTGCAAACAGTACTCAAAGACAGGGAGAGCAAGCTCTCTCTTGGCACTTTGGATGTGGGACATACAGCGAGATGTTTGCTGCTTTTACATTTGGCTGTTGTGAGATTTACAGCACAAAGATATCTAGTTGATTTGAAGCAGTTCCGAGAAAGTCTAAGCATAATCCTCACTTTTCCCTCCTGGCACTTTCCCTGTAGGGGATACCGCAAGACGTTTCTGTACATTGGGCACAGCGCTCTGCAGGGTGTTAGCAGAGAGTTTCCCGGGACAGTGAAACCCTATATCGGAGACACTGAGAAGAAACCCCAATGTTCACTCCAGGCACTTTCAGTGTGGGTGCCTTCTCCACGTGGTTCCTGGTTTCACTGCAGCTCTGAAGAGAATGTTAGCAAAGAGGTAATCGGGACAGTGCAAACAGTACTCAAAGACAGGGAGAGCAAGCTCTCTCTTGGCACTTTGGATGTGGGACATACAGCGAGATGTTTGCTGCTTTTACATTTGGCTGTTGTGAGATTTACAGCACAAAGATATCTAGTTGATTTGAAGCAGTTCCGAGAAAGTCTAAGCATAATCCTCACTTTTCCCTCCTGGCACTTTCCCTGTAGGGGATACCGCAAGACGTTTCTGTACATTGGGCACAGCGCTCTGCAGGGTGTTAGCAGAGAGTTTCCCGGGACAGTGAAACCCTATGTCAGAGACACTGAGAAGAAGCCCCAATGTTCCCTCCAGGCACTTTCAGTGTGGGTGCCTTCTCCACGTGGTTCCTGGTTTCACTGCAGCTCTGAAGAGAATGTTAGCAAAGAGGTAATCGGGACAGTGCAAACAGTACTCAAAGACAGGGAGAGCAAGCTCTCTCTTGGCACTTTGGATGTGGGACATACAGCGAGATGTTTGCTGCTTTTACATTTGGCTGTTGGGAGATTTACAGCACAAAGATATCTAGTTGATTTGAAGCAGTTCCGAGAAAGTCTAAACATAATCCTCACTTTTCCCTCCTGGCACTTTCCCTGTAGGGGATACCGCAAGACGTTTCTGTATATTGGGCACAGCGCTCTGCAGGGTGTTAGCAGAGAGTTTCCCGGGACAGTGAAACCCTATATCGGAGACACTGAGAAGAAGCCCCAATGTTCCTTCCAGGCACTTTCAGTGTGGGTGCCTTCTCCACGTGGTTCCTGGTTTCACTGCAGCTCTGAAGAGAATGTTAGCAAAGAGGTAATCGGGACAGTGCAAACAGTACTCAAAGACAGGGAGAGCAAGCTCTCTCTTGGCACTTTGGATGTGGGACATACAGCGAGATGTTTGCTGCTTTTACATTTGGCTGTTGGGAGATTTACAGCACAAAGATATCTAGTTGATTTGAAGCAGTTCCGAGAAAGTCTAAACATAATCCTCACTTTTCCCTCCTGGCACTTTCCCTGTAGGGGATACCGCAAGACGTTTCTGTACATTGGGCACAGCGCTCTGCAGGGTGTTAGCAGAGAGTTTCCCGGGACAGTGAAACCCTATATCGGAGACACTGAGAAGAAGCCCCAATGTTCACTCCAGGCACTTTCAGTGTGGGTGCCTTCTCCACGTGGTTCCTGGTTTCACTGCAGCTCTGAAGAGAATGTTAGCAAAGAGGTAATCGGGACAGTGCAAACAGTACTCAAAGACAGGGAGAGCAAGCTCTCTCTTGGCACTTTGGATGTGGGACATACAGCGAGATGTTTGCTGCTTTTACATTTGGCTGTTGGGAGATTTACAGCACAAAGATATCTAGTTGATTTGAAGCAGTTCCGAGAAAGTCTAAGCATAATCCTCACTTTTCCCTCCTGGCACTTTCCCTGTAGGAGATACCGCAAGACGTTTCTGTATATTGGGCACAGCGCTCTGCAGGGTGTTAGCAGAGAGTTTCCCGGGACAGTGAAACCCTATGTCAGAGACACTGAGAAGAAGCCCCAATGTTCCCTCCAGGCACTTTCAGTGTGGGTGCCTTCTCCACGTGGTTCCTGGTTTCACTGCAGCTCTGAAGAGAATGTTAGCAAAGAGGTAATCGGGACAGTGCAAACAGTACTCAAAGACAGGGAGAGCAAGCTCTACATTACTCTCTTGGCACTTTGGATGTGGGACATACAGCGAGATGTTTGCTGCTTTTACATTTGGCTGTTGGGAGATTTACAGCACAAAGATATCTAGTTGATTTGAAGCAGTTCCGAGAAAGTCTAAACATAATCCTCACTTTTCCCTCCTGGCACTTTCCCTGTAGGAGATACCGCAAGACGTTTCTGTATATTGGGCACAGCGCTCTGCAGGGTGTTAGCAGAGAGTTTCCCGGGACAGTGAAACCCTATGTCAGAGACACTGAGAAGAAGCCCCAATGTTCCCTCCAGGCACTTTCAGTGTGGGTGCCTTCTCCACGTGGTTCCTGGTTTCACTGCAGCTCTGAAGAGAATGTTAGCAAAGAGGTAATCGGGACAGTGCAAACAGTACTCAAAGACAGGGAGAGCAAGCTCTACATTACTCTCTTGGCACTTTGGATGTGGGACATACAGCGAGATGTTTGCTGCTTTTACATTTGGCTGTTGGGAGATTTACAGCACAAAGATATCTAGTTGATTTGAAGCAGTTCCGAGAAAGTCTAAACATAATCCTCACTTTTCCCTCCTGGCACTTTCCCTGTAGGGGATACCGCAAGACGTTTCTGTACATTGGGCACAGCGCTCTGCAGGGTGTTAGCAGAGAGTTTCCCGGGACAGTGAAACCCTATATCGGAGACACTGAGAAGAAACCCCAATGTTCACTCCAGGCACTTTCAGTGTGGGTGCCTTCTCCACGTGGTTCCTGGTTTCACTGCAGCTCTGAAGAGAATGTTAGCAAAGAGGTAATCGGGACAGTGCAAACAGTACTCAAAGACAGGGAGAGCAAGCTCTCTCT
Organism: Chroicocephalus ridibundus; assembly: GCF_963924245.1. Classification (NCBI taxonomy): domain Eukaryota; kingdom Metazoa; phylum Chordata; class Aves; order Charadriiformes; family Laridae; genus Chroicocephalus; species Chroicocephalus ridibundus. Next base: position 460,347 of record NW_026961370.1, on the reverse strand, counting down.
TGGCACTTTGGATGTGGGACATACAGCGAGATGTTTGCTGCTTTTACATTTGGCTGTTGGGAGATTTACAGCACAAAGATATCTAGTTGATTTGAAGCAGTTCCGAGAAAGTCTAAGCATAATCCTCACTTTTCCCTCCTGGCACTTTCCCTGTAGGGGATACCGCAAGACGTTTCTGTATATTGGGCACAGCGCTCTGCAGGGTGTTAGCAGAGAGTTTCCCGGGACAGTGAAACCCTATGTCAGAGACACTGAGAAGAAGCCCCAATGTTCCCTCCAGGCACTTTCAGTGTGGGTGCCTTCTCCACGTGGTTCCTGGTTTCACTGCAGCTCTGAAGAGAATGTTAGCAAAGAGGTAATCGGGACAGTGCAAACAGTACTCAAAGACAGGGAGAGCAAGCTCTCTCTTGGCACTTTGGATGTGGGACATACAGCGAGATGTTTGCTGCTTTTACATTTGGCTGTTGGGAGATTTACAGCACAAAGATATCTAGTTGATTTGAAGCAGTTCCGAGAAAGTCTAAGCATAATCCTCACTTTTCCCTCCTGGCACTTTCCCTGTAGGAGATACCGCAAGACGTTTCTGTATATTGGGCACAGCGCTCTGCAGGGTGTTAGCAGAGAGTTTCCCGGGACAGTGAAACCCTATGTCAGAGACACTGAGAAGAAGCCCCAATGTTCCCTCCAGGCACTTTCAGTGTGGGTGCCTTCTCCACGTGGTTCCTGGTTTCACTGCAGCTCTGAAGAGAATGTTAGCAAAGAGGTAATCGGGACAGTGCAAACAGTACTCAAAGACAGGGAGAGCAAGCTCTCTCTTGGCACTTTGGATGTGGGACATACAGCGAGATGTTTGCTGCTTTTACATTTGGCTGTTGGGAGATTTACAGCACAAAGATATCTAGTTGATTTGAAGCAGTTCCGAGAAAGTCTAAGCATAATCCTCACTTTTCCCTCCTGGCACTTTCCCTGTAGGAGATACCGCAAGACGTTTCTGTATATTGGGCACAGCGCTCTGCAGGGTGTTAGCAGAGAGTTTCCCGGGACAGTGAAACCCTATGTCAGAGACACTGAGAAGAAGCCCCAATGTTCCCTCCAGGCACTTTCAGTGTGGGTGCCTTCTCCACGTGGTTCCTGGTTTCACTGCAGCTCTGAAGAGAATGTTAGCAAAGAGGTAATCGGGACAGTGCAAACAGTACTCAAAGACAGGGAGAGCAAGCTCTACATTACTCTCTTGGCACTTTGGATGTGGGACATACAGCGAGATGTTTGCTGCTTTTACATTTGGCTGTTGGGAGATTTACAGCACAAAGATATCTAGTTGATTTGAAGCAGTTCCGAGAAAGTCTAAACATAATCCTCACTTTTCCCTCCTGGCACTTTCCCTGTAGGGGATACCGCAAGACGTTTCTGTACATTGGGCACAGCGCTCTGCAGGGTGTTAGCAGAGAGTTTCCCGGGACAGTGAAACCCTATATCGGAGACACTGAGAAGAAACCCCAATGTTCACTCCAGGCACTTTCAGTGTGGGTGCCTTCTCCACGTGGTTCCTGGTTTCACTGCAGCTCTGAAGAGAATGTTAGCAAAGAGGTAATCGGGACAGTGCAAACAGTACTCAAAGACAGGGAGAGCAAGCTCTCTCTTGGCACTTTGGATGTGGGACATACAGCGAGATGTTTGCTGCTTTTACATTTGGCTGTTGGGAGATTTACAGCACAAAGATATCTAGTTGATTTGAAGCAGTTCCGAGAAAGTCTAAGCATAATCCTCACTTTTCCCTCCTGGCACTTTCCCTGTAGGGGATACCGCAAGACGTTTCTGTATATTGGGCACAGCGCTCTGCAGGGTGTTAGCAGAGAGTTTCCCGGGACAGTGAAACCCTATGTCAGAGACACTGAGAAGAAGCCCCAATGTTCCCTCCAGGCACTTTCAGTGTGGGTGCCTTCTCCACGTGGTTCCTGGTTTCACTGCAGCTCTGAAGAGAATGTTAGCAAAGAGGTAATCGGGACAGTGCAAACAGTACTCAAAGACAGGGAGAGCAAGCTCTCTCTTGGCACTTTGGATGTGGGACATACAGCGAGATGTTTGCTGCTTTTACATTTGGCTGTTGGGAGATTTACAGCACAAAGATATCTAGTTGATTTGAAGCAGTTCCGAGAAAGTCTAAACATAATCCTCACTTTTCCCTCCTGGCACTTTCCCTGTAGGGGATACCGCAAGACGTTTCTGTATATTGGGCACAGCGCTCTGCAGGGTGTTAGCAGAGAGTTTCCCGGGACAGTGAAACCCTATATCGGAGACACTGAGAAGAAGCCCCAATGTTCCTTCCAGGCACTTTCAGTGTGGGTGCCTTCTCCACGTGGTTCCTGGTTTCACTGCAGCTCTGAAGAGAATGTTAGCAAAGAGGTAATCGGGACAGTGCAAACAGTACTCAAAGACAGGGAGAGCAAGCTCTCTCTTGGCACTTTGGATGTGGGACATACAGCGAGATGTTTGCTGCTTTTACATTTGGCTGTTGGGAGATTTACAGCACAAAGATATCTAGTTGATTTGAAGCAGTTCCGAGAAAGTCTAAACATAATCCTCACTTTTCCCTCCTGGCACTTTCCCTGTAGGAGATACCGCAAGACGTTTCTGTATATTGGGCACAGCGCTCTGCAGGGTGTTAGCAGAGAGTTTCCCGGGACAGTGAAACCCTATGTCAGAGACACTGAGAAGAAGCCCCAATGTTCCCTCCAGGCACTTTCAGTGTGGGTGCCTTCTCCACGTGGTTCCTGGTTTCACTGCAGCTCTGAAGAGAATGTTAGCAAAGAGGTAATCGGGACAGTGCAAACAGTACTCAAAGACAGGGAGAGCAAGCTCTACATTACTCTCTTGGCACTTTGGATGTGGGACATACAGCGAGATGTTTGCTGCTTTTACATTTGGCTGTTGGGAGATTTACAGCACAAAGATATCTAGTTGATTTGAAGCAGTTCCGAGAAAGTCTAAACATAATCCTCACTTTTCCCTCCTGGCACTTTCCCTGTAGGGGATACCGCAAGACGTTTCTGTACATTGGGCACAGCGCTCTGCAGGGTGTTAGCAGAGAGTTTCCCGGGACAGTGAAACCCTATATCGGAGACACTGAGAAGAAGCCCCAATGTTCACTCCAGGCACTTTCAGTGTGGGTGCCTTCTCCACGTGGTTCCTGGTTTCACTGCAGCTCTGAAGAGAATGTTAGCAAAGAGGTAATCGGGACAGTGCAAACAGTACTCAAAGACAGGGAGAGCAAGCTCTCTCTTGGCACTTTGGATGTGGGACATACAGCGAGATGTTTGCTGCTTTTACATTTGGCTGTTGGGAGATTTACAGCACAAAGATATCTAGTTGATTTGAAGCAGTTCCGAGAAAGTCTAAGCATAATCCTCACTTTTCCCTCCTGGCACTTTCCCTGTAGGAGATACCGCAAGACGTTTCTGTATATTGGGCACAGCGCTCTGCAGGGTGTTAGCAGAGAGTTTCCCGGGACAGTGAAACCCTATGTCAGAGACACTGAGAAGAAGCCCCAATGTTCCCTCCAGGCACTTTCAGTGTGGGTGCCTTCTCCACGTGGTTCCTGGTTTCACTGCAGCTCTGAAGAGAATGTTAGCAAAGAGGTAATCGGGACAGTGCAAACAGTACTCAAAGACAGGGAGAGCAAGCTCTACATTACTCTCTTGGCACTTTGGATGTGGGACATACAGCGAGATGTTTGCTGCTTTTACATTTGGCTGTTGGGAGATTTACAGCACAAAGATATCTAGTTGATTTGAAGCAGTTCCGAGAAAGTCTAAGCATAATCCTCACTTTTCCCTCCTGGCACTTTCCCTGTAGGGGATACCGCAAGACGTTTCTGTACATTGGGCACAGCGCTCTGCAGGGTGTTAGCAGAGAGTTTCCCGGGACAGTGAAACCCTATATCGGAGACACTGAGAAGAAGCCCCAATGTTCACTCCAGGCACTTTCAGTGTGGGTGCCTTCTCCACGTGGTTCCTGGTTTCACTGCAGCTCTGAAGAGAATGTTAGCAAAGAGGTAATCGGGACAGTGCAAACAGTACTCAAAGACAGGGAGAGCAAGCTCTCTCTTGGCACTTTGGATGTGGGACATACAGCGAGATGTTTGCTGCTTTTACATTTGGCTGTTGGGAGATTTACAGCACAAAGATATCTAGTTGATTTGAAGCAGTTCCGAGAAAGTCTAAACATAATCCTCACTTTTCCCTCCTGGCACTTTCCCTGTAGGAGATACCGCAAGACGTTTCTGTATATTGGGCACAGCGCTCTGCAGGGTGTTAGCAGAGAGTTTCCCGGGACAGTGAAACCCTATGTCAAAGACACTGAGAAGAAGCCCCAATGTTCCCTCCAGGCACTTTCAGTGTGGGTGCCTTCTCCACGTGGTTCCTGGTTTCACTGCAGCTCTGAAGAGAATGTTAGCAAAGAGGTAATCGGGACAGTGCAAACAGTACTCAAAGACAGGGAGAGCAAGCTCTCTCTTGGCACTTTGGATGTGGGACATACAGCGAGATGTTTGCTGCTTTTACATTTGGCTGTTGGGAGATTTACAGCACAAAGATATCTAGTTGATTTGAAGCAGTTCCGAGAAAGTCTAAGCATAATCCTCACTTTTCCCTCCTGGCACTTTCCCTGTAGGGGATACCGCAAGACGTTTCTGTATATTGGGCACAGCGCTCTGCAGGGTGTTAGCAGAGAGTTTCCCGGGACAGTGAAACCCTATGTCAGAGACACTGAGAAGAAGCCCCAATGTTCACTCCAGGCACTTTCAGTGTGGGTGCCTTCTCCACGTGGTTCCTGGTTTCACTGCAGCTCTGAAGAGAATGTTAGCAAAGAGGTAATCGGGACAGTGCAAACAGTACTCAAAGACAGGGAGAGCAAGCTCTCTCTTGGCACTTTGGATGTGGGACATACAGCGAGATGTTTGCTGCTTTTACATTTGGCTGTTGGGAGATTTACAGCACAAAGATATCTAGTTGATTTGAAGCAGTTCCGAGAAAGTCTAAACATAATCCTCACTTTTCCCTCCTGGCACTTTCCCTGTAGGAGATACCGCAAGACGTTTCTGTATATTGGGCACAGCGCTCTGCAGGGTGTTAGCAGAGAGTTTCCCGGGACAGTGAAACCCTATATCGGAGACACTGAGAAGAAGCCCCAATGTTCACTCCAGGCACTTTCAGTGTGGGTGCCTTCTCCACGTGGTTCCTGGTTTCACTGCAGCTCTGAAGAGAATGTTAGCAAAGAGGTAATCGGGACAGTGCAAACAGTACTCAAAGACAGGGAGAGCAAGCTCTACATTACTCTCTTGGCACTTTGGATGTGGGACATACAGCGAGATGTTTGCTGCTTTTACATTTGGCTGTTGGGAGATTTACAGCACAAAGATATCTAGTTGATTTGAAGCAGTTCCGAGAAAGTCTAAGCATAATCCTCACTTTTCCCTCCTGGCACTTTCCCTGTAGGAGATACCGCAAGACGTTTCTGTATATTGGGCACAGCGCTCTGCAGGGTGTTAGCAGAGAGTTTCCCGGGACAGTGAAACCCTATGTCAGAGACACTGAGAAGAAGCCCCAATATTCCCTCCAGGCACTTTCAGTGTGGGTGCCTTCTCCACGTGGTTCCTGGTTTCACTGCAGCTCTGAAGAGAATGTTAGCAAAGAGGTAATCGGGACAGTGCAAACAGTACTCAAAGACAGGGAGAGCAAACTCTCTCTTGGCACTTTGGATGTGGGACATACAGCGAGATGTTTGCTGCTTTTACATTTGGCTGTTGGGAGATTTACAGCACAAAGATATCTAGTTGATTTGAAGCAGTTCCGAGAAAGTCTAAACATAATCCTCACTTTTCCCTCCTGGCACTTTCCCTGTAGGAGATACCGCAAGACGTTTCTGTATATTGGGCACAGCGCTCTGCAGGGTGTTAGCAGAGAGTTTCCCGGGACAGTGAAACCCTATGTCAGAGACACTGAGAAGAAGCCCCAATGTTCCCTCCAGGCACTTTCAGTGTGGGTGCCTTCTCCACGTGGTTCCTGGTTTCACTGCAGCTCTGAAGAGAATGTTAGCAAAGAGGTAATCGGGACAGTGCAAACAGTACTCAAAGACAGGGAGAGCAAGCTCTACATTACTCTCTTGGCACTTTGGATGTGGGACATACAGCGAGATGTTTGCTGCTTTTACATTTGGCTGTTGGGAGATTTACAGCACAAAGATATCTAGTTGATTTGAAGCAGTTCCGAGAAAGTCTAAACATAATCCTCACTTTTCCCTCCTGGCACTTTCCCTGTAGGAGATACCGCAAGACGTTTCTGTATATTGGGCACAGCGCTCTGCAGGGTGTTAGCAGAGACTTTCCCGGGACAGTGAAACCCTATGTCAAAGACACTGAGAAGAAGCCCCAATGTTCCCTCCAGGCACTTTCAGTGTGGGTGCCTTCTCCACGTGGTTCCTGGTTTCACTGCAGCTCTGAAGAGAATGTTAGCAAAGAGGTAATCGGGACAGTGCAAACAGTACTCAAAGACAGGGAGAGCAAGCTCTACATTACTCTCTTGGCACTTTGGATGTGGGACATACAGCGAGATGTTTGCTGCTTTTACATTTAGCTGTTGGGAGATTTACAGCACAAAGATATCTAGTTGATTTGAAGCAGTTCCGAGAAAGTCTAAGCATAATCCTCACTTTTCCCTCCTGGCACTTTCCCTGTAGGGGATACCGCAAGACGTTTCTGTATATTGGGCACAGCGCTCTGCAGGGTGTTAGCAGAGAGTTTCCCGGGACAGTGAAACCCTATGTCAGAGACACTGAGAAGAAGCCCCAATGTTCCCTCCAGGCACTTTCAGTGTGGGTGCCTTCTCCACGTGGTTCCTGGTTTCACTGCAGCTCTGAAGAGAATGTTAGCAAAGAGGTAATCGGGACAGTGCAAACAGTACTCAAAGACAGGGAGAGCAAGCTCTCTCTTGGCACTTTGGATGTGGGACATACAGCTAGATGTTTGCTGCTTTTACATTTGGCTGTTGGGAGATTTACAGCACAAAGATATCTAGTTGATTTGAAGCAGTTCCGAGAAAGTCTAAGCATAATCCTCACTTTTCCCTCCTGGCACTTTCCCTGTAGGAGATACCGCAAGACGTTTCTGTATATTGGGCACAGCGCTCTGCAGGGTGTTAGCAGAGAGTTTCCCGGGACAGTGAAACCCTATGTCAGAGACACTGAGAAGAAGCCCCAATGTTCCCTCCAGGCACTTTCAGTGTGGGTGCCTTCTCCACGTGGTTCCTGGTTTCACTGCAGCTCTGAAGAGAATGTTAGCAAAGAGGTAATCGGGACAGTGCAAACAGTACTCAAAGACAGGGAGAGCAAGCTCTACATTACTCTCTTGGCACTTTGGATGTGGGACATACAGCGAGATGTTTGCTGCTTTTACATTTGGCTGTTGGGAGATTTACAGCACAAAGATATCTAGTTGATTTGAAGCAGTTCCGAGAAAGTCTAAACATAATCCTCACTTTTCCCTCCTGGCACTTTCCCTGTAGGGGATACCGCAAGACGTTTCTGTACATTGGGCACAGCGCTCTGCAGGGTGTTAGCAGAGAGTTTCCCGGGACAGTGAAACCCTATATCGGAGACACTGAGAAGAAGCCCCAATGTTCACTCCAGGCACTTTCAGTGTGGGTGCCTTCTCCACGTGGTTCCTGGTTTCACTGCAGCTCTGAAGAGAATGTTAGCAAAGAGGTAATCGGGACAGTGCAAACAGTACTCAAAGACAGGGAGAGCAAGCTCTCTCTTGGCACTTTGGATGTGGGACATACAGCGAGATGTTTGCTGCTTTTACATTTGGCTGTTGGGAGATTTACAGCACAAAGATATCTAGTTGATTTGAAGCAGTTCCGAGAAAGTCTAAGCATAATCCTCACTTTTCCCTCCTGGCACTTTCCCTGTAGGGGATACCGCAAGACGTTTCTGTATATTGGGCACAGCGCTCTGCAGGGTGTTAGCAGAGAGTTTCCCGGGACAGTGAAACCCTATGTCAGAGACACTGAGAAGAAGCCCCAATGTTCCCTCCAGGCACTTTCAGTGTGGGTGCCTTCTCCACGTGGTTCCTGGTTTCACTGCAGCTCTGAAGAGAATGTTAGCAAAGAGGTAATCGGGACAGTGCAAACAGTACTCAAAGACAGGGAGAGCAAGCTCTACATTACTCTCTTGGCACTTTGGATGTGGGACATACAGCGAGATGTTTGCTGCTTTTACATTTGGCTGTTGGGAGATTTACAGCACAAAGATATCTAGTTGATTTGAAGCAGTTCCGAGAAAGTCTAAACATAATCCTCACTTTTCCCTCCTGGCACTTTCCCTGTAGGGGATACCGCAAGATGTTTCTGTACATTGGGCACAGCGCTCTGCAGGGTGTTAGCAGAGAGTTTCCCGGGACAGTGAAACCCTATGTCAGAGACACTGAGAAGAAGCCCCAATATTCCCTCCAGGCACTTTCAGTGTGGGTGCCTTCTCCACGTGGTTCCTGGTTTCACTGCAGCTCTGAAGAGAATGTTAGCAAAGAGGTAATCGGGACAGTGCAAACAGTACTCAAAGACAGGGAGAGCAAGCTCTCTCTTGGCACTTTGGATGTGGGACATACAGCGAGATGTTTGCTGCTTTTACATTTGGCTGTTGGGAGATTTACAGCACAAAGATATCTAGTTGATTTGAAGCAGTTCCGAGAAAGTCTAAACATAATCCTCACTTTTCCCTCCTGGCACTTTCCCTGTAGGAGATACCGCAAGATGTTTCTGTATATTGGGCACAGCGCTCTGCAGGGTGTTAGCAGAGAGTTTCCCGGGACAGTGAAACCCTATGTCAGAGACACTGAGAAGAAGCCCCAATGTTCCCTCCAGGCACTTTCAGTGTGGGTGCCTTCTCCACGTGGTTCCTGGTTTCACTGCAGCTCTGAAGAGAATGTTAGCAAAGAGGTAATCGGGACAGTGCAAACAGTACTCAAAGACAGGGAGAGCAAGCTCTACATTACTCTCTTGGCACTTTGGATGTGGGACATACAGCGAGATGTTTGCTGCTTTTACATTTGGCTGTTGGGAGATTTACAGCACAAAGATATCTAGTTGATTTGAAGCAGTTCCGAGAAAGTCTAAACATAATCCTCACTTTTCCCTCCTGGCACTTTCCCTGTAGGGGATACCGCAAGACGTTTCTGTACATTGGGCACAGCGCTCTGCAGGGTGTTAGCAGAGAGTTTCCCGGGACAGTGAAACCCTATATCGGAGACACTGAGAAGAAGCCCCAATGTTCCCTCCAGGCACTTTCAGTGTGGGTGCCTTCTCCACGTGGTTCCTGGTTTCACTGCAGCTCTGAAGAGAATGTTAGCAAAGAGGTAATCGGGACAGTGCAAACAGTACTCAAAGACAGGGAGAGCAAGCTCTACATTACTCTCTTGGCACTTTGGATGTGGGACATACAGCGAGATGTTTGCTGCTTTTACATTTGGCTGTTGGGAGATTTACAGCACAAAGATATCTAGTTGATTTGAAGCAGTTCCGAGAAAGTCTAAACATAATCCTCACTTTTCCCTCCTGGCACTTTCCCTGTAGGGGATACCGCAAGATGTTTCTGTACATTGGGCACAGCGCTCTGCAGGGTGTTAGCAGAGAGTTTCCCGGGACAGTGAAACCCTATATCGGAGACACTGAGAAGAAGCCCCAATGTTCACTCCAGGCACTTTCAGTGTGGGTGCCTTCTCCACGTGGTTCCTGGTTTCACTGCAGCTCTGAAGAGAATGTTAGCAAAGAGGTAATCGGGACAGTGCAAACAGTACTCAAAGACAGGGAGAGCAAGCTCTACATTACTCTCTTGGCACTTTGGATGTGGGACATACAGCGAGATGTTTGCTGCTTTTACATTTGGCTGTTGGGAGATTTACAGCACAAAGATATCTAGTTGATTTGAAGCAGTTCCGAGAAAGTCTAAACATAATCCTCACTTTTCCCTCCTGGCACTTTCCCTGTAGGAGATACCGCAAGACGTTTCTGTATATTGGGCACAGCGCTCTGCAGGGTGTTAGCAGAGAGTTTCCCGGGACAGTGAAACCCTATGTCAAAGACACTGAGAAGAAGCCCCAATGTTCCCTCCAGGCACTTTCAGTGTGGGTGCCTTCTCCACGTGGTTCCTGGTTTCACTGCAGCTCTGAAGAGAATGTTAGCAAAGAGGTAATCGGGACAGTGCAAACAGTACTCAAAGACAGGGAGAGCAAGCTCTACATTACTCTCTTGGCACTTTGGATGTGGGACATACAGCGAGATGTTTGCTGCTTTTACATTTAGCTGTTGGGAGATTTACAGCACAAAGATATCTAGTTGATTTGAAGCAGTTCCGAGAAAGTCTAAGCATAATCCTCACTTTTCCCTCCTGGCACTTTCCCTGTAGGGGATACCGCAAGACGTTTCTGTATATTGGGCACAGCGCTCTGCAGGGTGTTAGCAGAGAGTTTCCCGGGACAGTGAAACCCTATGTCAGAGACACTGAGAAGAAGCCCCAATGTTCCCTCCAGGCACTTTCAGTGTGGGTGCCTTCTCCACGTGGTTCCTGGTTTCACTGCAGCTCTGAAGAGAATGTTAGCAAAGAGGTAATCGGGACAGTGCAAACAGTACTCAAAGACAGGGAGAGCAAGCTCTCTCTTGGCACTTTGGATGTGGGACATACAGCGAGATGTTTGCTGCTTTTACATTTGGCTGTTGGGAGATTTACAGCACAAAGATATCTAGTTGATTTGAAGCAGTTCCGAGAAAGTCTAAGCATAATCCTCACTTTTCCCTCCTGGCACTTTCCCTGTAGGAGATACCGCAAGACGTTTCTGTATATTGGGCACAGCGCTCTGCAGGGTGTTAGCAGAGAGTTTCCCGGGACAGTGAAACCCTATGTCAGAGACACTGAGAAGAAGCCCCAATGTTCCCTCCAGGCACTTTCAGTGTGGGTGCCTTCTCCACGTGGTTCCTGGTTTCACTGCAGCTCTGAAGAGAATGTTAGCAAAGAGGTAATCGGGACAGTGCAAACAGTACTCAAAGACAGGGAGAGCAAGCTCTACATTACTCTCTTGGCACTTTGGATGTGGGACATACAGCGAGATGTTTGCTGCTTTTACATTTGGCTGTTGGGAGATTTACAGCACAAAGATATCTAGTTGATTTGAAGCAGTTCCGAGAAAGTCTAAACATAATCCTCACTTTTCCCTCCTGGCACTTTCCCTGTAGGGGATACCGCAAGACGTTTCTGTACATTGGGCACAGCGCTCTGCAGGGTGTTAGCAGAGAGTTTCCCGGGACAGTGAAACCCTATATCGGAGACACTGAGAAGAAGCCCCAATGTTCACTCCAGGCACTTTCAGTGTGGGTGCCTTCTCCACGTGGTTCCTGGTTTCACTGCAGCTCTGAAGAGAATGTTAGCAAAGAGGTAATCGGGACAGTGCAAACAGTACTCAAAGACAGGGAGAGCAAGCTCTCTCTTGGCACTTTGGATGTGGGACATACAGCGAGATGTTTGCTGCTTTTACATTTGGCTGTTGGGAGATTTACAGCACAAAGATATCTAGTTGATTTGAAGCAGTTCCGAGAAAGTCTAAGCATAATCCTCACTTTTCCCTCCTGGCACTTTCCCTGTAGGGGATACCGCAAGACGTTTCTGTACATTGGGCACAGCGCTCTGCAGGGTGTTAGCAGAGAGTTTCCCGGGACAGTGAAACCCTATATCGGAGACACTGAGAAGAAGCCCCAATGTTCACTCCAGGCACTTTCAGTGTGGGTGCCTTCTCCACGTGGTTCCTGGTTTCACTGCAGCTCTGAAGAGAATGTTAGCAAAGAGGTAATCGGGACAGTGCAAACAGTACTCAAAGACAGGGAGAGCAAGCTCTCTCTTGGCACTTTGGATGTGGGACATACAGCGAGATGTTTGCTGCTTTTACATTTGGCTGTTGGGAGATTTACAGCACAAAGATATCTAGTTGATTTGAAGCAGTTCCGAGAAAGTCTAAACATAATCCTCACTTTTCCCTCCTGGCACTTTCCCTGTAGGAGATACCGCAAGACGTTTCTGTATATTGGGCACAGCGCTCTGCAGGGTGTTAGCAGAGAGTTTCCCGGGACAGTGAAACCCTATGTCAGAGACACTGAGAAGAAGCCCCAATGTTCCCTCCAGGCACTTTCAGTGTGGGTGCCTTCTCCACGTGGTTCCTGGTTTCACTGCAGCTCTGAAGAGAATGTTAGCAAAGAGGTAATCGGGACAGTGCAAACAGTACTCAAAGACAGGGAGAGCAAGCTCTACATTACTCTCTTGGCACTTTGGATGTGGGACATACAGCGAGATGTTTGCTGCTTTTACATTTGGCTGTTGGGAGATTTACAGCACAAAGATATCTAGTTGATTTGAAGCAGTTCCGAGAAAGTCTAAACATAATCCTCACTTTTCCCTCCTGGCACTTTCCCTGTAGGGGATACCGCAAGACGTTTCTGTACATTGGGCACAGCGCTCTGCAGGGTGTTAGCAGAGAGTTTCCCGGGACAGTGAAACCCTATATCGGAGACACTGAGAAGAAGCCCCAATGTTCACTCCAGGCACTTTCAGTGTGGGTGCCTTCTCCACGTGGTTCCTGGTTTCACTGCAGCTCTGAAGAGAATGTTAGCAAAGAGGTAATCGGGACAGTGCAAACAGTACTCAAAGACAGGGAGAGCAAGCTCTCTCTTGGCACTTTGGATGTGGGACATACAGCGAGATGTTTGCTGCTTTTACATTTGGCTGTTGGGAGATTTACAGCACAAAGATATCTAGTTGATTTGAAGCAGTTCCGAGAAAGTCTAAGCATAATCCTCACTTTTCCCTCCTGGCACTTTCCCTGTAGGAGATACCGCAAGACGTTTCTGTATATTGGGCACAGCGCTCTGCAGGGTGTTAGCAGAGAGTTTCCCGGGACAGTGAAACCCTATGTCAGAGACACTGAGAAGAAGCCCCAATGTTCCCTCCAGGCACTTTCAGTGTGGGTGCCTTCTCCACGTGGTTCCTGGTTTCACTGCAGCTCTGAAGAGAATGTTAGCAAAGAGGTAATCGGGACAGTGCAAACAGTACTCAAAGACAGGGAGAGCAAGCTCTACATTACTCTCTTGGCACTTTGGATGTGGGACATACAGCGAGATGTTTGCTGCTTTTACATTTGGCTGTTGGGAGATTTACAGCACAAAGATATCTAGTTGATTTGAAGCAGTTCCGAGAAAGTCTAAGCATAATCCTCACTTTTCCCTCCTGGCACTTTCCCTGTAGGGGATACCGCAAGACGTTTCTGTACATTGGGCACAGCGCTCTGCAGGGTGTTAGCAGAGAGTTTCCCGGGACAGTGAAACCCTATATCGGAGACACTGAGAAGAAGCCCCAATGTTCACTCCAGGCACTTTCAGTGTGGGTGCCTTCTCCACGTGGTTCCTGGTTTCACTGCAGCTCTGAAGAGAATGTTAGCAAAGAGGTAATCGGGACAGTGCAAACAGTACTCAAAGACAGGGAGAGCAAGCTCTCTCTTGGCACTTTGGATGTGGGACATACAGCGAGATGTTTGCTGCTTTTACATTTGGCTGTTGGGAGATTTACAGCACAAAGATATCTAGTTGATTTGAAGCAGTTCCGAGAAAGTCTAAACATAATCCTCACTTTTCCCTCCTGGCACTTTCCCTGTAGGAGATACCGCAAGACGTTTCTGTATATTGGGCACAGCGCTCTGCAGGGTGTTAGCAGAGAGTTTCCCGGGACAGTGAAACCCTATGTCAAAGACACTGAGAAGAAGCCCCAATGTTCCCTCCAGGCACTTTCAGTGTGGGTGCCTTCTCCACGTGGTTCCTGGTTTCACTGCAGCTCTGAAGAGAATGTTAGCAAAGAGGTAATCGGGACAGTGCAAACAGTACTCAAAGACAGGGAGAGCAAGCTCTCTCTTGGCACTTTGGATGTGGGACATACAGCGAGATGTTTGCTGCTTTTACATTTGGCTGTTGGGAGATTTACAGCACAAAGATATCTAGTTGATTTGAAGCAGTTCCGAGAAAGTCTAAGCATAATCCTCACTTTTCCCTCCTGGCACTTTCCCTGTAGGGGATACCGCAAGACGTTTCTGTATATTGGGCACAGCGCTCTGCAGGGTGTTAGCAGAGAGTTTCCCGGGACAGTGAAACCCTATGTCAGAGACACTGAGAAGAAGCCCCAATGTTCACTCCAGGCACTTTCAGTGTGGGTGCCTTCTCCACGTGGTTCCTGGTTTCACTGCAGCTCTGAAGAGAATGTTAGCAAAGAGGTAATCGGGACAGTGCAAACAGTACTCAAAGACAGGGAGAGCAAGCTCTCTCTTGGCACTTTGGATGTGGGACATACAGCGAGATGTTTGCTGCTTTTACATTTGGCTGTTGGGAGATTTACAGCACAAAGATATCTAGTTGATTTGAAGCAGTTCCGAGAAAGTCTAAACATAATCCTCACTTTTCCCTCCTGGCACTTTCCCTGTAGGAGATACCGCAAGACGTTTCTGTATATTGGGCACAGCGCTCTGCAGGGTGTTAGCAGAGAGTTTCCCGGGACAGTGAAACCCTATATCGGAGACACTGAGAAGAAGCCCCAATGTTCACTCCAGGCACTTTCAGTGTGGGTGCCTTCTCCACGTGGTTCCTGGTTTCACTGCAGCTCTGAAGAGAATGTTAGCAAAGAGGTAATCGGGACAGTGCAAACAGTACTCAAAGACAGGGAGAGCAAGCTCTACATTACTCTCTTGGCACTTTGGATGTGGGACATACAGCGAGATGTTTGCTGCTTTTACATTTGGCTGTTGGGAGATTTACAGCACAAAGATATCTAGTTGATTTGAAGCAGTTCCGAGAAAGTCTAAGCATAATCCTCACTTTTCCCTCCTGGCACTTTCCCTGTAGGAGATACCGCAAGACGTTTCTGTATATTGGGCACAGCGCTCTGCAGGGTGTTAGCAGAGAGTTTCCCGGGACAGTGAAACCCTATGTCAGAGACACTGAGAAGAAGCCCCAATATTCCCTCCAGGCACTTTCAGTGTGGGTGCCTTCTCCACGTGGTTCCTGGTTTCACTGCAGCTCTGAAGAGAATGTTAGCAAAGAGGTAATCGGGACAGTGCAAACAGTACTCAAAGACAGGGAGAGCAAACTCTCTCTTGGCACTTTGGATGTGGGACATACAGCGAGATGTTTGCTGCTTTTACATTTGGCTGTTGGGAGATTTACAGCACAAAGATATCTAGTTGATTTGAAGCAGTTCCGAGAAAGTCTAAACATAATCCTCACTTTTCCCTCCTGGCACTTTCCCTGTAGGAGATACCGCAAGACGTTTCTGTATATTGGGCACAGCGCTCTGCAGGGTGTTAGCAGAGAGTTTCCCGGGACAGTGAAACCCTATGTCAGAGACACTGAGAAGAAGCCCCAATGTTCCCTCCAGGCACTTTCAGTGTGGGTGCCTTCTCCACGTGGTTCCTGGTTTCACTGCAGCTCTGAAGAGAATGTTAGCAAAGAGGTAATCGGGACAGTGCAAACAGTACTCAAAGACAGGGAGAGCAAGCTCTACATTACTCTCTTGGCACTTTGGATGTGGGACATACAGCGAGATGTTTGCTGCTTTTACATTTGGCTGTTGGGAGATTTACAGCACAAAGATATCTAGTTGATTTGAAGCAGTTCCGAGAAAGTCTAAACATAATCCTCACTTTTCCCTCCTGGCACTTTCCCTGTAGGAGATACCGCAAGACGTTTCTGTATATTGGGCACAGCGCTCTGCAGGGTGTTAGCAGAGACTTTCCCGGGACAGTGAAACCCTATGTCAAAGACACTGAGAAGAAGCCCCAATGTTCCCTCCAGGCACTTTCAGTGTGGGTGCCTTCTCCACGTGGTTCCTGGTTTCACTGCAGCTCTGAAGAGAATGTTAGCAAAGAGGTAATCGGGACAGTGCAAACAGTACTCAAAGACAGGGAGAGCAAGCTCTACATTACTCTCTTGGCACTTTGGATGTGGGACATACAGCGAGATGTTTGCTGCTTTTACATTTAGCTGTTGGGAGATTTACAGCACAAAGATATCTAGTTGATTTGAAGCAGTTCCGAGAAAGTCTAAGCATAATCCTCACTTTTCCCTCCTGGCACTTTCCCTGTAGGGGATACCGCAAGACGTTTCTGTATATTGGGCACAGCGCTCTGCAGGGTGTTAGCAGAGAGTTTCCCGGGACAGTGAAACCCTATGTCAGAGACACTGAGAAGAAGCCCCAATGTTCCCTCCAGGCACTTTCAGTGTGGGTGCCTTCTCCACGTGGTTCCTGGTTTCACTGCAGCTCTGAAGAGAATGTTAGCAAAGAGGTAATCGGGACAGTGCAAACAGTACTCAAAGACAGGGAGAGCAAGCTCTCTCTTGGCACTTTGGATGTGGGACATACAGCTAGATGTTTGCTGCTTTTACATTTGGCTGTTGGGAGATTTACAGCACAAAGATATCTAGTTGATTTGAAGCAGTTCCGAGAAAGTCTAAGCATAATCCTCACTTTTCCCTCCTGGCACTTTCCCTGTAGGAGATACCGCAAGACGTTTCTGTATATTGGGCACAGCGCTCTGCAGGGTGTTAGCAGAGAGTTTCCCGGGACAGTGAAACCCTATGTCAGAGACACTGAGAAGAAGCCCCAATGTTCCCTCCAGGCACTTTCAGTGTGGGTGCCTTCTCCACGTGGTTCCTGGTTTCACTGCAGCTCTGAAGAGAATGTTAGCAAAGAGGTAATCGGGACAGTGCAAACAGTACTCAAAGACAGGGAGAGCAAGCTCTACATTACTCTCTTGGCACTTTGGATGTGGGACATACAGCGAGATGTTTGCTGCTTTTACATTTGGCTGTTGGGAGATTTACAGCACAAAGATATCTAGTTGATTTGAAGCAGTTCCGAGAAAGTCTAAACATAATCCTCACTTTTCCCTCCTGGCACTTTCCCTGTAGGGGATACCGCAAGACGTTTCTGTACATTGGGCACAGCGCTCTGCAGGGTGTTAGCAGAGAGTTTCCCGGGACAGTGAAACCCTATATCGGAGACACTGAGAAGAAGCCCCAATGTTCACTCCAGGCACTTTCAGTGTGGGTGCCTTCTCCACGTGGTTCCTGGTTTCACTGCAGCTCTGAAGAGAATGTTAGCAAAGAGGTAATCGGGACAGTGCAAACAGTACTCAAAGACAGGGAGAGCAAGCTCTCTCTTGGCACTTTGGATGTGGGACATACAGCGAGATGTTTGCTGCTTTTACATTTGGCTGTTGGGAGATTTACAGCACAAAGATATCTAGTTGATTTGAAGCAGTTCCGAGAAAGTCTAAGCATAATCCTCACTTTTCCCTCCTGGCACTTTCCCTGTAGGGGATACCGCAAGACGTTTCTGTATATTGGGCACAGCGCTCTGCAGGGTGTTAGCAGAGAGTTTCCCGGGACAGTGAAACCCTATGTCAGAGACACTGAGAAGAAGCCCCAATGTTCCCTCCAGGCACTTTCAGTGTGGGTGCCTTCTCCACGTGGTTCCTGGTTTCACTGCAGCTCTGAAGAGAATGTTAGCAAAGAGGTAATCGGGACAGTGCAAACAGTACTCAAAGACAGGGAGAGCAAGCTCTCTCTTGGCACTTTGGATGTGGGACATACAGCGAGATGTTTGCTGCTTTTACATTTGGCTGTTGGGAGATTTACAGCACAAAGATATCTAGTTGATTTGAAGCAGTTCCGAGAAAGTCTAAACATAATCCTCACTTTTCCCTCCTGGCACTTTCCCTGTAGGAGATACCGCAAGATGTTTCTGTATATTGGGCACAGCGCTCTGCAGGGTGTTAGCAGAGAGTTTCCCGGGACAGTGAAACCCTATGTCAGAGACACTGAGAAGAAGCCCCAATGTTC
Source organism: Chroicocephalus ridibundus (assembly GCF_963924245.1). NCBI lineage: Eukaryota > Metazoa > Chordata > Aves > Charadriiformes > Laridae > Chroicocephalus > Chroicocephalus ridibundus. Next base: position 442,378 of record NW_026961370.1, on the reverse strand, counting down.
CCTCCAGGCACTTTCAGTGTGGGTGCCTTCTCCACGTGGTTCCTGGTTTCACTGCAGCTCTGAAGAGAATGTTAGCAAAGAGGTAATCGGGACAGTGCAAACAGTACTCAAAGACAGGGAGAGCAAGCTCTACATTACTCTCTTGGCACTTTGGATGTGGGACATACAGCGAGATGTTTGCTGCTTTTACATTTGGCTGTTGGGAGATTTACAGCACAAAGATATCTAGTTGATTTGAAGCAGTTCCGAGAAAGTCTAAACATAATCCTCACTTTTCCCTCCTGGCACTTTCCCTGTAGGGGATACCGCAAGACGTTTCTGTACATTGGGCACAGCGCTCTGCAGGGTGTTAGCAGAGAGTTTCCCGGGACAGTGAAACCCTATATCGGAGACACTGAGAAGAAGCCCCAATGTTCCCTCCAGGCACTTTCAGTGTGGGTGCCTTCTCCACGTGGTTCCTGGTTTCACTGCAGCTCTGAAGAGAATGTTAGCAAAGAGGTAATCGGGACAGTGCAAACAGTACTCAAAGACAGGGAGAGCAAGCTCTACATTACTCTCTTGGCACTTTGGATGTGGGACATACAGCGAGATGTTTGCTGCTTTTACATTTGGCTGTTGGGAGATTTACAGCACAAAGATATCTAGTTGATTTGAAGCAGTTCCGAGAAAGTCTAAACATAATCCTCACTTTTCCCTCCTGGCACTTTCCCTGTAGGGGATACCGCAAGATGTTTCTGTACATTGGGCACAGCGCTCTGCAGGGTGTTAGCAGAGAGTTTCCCGGGACAGTGAAACCCTATATCGGAGACACTGAGAAGAAGCCCCAATGTTCACTCCAGGCACTTTCAGTGTGGGTGCCTTCTCCACGTGGTTCCTGGTTTCACTGCAGCTCTGAAGAGAATGTTAGCAAAGAGGTAATCGGGACAGTGCAAACAGTACTCAAAGACAGGGAGAGCAAGCTCTACATTACTCTCTTGGCACTTTGGATGTGGGACATACAGCGAGATGTTTGCTGCTTTTACATTTGGCTGTTGGGAGATTTACAGCACAAAGATATCTAGTTGATTTGAAGCAGTTCCGAGAAAGTCTAAACATAATCCTCACTTTTCCCTCCTGGCACTTTCCCTGTAGGAGATACCGCAAGACGTTTCTGTATATTGGGCACAGCGCTCTGCAGGGTGTTAGCAGAGACTTTCCCGGGACAGTGAAACCCTATGTCAAAGACACTGAGAAGAAGCCCCAATGTTCCCTCCAGGCACTTTCAGTGTGGGTGCCTTCTCCACGTGGTTCCTGGTTTCACTGCAGCTCTGAAGAGAATGTTAGCAAAGAGGTAATCGGGACAGTGCAAACAGTACTCAAAGACAGGGAGAGCAAGCTCTACATTACTCTCTTGGCACTTTGGATGTGGGACATACAGCGAGATGTTTGCTGCTTTTACATTTAGCTGTTGGGAGATTTACAGCACAAAGATATCTAGTTGATTTGAAGCAGTTCCGAGAAAGTCTAAGCATAATCCTCACTTTTCCCTCCTGGCACTTTCCCTGTAGGGGATACCGCAAGACGTTTCTGTATATTGGGCACAGCGCTCTGCAGGGTGTTAGCAGAGAGTTTCCCGGGACAGTGAAACCCTATGTCAGAGACACTGAGAAGAAGCCCCAATGTTCCCTCCAGGCACTTTCAGTGTGGGTGCCTTCTCCACGTGGTTCCTGGTTTCACTGCAGCTCTGAAGAGAATGTTAGCAAAGAGGTAATCGGGACAGTGCAAACAGTACTCAAAGACAGGGAGAGCAAGCTCTCTCTTGGCACTTTGGATGTGGGACATACAGCGAGATGTTTGCTGCTTTTACATTTGGCTGTTGGGAGATTTACAGCACAAAGATATCTAGTTGATTTGAAGCAGTTCCGAGAAAGTCTAAGCATAATCCTCACTTTTCCCTCCTGGCACTTTCCCTGTAGGAGATACCGCAAGACGTTTCTGTATATTGGGCACAGCGCTCTGCAGGGTGTTAGCAGAGAGTTTCCCGGGACAGTGAAACCCTATGTCAGAGACACTGAGAAGAAGCCCCAATGTTCCCTCCAGGCACTTTCAGTGTGGGTGCCTTCTCCACGTGGTTCCTGGTTTCACTGCAGCTCTGAAGAGAATGTTAGCAAAGAGGTAATCGGGACAGTGCAAACAGTACTCAAAGACAGGGAGAGCAAGCTCTACATTACTCTCTTGGCACTTTGGATGTGGGACATACAGCGAGATGTTTGCTGCTTTTACATTTGGCTGTTGGGAGATTTACAGCACAAAGATATCTAGTTGATTTGAAGCAGTTCCGAGAAAGTCTAAACATAATCCTCACTTTTCCCTCCTGGCACTTTCCCTGTAGGGGATACCGCAAGACGTTTCTGTACATTGGGCACAGCGCTCTGCAGGGTGTTAGCAGAGAGTTTCCCGGGACAGTGAAACCCTATATCGGAGACACTGAGAAGAAGCCCCAATGTTCACTCCAGGCACTTTCAGTGTGGGTGCCTTCTCCACGTGGTTCCTGGTTTCACTGCAGCTCTGAAGAGAATGTTAGCAAAGAGGTAATCGGGACAGTGCAAACAGTACTCAAAGACAGGGAGAGCAAGCTCTCTCTTGGCACTTTGGATGTGGGACATACAGCGAGATGTTTGCTGCTTTTACATTTGGCTGTTGGGAGATTTACAGCACAAAGATATCTAGTTGATTTGAAGCAGTTCCGAGAAAGTCTAAGCATAATCCTCACTTTTCCCTCCTGGCACTTTCCCTGTAGGGGATACCGCAAGACGTTTCTGTACATTGGGCACAGCGCTCTGCAGGGTGTTAGCAGAGAGTTTCCCGGGACAGTGAAACCCTATATCGGAGACACTGAGAAGAAGCCCCAATGTTCACTCCAGGCACTTTCAGTGTGGGTGCCTTCTCCACGTGGTTCCTGGTTTCACTGCAGCTCTGAAGAGAATGTTAGCAAAGAGGTAATCGGGACAGTGCAAACAGTACTCAAAGACAGGGAGAGCAAGCTCTCTCTTGGCACTTTGGATGTGGGACATACAGCGAGATGTTTGCTGCTTTTACATTTGGCTGTTGGGAGATTTACAGCACAAAGATATCTAGTTGATTTGAAGCAGTTCCGAGAAAGTCTAAACATAATCCTCACTTTTCCCTCCTGGCACTTTCCCTGTAGGAGATACCGCAAGACGTTTCTGTATATTGGGCACAGCGCTCTGCAGGGTGTTAGCAGAGAGTTTCCCGGGACAGTGAAACCCTATGTCAGAGACACTGAGAAGAAGCCCCAATGTTCCCTCCAGGCACTTTCAGTGTGGGTGCCTTCTCCACGTGGTTCCTGGTTTCACTGCAGCTCTGAAGAGAATGTTAGCAAAGAGGTAATCGGGACAGTGCAAACAGTACTCAAAGACAGGGAGAGCAAGCTCTACATTACTCTCTTGGCACTTTGGATGTGGGACATACAGCGAGATGTTTGCTGCTTTTACATTTGGCTGTTGGGAGATTTACAGCACAAAGATATCTAGTTGATTTGAAGCAGTTCCGAGAAAGTCTAAACATAATCCTCACTTTTCCCTCCTGGCACTTTCCCTGTAGGAGATACCGCAAGACGTTTCTGTATATTGGGCACAGCGCTCTGCAGGGTGTTAGCAGAGAGTTTCCCGGGACAGTGAAACCCTATGTCAAAGACACTGAGAAGAAGCCCCAATGTTCCCTCCAGGCACTTTCAGTGTGGGTGCCTTCTCCACGTGGTTCCTGGTTTCACTGCAGCTCTGAAGAGAATGTTAGCAAAGAGGTAATCGGGACAGTGCAAACAGTACTCAAAGACAGGGAGAGCAAGCTCTACATTACTCTCTCGGCACTTTGGATGTGGGACATACAGCGAGATGTTTGCTGCTTTTACATTTAGCTGTTGGGAGATTTACAGCACAAAGATATCTAGTTGATTTGAAGCAGTTCCGAGAAAGTCTAAGCATAATCCTCACTTTTCCCTCCTTGCACTTTCCCTGTAGGGGATACCGCAAGACGTTTCTGTATATTGGGCACAGCGCTCTGCAGGGTGTTAGCAGAGAGTTTCCCGGGACAGTGAAACCCTATGTCAGAGACACTGAGAAGAAGCCCCAATATTCCCTCCAGGCACTTTCAGTGTGGGTGCCTTCTCCACGTGGTTCCTGGTTTCACTGCAGCTCTGAAGAGAATGTTAGCAAAGAGGTAATCGGGACAGTGCAAACAGTACTCAAAGACAGGGAGAGCAAGCTCTCTCTTGGCACTTTGGATGTGGGACATACAGCGAGATGTTTGCTGCTTTTACATTTGGCTGTTGGGAGATTTACAGCACAAAGATATCTAGTTGATTTGAAGCAGTTCCGAGAAAGTCTAAGCATAATCCTCACTTTTCCCTCCTGGCACTTTCCCTGTAGGGGATACCGCAAGACGTTTCTGTATATTGGGCACAGCGCTCTGCAGGGTGTTAGCAGAGAGTTTCCCGGGACAGTGAAACCCTATGTCAGAGACACTGAGAAGAAGCCCCAATGTTCACTCCAGGCACTTTCAGTGTGGGTGCCTTCTCCACGTGGTTCCTGGTTTCACTGCAGCTCTGAAGAGAATGTTAGCAAAGAGGTAATCGGGACAGTGCAAACAGTACTCAAAGACAGGGAGAGCAAGCTCTCTCTTGGCACTTTGGATGTGGGACATACAGCGAGATGTTTGCTGCTTTTACATTTGGCTGTTGGGAGATTTACAGCACAAAGATATCTAGTTGATTTGAAGCAGTTCCGAGAAAGTCTAAACATAATCCTCACTTTTCCCTCCTGGCACTTTCCCTGTAGGAGATACCGCAAGACGTTTCTGTATATTGGGCACAGCGCTCTGCAGGGTGTTAGCAGAGAGTTTCCCGGGACAGTGAAACCCTATGTCAGAGACACTGAGAAGAAGCCCCAATGTTCCCTCCAGGCACTTTCAGTGTGGGTGCCTTCTCCACGTGGTTCCTGGTTTCACTGCAGCTCTGAAGAGAATGTTAGCAAAGAGGTAATCGGGACAGTGCAAACAGTACTCAAAGACAGGGAGAGCAAGCTCTACATTACTCTCTTGGCACTTTGGATGTGGGACATACAGCGAGATGTTTGCTGCTTTTACATTTGGCTGTTGGGAGATTTACAGCACAAAGATATCTAGTTGATTTGAAGCAGTTCCGAGAAAGTCTAAACATAATCCTCACTTTTCCCTCCTGGCACTTTCCCTGTAGGGGATACCGCAAGACGTTTCTGTACATTGGGCACAGCGCTCTGCAGGGTGTTAGCAGAGAGTTTCCCGGGACAGTGAAACCCTATATCGGAGACACTGAGAAGAAGCCCCAATGTTCCCTCCAGGCACTTTCAGTGTGGGTGCCTTCTCCACGTGGTTCCTGGTTTCACTGCAGCTCTGAAGAGAATGTTAGCAAAGAGGTAATCGGGACAGTGCAAACAGTACTCAAAGACAGGGAGAGCAAACTCTCTCTTGGCACTTTGGATGTGGGACATACAGCGAGATGTTTGCTGCTTTTACATTTGGCTGTTGGGAGATTTACAGCACAAAGATATCTAGTTGATTTGAAGCAGTTCCGAGAAAGTCTAAACATAATCCTCACTTTTCCCTCCTGGCACTTTCCCTGTAGGAGATACCGCAAGACGTTTCTGTATATTGGGCACAGCGCTCTGCAGGGTGTTAGCAGAGAGTTTCCCGGGACAGTGAAACCCTATGTCAGAGACACTGAGAAGAAGCCCCAATGTTCCCTCCAGGCACTTTCAGTGTGGGTGCCTTCTCCACGTGGTTCCTGGTTTCACTGCAGCTCTGAAGAGAATGTTAGCAAAGAGGTAATCGGGACAGTGCAAACAGTACTCAAAGACAGGGAGAGCAAGCTCTACATTACTCTCTTGGCACTTTGGATGTGGGACATACAGCGAGATGTTTGCTGCTTTTACATTTGGCTGTTGGGAGATTTACAGCACAAAGATATCTAGTTGATTTGAAGCAGTTCCGAGAAAGTCTAAACATAATCCTCACTTTTCCCTCCTGGCACTTTCCCTGTAGGAGATACCGCAAGACGTTTCTGTATATTGGGCACAGCGCTCTGCAGGGTGTTAGCAGAGACTTTCCCGGGACAGTGAAACCCTATGTCAAAGACACTGAGAAGAAGCCCCAATGTTCCCTCCAGGCACTTTCAGTGTGGGTGCCTTCTCCACGTGGTTCCTGGTTTCACTGCAGCTCTGAAGAGAATGTTAGCAAAGAGGTAATCGGGACAGTGCAAACAGTACTCAAAGACAGGGAGAGCAAGCTCTACATTACTCTCTTGGCACTTTGGATGTGGGACATACAGCGAGATGTTTGCTGCTTTTACATTTAGCTGTTGGGAGATTTACAGCACAAAGATATCTAGTTGATTTGAAGCAGTTCCGAGAAAGTCTAAGCATAATCCTCACTTTTCCCTCCTGGCACTTTCCCTGTAGGAGATACCGCAAGACGTTTCTGTATATTGGGCACAGCGCTCTGCAGGGTGTTAGCAGAGAGTTTCCCGGGACAGTGAAACCCTATGTCAGAGACACTGAGAAGAAGCCCCAATGTTCCCTCCAGGCACTTTCAGTGTGGGTGCCTTCTCCACGTGGTTCCTGGTTTCACTGCAGCTCTGAAGAGAATGTTAGCAAAGAGGTAATCGGGACAGTGCAAACAGTACTCAAAGACAGGGAGAGCAAGCTCTCTCTTGGCACTTTGGATGTGGGACATACAGCGAGATGTTTGCTGCTTTTACATTTGGCTGTTGGGAGATTTACAGCACAAAGATATCTAGTTGATTTGAAGCAGTTCCGAGAAAGTCTAAGCATAATCCTCACTTTTCCCTCCTGGCACTTTCCCTGTAGGAGATACCGCAAGACGTTTCTGTATATTGGGCACAGCGCTCTGCAGGGTGTTAGCAGAGAGTTTCCCGGGACAGTGAAACCCTATGTCAGAGACACTGAGAAGAAGCCCCAATGTTCCCTCCAGGCACTTTCAGTGTGGGTGCCTTCTCCACGTGGTTCCTGGTTTCACTGCAGCTCTGAAGAGAATGTTAGCAAAGAGGTAATCGGGACAGTGCAAACAGTACTCAAAGACAGGGAGAGCAAGCTCTACATTACTCTCTTGGCACTTTGGATGTGGGACATACAGCGAGATGTTTGCTGCTTTTACATTTGGCTGTTGGGAGATTTACAGCACAAAGATATCTAGTTGATTTGAAGCAGTTCCGAGAAAGTCTAAACATAATCCTCACTTTTCCCTCCTGGCACTTTCCCTGTAGGGGATACCGCAAGACGTTTCTGTACATTGGGCACAGCGCTCTGCAGGGTGTTAGCAGAGAGTTTCCCGGGACAGTGAAACCCTATATCGGAGACACTGAGAAGAAGCCCCAATGTTCACTCCAGGCACTTTCAGTGTGGGTGCCTTCTCCACGTGGTTCCTGGTTTCACTGCAGCTCTGAAGAGAATGTTAGCAAAGAGGTAATCGGGACAGTGCAAACAGTACTCAAAGACAGGGAGAGCAAGCTCTCTCTTGGCACTTTGGATGTGGGACATACAGCGAGATGTTTGCTGCTTTTACATTTGGCTGTTGGGAGATTTACAGCACAAAGATATCTAGTTGATTTGAAGCAGTTCCGAGAAAGTCTAAGCATAATCCTCACTTTTCCCTCCTGGCACTTTCCCTGTAGGGGATACCGCAAGACGTTTCTGTATATTGGGCACAGCGCTCTGCAGGGTGTTAGCAGAGAGTTTCCCGGGACAGTGAAACCCTATGTCAGAGACACTGAGAAGAAGCCCCAATGTTCCCTCCAGGCACTTTCAGTGTGGGTGCCTTCTCCACGTGGTTCCTGGTTTCACTGCAGCTCTGAAGAGAATGTTAGCAAAGAGGTAATCGGGACAGTGCAAACAGTACTCAAAGACAGGGAGAGCAAGCTCTCTCTTGGCACTTTGGATGTGGGACATACAGCGAGATGTTTGCTGCTTTTACATTTGGCTGTTGGGAGATTTACAGCACAAAGATATCTAGTTGATTTGAAGCAGTTCCGAGAAAGTCTAAACATAATCCTCACTTTTCCCTCCTGGCACTTTCCCTGTAGGAGATACCGCAAGATGTTTCTGTATATTGGGCACAGCGCTCTGCAGGGTGTTAGCAGAGAGTTTCCCGGGACAGTGAAACCCTATGTCAGAGACACTGAGAAGAAGCCCCAATGTTCCCTCCAGGCACTTTCAGTGTGGGTGCCTTCTCCACGTGGTTCCTGGTTTCACTGCAGCTCTGAAGAGAATGTTAGCAAAGAGGTAATCGGGACAGTGCAAACAGTACTCAAAGACAGGGAGAGCAAGCTCTACATTACTCTCTTGGCACTTTGGATGTGGGACATACAGCGAGATGTTTGCTGCTTTTACATTTGGCTGTTGGGAGATTTACAGCACAAAGATATCTAGTTGATTTGAAGCAGTTCCGAGAAAGTCTAAACATAATCCTCACTTTTCCCTCCTGGCACTTTCCCTGTAGGGGATACCGCAAGATGTTTCTGTACATTGGGCACAGCGCTCTGCAGGGTGTTAGCAGAGAGTTTCCCGGGACAGTGAAACCCTATGTCAGAGACACTGAGAAGAAGCCCCAATATTCCCTCCAGGCACTTTCAGTGTGGGTGCCTTCTCCACGTGGTTCCTGGTTTCACTGCAGCTCTGAAGAGAATGTTAGCAAAGAGGTAATCGGGACAGTGCAAACAGTACTCAAAGACAGGGAGAGCAAGCTCTCTCTTGGCACTTTGGATGTGGGACATACAGCGAGATGTTTGCTGCTTTTACATTTGGCTGTTGGGAGATTTACAGCACAAAGATATCTAGTTGATTTGAAGCAGTTCCGAGAAAGTCTAAACATAATCCTCACTTTTCCCTCCTGGCACTTTCCCTGTAGGAGATACCGCAAGATGTTTCTGTATATTGGGCACAGCGCTCTGCAGGGTGTTAGCAGAGAGTTTCCCGGGACAGTGAAACCCTATGTCAGAGACACTGAGAAGAAGCCCCAATGTTCCCTCCAGGCACTTTCAGTGTGGGTGCCTTCTCCACGTGGTTCCTGGTTTCACTGCAGCTCTGAAGAGAATGTTAGCAAAGAGGTAATCGGGACAGTGCAAACAGTACTCAAAGACAGGGAGAGCAAGCTCTACATTACTCTCTTGGCACTTTGGATGTGGGACATACAGCGAGATGTTTGCTGCTTTTACATTTGGCTGTTGGGAGATTTACAGCACAAAGATATCTAGTTGATTTGAAGCAGTTCCGAGAAAGTCTAAACATAATCCTCACTTTTCCCTCCTGGCACTTTCCCTGTAGGGGATACCGCAAGACGTTTCTGTACATTGGGCACAGCGCTCTGCAGGGTGTTAGCAGAGAGTTTCCCGGGACAGTGAAACCCTATATCGGAGACACTGAGAAGAAGCCCCAATGTTCCCTCCAGGCACTTTCAGTGTGGGTGCCTTCTCCACTTGGTTCCTGGTTTCACTGCAGCTCTGAAGAGAATGTTAGCAAAGAGGTAATCGGGACAGTGCAAACAGTACTCAAAGACAGGGAGAGCAAGCTCTACATTACTCTCTTGGCACTTTGGATGTGGGACATACAGCGAGATGTTTGCTGCTTTTACATTTGGCTGTTGGGAGATTTACAGCACAAAGATATCTAGTTGATTTGAAGCAGTTCCGAGAAAGTCTAAACATAATCCTCACTTTTCCCTCCTGGCACTTTCCCTGTAGGAGATACCGCAAGACGTTTCTGTATATTGGGCACAGCGCTCTGCAGGGTGTTAGCAGAGACTTTCCCGGGACAGTGAAACCCTATGTCAAAGACACTGAGAAGAAGCCCCAATGTTCCCTCCAGGCACTTTCAGTGTGGGTGCCTTCTCCACGTGGTTCCTGGTTTCACTGCAGCTCTGAAGAGAATGTTAGCAAAGAGGTAATCGGGACAGTGCAAACAGTACTCAAAGACAGGGAGAGCAAGCTCTACATTACTCTCTTGGCACTTTGGATGTGGGACATACAGCGAGATGTTTGCTGCTTTTACATTTAGCTGTTGGGAGATTTACAGCACAAAGATATCTAGTTGATTTGAAGCAGTTCCGAGAAAGTCTAAGCATAATCCTCACTTTTCCCTCCTGGCACTTTCCCTGTAGGGGATACCGCAAGACGTTTCTGTATATTGGGCACAGCGCTCTGCAGGGTGTTAGCAGAGAGTTTCCCGGGACAGTGAAACCCTATGTCAGAGACACTGAGAAGAAGCCCCAATGTTCCCTCCAGGCACTTTCAGTGTGGGTGCCTTCTCCACGTGGTTCCTGGTTTCACTGCAGCTCTGAAGAGAATGTTAGCAAAGAGGTAATCGGGACAGTGCAAACAGTACTCAAAGACAGGGAGAGCAAGCTCTCTCTTGGCACTTTGGATGTGGGACATACAGCGAGATGTTTGCTGCTTTTACATTTGGCTGTTGGGAGATTTACAGCACAAAGATATCTAGTTGATTTGAAGCAGTTCCGAGAAAGTCTAAGCATAATCCTCACTTTTCCCTCCTGGCACTTTCCCTGTAGGAGATACCGCAAGACGTTTCTGTATATTGGGCACAGCACTCTGCAGGGTGTTAGCAGAGAGTTTCCCGGGACAGTGAAACCCTATGTCAGAGACACTGAGAAGAAGCCCCAATGTTCCCTCCAGGCACTTTCAGTGTGGGTGCCTTCTCCACGTGGTTCCTGGTTTCACTGCAGCTCTGAAGAGAATGTTAGCAAAGAGGTAATCGGGACAGTGCAAACAGTACTCAAAGACAGGGAGAGCAAGCTCTACATTACTCTCTTGGCACTTTGGATGTGGGACATACAGCGAGATGTTTGCTGCTTTTACATTTGGCTGTTGGGAGATTTACAGCACAAAGATATCTAGTTGATTTGAAGCAGTTCCGAGAAAGTCTAAACATAATCCTCACTTTTCCCTCCTGGCACTTTCCCTGTAGGGGATACCGCAAGACGTTTCTGTACATTGGGCACAGCGCTCTGCAGGGTGTTAGCAGAGAGTTTCCCGGGACAGTGAAACCCTATATCGGAGACACTGAGAAGAAGCCCCAATGTTCACTCCAGGCACTTTCAGTGTGGGTGCCTTCTCCACGTGGTTCCTGGTTTCACTGCAGCTCTGAAGAGAATGTTAGCAAAGAGGTAATCGGGACAGTGCAAACAGTACTCAAAGACAGGGAGAGCAAGCTCTCTCTTGGCACTTTGGATGTGGGACATACAGCGAGATGTTTGCTGCTTTTACATTTGGCTGTTGGGAGATTTACAGCACAAAGATATCTAGTTGATTTGAAGCAGTTCCGAGAAAGTCTAAGCATAATCCTCACTTTTCCCTCCTGGCACTTTCCCTGTAGGGGATACCGCAAGACGTTTCTGTATATTGGGCACAGCGCTCTGCAGGGTGTTAGCAGAGAGTTTCCCGGGACAGTGAAACCCTATGTCGGAGACACTGAGAAGAAGCCCCAATGTTCCCTCCAGGCACTTTCAGTGTGGGTGCCTTCTCCACGTGGTTCCTGGTTTCACTGCAGCTCTGAAGAGAATGTTAGCAAAGAGGTAATCGGGACAGTGCAAACAGTACTCAAAGACAGGGAGAGCAAGCTCTCTCTTGGCACTTTGGATGTGGGACATACAGCGAGATGTTTGCTGCTTTTACATTTGGCTGTTGGGAGATTTACAGCACAAAGATATCTAGTTGATTTGAAGCAGTTCCGAGAAAGTCTAAACATAATCCTCACTTTTCCCTCCTGGCACTTTCCCTGTAGGAGATACCGCAAGATGTTTCTGTATATTGGGCACAGCGCTCTGCAGGGTGTTAGCAGAGAGTTTCCCGGGACAGTGAAACCCTATGTCAGAGACACTGAGAAGAAGCCCCAATGTTCCCTCCAGGCACTTTCAGTGTGGGTGCCTTCTCCACGTGGTTCCTGGTTTCACTGCAGCTCTGAAGAGAATGTTAGCAAAGAGGTAATCGGGACAGTGCAAACAGTACTCAAAGACAGGGAGAGCAAGCTCTACATTACTCTCTTGGCACTTTGGATGTGGGACATACAGCGAGATGTTTGCTGCTTTTACATTTGGCTGTTGGGAGATTTACAGCACAAAGATATCTAGTTGATTTGAAGCAGTTCCGAGAAAGTCTAAACATAATCCTCACTTTTCCCTCCTGGCACTTTCCCTGTAGGGGATACCGCAAGATGTTTCTGTACATTGGGCACAGCGCTCTGCAGGGTGTTAGCAGAGAGTTTCCCGGGACAGTGAAACCCTATGTCAGAGACACTGAGAAGAAGCCCCAATATTCCCTCCAGGCACTTTCAGTGTGGGTGCCTTCTCCACGTGGTTCCTGGTTTCACTGCAGCTCTGAAGAGAATGTTAGCAAAGAGGTAATCGGGACAGTGCAAACAGTACTCAAAGACAGGGAGAGCAAGCTCTCTCTTGGCACTTTGGATGTGGGACATACAGCGAGATGTTTGCTGCTTTTACATTTGGCTGTTGGGAGATTTACAGCACAAAGATATCTAGTTGATTTGAAGCAGTTCCGAGAAAGTCTAAACATAATCCTCACTTTTCCCTCCTGGCACTTTCCCTGTAGGAGATACCGCAAGATGTTTCTGTATATTGGGCACAGCGCTCTGCAGGGTGTTAGCAGAGAGTTTCCCGGGACAGTGAAACCCTATGTCAGAGACACTGAGAAGAAGCCCCAATGTTCCCTCCAGGCACTTTCAGTGTGGGTGCCTTCTCCACGTGGTTCCTGGTTTCACTGCAGCTCTGAAGAGAATGTTAGCAAAGAGGTAATCGGGACAGTGCAAACAGTACTCAAAGACAGGGAGAGCAAGCTCTACATTACTCTCTTGGCACTTTGGATGTGGGACATACAGCGAGATGTTTGCTGCTTTTACATTTGGCTGTTGGGAGATTTACAGCACAAAGATATCTAGTTGATTTGAAGCAGTTCCGAGAAAGTCTAAACATAATCCTCACTTTTCCCTCCTGGCACTTTCCCTGTAGGGGATACCGCAAGACGTTTCTGTACATTGGGCACAGCGCTCTGCAGGGTGTTAGCAGAGAGTTTCCCGGGACAGTGAAACCCTATATCGGAGACACTGAGAAGAAGCCCCAATGTTCCCTCCAGGCACTTTCAGTGTGGGTGCCTTCTCCACGTGGTTCCTGGTTTCACTGCAGCTCTGAAGAGAATGTTAGCAAAGAGGTAATCGGGACAGTGCAAACAGTACTCAAAGACAGGGAGAGCAAGCTCTACATTACTCTCTCGGCACTTTGGATGTGGGACATACAGCGAGATGTTTGCTGCTTTTACATTTGGCTGTTGGGAGATTTACAGCACAAAGATATCTAGTTGATTTGAAGCAGTTCCGAGAAAGTCTAAACATAATCCTCACTTTTCCCTCCTGGCACTTTCCCTGTAGGGGATACCGCAAGATGTTTCTGTACATTGGGCACAGCGCTCTGCAGGGTGTTAGCAGAGAGTTTCCCGGGACAGTGAAACCCTATATCGGAGACACTGAGAAGAAGCCCCAATGTTCACTCCAGGCACTTTCAGTGTGGGTGCCTTCTCCACGTGGTTCCTGGTTTCACTGCAGCTCTGAAGAGAATGTTAGCAAAGAGGTAATCGGGACAGTGCAAACAGTACTCAAAGACAGGGAGAGCAAGCTCTCTCTTGGCACTTTGGATGTGGGACATACAGCGAGATGTTTGCTGCTTTTACATTTGGCTGTTGGGAGATTTACAGCACAAAGATATCTAGTTGATTTGAAGCAGTTCCGAGAAAGTCTAAGCATAATCCTCACTTTTCCCTCCTGGCACTTTCCCTGTAGGGGATACCGCAAGACGTTTCTGTATATTGGGCACAGCGCTCTGCAGGGTGTTAGCAGAGAGTTTCCCGGGACAGTGAAACTCTATGTCAGAGACACTGAGAAGAAGCCCCAATGTTCCCTCCAGGCACTTTCAGTGTGGGTGCCTTCTCCACGTGGTTCCTGGTTTCACTGCAGCTCTGAAGAGAATGTTAGCAAAGAGGTAATCGGGACAGTGCAAACAGTACTCAAAGACAGGGAGAGCAAGCTCTACATTACTCTCTTGGCACTTTGGATGTGGGACATACAGCGAGATGTTTGCTGCTTTTACATTTGGCTGTTGGGAGATTTACAGCACAAAGATATCTAGTTGATTTGAAGCAGTTCCGAGAAAGTCTAAGCATAATCCTCACTTTTCCCTCCTGGCACTTTCCCTGTAGGAGATACCGCAAGACGTTTCTGTATATTGGGCACAGCGCTCTGCAGGGTGTTAGCAGAGAGTTTCCCGGGACAGTGAAACCCTATGTCAGAGACACTGAGAAGAAGCCCCAATGTTCCCTCCAGGCACTTTCAGTGTGGGTGCCTTCTCCACGTGGTTCCTGGTTTCACTGCAGCTCTGAAGAGAATGTTAGCAAAGAGGTAATCGGGACAGTGCAAACAGTACTCAAAGACAGGGAGAGCAAGCTCTACATTACTCTCTTGGCACTTTGGATGTGGGACATACAGCGAGATGTTTGCTGCTTTTACATTTGGCTGTTGGGAGATTTACAGCACAAAGATATCTAGTTGATTTGAAGCAGTTCCGAGAAAGTCTAAACATAATCCTCACTTTTCCCTCCTGGCACTTTCCCTGTAGGGGATACCGCAAGACGTTTCTGTACATTGGGCACAGCGCTCTGCAGGGTGTTAGCAGAGAGTTTCCCGGGACAGTGAAACCCTATATCGGAGACACTGAGAAGAAGCCCCAATGTTCACTCCAGGCACTTTCAGTGTGGGTGCCTTCTCCACGTGGTTCCTGGTTTCACTGCAGCTCTGAAGAGAATGTTAGCAAAGAGGTAATCGGGACAGTGCAAACAGTACTCAAAGACAGGGAGAGCAAGCTCTCTCTTGGCACTTTGGATGTGGGACATACAGCGAGATGTTTGCTGCTTTTACATTTGGCTGTTGGGAGATTTACAGCACAAAGATATCTAGTTGATTTGAAGCAGTTCCGAGAAAGTCTAAGCATAATCCTCACTTTTCCCTCCTGGCACTTTCCCTGTAGGGGATACCGCAAGACGTTTCTGTATATTGGGCACAGCGCTCTGCAGGGTGTTAGCAGAGAGTTTCCCGGGACAGTGAAACCCTATGTCAGAGACACTGAGAAGAAGCCCCAATGTTCCCTCCAGGCACTTTCAGTGTGGGTGCCTTCTCCACGTGGTTCCTGGTTTCACTGCAGCTCTGAAGAGAATGTTAGCAAAGAGGTAATCGGGACAGTGCAAACAGTACTCAAAGACAGGGAGAGCAAGCTCTCTCTTGGCACTTTGGATGTGGGACATACAGCGAGATGTTTGCTGCTTTTACATTTGGCTGTTGGGAGATTTACAGCACAAAGATATCTAGTTGATTTGAAGCAGTTCCGAGAAAGTCTAAACATAATCCTCACTTTTCCCTCCTGGCACTTTCCCTGTAGGAGATACCGCAAGATGTTTCTGTATATTGGGCACAGCGCTCTGCAGGGTGTTAGCAGAGAGTTTCCCGGGACAGTGAAACCCTATGTCAGAGACACTGAGAAGAAGCCCCAATGTTCCCTCCAGGCACTTTCAGTGTGGGTGCCTTCTCCACGTGGTTCCTGGTTTCACTG
The DNA here is from genome assembly GCF_963924245.1 of Chroicocephalus ridibundus. Taxonomy (NCBI): domain Eukaryota; kingdom Metazoa; phylum Chordata; class Aves; order Charadriiformes; family Laridae; genus Chroicocephalus; species Chroicocephalus ridibundus. The sequence continues at coordinate 426,652 of NW_026961370.1, read as the reverse complement.
CAGCTCTGAAGAGAATGTTAGCAAAGAGGTAATCGGGACAGTGCAAACAGTACTCAAAGACAGGGAGAGCAAGCTCTACATTACTCTCTTGGCACTTTGGATGTGGGACATACAGCGAGATGTTTGCTGCTTTTACATTTGGCTGTTGGGAGATTTACAGCACAAAGATATCTAGTTGATTTGAAGCAGTTCCGAGAAAGTCTAAACATAATCCTCACTTTTCCCTCCTGGCACTTTCCCTGTAGGGGATACCGCAAGATGTTTCTGTACATTGGGCACAGCGCTCTGCAGGGTGTTAGCAGAGAGTTTCCCGGGACAGTGAAACCCTATGTCAGAGACACTGAGAAGAAGCCCCAATATTCCCTCCAGGCACTTTCAGTGTGGGTGCCTTCTCCACGTGGTTCCTGGTTTCACTGCAGCTCTGAAGAGAATGTTAGCAAAGAGGTAATCGGGACAGTGCAAACAGTACTCAAAGACAGGGAGAGCAAGCTCTCTCTTGGCACTTTGGATGTGGGACATACAGCGAGATGTTTGCTGCTTTTACATTTGGCTGTTGGGAGATTTACAGCACAAAGATATCTAGTTGATTTGAAGCAGTTCCGAGAAAGTCTAAACATAATCCTCACTTTTCCCTCCTGGCACTTTCCCTGTAGGAGATACCGCAAGATGTTTCTGTATATTGGGCACAGCGCTCTGCAGGGTGTTAGCAGAGAGTTTCCCGGGACAGTGAAACCCTATGTCAGAGACACTGAGAAGAAGCCCCAATGTTCCCTCCAGGCACTTTCAGTGTGGGTGCCTTCTCCACGTGGTTCCTGGTTTCACTGCAGCTCTGAAGAGAATGTTAGCAAAGAGGTAATCGGGACAGTGCAAACAGTACTCAAAGACAGGGAGAGCAAGCTCTACATTACTCTCTTGGCACTTTGGATGTGGGACATACAGCGAGATGTTTGCTGCTTTTACATTTGGCTGTTGGGAGATTTACAGCACAAAGATATCTAGTTGATTTGAAGCAGTTCCGAGAAAGTCTAAACATAATCCTCACTTTTCCCTCCTGGCACTTTCCCTGTAGGGGATACCGCAAGACGTTTCTGTACATTGGGCACAGCGCTCTGCAGGGTGTTAGCAGAGAGTTTCCCGGGACAGTGAAACCCTATATCGGAGACACTGAGAAGAAGCCCCAATGTTCCCTCCAGGCACTTTCAGTGTGGGTGCCTTCTCCACTTGGTTCCTGGTTTCACTGCAGCTCTGAAGAGAATGTTAGCAAAGAGGTAATCGGGACAGTGCAAACAGTACTCAAAGACAGGGAGAGCAAGCTCTACATTACTCTCTTGGCACTTTGGATGTGGGACATACAGCGAGATGTTTGCTGCTTTTACATTTGGCTGTTGGGAGATTTACAGCACAAAGATATCTAGTTGATTTGAAGCAGTTCCGAGAAAGTCTAAACATAATCCTCACTTTTCCCTCCTGGCACTTTCCCTGTAGGGGATACCGCAAGATGTTTCTGTACATTGGGCACAGCGCTCTGCAGGGTGTTAGCAGAGAGTTTCCCGGGACAGTGAAACCCTATATCGGAGACACTGAGAAGAAGCCCCAATGTTCACTCCAGGCACTTTCAGTGTGGGTGCCTTCTCCACGTGGTTCCTGGTTTCACTGCAGCTCTGAAGAGAATGTTAGCAAAGAGGTAATCGGGACAGTGCAAACAGTACTCAAAGACAGGGAGAGCAAGCTCTACATTACTCTCTTGGCACTTTGGATGTGGGACATACAGCGAGATGTTTGCTGCTTTTACATTTGGCTGTTGGGAGATTTACAGCACAAAGATATCTAGTTGATTTGAAGCAGTTCCGAGAAAGTCTAAACATAATCCTCACTTTTCCCTCCTGGCACTTTCCCTGTAGGAGATACCGCAAGACGTTTCTGTATATTGGGCACAGCGCTCTGCAGGGTGTTAGCAGAGACTTTCCCGGGACAGTGAAACCCTATGTCAAAGACACTGAGAAGAAGCCCCAATGTTCCCTCCAGGCACTTTCAGTGTGGGTGCCTTCTCCACGTGGTTCCTGGTTTCACTGCAGCTCTGAAGAGAATGTTAGCAAAGAGGTAATCGGGACAGTGCAAACAGTACTCAAAGACAGGGAGAGCAAGCTCTACATTACTCTCTTGGCACTTTGGATGTGGGACATACAGCGAGATGTTTGCTGCTTTTACATTTAGCTGTTGGGAGATTTACAGCACAAAGATATCTAGTTGATTTGAAGCAGTTCCGAGAAAGTCTAAGCATAATCCTCACTTTTCCCTCCTGGCACTTTCCCTGTAGGGGATACCGCAAGACGTTTCTGTATATTGGGCACAGCGCTCTGCAGGGTGTTAGCAGAGAGTTTCCCGGGACAGTGAAACCCTATGTCAGAGACACTGAGAAGAAGCCCCAATGTTCCCTCCAGGCACTTTCAGTGTGGGTGCCTTCTCCACGTGGTTCCTGGTTTCACTGCAGCTCTGAAGAGAATGTTAGCAAAGAGGTAATCGGGACAGTGCAAACAGTACTCAAAGACAGGGAGAGCAAGCTCTCTCTTGGCACTTTGGATGTGGGACATACAGCGAGATGTTTGCTGCTTTTACATTTGGCTGTTGGGAGATTTACAGCACAAAGATATCTAGTTGATTTGAAGCAGTTCCGAGAAAGTCTAAGCATAATCCTCACTTTTCCCTCCTGGCACTTTCCCTGTAGGAGATACCGCAAGACGTTTCTGTATATTGGGCACAGCACTCTGCAGGGTGTTAGCAGAGAGTTTCCCGGGACAGTGAAACCCTATGTCAGAGACACTGAGAAGAAGCCCCAATGTTCCCTCCAGGCACTTTCAGTGTGGGTGCCTTCTCCACGTGGTTCCTGGTTTCACTGCAGCTCTGAAGAGAATGTTAGCAAAGAGGTAATCGGGACAGTGCAAACAGTACTCAAAGACAGGGAGAGCAAGCTCTACATTACTCTCTTGGCACTTTGGATGTGGGACATACAGCGAGATGTTTGCTGCTTTTACATTTGGCTGTTGGGAGATTTACAGCACAAAGATATCTAGTTGATTTGAAGCAGTTCCGAGAAAGTCTAAACATAATCCTCACTTTTCCCTCCTGGCACTTTCCCTGTAGGGGATACCGCAAGACGTTTCTGTACATTGGGCACAGCGCTCTGCAGGGTGTTAGCAGAGAGTTTCCCGGGACAGTGAAACCCTATATCGGAGACACTGAGAAGAAGCCCCAATGTTCACTCCAGGCACTTTCAGTGTGGGTGCCTTCTCCACGTGGTTCCTGGTTTCACTGCAGCTCTGAAGAGAATGTTAGCAAAGAGGTAATCGGGACAGTGCAAACAGTACTCAAAGACAGGGAGAGCAAGCTCTCTCTTGGCACTTTGGATGTGGGACATACAGCGAGATGTTTGCTGCTTTTACATTTGGCTGTTGGGAGATTTACAGCACAAAGATATCTAGTTGATTTGAAGCAGTTCCGAGAAAGTCTAAGCATAATCCTCACTTTTCCCTCCTGGCACTTTCCCTGTAGGGGATACCGCAAGACGTTTCTGTATATTGGGCACAGCGCTCTGCAGGGTGTTAGCAGAGAGTTTCCCGGGACAGTGAAACCCTATGTCGGAGACACTGAGAAGAAGCCCCAATGTTCCCTCCAGGCACTTTCAGTGTGGGTGCCTTCTCCACGTGGTTCCTGGTTTCACTGCAGCTCTGAAGAGAATGTTAGCAAAGAGGTAATCGGGACAGTGCAAACAGTACTCAAAGACAGGGAGAGCAAGCTCTCTCTTGGCACTTTGGATGTGGGACATACAGCGAGATGTTTGCTGCTTTTACATTTGGCTGTTGGGAGATTTACAGCACAAAGATATCTAGTTGATTTGAAGCAGTTCCGAGAAAGTCTAAACATAATCCTCACTTTTCCCTCCTGGCACTTTCCCTGTAGGAGATACCGCAAGATGTTTCTGTATATTGGGCACAGCGCTCTGCAGGGTGTTAGCAGAGAGTTTCCCGGGACAGTGAAACCCTATGTCAGAGACACTGAGAAGAAGCCCCAATGTTCCCTCCAGGCACTTTCAGTGTGGGTGCCTTCTCCACGTGGTTCCTGGTTTCACTGCAGCTCTGAAGAGAATGTTAGCAAAGAGGTAATCGGGACAGTGCAAACAGTACTCAAAGACAGGGAGAGCAAGCTCTACATTACTCTCTTGGCACTTTGGATGTGGGACATACAGCGAGATGTTTGCTGCTTTTACATTTGGCTGTTGGGAGATTTACAGCACAAAGATATCTAGTTGATTTGAAGCAGTTCCGAGAAAGTCTAAACATAATCCTCACTTTTCCCTCCTGGCACTTTCCCTGTAGGGGATACCGCAAGATGTTTCTGTACATTGGGCACAGCGCTCTGCAGGGTGTTAGCAGAGAGTTTCCCGGGACAGTGAAACCCTATGTCAGAGACACTGAGAAGAAGCCCCAATATTCCCTCCAGGCACTTTCAGTGTGGGTGCCTTCTCCACGTGGTTCCTGGTTTCACTGCAGCTCTGAAGAGAATGTTAGCAAAGAGGTAATCGGGACAGTGCAAACAGTACTCAAAGACAGGGAGAGCAAGCTCTCTCTTGGCACTTTGGATGTGGGACATACAGCGAGATGTTTGCTGCTTTTACATTTGGCTGTTGGGAGATTTACAGCACAAAGATATCTAGTTGATTTGAAGCAGTTCCGAGAAAGTCTAAACATAATCCTCACTTTTCCCTCCTGGCACTTTCCCTGTAGGAGATACCGCAAGATGTTTCTGTATATTGGGCACAGCGCTCTGCAGGGTGTTAGCAGAGAGTTTCCCGGGACAGTGAAACCCTATGTCAGAGACACTGAGAAGAAGCCCCAATGTTCCCTCCAGGCACTTTCAGTGTGGGTGCCTTCTCCACGTGGTTCCTGGTTTCACTGCAGCTCTGAAGAGAATGTTAGCAAAGAGGTAATCGGGACAGTGCAAACAGTACTCAAAGACAGGGAGAGCAAGCTCTACATTACTCTCTTGGCACTTTGGATGTGGGACATACAGCGAGATGTTTGCTGCTTTTACATTTGGCTGTTGGGAGATTTACAGCACAAAGATATCTAGTTGATTTGAAGCAGTTCCGAGAAAGTCTAAACATAATCCTCACTTTTCCCTCCTGGCACTTTCCCTGTAGGGGATACCGCAAGACGTTTCTGTACATTGGGCACAGCGCTCTGCAGGGTGTTAGCAGAGAGTTTCCCGGGACAGTGAAACCCTATATCGGAGACACTGAGAAGAAGCCCCAATGTTCCCTCCAGGCACTTTCAGTGTGGGTGCCTTCTCCACGTGGTTCCTGGTTTCACTGCAGCTCTGAAGAGAATGTTAGCAAAGAGGTAATCGGGACAGTGCAAACAGTACTCAAAGACAGGGAGAGCAAGCTCTACATTACTCTCTCGGCACTTTGGATGTGGGACATACAGCGAGATGTTTGCTGCTTTTACATTTGGCTGTTGGGAGATTTACAGCACAAAGATATCTAGTTGATTTGAAGCAGTTCCGAGAAAGTCTAAACATAATCCTCACTTTTCCCTCCTGGCACTTTCCCTGTAGGGGATACCGCAAGATGTTTCTGTACATTGGGCACAGCGCTCTGCAGGGTGTTAGCAGAGAGTTTCCCGGGACAGTGAAACCCTATATCGGAGACACTGAGAAGAAGCCCCAATGTTCACTCCAGGCACTTTCAGTGTGGGTGCCTTCTCCACGTGGTTCCTGGTTTCACTGCAGCTCTGAAGAGAATGTTAGCAAAGAGGTAATCGGGACAGTGCAAACAGTACTCAAAGACAGGGAGAGCAAGCTCTCTCTTGGCACTTTGGATGTGGGACATACAGCGAGATGTTTGCTGCTTTTACATTTGGCTGTTGGGAGATTTACAGCACAAAGATATCTAGTTGATTTGAAGCAGTTCCGAGAAAGTCTAAGCATAATCCTCACTTTTCCCTCCTGGCACTTTCCCTGTAGGGGATACCGCAAGACGTTTCTGTATATTGGGCACAGCGCTCTGCAGGGTGTTAGCAGAGAGTTTCCCGGGACAGTGAAACTCTATGTCAGAGACACTGAGAAGAAGCCCCAATGTTCCCTCCAGGCACTTTCAGTGTGGGTGCCTTCTCCACGTGGTTCCTGGTTTCACTGCAGCTCTGAAGAGAATGTTAGCAAAGAGGTAATCGGGACAGTGCAAACAGTACTCAAAGACAGGGAGAGCAAGCTCTACATTACTCTCTTGGCACTTTGGATGTGGGACATACAGCGAGATGTTTGCTGCTTTTACATTTGGCTGTTGGGAGATTTACAGCACAAAGATATCTAGTTGATTTGAAGCAGTTCCGAGAAAGTCTAAACATAATCCTCACTTTTCCCTCCTGGCACTTTCCCTGTAGGAGATACCGCAAGACGTTTCTGTACATTGGGCACAGCGCTCTGCAGGGTGTTAGCAGAGAGTTTCCCGGGACAGTGAAACCCTATATCGGAGACACTGAGAAGAAGCCCCAATGTTCCTTCCAGGCACTTTCAGTGTGGGTGCCTTCTCCACGTGGTTCCTGGTTTCACTGCAGCTCTGAAGAGAATGTTAGCAAAGAGGTAATCGGGACAGTGCAAACAGTACTCAAAGACAGGGAGAGCAAGCTCTCTCTTGGCACTTTGGATGTGGGACATACAGCGAGATGTTTGCTGCTTTTACATTTGGCTGTTGGGAGATTTACAGCACAAAGATATCTAGTTGATTTGAAGCAGTTCCGAGAAAGTCTAAACATAATCCTCACTTTTCCCTCCTGGCACTTTCCCTGTAGGGGATACCGCAAGACGTTTCTGTACATTGGGCACAGCGCTCTGCAGGGTGTTAGCAGAGAGTTTCCCGGGACAGTGAAACCCTATATCGGAGACACTGAGAAGAAGCCCCAATGTTCACTCCAGGCACTTTCAGTGTGGGTGCCTTCTCCACGTGGTTCCTGGTTTCACTGCAGCTCTGAAGAGAATGTTAGCAAAGAGGTAATCGGGACAGTGCAAACAGTACTCAAAGACAGGGAGAGCAAGCTCTCTCTTGGCACTTTGGATGTGGGACATACAGCGAGATGTTTGCTGCTTTTACATTTGGCTGTTGGGAGATTTACAGCACAAAGATATCTAGTTGATTTGAAGCAGTTCCGAGAAAGTCTAAGCATAATCCTCACTTTTCCCTCCTGGCACTTTCCCTGTAGGGGATACCGCAAGACGTTTCTGTATATTGGGCACAGCGCTCTGCAGGGTGTTAGCAGAGAGTTTCCCGGGACAGTGAAACCCTATGTCAGAGACACTGAGAAGAAGCCCCAATGTTCCCTCCAGGCACTTTCAGTGTGGGTGCCTTCTCCACGTGGTTCCTGGTTTCACTGCAGCTCTGAAGAGAATGTTAGCAAAGAGGTAATCGGGACAGTACAAACAGTACTCAAAGACAGGGAGAGCAAGCTCTCTCTTGGCACTTTGGATGTGGGACATACAGCGAGATGTTTGCTGCTTTTACATTTGGCTGTTGGGAGATTTACAGCACAAAGATATCTAGTTGATTTGAAGCAGTTCCGAGAAAGTCTAAACATAATCCTTACTTTTCCCTCCTGGCACTTTCCCTGTAGGAGATACCGCAAGACGTTTCTGTATATTGGGCACAGCGCTCTGCAGGGTGTTAGCAGAGAGTTTCCCGGGACAGTGAAACCCTATGTCAGAGACACTGAGAAGAAGCCCCAATGTTCCCTCCAGGCACTTTCAGTGTGGGTGCCTTCTCCACGTGGTTCCTGGTTTCACTGCAGCTCTGAAGAGAATGTTAGCAAAGAGGTAATCGGGACAGTGCAAACAGTACTCAAAGACAGGGAGAGCAAGCTCTACATTACTCTCTTGGCACTTTGGATGTGGGACATACAGCGAGATGTTTGCTGCTTTTACATTTGGCTGTTGGGAGATTTACAGCACAAAGATATCTAGTTGATTTGAAGCAGTTCCGAGAAAGTCTAAACATAATCCTCACTTTTCCCTCCTGGCACTTTCCCTGTAGGGGATACCGCAAGACGTTTCTGTACATTGGGCACAGCGCTCTGCAGGGTGTTAGCAGAGAGTTTCCCGGGACAGTGAAACCCTATATCGGAGACACTGAGAAGAAGCCCCAATGTTCACTCCAGGCACTTTCAGTGTGGGTGCCTTCTCCACGTGGTTCCTGGTTTCACTGCAGCTCTGAAGAGAATGTTAGCAAAGAGGTAATCGGGACAGTGCAAACAGTACTCAAAGACAGGGAGAGCAAGCTCTCTCTTGGCACTTTGGATGTGGGACATACAGCGAGATGTTTGCTGCTTTTACATTTGGCTGTTGGGAGATTTACAGCACAAAGATATCTAGTTGATTTGAAGCAGTTCCGAGAAAGTCTAAGCATAATCCTCACTTTTCCCTCCTGGCACTTTCCCTGTAGGAGATACCGCAAGACGTTTCTGTATATTGGGCACAGCGCTCTGCAGGGTGTTAGCAGAGAGTTTCCCGGGACAGTGAAACCCTATGTCAGAGACACTGAGAAGAAGCCCCAATGTTCCCTCCAGGCACTTTCAGTGTGGGTGCCTTCTCCACGTGGTTCCTGGTTTCACTGCAGCTCTGAAGAGAATGTTAGCAAAGAGGTAATCGGGACAGTACAAACAGTACTCAAAGACAGGGAGAGCAAGCTCTCTCTTGGCACTTTGGATGTGGGACATACAGCGAGATGTTTGCTGCTTTTACATTTGGCTGTTGGGAGATTTACAGCACAAAGATATCTAGTTGATTTGAAGCAGTTCCGAGAAAGTCTAAACATAATCCTCACTTTTCCCTCCTGGCACTTTCCCTGTAGGGGATACCGCAAGACGTTTCTGTACATTGGGCACAGCGCTCTGCAGGGTGTTAGCAGAGAGTTTCCCGGGACAGTGAAACCCTATATCGGAGACACTGAGAAGAAGCCCCAATGTTCACTCCAGGCACTTTCAGTGTGGGTGCCTTCTCCACGTGGTTCCTGGTTTCACTGCAGCTCTGAAGAGAATGTTAGCAAAGAGGTAATCGGGACAGTGCAAACAGTACTCAAAGACAGGGAGAGCAAGCTCTCTCTTGGCACTTTGGATGTGGGACATACAGCGAGATGTTTGCTGCTTTTACATTTGGCTGTTGGGAGATTTACAGCACAAAGATATCTAGTTGATTTGAAGCAGTTCCGAGAAAGTCTAAGCATAATCCTCACTTTTCCCTCCTGGCACTTTCCCTGTAGGAGATACCGCAAGACGTTTCTGTATATTGGGCACAGCGCTCTGCAGGGTGTTAGCAGAGAGTTTCCCGGGACAGTGAAACCCTATGTCAGAGACACTGAGAAGAAGCCCCAATGTTCCCTCCAGGCACTTTCAGTGTGGGTGCCTTCTCCACGTGGTTCCTGGTTTCACTGCAGCTCTGAAGAGAATGTTAGCAAAGAGGTAATCGGGACAGTACAAACAGTACTCAAAGACAGGGAGAGCAAGCTCTCTCTTGGCACTTTGGATGTGGGACATACAGCGAGATGTTTGCTGCTTTTACATTTGGCTGTTGGGAGATTTACAGCACAAAGATATCTAGTTGATTTGAAGCAGTTCCGAGAAAGTCTAAACATAATCCTCACTTTTCCCTCCTGGCACTTTCCCTGTAGGAGATACCGCAAGACGTTTCTGTATATTGGGCACAGCGCTCTGCAGGGTGTTAGCAGAGACTTTCCCGGGACAGTGAAACCCTATGTCAGAGACACTGAGAAGAAGCCCCAATGTTCCCTCCAGGCACTTTCAGTGTGGGTGCCTTCTCCACGTGGTTCCTGGTTTCACTGCAGCTCTGAAGAGAATGTTAGCAAAGTGGTAATCGGGACAGTGCAAACAGTACTCAAAGACAGGGAGAGCAAGCTCTACATTACTCTCTTGGCACTTTGGATGTGGGACATACAGCGAGATGTTTGCTGCTTTTACATTTGGCTGTTGGGAGATTTACAGCACAAAGATATCTAGTTGATTTGAAGCAGTTCCGAGAAAGTCTAAACATAATCCTCACTTTTCCCTCCTGGCACTTTCCCTGTAGGAGATACCGCAAGACGTTTCTGTATATTGGGCACAGCGCTCTGCAGGGTGTTAGCAGAGAGTTTCCCGGGACAGTGAAACCCTATGTCAGAGACACTGAGAAGAAGCCCCAATGTTCCCTCCAGGCACTTTCAGTGTGGGTGCCTTCTCCACGTGGTTCCTGGTTTCACTGCAGCTCTGAAGAGAATGTTAGCAAAGAGGTAATCGGGACAGTGCAAACAGTACTCAAAGACAGGGAGAGCAAGCTCTACATTACTCTCTTGGCACTTTGGATGTGGGACATACAGCGAGATGTTTGCTGCTTTTACATTTGGCTGTTGGGAGATTTACAGCACAAAGATATCTAGTTGATTTGAAGCAGTTCCGAGAAAGTCTAAACATAATCCTCACTTTTCCCTCCTGGCACTTTCCCTGTAGGAGATACCGCAAGACGTTTCTGTATATTGGGCACAGCGCTCTGCAGGGTGTTAGCAGAGACTTTCCCGGGACAGTGAAACCCTATGTCAAAGACACTGAGAAGAAGCCCCAATGTTCCCTCCAGGCACTTTCAGTGTGGGTGCCTTCTCCACGTGGTTCCTGGTTTCACTGCAGCTCTGAAGAGAATGTTAGCAAAGAGGTAATCGGGACAGTGCAAACAGTACTCAAAGACAGGGAGAGCAAGCTCTACATTACTCTCTCGGCACTTTGGATGTGGGACATACAGCGAGATGTTTGCTGCTTTTACATTTAGCTGTTGGGAGATTTACAGCACAAAGATATCTAGTTGATTTGAAGCAGTTCCGAGAAAGTCTAAGCATAATCCTCACTTTTCCCTCCTTGCACTTTCCCTGTAGGGGATACCGCAAGACGTTTCTGTATATTGGGCACAGCGCTCTGCAGGGTGTTAGCAGAGAGTTTCCCGGGACAGTGAAACCCTATGTCAGAGACACTGAGAAGAAGCCCCAATATTCCCTCCAGGCACTTTCAGTGTGGGTGCCTTCTCCACGTGGTTCCTGGTTTCACTGCAGCTCTGAAGAGAATGTTAGCAAATAGGTAATCGGGACAGTGCAAACAGTACTCAAAGACAGGGAGAGCAAGCTCTCTCTTGGCACTTTGGATGTGGGACATACAGCGAGATGTTTGCTGCTTTTACATTTGGCTGTTGGGAGATTTACAGCACAAAGATATCTAGTTGATTTGAAGCAGTTCCGAGAAAGTCTAAGCATAATCCTCACTTTTCCCTCCTGGCACTTTCCCTGTAGGGGATACCGCAAGACGTTTCTGTATATTGGGCACAGCGCTCTGCAGGGTGTTAGCAGAGAGTTTCCCGGGACAGTGAAACCCTATGTCAGAGACACTGAGAAGAAGCCCCAATGTTCCCTCCAGGCACTTTCAGTGTGGGTGCCTTCTCCACGTGGTTCCTGGTTTCACTGCAGCTCTGAAGAGAATGTTAGCAAAGAGGTAATCGGGACAGTACAAACAGTACTCAAAGACAGGGAGAGCAAGCTCTCTCTTGGCACTTTGGATGTGGGACATACAGCGAGATGTTTGCTGCTTTTACATTTGGCTGTTGGGAGATTTACAGCACAAAGATATCTAGTTGATTTGAAGCAGTTCCGAGAAAGTCTAAACATAATCCTCACTTTTCCCTCCTGGCACTTTCCCTGTAGGAGATACCGCAAGACGTTTCTGTATATTGGGCACAGCGCTCTGCAGGGTGTTAGCAGAGAGTTTCCCGGGACAGTGAAACCCTATGTCAGAGACACTGAGAAGAAGCCCCAATGTTCCCTCCAGGCACTTTCAGTGTGGGTGCCTTCTCCACGTGGTTCCTGGTTTCACTGCAGCTCTGAAGAGAATGTTAGCAAAGAGGTAATCGGGACAGTGCAAACAGTACTCAAAGACAGGGAGAGCAAGCTCTACATTACTCTCTTGGCACTTTGGATGTGGGACATACAGCGAGATGTTTGCTGCTTTTACATTTGGCTGTTGGGAGATTTACAGCACAAAGATATCTAGTTGATTTGAAGCAGTTCCGAGAAAGTCTAAACATAATCCTCACTTTTCCCTCCTGGCACTTTCCCTGTAGGGGATACCGCAAGACGTTTCTGTACATTGGGCACAGCGCTCTGCAGGGTGTTAGCAGAGAGTTTCCCGGGACAGTGAAACCCTATATCGGAGACACTGAGAAGAAGCCCCAATGTTCCCTCCAGGCACTTTCAGTGTGGGTGCCTTCTCCACGTGGTTCCTGGTTTCACTGCAGCTCTGAAGAGAATGTTAGCAAAGAGGTAATCGGGACAGTGCAAACAGTACTCAAAGACAGGGAGAGCAAGCTCTCTCTTGGCACTTTGGATGTGGGACATACAGCGAGATGTTTGCTGCTTTTACATTTGGCTGTTGGGAGATTTACAGCACAAAGATATCTAGTTGATTTGAAGCAGTTCCGAGAAAGTCTAAGCATAATCCTCACTTTTCCCTCCTGGCACTTTCCCTGTAGGGGATACCGCAAGACGTTTCTGTATATTGGGCACAGCGCTCTGCAGGGTGTTAGCAGAGAGTTTCCCGGGACAGTGAAACCCTATGTCAGAGACACTGAGAAGAAGCCCCAATATTCCCTCCAGGCACTTTCAGTGTGGGTGCCTTCTCCACGTGGTTCCTGGTTTCACTGCAGCTCTGAAGAGAATGTTAGCAAAGAGGTAATCGGGACAGTGCAAACAGTACTCAAAGACAGGGAGAGCAAGCTCTCTCTTGGCACTTTGGATGTGGGACATACAGCGAGATGTTTGCTGCTTTTACATTTGGCTGTTGGGAGATTTACAGCACAAAGATATCTAGTTGATTTGAAGCAGTTCCGAGAAAGTCTAAACATAATCCTCACTTTTCCCTCCTGGCACTTTCCCTGTAGGAGATACCGCAAGACGTTTCTGTATATTGGGCACAGCGCTCTGCAGGGTGTTAGCAGAGAGTTTCCCGGGACAGTGAAACCCTATGTCAGAGACACTGAGAAGAAGCCCCAATGTTCCCTCCAGGCACTTTCAGTGTGGGTGCCTTCTCCACGTGGTTCCTGGTTTCACTGCAGCTCTGAAGAGAATGTTAGCAAAGAGGTAATCGGGACAGTGCAAACAGTACTCAAAGACAGGGAGAGCAAGCTCTACATTACTCTCTCGGCACTTTGGATGTGGGACATACAGCGAGATGTTTGCTGCTTTTACATTTAGCTGTTGGGAGATTTACAGCACAAAGATATCTAGTTGATTTGAAGCAGTTCCGAGAAAGTCTAAGCATAATCCTCACTTTTCCCTCCTTGCACTTTCCCTGTAGGGGATACCGCAAGACGTTTCTGTATATTGGGCACAGCGCTCTGCAGGGTGTTAGCAGAGAGTTTCCCGGGACAGTGAAACCCTATGTCAGAGACACTGAGAAGAAGCCCCAATATTCCCTCCAGGCACTTTCAGTGTGGGTGCCTTCTCCACGTGGTTCCTGGTTTCACTGCAGCTCTGAAGAGAATGTTAGCAAAGAGGTAATCGGGACAGTGCAAACAGTACTCAAAGACAGGGAGAGCAAGCTCTCTCTTGGCACTTTGGATGTGGGACATACAGCGAGATGTTTGCTGCTTTTACATTTGGCTGTTGGGAGATTTACAGCACAAAGATATCTAGTTGATTTGAAGCAGTTCCGAGAAAGTCTAAACATAATCCTCACTTTTCCCTCCTGGCACTTTCCCTGTAGGAGATACCGCAAGACGTTTCTGTATATTGGGCACAGCGCTCTGCAGGGTGTTAGCAGAGAGTTTCCCGGGACAGTGAAACCCTATGTCAGAGACACTGAGAAGAAGCCCCAATGTTCCCTCCAGGCACTTTCAGTGTCGGTGCCTTCTCCACGTGGTTCCTGGTTTCACTGCAGCTCTGAAGAGAATGTTAGCAAAGAGGTAATCGGGACAGTGCAAACAGTACTCAAAGACAGGGAGAGCAAGCTCTACATTACTCTCTTGGCACTTTGGATGTGGGACATACAGCGAGATGTTTGCTGCTTTTACATTTGGCTGTTGGGAGATTTACAGCACAAAGATATCTAGTTGATTTGAAGCAGTTCCGAGAAAGTCTAAACATAATCCTCACTTTTCCCTCCTGGCACTTTCCCTGTAGGGGATACCGCAAGACGTTTCTGTACATTGGGCACAGCGCTCTGCAGGGTGTTAGCAGAGAGTTTCCCGGGACAGTGAAACCCTATATCGGAGACAGTGAGAAGAAGCCCCAATGTTCCCTCCAGGCACTTTCAGTGTGGGTGCCTTCTCCACGTGGTTCCTGGTTTCACTGCAGCTCTGAAGAGAATGTTAGCAAAGAGGTAATCGGGACAGTGCAAACAGTACTCAAAGACAGGGAGAGCAAGCTCTCTCTTGGCACTTTGGATGTGGGACATACAGCGAGATGTTTGCTGCTTTTACATTTGGCTGTTGGGAGATTTACAGCACAAAGATATCTAGTTGATTTGAAGCAGTTCCGAGAAAGTCTAAGCATAATCCTCACTTTTCCTTCCTGGCACTTTCCCTGTAGGGGATACCGCAAGACGTTTCTGTATATTGGGCACAGCGCTCTGCAGGGTGTTAGCAGAGAGTTTCCCGGGACAGTGAAACCCTATGTCGGAGACACTGAGAAGAAGCCCCAATGTTCCCTCCAGGCACTTTCAGTGTGGGTGCCTTCTCCACGTGGTTCCTGGTTTCACTGCAGCTCTGAAGAGAATGTTAGCAAAGAGGTAATCGGGACAGTGCAAACAGTACTCAAAGACAGGGAGAGCAAGCTCTACATTACTCTCTTGGCACTTTGGATGTGGGACATACAGCGAGATGTTTGCTGCTTTTACATTTGGCTGTTGGGAGATTTACAGCACAAAGATATCTAGTTGATTTGAAGCAGTTCCGAGAAAGTCTAAGCATAATCCTCACTTTTCCCTCCTGGCACTTTCCCTGTAGGAGATACCGCAAGACGTTTCTGTATATTGGGCACAGCGCTCTGCAGGGTGTTAGCAGAGAGTTTCCCGGGACAGTGAAACCCTATGTCAGAGACACTGAGAAGAAGCCCCAATATTCCCTCCAGGCACTTTCAGTGTGGGTGCCTTCTCCACGTGGTTCCTGGTTTCACTGCAGCTCTGAAGAGAATGTTAGCAAAGAGGTAATCGGGACAGTGCAAACAGTACTCAAAGACAGGGAGAGCAAGCTCTACATTACTCTCTCGGCACTTTGGATGTGGGACATACAGCGAGATGTTTGCTGCTTTTACATTTAGCTGTTGGGAGATTTACAGCACAAAGATATCTAGTTGATTTGAAGCAGTTCCGAGAAAGTCTAAACATAATCCTCACTTTTCCCTCCTGGCACTTTCCCTGTAGGAGATACCGCAAGACGTTTCTGTATATTGGGCACAGCGCTCTGCAGGGTGTTAGCAGAGAGTTTCCCGGGACAGTGAAACCCTATGTCAGAGACACTGAGAAGAAGCCCCAATGTTCCCTCCAGGCACTTTCAGTGTGGGTGCCTTCTCCACGTGGTTCCTGGTTTCACTGCAGCTCTGAAGAGAATGTTAGCAAAGAGGTAATCGGGACAGTGCAAACAGTACTCAAAGACAGGGAGAGCAAGCTCTCTCTTGGCACTTTGGATGTGGGACATACAGCGAGATGTTTGCTGCTTTTACATTTGGCTGTTGGGAGATTTACAGCACAAAGATATCTAGTTGATTTGAAGCAGTTCCGAGAAAGTCTAAACATAATCCTCACTTTTCCCTCCTGGCACTTTCCCTGTAGGGGATACCGCAAGACGTTTCTGTACATTGGGCACAGCGCTCTGCAGGGTGTTAGCAGAGAGTTTCCCGGGACAGTGAAACCCTATATCGGAGACACTGAGAAGAAGCCCCAATGTTCCCTCCAGGCACTTTCAGTGTGGGTGCCTTCTCCACGTGGTTCCTGGTTTCACTGCAGCTCTGAAGAGAATGTTAGCAAAGAGGTAATCGGGACAGTGCAAACAGTACTCAAAGACAGGGAGAGCAAGCTCTCTCTTGGCACTTTGGATGTGGGACATACAGCGAGATGTTTGCTGCTTTTACATTTGGCTGTTGGGAGATTTACAGCACAAAGATATCTAGTTGATTTGAAGCAGTTCCGAGAAAGTCTAAACATAATCCTCACTTTTCCCTCCTGGCACTTTCCCTGTAGGGGATACCGCAAGACGTTTCTGTACATTGGGCACAGCGCTCTGCAGGGTGTTAGCAGAGAGTTTCCCGGGACAGTGAAACCCTATATCGGAGACACTGAGAAGAAGCCCCAATGTTCCCTCCAGGCACTTTCAGTGTGGGTGCCTTCTCCACGTGGTTCCTGGTTTCACTGCAGCTCTGAAGAGAATGTTAGCAAAGAGGTAATCGGGACAGTGCAAACAGTACTCAAAGACAGGGAGAGCAAGCTCTCTCTTGGCACTTTGGATGTGGGACATACAGCGAGATGTTTGCTGCTTTTACATTTGGCTGTTGGGAGATTTACAGCACAAAGATATCTAGTTGATTTGAAGCAGTTCCGAGAAAGTCTAAGCATAATCCTCACTTTTCCCTCCTGGCACTTTCCCTGTAGGGGATACCGCAAGACGTTTCTGTATATTGGGCACAGCGCTCTGCAGGGTGTTAGCAGAGAGTTTCCCGGGACAGTGAAACCCTATGTCGGAGACACTGAGAAGAAGCCCCAATGTTCCCTCCAGGCACTTTCAGTGTGGGTGCCTTCTCCACGTGGTTCCTGGTTTCACTGCAGCTCTGAAGAGAATGTTAGCAAAGAGGTAATCGGGACAGTGCAAACAGTACTCAAAGACAGGGAGAGCAAGCTCTACATTACTCTCTTGGCACTTTGGATGTGGGACATACAGCGAGATGTTTGCTGCTTTTACATTTGGCTGTTGGGAGATTTACAGCACAAAGATATCTAGTTGATTTGAAGCAGTTCCGAGAAAGTCTAAGCATAATCCTCACTTTTCCCTCCTGGCACTTTCCCTGTAGGAGATACCGCAAGACGTTTCTGTATATTGGGCACAGCGCTCTGCAGGGTGTTAGCAGAGAGTTTCCCGGGACAGTGAAACCCTATGTCAGAGACACTGAGAAGAAGCCCCAATATTCCCTCCAGGCACTTTCAGTGTGGGTGCCTTCTCCACGTGGTTCCTGGTTTCACTGCAGCTCTGAAGAGAATGTTAGCAAAGAGGTAATCGGGACAGTACAAACAGTACTCAAAGACAGGGAGAGCAAACTCTCTCTTGGCACTTTGGATGTGGGACATACAGCGAGATGTTTGCTGCTTTTACATTTGGCTGTTGGGAGATTTACAGCACAAAGATATCTAGTTGATTTGAAGCAGTTCCGAGAAAGTCTAAACATAATCCTCACTTTTCCCTCCTGGCACTTTCCCTGTAGGAGATACCGCAAGACGTTTCTGTATATTGGGCACAGCGCTCTGCAGGGTGTTAGCAGAGAGTTTCCCGGGACAGTGAAACCCTATGTCAGAGACACTGAGAAGAAGCCCCAATGTTCCCTCCAGGCACTTTCAGTGTGGGTGCCTTCTCCACGTGGTTCCTGGTTTCACTGCAGCTCTGAAGAGAATGTTAGCAAAGAGGTAATCGGGACAGTGCAAACAGTACTCAAAGACAGGGAGAGCAAGCTCTACATTACTCTCTTGGCACTTTGGATGTGGGACATACAGCGAGATGTTTGCTGCTTTTACATTTGGCTGTTGGGAGATTTACAGCACAAAGATATCTAGTTGATTTGAAGCAGTTCCGAGAAAGTCTAAACATAATCCTCACTTTTCCCTCCTGGCACTTTCCCTGTAGGAGATACCGCAAGACGTTTCTGTATATTGGGCACAGCGCTCTGCAGGGTGTTAGCAGAGACTTTCCCGGGACAGTGAAACCCTATGTCAAAGACACTGAGAAGAAGCCCCAATGTTCCCTCCAGGCACTTTCAGTGTGGGTGCCTTCTCCACGTGGTTCCTGGTTTCACTGCAGCTCTGAAGAGAATGTTAGCAAAGAGGTAATCGGGACAGTGCAAACAGTACTCAAAGACAGGGAGAGCAAGCTCTACATTACTCTCTTGGCACTTTGGATGTGGGACATACAGCGAGATGTTTGCTGCTTTTACATTTAGCTGTTGGGAGATTTACAGCACAAAGATATCTAGTTGATTTGAAGCAGTTCCGAGAAAGTCTAAGCATAATCCTCACTTTTCCCTCCTGGCACTTTCCCTGTAGGGGATACCGCAAGACGTTTCTGTATATTGGGCACAGCGCTCTGCAGGGTGTTAGCAGAGAGTTTCCCGGGACAGTGAAACCCTATGTCAGAGACACTGAGAAGAAGCCCCAATGTTCCCTCCAGGCACTTTCAGTGTGGGTGCCTTCTCCACGTGGTTCCTGGTTTCACTGCAGCTCTGAAGAGAATGTTAGCAAAGAGGTAATCGGGACAGTGCAAACAGTACTCAAAGACAGGGAGAGCAAGCTCTCTCTTGGCACTTTGGATGTGGGACATACAGCGAGATGTTTGCTGCTTTTACATTTGGCTGTTGGGAGATTTACAGCACAAAGATATCTAGTTGATTTGAAGCAGTTCCGAGAAAGTCTAAACATAATCCTCACTTTTCCCTCCTGGCACTTTCCCTGTAGGAGATACCGCAAGACGTTTCTGTATATTGGGCACAGCGCTCTGCAGGGTGTTAGCAGAGAGTTTCCCGGGACAGTGAAACCCTATGTCAGAGACACTGAGAAGAAGCCCCAATGTTCCCTCCAGGCACTTTCAGTGTGGGTGCCTTCTCCACGTGGTTCCTGGTTTCACTGCAGCTCTGAAGAGAATGTTAGCAAAGAGGTAATCGGGACAGTGCAAACAGTACTCAAAGACAGGGAGAGCAAGCTCTACATTACTCTCTTGGCACTTTGGATGTGGGACATACAGCGAGATGTTTGCTGCTTTTACATTTGGCTGTTGGGAGATTTACAGCACAAAGATATCTAGTTGATTTGAAGCAGTTCCGAGAAAGTCTAAACATAATCCTCACTTTTCCCTCCTGGCACTTTCCCTGTAGGGGATACCGCAAGACGTTTCTGTACATTGGGCACAGCGCTCTGCAGGGTGTTAGCAGAGAGTTTCCCGGGACAGTGAAACCCTATATCGGAGACACTGAGAAGAAGCCCCAATGTTCCCTCCAGGCACTTTCAGTGTGGGTGCCTTCTCCACGTGGTTCCTGGTTTCACTGCAGCTCTGAAGAGAATGTTAGCAAAGAGGTAATCGGGACAGTGCAAACAGTACTCAAAGACAGGGAGAGCAAGCTCTACATTACTCTCTTGGCACTTTGGATGTGGGACATACAGCGAGATGTTTGCTGCTTTTACATTTGGCTGTTGGGAGATTTACAGCACAAAGATATCTAGTTGATTTGAAGCAGTTCCGAGAAAGTCTAAACATAATCCTCACTTTTCCCTCCTGGCACTTTCCCTGTAGGGGATACCGCAAGATGTTTCTGTACATTGGGCACAGCGCTCTGCAGGGTGTTAGCAGAGAGTTTCCCGGGACAGTGAAACCCTATGTCAGAGACACTGAGAAGAAGCCCCAATATTCCCTCCAGGCACTTTCAGTGTGGGTGCCTTCTCCACGTGGTTCCTGGTTTCACTGCAGCTCTGAAGAGAATGTTAGCAAAGAGGTAATCGGGACAGTGCAAACAGTACTCAAAGACAGGGAGAGCAAGCTCTCTCTTGGCACTTTGGATGTGGGACATACAGCGAGATGTTTGCTGCTTTTACATTTGGCTGTTGGGAGATTTACAGCACAAAGATATCTAGTTGATTTGAAGCAGTTCCGAGAAAGTCTAAACATAATCCTCACTTTTCCCTCCTGGCACTTTCCCTGTAGGGGATACCGCAAGACGTTTCTGTACATTGGGCACAGCGCTCTGCAGGGTGTTAGCAGAGAGTTTCCCGGGACAGTGAAACCCTTTATCGGAGACACTGAGAAGAAGCCCCAATGTTCCCTCCAGGCACTTTCAGTGTGGGTGCCTTCTCCACGTGGTTCCTGGTTTCACTGCAGCTCTGAAGAGAATGTTAGCAAAGAGGTAATCGGGACAGTGCAAACAGTACTCAAAGACAGGGAGAGCAAGCTCTACATTACTCTCTTGGCACTTTGGATGTGGGACATACAGCGAGATGTTTGCTGCTTTTACATTTGGCTGTTGGGAGATTTACAGCACAAAGATATCTAGTTGATTTGAAGCAGTTCCGAGAAAGTCTAAACATAATCCTCACTTTTCCCTCCTGGCACTTTCCCTGTAGGGGATACCGCAAGATGTTTCTGTACATTGGGCACAGCGCTCTGCAGGGTGTTAGCAGAGAGTTTCCCGGGACAGTGAAACCCTATATCGGAGACACTGAGAAGAAGCCCCAATGTTCACTCCAGGCACTTTCAGTGTGGGTGCCTTCTCCACGTGGTTCCTGGTTTCACTGCAGCTCTGAAGAGAATGTTAGCAAAGAGGTAATCGGGACAGTGCAAACAGTACTCAAAGACAGGGAGAGCAAGCTCTCTCTTGGCACTTTGGATGTGGGACATACAGCGAGATGTTTGCTGCTTTTACATTTGGCTGTTGGGAGATTTACAGCACAAAGATATCTAGTTGATTTGAAGCAGTTCCGAGAAAGTCTAAGCATAATCCTCATTTTCCCTCCTGGCACTTTCCCTGTAGGGGATACCGCAAGACGTTTCTGTATATTGGGCACAGCACTCTGCAGGGTGTTAGCAGAGAGTTTCCCGGGACAGTGAAACTCTATGTCAGAGACACTGAGAAGAAGCCCCAATGTTCCCTCCAGGCACTTTCAGTGTGGGTGCCTTCTCCACGTGGTTCCTGGTTTCACTGCAGCTCTGAAGAGAATGTTAGCAAAGAGGTAATCGGGACAGTGCAAACAGTACTCAAAGACAGGGAGAGCAAGCTCTACATTACTCTCTTGGCACTTTGGATGTGGGACATACAGCGAGATGTTTGCTGCTTTTACATTTGGCTGTTGGGAGATTTACAGCACAAAGATATCTAGTTGATTTGAAGCAGTTCCGAGAAAGTCTAAACATAATCCTCACTTTTCCCTCCTGGCACTTTCCCTGTAGGGGATACCGCAAGACGTTTCTGTACATTGGGCACAGCGCTCTGCAGGGTGTTAGCAGAGAGTTTCCCGGGACAGTGAAACCCTATATCGGAGACACTGAGAAGAAGCCCCAATGTTCACTCCAGGCACTTTCAGTGTGGGTGCCTTCTCCACGTGGTTCCTGGTTTCACTGCAGCTCTGAAGAGAATGTTAGCAAAGAGGTAATCGGGACAGTGCAAACAGTACTCAAAGACAGGGAGAGCAAGCTCTCTCTTGGCACTTTGGATGTGGGACATACAGCGAGATGTTTGCTGCTTTTACATTTGGCTGTTGGGAGATTTACAGCACAAAGATATCTAGTTGATTTGAAGCAGTTCCGAGAAAGTCTAAGCATAATCCTCACTTTTCCCTCCTGGCACTTTCCCTGTAGGGGATACCGCAAGACGTTTCTGTATATTGGGCACAGCGCTCTGCAGGGTGTTAGCAGAGAGTTTCCCGGGACAGTGAAACCCTATGTCAGAGACACTGAGAAGAAGCCCCAATGTTCCCTCCAGGCACTTTCAGTGTGGGTGCCTTCTCCACGTGGTTCCTGGTTTCACTGCAGCTCTGAAGAGAATGTTAGCAAAGAGGTAATCGGGACAGTACAAACAGTACTCAAAGACAGGGAGAGCAAGCTCTCTCTTGGCACTTTGGATGTGGGACATACAGCGAGATGTTTGCTGCTTTTACATTTGGCTGTTGGGAGATTTACAGCACAAAGATATCTAGTTGATTTGAAGCAGTTCCGAGAAAGTCTAAACATAATCCTCACTTTTCCCTCCTGGCACTTTCCCTGTAGGAGATACCGCAAGACGTTTCTGTATATTGGGCACAGCGCTCTGCAGGGTGTTAGCAGAGAGTTTCCCGGGACAGTGAAACCCTATGTCAGAGACACTGAGAAGAAGCCCCAATGTTCCCTCCAGGCACTTTCAGTGTGGGTGCCTTCTCCACGTGGTTCCTGGTTTCACTGCAGCTCTGAAGAGAATGTTAGCAAAGAGGTAATCGGGACAGTGCAAACAGTACTCAAAGACAGGGAGAGCAAGCTCTACATTACTCTCTTGGCACTTTGGATGTGGGACATACAGCGAGATGTTTGCTGCTTTTACATTTGGCTGTTGGGAGATTTACAGCACAAAGATATCTAGTTGATTTGAAGCAGTTCCGAGAAAGTCTAAACATAATCCTCACTTTTCCCTCCTGGCACTTTCCCTGTAGGGGATACCGCAAGACGTTTCTGTACATTGGGCACAGCGCTCTGCAGGGTGTTAGCAGAGAGTTTCCCGGGACAGTGAAACCCTATATCGGAGACACTGAGAAGAAGCCCCAATGTTCACTCCAGGCACTTTCAGTGTGGGTGCCTTCTCCACGTGGTTCCTGGTTTCACTGCAGCTCTGAAGAGAATGTTAGCAAAGAGGTAATCGGGACAGTGCAAACAGTACTCAAAGACAGGGAGAGCAAGCTCTCTCTTGGCACTTTGGATGTGGGACATACAGCGAGATGTTTGCTGCTTTTACATTTGGCTGTTGGGAGATTTACAGCACAAAGATATCTAGTTGATTTGAAGCAGTTCCGAGAAAGTCTAAGCATAATCCTCACTTTTCCCTCCTGGCACTTTCCCTGTAGGAGATACCGCAAGACGTTTCTGTATATTGGGCACAGCGCTCTGCAGGGTGTTAGCAGAGAGTTTCCCGGGACAGTGAAACCCTATGTCAGAGACACTGAGAAGAAGCCCCAATGTTCCCTCCAGGCACTTTCAGTGTGGGTGCCTTCTCCACGTGGTTCCTGGTTTCACTGCAGCTCTGAAGAGAATGTTAGCAAAGAGGTAATCGGGACAGTACAAACAGTACTCAAAGACAGGGAGAGCAAGCTCTCTCTTGGCACTTTGGATGTGGGACATACAGCGAGATGTTTGCTGCTTTTACATTTGGCTGTTGGGAGATTTACAGCACAAAGATATCTAGTTGATTTGAAGCAGTTCCGAGAAAGTCTAAACATAATCCTCACTTTTCCCTCCTGGCACTTTCCCTGTAGGAGATACCGCAAGACGTTTCTGTATATTGGGCACAGCGCTCTGCAGGGTGTTAGCAGAGACTTTCCCGGGACAGTGAAACCCTATGTCAGAGACACTGAGAAGAAGCCCCAATGTTCCCTCCAGGCACTTTCAGTGTGGGTGCCTTCTCCACGTGGTTCCTGGTTTCACTGCAGCTCTGAAGAGAATGTTAGCAAAGTGGTAATCGGGACAGTGCAAACAGTACTCAAAGACAGGGAGAGCAAGCTCTACATTACTCTCTTGGCACTTTGGATGTGGGACATACAGCGAGATGTTTGCTGCTTTTACATTTGGCTGTTGGGAGATTTACAGCACAAAGATATCTAGTTGATTTGAAGCAGTTCCGAGAAAGTCTAAACATAATCCTCACTTTTCCCTCCTGGCACTTTCCCTGTAGGAGATACCGCAAGACGTTTCTGTATATTGGGCACAGCGCTCTGCAGGGTGTTAGCAGAGAGTTTCCCGGGACAGTGAAACCCTATGTCAGAGACACTGAGAAGAAGCCCCAATGTTCCCTCCAGGCACTTTCAGTGTGGGTGCCTTCTCCACGTGGTTCCTGGTTTCACTGCAGCTCTGAAGAGAATGTTAGCAAAGAGGTAATTGGGACAGTGCAAACAGTACTCAAAGACAGGGAGAGCAAGCTCTACATTACTCCCTTGGCACTTTGGATGTGGGACATACAGCGAGATGTTTGCTGCTTTTACATTTGGCTGTTGGGAGATTTACAGCACAAAGATATCTAGTTGATTTGAAGCAGTTCCGAGAAAGTCTAAACATAATCCTCACTTTTCCCTCCTGGCACTTTCCCTGTAGGGGATACCGCAAGACGTTTCTGTACATTGGGCACAGCGCTCTGCAGGGTGTTAGCAGAGAGTTTCCCGGGACAGTGAAACCCTATGTCAGAGACACTGAGAAGAAGCCCCAATGTTCCCTCCAGGCACTTTCAGTGTGGGTGCCTTCTCCACGTGGTTCCTGGTTTCACTGCAGCTCTGAAGAGAATGTTAGCAAAGAGGTAATCGGGACAGTGCAAACAGTACTCAAAGACAGGGAGAGCAAGCTCTCTCTTGGCACTTTGGATGTGGGACATACAGCGAGATGTTTGCTGCTTTTACATTTGGCTGTTGGGAGATTTACAGCACAAAGATATCTAGTTGATTTGAAGCAGTTCCGAGAAAGTCTAAACATAATCCTCACTTTTCCCTCCTGGCACTTTCCCTGTAGGAGATACCGCAAGACGTTTCTGTATATTGGGCACAGCGCTCTGCAGGGTGTTAGCAGAGAGTTTCCCGGGACAGTGAAACCCTATGTCAGAGACACTGAGAAGAAGCCCCAATGTTCCCTCCAGGCACTTTCAGTGTGGGTGCCTTCTCCACGTGGTTCCTGGTTTCACTGCAGCTCTGAAGAGAATGTTAGCAAAGAGGTAATCGGGACAGTGCAAACAGTACTCAAAGACAGGGAGAGCAAGCTCTACATTACTCTCTTGGCACTTTGGATGTGGGACATACAGCGAGATGTTTGCTGCTTTTACATTTGGCTGTTGGGAGATTTACAGCACAAAGATATCTAGTTGATTTGAAGCAGTTCCGAGAAAGTCTAAACATAATCCTCACTTTTCCCTCCTGGCACTTTCCCTGTAGGGGATACCGCAAGACGTTTCTGTACATTGGGCACAGCGCTCTGCAGGGTGTTAGCAGAGAGTTTCCCGGGACAGTGAAACCCTATATCGGAGACACTGAGAAGAAGCCCCAATGTTCCCTCCAGGCACTTTCAGTGTGGGTGCCTTCTCCACGTGGTTCCTGGTTTCACTGCAGCTCTGAAGAGAATGTTAGCAAAGAGGTAATCAGGACAGTGCAAACAGTACTCAAAGACAGGGAGAACAAGCTCTACATTACTCTCTTGGCACTTTGGATGTGGGACATACAGCGAGATGTTTGCTGCTTTTACATTTGGCTGTTGGGAGATTTACAGCACAAAGATATCTAGTTGATTTGAAGCAGTTCCGAGAAAGTCTAAGCATAATCCTCACTTTTCCCTCCTGGCACTTTCCCTGTAGGGGATACCGCAAGACGTTTCTGTACATTGGGCACAGCGCTCTGCAGGGTGTTAGCAGAGAGTTTCCCGGGACAGTGAAACCCTATGTCAGAGACACTGAGAAGAAGCCCCAATGTTCCTTCCAGGCACTTTCAGTGTGGGTGCCTTCTCCACGTGGTTCCTGGTTTCACTGCAGCTCTGAAGAGAATGTTAGCAAAGAGGTAATCGGGACAGTGCAAACAGTACTCAAAGACAGGGAGAGCAAGCTCTCTCTTGGCACTTTGGATGTGGGACATACAGCGAGATGTTTGCTGCTTTTACATTTGGCTGTTGGGAGATTTACAGCACAAAGATACCTAGTTGATTTGAAGCAGTTCCGAGAAAGTCTAAACATAATCCTCACTTTTCCCTCCTGGCACTTTCCCTGTAGGAGATACCGCAAGACGTTTCTGTATATTGGGCACAGCGCTCTGCAGGGTGTTAGCAGAGAGTTTCCCGGGACAGTGAAACCCTATGTCAGAGACACTGAGAAGAAGCCCCAATGTTCCCTCCAGGCACTTTCAGTGTGGGTGCCTTCTCCACGTGGTTCCTGGTTTCACTGCAGCTCTGAAGAGAATGTTAGCAAAGAGGTAATCGGGACAGTGCAAACAGTACTCAAAGACAGGGAGAGCAAGCTCTACATTACTCTCTTGGCACTTTGGATGTGGGACATACAGCGAGATGTTTGCTGCTTTTACATTTGGCTGTTGGGAGATTTACAGCACAAAGATATCTAGTTGATTTGAAGCAGTTCCGAGAAAGTCTAAACATAATCCTCACTTTTCCCTCCTGGCACTTTCCCTGTAGGGGATACCGCAAGACGTTTCTGTACATTGGGCACAGCGCTCTACAGGGTGTTAGCAGAGAGTTTCCCGGGACAGTGAAACCCTATATCGGAGACACTGAGAAGAAGCCCCAATGTTCACTCCAGGCACTTTCAGTGTGGGTGCCTTCTCCACGTGGTTCCTGGTTTCACTGCAGCTCTGAAGAGAATGTTAGCAAAGAGGTAATCGGGACAGTGCAAACAGTACTCAAAGACAGGGAGAGCAAGCTCTCTCTTGGCACTTTGGATGTGGGACATACAGCGAGATGTTTGCTGCTTTTACATTTGCCTGTTGGGAGATTTACAGCACAAAGATATCTAGTTGATTTGAAGCAGTTCCGAGAAAGTCTAAACATAATCCTCACTTTTCCCTCCTGGCACTTTCCATGTGGGAGATATAGGAGGATGTATATTGGTTTTGAGGACAACTCAATGGACAGTGTAGGGAGAAAAGTTCCTGGCTCCTTGAATGCCGTTTCTGGAGAAACTGCGATCAATGTGGGAGATATGTCAAGATGTGTGTTGGTTTTGAGGACAGCTTTCTGGAGTGTCTTAGCAAAGAGGTCACACGGATAATCAGAGCAATTCTCAGAGACACTGAGACCAAGCTCCACAATTCCTCCTGGCACTTTCCCTGTAGGAGATACCGCAAGACGTTTCTGTATATTGGGCACAGCGCTCTGCAGGGTGTTAGCAGAGAGTTTCCCGGGACAGTGAAACCCTATGTCAGAGACACTGAGAAGAAGCCCCAATGTTCCCTCCAGGCACTTTCAGTGTCGGTGCCTTCTCCACGTGGTTCCTGGTTTCACTGCAGCTCTGAAGAGAATGTTAGCAAAGAGGTAATCGGGACAGTGCAAACAGTACTCAAAGACAGGGAGAGCAAGCTCTACATTACTCTCTTGGCACTTTGGATGTGGGACATACAGCGAGATGTTTGCTGCTTTTACATTTAGCTGTTGGGAGATTTACAGCACAAAGATATCTAGTTGATTTGAAGCAGTTCCGAGAAAGTCTAAGCATAATCCTCACTTTTCCCTCCTGGCACTTTCCCTGTAGGGGATACCGCAAGACGTTTCTGTACATTGGGCACAGCGCTCTGCAGGGTGTTAGCAGAGAGTTTCCCGGGACAGTGAAACCCTATGTCAGAGACACTGAGAAGAAGCCCCAATGTTCCTTCCAGGCACTTTCAGTGTGGGTGCCTTCTCCACGTGGTTCCTGGTTTCACTGCAGCTCTGAAGAGAATGTTAGCAAAGAGGTAATCGGGACAGTGCAAACAGTACTCAAAGACAGGGAGAGCAAGCTCTCTCTTGGCACTTTGGATGTGGGACATACAGCGAGATGTTTGCTGCTTTTACATTTGGCTGTTGGGAGATTTACAGCACAAAGATATCTAGTTGATTTGAAGCAGTTCCGAGAAAGTCTAAACATAATCCTCACTTTTCCCTCCTGGCACTTTCCCTGTAGGAGATACCGCAAGACGTTTCTGTATATTGGGCACAGCGCTCTGCAGGGTGTTAGCAGAGAGTTTCCCGGGACAGTGAAACCCTATGTCAGAGACACTGAGAAGAAGCCCCAATGTTCCCTCCAGGCACTTTCAGTGTGGGTGCCTTCTCCACGTGGTTCCTGGTTTCACTGCAGCTCTGAAGAGAATGTTAGCAAAGAGGTAATCGGGACAGTGCAAACAGTACTCAAAGACAGGGAGAGCAAGCTCTACATTACTCTCTTGGCACTTTGGATGTGGGACATACAGCGAGATGTTTGCTGCTTTTACATTTGGCTGTTGGGAGATTTACAGCACAAAGATATCTAGTTGATTTGAAGCAGTTCCGAGAAAGTCTATGCATAATCCTCACTTTTCCCTCCTGGCACTTTCCCTGTAGGGGATACTGCAAGACGTTTCTGTACATTGGGCACAGCGCTCTGCAGGGTGTTAGCAGAGAGTTTCCCGGGACAGTGAAACCCTATATCGGAGACACTGAGAAGAAGCCCCAATGTTCCCTCCAGGCACTTTCAGTGTGGGTGCCTTCTCCACGTGGTTCCTGGTTTCACTGCAGCTCTGAAGAGAATGTTAGCAAAGAGGTAATCGGGACAGTGCAAACAGTACTCAAAGACAGGGAGAGCAAGCTCTCTCTTGGCACTTTGGATGTGGGACATACAGCGAGATGTTTGCTGCTTTTACATTTGGCTGTTGGGAGATTTACAGCACAAAGATATCTAGTTGATTTGAAGCAGTTCCGAGAAAGTCTAAGCATAATCCTCACTTTTCCCTCCTGGCACTTTCCCTGTAGGGGATACCGCAAGACGTTTCTGTATATTGGGCACAGCGCTCTGCAGGGTGTTAGCAGAGAGTTTCCCGGGACAGTGAAACCCTATGTCAGAGACACTGAGAAGAAGCCCCAATGTTCCCTCCAGGCACTTTCAGTGTGGGTGCCTTCTCCACGTGGTTCCTGGTTTCACTGCAGCTCTGAAGAGAATGTTAGCAAAGAGGTAATCGGGACAGTGCAAACAGTACTCAAAGACAGGGAGAGCAAGCTCTACATTACTCTCTTGGCACTTTGGATGTGGGACATACAGCGAGATGTTTGCTGCTTTTACATTTGGCTGTTGGGAGATTTACAGCACAAAGATATCTAGTTGATTTGAAGCAGTTCCGAGAAAGTCTAAGCATAATCCTCACTTTTCCCTCCTGGCACTTTCCCTGTAGGAGATACCGCAAGACGTTTCTGTATATTGGGCACAGCGCTCTGCAGGGTGTTAGCAGAGAGTTTCCCGGGACAGTGAAACCCTATGTCAGAGACACTGAGAAGAAGCCCCAATGTTCCCTCCAGGCACTTTCAGTGTGGGTGCCTTCTCCACGTGGTTCCTGGTTTCACTGCAGCTCTGAAGAGAATGTTAGCAAAGAGGTAATCGGGACAGTGCAAACAGTACTCAAAGACAGGGAGAGCAAGCTCTCTCTTGGCACTTTGGATGTGGGACATACAGCGAGATGTTTGCTGCTTTTACATTTGGCTGTTGGGAGATTTACAGCACAGATATCTAGTTGATTTGAAGCAGTTCCGAGAAAGTCTAAACATAATCCTCACTTTTCCCTCCTGGCACTTTCCATGTGGGAGATATAGGAGGATGTATATTGGTTTTGAGGACAACTCAATGGACAGTGTCGGGAGAAAAGGTCCTGGCTCCTTGAATGCCGTTTCTGGAGACACTGCGATCAATGTGGGAGATATGTCAAGATGTGTGTTGGTTTTGAGGACAGCTTTCTGGAGTGTCTTAGCAAAGAGGTCACACGGATAATCAGAGCAATTCTCAGAGACACTGAGACCAAGCTCCACAATTCCTCCTGGCACTTTCCCTGTAGGAGATACCGCAAGACGTTTCTGTATATTGGGCACAGCGCTCTGCAGGGTGTTAGCAGAGAGTTTCCCGGGACAGTGAAACCCTATGTCAGAGACAGTGAGAAGAAGCCCCAATGTTCCCTCCAGGCACTTTCAGTGTGGGTGCCTTCTCCACGTGGTTCCTGGTTTCACTGCAGCTCTGAAGAGAATGTTAGCAAAGAGGTAATCGGGACAGTGCAAACAGTACTCAAAGACAGGGAGAGCAAGCTCTACATTACTCTCTCGGCACTTTGGATGTGGGACATACAGCGAGATGTTTGCTGCTTTTACATTTGGCTGTTGGGAGATTTACAGCACAAAGATATCTAGTTGATTTGAAGCAGTTCCGAGAAAGTCTAAGCATAATCCTCACTTTTCCCTCCTGGCACTTTCACTGTAGGGGATACCGCAAGACGTTTCTGTATATTGGGCACAGCGCTCTGCAGGGTGTTAGCAGAGAGTTTCCCGGGACAGTGAAACCCTATGTCAGAGACACTGAGAAGAAGCCCCAATGTTCCCTCCAGGCACTTTCAGTGTGGGTGCCTTCTCCACGTGGTTCCTGGTTTCACTGCAGCTCTGAAGAGAATGTTAGCAAAGAGGTAATCGGGACAGTGCAAACAGTACTCAAAGACAGGGAGAGCAAGCTCTCTCTTGGCACTTTGGATGTGGGACATACAGCGAGATGTTTGCTGCTTTTACATTTGGCTGTTGGGAGATTTACAGCACAAAGATATCTAGTTGATTTGAAGCAGTTCCGAGAAAGTCTAAACATAATCCTCACTTTTCCCTCCTGGCACTTTCCCTGTAGGAGTTACCGCAAGACGTTTCTGTATATTGGGCACAGCGCTCTGCAGGGTGTTAGCAGAGAGTTTCCCGGGACAGTGAAACCCTATGTCAGAGACACTGAGAAGAAGCCCCAATGTTCCCTCCAGGCACTTTCAGTGTGGGTGCCTTCTCCACGTGGTTCCTGGTTTCACTGCAGCTCTGAAGAGAATGTTAGCAAAGAGGTAATTGGGACAGTGCAAACAGTACTCAAAGACAGGGAGAGCAAGCTCTACATTACTCTCTTGGCACTTTGGATGTGGGACATACAGCGAGATGTTTGCTGCTTTTACATTTGGCTGTTGGGAGATTTACAGCACAAAGATATCTAGTTGATTTGAAGCAGTTCCGAGAAAGTCTAAACATAATCCTCACTTTTCCCTCCTGGCACTTTCCCTGTAGGGGATACCGCAAGACGTTTCTGTACATTGGGCACAGCGCTCTGCAGGGTGTTAGCAGAGAGTTTCCCGGGACAGTGAAACCCTATATCGGAGACACTGAGAAGAAGCCCCAATGTTCACTCCAGGCACTTTCAGTGTGGGTGCCTTCTCCACGTGGTTCCTGGTTTCACTGCAGCTCTGAAGAGAATGTTAGCAAAGAGGTAATCGGGACAGTGCAAACAGTACTCAAAGACAGGGAGAGCAAGCTCTCTCTTGGCACTTTGGATGTGGGACATACAGCGAGATGTTTGCTGCTTTTACATTTGGCTGTTGGGAGATTTACAGCACAAAGATATCTAGTTGATTTGAAGCAGTTCCGAGAAAGTCTAAGCATAATCCTCACTTTTCCCTCCTGGCACTTTCCCTGTAGGGGATACCGCAAGACGTTTCTGTATATTGGGCACAGCGCTCTGCAGGGTGTTAGCAGAGAGTTTCCCGGGACAGTGAAACCCTATGTCAGAGACACTGAGAAGAAACCCCAATGTTCCTTCCAGGCACTTTCAGTGTGGGTGCCTTCTCCACGTGGTTCCTGGTTTCACTGCAGCTCTGAAGAGAATGTTAGCAAAGAGGTAATCGGGACAGTGCAAACAGTACTCAAAGACAGGGAGAGCAAGCTCTCTCTTGGCACTT
Source organism: Chroicocephalus ridibundus (assembly GCF_963924245.1). Classification (NCBI taxonomy): domain Eukaryota; kingdom Metazoa; phylum Chordata; class Aves; order Charadriiformes; family Laridae; genus Chroicocephalus; species Chroicocephalus ridibundus. Next base: position 395,174 of record NW_026961370.1, on the reverse strand, counting down.
TGGATGTGGGACATACAGCGAGATGTTTGCTGCTTTTACATTTGGCTGTTGGGAGATTTACAGCACAAAGATATCTAGTTGATTTGAAGCAGTTCCGAGAAAGTCTAAACATAATCCTCACTTTTCCCTCCTGGCACTTTCCCTGTAGGAGATACCGCAAGACGTTTCTGTATATTGGGCACAGCGCTCTGCAGGGTGTTAGCAGAGAGTTTCCCGGGACAGTGAAACCCTATGTCAAAGACACTGAGAAGAAGCCCCAATGTTCCCTCCAGGCACTTTCAGTGTGGGTGCCTTCTCCACGTGGTTCCTGGTTTCACTGCAGCTCTGAAGAGAATGTTAGCAAAGAGGTAATCGGGACAGTGCAAACAGTACTCAAAGACAGGGAGAGCAAGCTCTACATTACTCTCTCGGCACTTTGGATGTGGGACATACAGCGAGATGTTTGCTGCTTTTACATTTGGCTGTTGGGAGATTTACAGCACAAAGATATCTAGTTGATTTGAAGCAGTTCCGAGAAAGTCTAAGCATAATCCTCACTTTTCCCTCCTGGCACTTTCCCTGTAGGGGATACCGCAAGACGTTTCTGTATATTGGGCACAGCGCTCTGCAGGGTGTTAGCAGAGAGTTTCCCGGGACAGTGAAACCCTATGTCAGAGACACTGAGAAGAAGCCCCAATGTTCCTTCCAGGCACTTTCAGTGTGGGTGCCTTCTCCACGTGGTTCCTGGTTTCACTGCAGCTCTGAAGAGAATGTTAGCAAAGAGGTAATCGGGACAGTGCAAACAGTACTCAAAGACAGGGAGAGCAAGCTCTCTCTTGGCACTTTGGATGTGGGACATACAGCGAGATGTTTGCTGCTTTTACATTTGGCTGTTGGGAGATTTACAGCACAAAGATATCTAGTTGATTTGAAGCAGTTCCGAGAAAGTCTAAACATAATCCTCACTTTTCCCTCCTGGCACTTTCCCTGTAGGGGATACCGCAAGACGTTTCTGTACATTGGGCACAGCGCTCTGCAGGGTGTTAGCAGAGAGTTTCCCGGGACAGTGAAACCCTATATCGGAGACACTGAGAAGAAGCCCCAATGTTCACTCCAGGCACTTTCAGTGTGGGTGCCTTCTCCACGTGGTTCCTGGTTTCACTGCAGCTCTGAAGAGAATGTTAGCAAAGAGGTAATCGGGACAGTGCAAACAGTACTCAAAGACAGGGAGAGCAAGCTCTCTCTTGGCACTTTGGATGTGGGACATACAGCGAGATGTTTGCTGCTTTTACATTTGGCTGTTGGGAGATTTACAGCACAAAGATATCTAGTTGATTTGAAGCAGTTCCGAGAAAGTCTAAGCATAATCCTCACTTTTCCCTCCTGGCACTTTCCCTGTAGGGGATACCGCAAGACGTTTCTGTATATTGGGCACAGCGCTCTGCAGGGTGTTAGCAGAGAGTTTCCCGGGACAGTGAAACCCTATGTCAGAGACACTGAGAAGAAGCCCCAATGTTCCTTCCAGGCACTTTCAGTGTGGGTGCCTTCTCCACGTGGTTCCTGGTTTCACTGCAGCTCTGAAGAGAATGTTAGCAAAGAGGTAATCGGGACAGTGCAAACAGTACTCAAAGACAGGGAGAGCAAGCTCTCTCTTGGCACTTTGGATGTGGGACATACAGCGAGATGTTTGCTGCTTTTACATTTGGCTGTTGGGAGATTTACAGCACAAAGATATCTAGTTGATTTGAAGCAGTTCCGAGAAAGTCTAAACATAATCCTCACTTTTCCCTCCTGGCACTTTCCCTGTAGGAGATACCGCAAGACGTTTCTGTATATTGGGCACAGCGCTCTGCAGGGTGTTAGCAGAGAGTTTCCCGGGACAGTGAAACCCTATGTCAGAGACACTGAGAAGAAGCCCCAATGTTCCCTCCAGGCACTTTCAGTGTGGGTGCCTTCTCCACGTGGTTCCTGGTTTCACTGCAGCTCTGAAGAGAATGTTAGCAAAGAGGTAATCGGGACAGTGCAAACAGTACTCAAAGACAGGGAGAGCAAGCTCTCTCTTGGCACTTTGGATGTGGGACATACAGCGAGATGTTTGCTGCTTTTACATTTGGCTGTTGGGAGATTTACAGCACAAAGATATCTAGTTGATTTGAAGCAGTTCCGAGAAAGTCTAAACATAATCCTCACTTTTCCCTCCTGGCACTTTCCCTGTAGGAGATACCGCAAGACGTTTCTGTATATTGGGCACAGCGCTCTGCAGGGTGTTAGCAGAGAGTTTCCCGGGACAGTGAAACCCTATGTCAGAGACACTGAGAAGAAGCCCCAATGTTCCTTCCAGGCACTTTCAGTGTGGGTGCCTTCTCCACGTGGTTCCTGGTTTCACTGCAGCTCTGAAGAGAATGTTAGCAAAGAGGTAATCGGGACAGTGCAAACAGTACTCAAAGACAGGGAGAGCAAGCTCTCTCTTGGCACTTTGGATGTGGGACATACAGCGAGATGTTTGCTGCTTTTACATTTGGCTGTTGGGAGATTTACAGCACAAAGATATCTAGTTGATTTGAAGCAGTTCCGAGAAAGTCTAAGCATAATCCTCACTTTTCCCTCCTGGCACTTTCCCTGTAGGGGATACCGCAAGACGTTTCTGTATATTGGGCACAGCGCTCTGCAGGGTGTTAGCAGAGAGTTTCCCGGGACAGTGAAACCCTATGTCAGAGACACTGAGAAGAAGCCCCAATGTTCCCTCCAGGCACTTTCAGTGTGGGTGCCTTCTCCACGTGGTTCCTGGTTTCACTGCAGCTCTGAAGAGAATGTTAGCAAAGAGGTAATCGGGACAGTGCAAACAGTACTCAAAGACAGGGAGAGCAAGCTCTCTCTTGGCACTTTGGATGTGGGACATACAGCGAGATGTTTGCTGCTTTTACATTTGGCTGTTGGGAGATTTACAGCACAAAGATATCTAGTTGATTTGAAGCAGTTCCGAGAAAGTCTAAACATAATCCTCACTTTTCCCTCCTGGCACTTTCCCTGTAGAGGATACCGCAAGACGTTTCTGTACATTGGGCACAGCGCTCTGCAGGGTGTTAGCAGAGAGTTTCCCGGGACAGTGAAACCCTATATCGGAGACACTGAGAAGAAGCCCCAATGTTCACTCCAGGCACTTTCAGTGTGGGTGCCTTCTCCACGTGGTTCCTGGTTTCACTGCAGCTCTGAAGAGAATGTTAGCAAAGAGGTAATCGGGACAGTGCAAACAGTACTCAAAGACAGGGAGAGCAAGCTCTCTCTTGGCACTTTGGATGTGGGACATACAGCGAGATGTTTGCTGCTTTTACATTTGGCTGTTGGGAGATTTACAGCACAAAGATATCTAGTTGATTTGAAGCAGTTCCGAGAAAGTCTAAGCATAATCCTCACTTTTCCCTCCTGGCACTTTCCCTGTAGGGGATACCGCAAGACGTTTCTGTATATTGGGCACAGCGCTCTGCAGGGTGTTAGCAGAGAGTTTCCCGGGACAGTGAAACCCTATGTCGGAGACACTGAGAAAAGCCCCAATGTTCCTTCCAGGCACTTTCAGTGTGGGTGCCTTCTCCACGTGGTTCCTGGTTTCACTGCAGCTCTGAAGAGAATGTTAGCAAAGAGGTAATCGGGACAGTGCAAACAGTACTCAAAGACAGGGAGAGCAAGCTCTCTCTTGGCACTTTGGATGTGGGACATACAGCGAGATGTTTGCTGCTTTTACATTTGGCTGTTGGGAGATTTACAGCACAAAGATATCTAGTTGATTTGAAGCAGTTCCGAGAAAGTCTAAGCATAATCCTCACTTTTCCCTCCTGGCACTTTCCCTGTAGGGGATACCGCAAGACGTTTCTGTATATTGGGCACAGCGCTCTGCAGGGTGTTAGCAGAGAGTTTCCCGGGACAGTGAAACCCTATGTCAGAGACACTGAGAAGAAGCCCCAATGTTCCCTCCAGGCACTTTCAGTGTGGGTGCCTTCTCCACGTGGTTCCTGGTTTCACTGCAGCTCTGAAGAGAATGTTAGCAAAGAGGTAATCGGGACAGTGCAAACAGTACTCAAAGACAGGGAGAGCAAGCTCTCTCTTGGCACTTTGGATGTGGGACATACAGCGAGATGTTTGCTGCTTTTACATTTGGCTGTTGGGAGATTTACAGCACAAAGATATCTAGTTGATTTGAAGCAGTTCCGAGAAAGTCTAAACATAATCCTCACTTTTCCCTCCTGGCACTTTCCCTGTAGAGGATACCGCAAGACGTTTCTGTACATTGGGCACAGCGCTCTGCAGGGTGTTAGCAGAGAGTTTCCCGGGACAGTGAAACCCTATATCGGAGACACTGAGAAGAAGCCCCAATGTTCACTCCAGGCACTTTCAGTGTGGGTGCCTTCTCCACGTGGTTCCTGGTTTCACTGCAGCTCTGAAGAGAATGTTAGCAAAGAGGTAATCGGGACAGTGCAAACAGTACTCAAAGACAGGGAGAGCAAGCTCTCTCTTGGCACTTTGGATGTGGGACATACAGCGAGATGTTTGCTGCTTTTACATTTGGCTGTTGGGAGATTTACAGCACAAAGATATCTAGTTGATTTGAAGCAGTTCCGAGAAAGTCTAAGCATAATCCTCACTTTTCCCTCCTGGCACTTTCCCTGTAGGGGATACCGCAAGACGTTTCTGTATATTGGGCACAGCGCTCTGCAGGGTGTTAGCAGAGAGTTTCCCGGGACAGTGAAACCCTATGTCGGAGACACTGAGAAAAGCCCCAATGTTCCTTCCAGGCACTTTCAGTGTGGGTGCCTTCTCCACGTGGTTCCTGGTTTCACTGCAGCTCTGAAGAGAATGTTAGCAAAGAGGTAATCGGGACAGTGCAAACAGTACTCAAAGACAGGGAGAGCAAGCTCTCTCTTGGCACTTTGGATGTGGGACATACAGCGAGATGTTTGCTGCTTTTACATTTGGCTGTTGGGAGATTTACAGCACAAAGATATCTAGTTGATTTGAAGCAGTTCCGAGAAAGTCTAAGCATAATCCTCACTTTTCCCTCCTGGCACTTTCCCTGTAGGGGATACCGCAAGACGTTTCTGTATATTGGGCACAGCGCTCTGCAGGGTGTTAGCAGAGAGTTTCCCGGGACAGTGAAACCCTATGTCGGAGACACTGAGAAAAGCCCCAATGTTCCTTCCAGGCACTTTCAGTGTGGGTGCCTTCTCCACGTGGTTCCTGGTTTCACTGCAGCTCTGAAGAGAATGTTAGCAAAGAGGTAATCGGGACAGTGCAAACAGTACTCAAAGACAGGGAGAGCAAGCTCTCTCTTGGCACTTTGGATGTGGGACATACAGCGAGATGTTTGCTGCTTTTACATTTGGCTGTTGGGAGATTTACAGCACAAAGATATCTAGTTGATTTGAAGCAGTTCCGAGAAAGTCTAAACATAATCCTCACTTTTCCCTCCTGGCACTTTCCCTGTAGGAGATACCGCAAGACGTTTCTGTATATTGGGCACAGCGCTCTGCAGGGTGTTAGCAGAGAGTTTCCCGGGACAGTGAAACCCTATGTCAAAGACACTGAGAAGAAGCCCCAATGTTCCCTCCAGGCACTTTCAGTGTGGGTGCCTTCTCCACGTGGTTCCTGGTTTCACTGCAGCTCTGAAGAGAATGTTAGCAAAGAGGTAATCAGGACAGTGCAAACAGTACTCAAAGACAGGGAGAACAAGCTCTACATTACTCTCTTGGCACTTTGGATGTGGGACATACAGCGAGATGTTTGCTGCTTTTACATTTGGCTGTTGGGAGATTTACAGCACAAAGATATCTAGTTGATTTGAAGCAGTTCCGAGAAAGTCTAAACATAATCCTCACTTTTCCCTCCTGGCACTTTCCCTGTAGGAGATACCGCAAGACGTTTCTGTATATTGGGCACAGCGCTCTGCAGGGTGTTAGCAGAGAGTTTCCCGGGACAGTGAAACCCTATGTCAGAGACACTGAGAAGAAGCCCCAATGTTCCCTCCAGGCACTTTCAGTGTGGGTGCCTTCTCCACGTGGTTCCTGGTTTCACTGCAGCTCTGAAGAGAATGTTAGCAAAGAGGTAATCAGGACAGTGCAAACAGTACTCAAAGACAGGGAGAACAAGCTCTACATTACTCTCTTGGCACTTTGGATGTGGGACATACAGCGAGATGTTTGCTGCTTTTACATTTGGCTGTTGGGAGATTTACAGCACAAAGATATCTAGTTGATTTGAAGCAGTTCCGAGAAAGTCTAAACATAATCCTCACTTTTCCCTCCTGGCACTTTCCCTGTAGGGGATACCGCAAGACGTTTCTGTATATTGGGCACAGCGCTCTGCAGGGTGTTAGCAGAGAGTTTCCCGGGACAGTGAAACCCTATGTCAGAGACACTGAGAAGAAGCCCCAATGTTCCTTCCAGGCACTTTCAGTGTGGGTGCCTTCTCCACGTGGTTCCTGGTTTCACTGCAGCTCTGAAGAGAATGTTAGCAAAGAGGTAATCGGGACAGTGCAAACAGTACTCAAAGACAGGGAGAGCAAGCTCTCTCTTGGCACTTTGGATGTGGGACATACAGCGAGATGTTTGCTGCTTTTACATTTGGCTGTTGGGAGATTTACAGCACAAAGATATCTAGTTGATTTGAAGCAGTTCCGAGAAAGTCTAAACATAATCCTCACTTTTCCCTCCTGGCACTTTCCCTGTAGGAGATACCGCAAGACGTTTCTGTATATTGGGCACAGCGCTCTGCAGGGTGTTAGCAGAGAGTTTCCCGGGACAGTGAAACCCTATGTCAGAGACACTGAGAAGAAGCCCCAATGTTCCCTCCAGGCACTTTCAGTGTGGGTGCCTTCTCCACGTGGTTCCTGGTTTCACTGCAGCTCTGAAGAGAATGTTAGCAAAGAGGTAATTGGGACAGTGCAAACAGTACTCAAAGACAGGGAGAGCAAGCTCTACATTACTCTCTTGGCACTTTGGATGTGGGACATACAGCGAGATGTTTGCTGCTTTTACATTTGGCTGTTGGGAGATTTACAGCACAAAGATATCTAGTTGATTTGAAGCAGTTCCGAGAAAGTCTAAGCATAATCCTCACTTTTCCCTCCTGGCACTTTCCCTGTAGGGGATACCGCAAGACGTTTCTGTATATTGGGCACAGCGCTCTGCAGGGTGTTAGCAGAGAGTTTCCCGGGACAGTGAAACCCTATGTCAGAGACACTGAGAAGAAGCCCCAATGTTCCTTCCAGGCACTTTCAGTGTGGGTGCCTTCTCCACGTGGTTCCTGGTTTCACTGCAGCTCTGAAGAGAATGTTAGCAAAGAGGTAATCGGGACAGTGAAAACAGTACTCAAAGACAGGGAGAGCAAGCTCTCTCTTGGCACTTTGGATGTGGGACATACAGCGAGATGTTTGCTGCTTTTACATTTGGCTGTTGGGAGATTTACAGCACAAAGATATCTAGTTGATTTGAAGCAGTTCCGAGAAAGTCTAAACATAATCCTCACTTTTCCCTCCTGGCACTTTCCCTGTAGGGGATACCGCAAGACGTTTCTGTATATTGGGCACAGCGCTCTGCAGGGTGTTAGCAGAGAGTTTCCCGGGACAGTGAAACCCTATGTCAAAGACACTGAGAAGAAGCCCCAATGTTCCCTCCAGGCACTTTCAGTGTGGGTGCCTTCTCCACGTGGTTCCTGGTTTCACTGCAGCTCTGAAGAGAATGTTAGCAAAGAGGTAATCAGGACAGTGCAAACAGTACTCAAAGACAGGGAGAGCAAGCTCTACATTACTCTCTCGGCACTTTGGATGTGGGACATACAGCGAGATGTTTGCTGCTTTTACATTTGGCTGTTGGGAGATTTACAGCACAAAGATATCTAGTTGATTTGAAGCAGTTCCGAGAAAGTCTAAACATAATCCTCACTTTTCCCTCCTGGCACTTTCCCTGTAGGAGATACCGCAAGACGTTTCTGTATATTGGGCACAGCGCTCTGCAGGGTGTTAGCAGAGAGTTTCCCGGGACAGTGAAACCCTATGTCAGAGACACTGAGAAGAAGCCCCAATGTTCCTTCCAGGCACTTTCAGTGTGGGTGCCTTCTCCACGTGGTTCCTGGTTTCACTGCAGCTCTGAAGAGAATGTTAGCAAAGAGGTAATCGGGACAGTGCAAACAGTACTCAAAGACAGGGAGAGCAAGCTCTCTCTTGGCACTTTGGATGTGGGACATACAGCGAGATGTTTGCTGCTTTTACATTTGGCTGTTGGGAGATTTACAGCACAAAGATATCTAGTTGATTTGAAGCAGTTCCGAGAAAGTCTAAGCATAATCCTCACTTTTCCCTCCTGGCACTTTCCCTGTAGGGGATACCGCAAGACGTTTCTGTACATTGGGCACAGCGCTCTGCAGGGTGTTAGCAGAGAGTTTCCCGGGACAGTGAAACCCTATGTCGGAGACACTGAGAAAAGCCCCAATGTTCCTTCCAGGCACTTTCAGTGTGGGTGCCTTCTCCACGTGGTTCCTGGTTTCACTGCAGCTCTGAAGAGAATGTTAGCAAAGAGGTAATCGGGACAGTGCAAACAGTACTCAAAGACAGGGAGAGCAAGCTCTCTCTTGGCACTTTGGATGTGGGACATACAGCGAGATGTTTGCTGCTTTTACATTTGGCTGTTGGGAGATTTACAGCACAAAGATATCTAGTTGATTTGAAGCAGTTCCGAGAAAGTCTAAACATAATCCTCACTTTTCCCTCCTGGCACTTTCCCTGTAGGAGATACCGCAAGACGTTTCTGTATATTGGGCACAGCGCTCTGCAGGGTGTTAGCAGAGAGTTTCCCGGGACAGTGAAACCCTATGTCAAAGACACTGAGAAGAAGCCCCAATGTTCCCTCCAGGCACTTTCAGTGTGGGTGCCTTCTCCACGTGGTTCCTGGTTTCACTGCAGCTCTGAAGAGAATGTTAGCAAAGAGGTAATCAGGACAGTGCAAACAGTACTCAAAGACAGGGAGAACAAGCTCTACATTACTCTCTTGGCACTTTGGATGTGGGACATACAGCGAGATGTTTGCTGCTTTTACATTTGGCTGTTGGGAGATTTACAGCACAAAGATATCTAGTTGATTTGAAGCAGTTCCGAGAAAGTCTAAACATAATCCTCACTTTTCCCTCCTGGCACTTTCCCTGTAGGAGATACCGCAAGACGTTTCTGTATATTGGGCACAGCGCTCTGCAGGGTGTTAGCAGAGAGTTTCCCGGGACAGTGAAACCCTATGTCAGAGACACTGAGAAGAAGCCCCAATGTTCCCTCCAGGCACTTTCAGTGTGGGTGCCTTCTCCACGTGGTTCCTGGTTTCACTGCAGCTCTGAAGAGAATGTTAGCAAAGAGGTAATCAGGACAGTGCAAACAGTACTCAAAGACAGGGAGAACAAGCTCTACATTACTCTCTTGGCACTTTGGATGTGGGACATACAGCGAGATGTTTGCTGCTTTTACATTTGGCTGTTGGGAGATTTACAGCACAAAGATATCTAGTTGATTTGAAGCAGTTCCGAGAAAGTCTAAACATAATCCTCACTTTTCCCTCCTGGCACTTTCCCTGTAGGGGATACCGCAAGACGTTTCTGTATATTGGGCACAGCGCTCTGCAGGGTGTTAGCAGAGAGTTTCCCGGGACAGTGAAACCCTATGTCAGAGACACTGAGAAGAAGCCCCAATGTTCCTTCCAGGCACTTTCAGTGTGGGTGCCTTCTCCACGTGGTTCCTGGTTTCACTGCAGCTCTGAAGAGAATGTTAGCAAAGAGGTAATCGGGACAGTGCAAACAGTACTCAAAGACAGGGAGAGCAAGCTCTCTCTTGGCACTTTGGATGTGGGACATACAGCGAGATGTTTGCTGCTTTTACATTTGGCTGTTGGGAGATTTACAGCACAAAGATATCTAGTTGATTTGAAGCAGTTCCGAGAAAGTCTAAACATAATCCTCACTTTTCCCTCCTGGCACTTTCCCTGTAGGAGATACCGCAAGACGTTTCTGTATATTGGGCACAGCGCTCTGCAGGGTGTTAGCAGAGAGTTTCCCGGGACAGTGAAACCCTATGTCAGAGACACTGAGAAGAAGCCCCAATGTTCCCTCCAGGCACTTTCAGTGTGGGTGCCTTCTCCACGTGGTTCCTGGTTTCACTGCAGCTCTGAAGAGAATGTTAGCAAAGAGGTAATTGGGACAGTGCAAACAGTACTCAAAGACAGGGAGAGCAAGCTCTACATTACTCTCTTGGCACTTTGGATGTGGGACATACAGCGAGATGTTTGCTGCTTTTACATTTGGCTGTTGGGAGATTTACAGCACAAAGATATCTAGTTGATTTGAAGCAGTTCCGAGAAAGTCTAAGCATAATCCTCACTTTTCCCTCCTGGCACTTTCCCTGTAGGGGATACCGCAAGACGTTTCTGTATATTGGGCACAGCGCTCTGCAGGGTGTTAGCAGAGAGTTTCCCGGGACAGTGAAACCCTATGTCAGAGACACTGAGAAGAAGCCCCAATGTTCCTTCCAGGCACTTTCAGTGTGGGTGCCTTCTCCACGTGGTTCCTGGTTTCACTGCAGCTCTGAAGAGAATGTTAGCAAAGAGGTAATCGGGACAGTGAAAACAGTACTCAAAGACAGGGAGAGCAAGCTCTCTCTTGGCACTTTGGATGTGGGACATACAGCGAGATGTTTGCTGCTTTTACATTTGGCTGTTGGGAGATTTACAGCACAAAGATATCTAGTTGATTTGAAGCAGTTCCGAGAAAGTCTAAACATAATCCTCACTTTTCCCTCCTGGCACTTTCCCTGTAGGGGATACCGCAAGACGTTTCTGTATATTGGGCACAGCGCTCTGCAGGGTGTTAGCAGAGAGTTTCCCGGGACAGTGAAACCCTATGTCAAAGACACTGAGAAGAAGCCCCAATGTTCCCTCCAGGCACTTTCAGTGTGGGTGCCTTCTCCACGTGGTTCCTGGTTTCACTGCAGCTCTGAAGAGAATGTTAGCAAAGAGGTAATCAGGACAGTGCAAACAGTACTCAAAGACAGGGAGAGCAAGCTCTACATTACTCTCTCGGCACTTTGGATGTGGGACATACAGCGAGATGTTTGCTGCTTTTACATTTGGCTGTTGGGAGATTTACAGCACAAAGATATCTAGTTGATTTGAAGCAGTTCCGAGAAAGTCTAAACATAATCCTCACTTTTCCCTCCTGGCACTTTCCCTGTAGGAGATACCGCAAGACGTTTCTGTATATTGGGCACAGCGCTCTGCAGGGTGTTAGCAGAGAGTTTCCCGGGACAGTGAAACCCTATGTCAGAGACACTGAGAAGAAGCCCCAATGTTCCTTCCAGGCACTTTCAGTGTGGGTGCCTTCTCCACGTGGTTCCTGGTTTCACTGCAGCTCTGAAGAGAATGTTAGCAAAGAGGTAATCGGGACAGTGCAAACAGTACTCAAAGACAGGGAGAGCAAGCTCTCTCTTGGCACTTTGGATGTGGGACATACAGCGAGATGTTTGCTGCTTTTACATTTGGCTGTTGGGAGATTTACAGCACAAAGATATCTAGTTGATTTGAAGCAGTTCCGAGAAAGTCTAAACATAATCCTCACTTTTCCCTCCTGGCACTTTCCCTGTAGGAGATACCGCAAGACGTTTCTGTATATTGGGCACAGCGCTCTGCAGGGTGTTAGCAGAGAGTTTCCCGGGACAGTGAAACCCTATGTCAGAGACACTGAGAAGAAGCCCCAATGTTCCCTCCAGGCACTTTCAGTGTGGGTGCCTTCTCCACGTGGTTCCTGGTTTCACTGCAGCTCTGAAGAGAATGTTAGCAAAGAGGTAATCGGGACAGTGCAAACAGTACTCAAAGACAGGGAGAGCAAGCTCTCTCTTGGCACTTTGGATGTGGGACATACAGCGAGATGTTTGCTGCTTTTACATTTGGCTGTTGGGAGATTTACAGCACAAAGATATCTAGTTGATTTGAAGCAGTTCCGAGAAAGTCTAAGCATAATCCTCACTTTTCCCTCCTGGCACTTTCCCTGTAGGGGATACCGCAAGACGTTTCTGTATATTGGGCACAGCGCTCTGCAGGGTGTTAGCAGAGAGTTTCCCGGGACAGTGAAACCCTATGTCAGAGACACTGAGAAGAAGCCCCAATGTTCCTTCCAGGCACTTTCAGTGTGGGTGCCTTCTCCACGTGGTTCCTGGTTTCACTGCAGCTCTGAAGAGAATGTTAGCAAAGAGGTAATCGGGACAGTGCAAACAGTACTCAAAGACAGGGAGAGCAAGCTCTCTCTTGGCACTTTGGATGTGGGACATACAGCGAGATGTTTGCTGCTTTTACATTTGGCTGTTGGGAGATTTACAGCACAAAGATATCTAGTTGATTTGAAGCAGTTCCGAGAAAGTCTAAACATAATCCTCACTTTTCCCTCCTGGCACTTTCCCTGTAGGAGATACCGCAAGACGTTTCTGTATATTGGGCACAGCGCTCTGCAGGGTGTTAGCAGAGAGTTTCCCGGGACAGTGAAACCCTATGTCAGAGACACTGAGAAGAAGCCCCAATGTTCCCTCCAGGCACTTTCAGTGTGGGTGCCTTCTCCACGTGGTTCCTGGTTTCACTGCAGCTCTGAAGAGAATGTTAGCAAAGAGGTAATCAGGACAGTGCAAACAGTACTCAAAGACAGGGAGAGCAAGCTCTACATTACTCTCTCGGCACTTTGGATGTGGGACATACAGCGAGATGTTTGCTGCTTTTACATTTGGCTGTTGGGAGATTTACAGCACAAAGATATCTAGTTGATTTGAAGCAGTTCCGAGAAAGTCTAAACATAATCCTCACTTTTCCCTCCTGGCACTTTCCCTGTAGGGGATACCGCAAGACGTTTCTGTATATTGGGCACAGCGCTCTGCAGGGTGTTAGCAGAGAGTTTCCCGGGACAGTGAAACCCTATGTCAGAGACACTGAGAAGAAGCCCCAATGTTCCTTCCAGGCACTTTCAGTGTGGGTGCCTTCTCCACGTGGTTCCTGGTTTCACTGCAGCTCTGAAGAGAATGTTAGCAAAGAGGTAATCGGGACAGTGCAAACAGTACTCAAAGACAGGGAGAGCAAGCTCTCTCTTGGCACTTTGGATGTGGGACATACAGCGAGATGTTTGCTGCTTTTACATTTGGCTGTTGGGAGATTTACAGCACAAAGATATCTAGTTGATTTGAAGCAGTTCCGAGAAAGTCTAAGCATAATCCTCACTTTTCCCTCCTGGCACTTTCCCTGTAGGGGATACCGCAAGACGTTTCTGTATATTGGGCACAGCGCTCTGCAGGGTGTTAGCAGAGAGTTTCCCGGGACAGTGAAACCCTATGTCAGAGACACTGAGAAGAAGCCCCAATGTTCCTTCCAGGCACTTTCAGTGTGGGTGCCTTCTCCACGTGGTTCCTGGTTTCACTGCAGCTCTGAAGAGAATGTTAGCAAAGAGGTAATCGGGACAGTGCAAACAGTACTCAAAGACAGGGAGAGCAAGCTCTCTCTTGGCACTTTGGATGTGGGACATACAGCGAGATGTTTGCTGCTTTTACATTTGGCTGTTGGGAGATTTACAGCACAAAGATATCTAGTTGATTTGAAGCAGTTCCGAGAAAGTCTAAACATAATCCTCACTTTTCCCTCCTGGCACTTTCCCTGTAGGGGATACCGCAAGACGTTTCTGTATATTGGGCACAGCGCTCTGCAGGGTGTTAGCAGAGAGTTTCCCGGGACAGTGAAACCCTATGTCGGAGACACTGAGAAAAGCCCCAATGTTCCTTCCAGGCACTTTCAGTGTGGGTGCCTTCTCCACGTGGTTCCTGGTTTCACTGCAGCTCTGAAGAGAATGTTAGCAAAGAGGTAATCGGGACAGTGCAAACAGTACTCAAAGACAGGGAGAGCAAGCTCTCTCTTGGCACTTTGGATGTGGGACATACAGCGAGATGTTTGCTGCTTTTACATTTGGCTGTTGGGAGATTTACAGCACAAAGATATCTAGTTGATTTGAAGCAGTTCCGAGAAAGTCTAAGCATAATCCTCACTTTTCCCTCCTGGCACTTTCCCTGTAGGGGATACCGCAAGACGTTTCTGTATATTGGGCACAGCGCTCTGCAGGGTGTTAGCAGAGAGTTTCCCGGGACAGTGAAACCCTATGTCGGAGACACTGAGAAAAGCCCCAATGTTCCTTCCAGGCACTTTCAGTGTGGGTGCCTTCTCCACGTGGTTCCTGGTTTCACTGCAGCTCTGAAGAGAATGTTAGCAAAGAGGTAATCAGGACAGTGCAAACAGTACTCAAAGACAGGGAGAGCAAGCTCTCTCTTGGCACTTTGGATGTGGGACATACAGCGAGATGTTTGCTGCTTTTACATTTGGCTGTTGGGAGATTTACAGCACAAAGATATCTAGTTGATTTGAAGCAGTTCCGAGAAAGTCTAAACATAATCCTCACTTTTCCCTCCTGGCACTTTCCCTGTAGGAGATACCGCAAGACGTTTCTGTATATTGGGCACAGCGCTCTGCAGGGTGTTAGCAGAGAGTTTCCCGGGACAGTGAAACCCTATGTCAAAGACACTGAGAAGAAGCCCCAATGTTCCCTCCAGGCACTTTCAGTGTGGGTGCCTTCTCCACGTGGTTCCTGGTTTCACTGCAGCTCTGAAGAGAATGTTAGCAAAGAGGTAATCAGGACAGTGCAAACAGTACTCAAAGACAGGGAGAGCAAGCTCTACATTACTCTCTTGGCACTTTGGATGTGGGACATACAGCGAGATGTTTGCTGCTTTTACATTTGGCTGTTGGGAGATTTACAGCACAAAGATATCTAGTTGATTTGAAGCAGTTCCGAGAAAGTCTAAACATAATCCTCACTTTTCCCTCCTGGCACTTTCCCTGTAGGGGATACCGCAAGACGTTTCTGTATATTGGGCACAGCGCTCTGCAGGGTGTTAGCAGAGAGTTTCCCGGGACAGTGAAACCCTATGTCAGAGACACTGAGAAGAAGCCCCAATGTTCCTTCCAGGCACTTTCAGTGTGGGTGCCTTCTCCACGTGGTTCCTGGTTTCACTGCAGCTCTGAAGAGAATGTTAGCAAAGAGGTAATCGGGACAGTGCAAACAGTACTCAAAGACAGGGAGAGCAAGCTCTCTCTTGGCACTTTGGATGTGGGACATACAGCGAGATGTTTGCTGCTTTTACATTTGGCTGTTGGGAGATTTACAGCACAAAGATATCTAGTTGATTTGAAGCAGTTCCGAGAAAGTCTAAACATAATCCTCACTTTTCCCTCCTGGCACTTTCCCTGTAGGAGATACCGCAAGACGTTTCTGTATATTGGGCACAGCGCTCTGCAGGGTGTTAGCAGAGAGTTTCCCGGGACAGTGGAACCCTATGTCAAAGACACTGAGAAGAAGCCCCAATGTTCCCTCCAGGCACTTTCAGTGTGGGTGCCTTCTCCACGTGGTTCCTGGTTTCACTGCAGCTCTGAAGAGAATGTTAGCAAAGAGGTAATCAGGACAGTGCAAACAGTACTCAAAGACAGGGAGAGCAAGCTCTACATTACTCTCTTGGCACTTTGGATGTGGGACATACAGCGAGATGTTTGCTGCTTTTACATTTGGCTGTTGGGAGATTTACAGCACAAAGATATCTAGTTGATTTGAAGCAGTTCCGAGAAAGTCTAAACATAATCCTCACTTTTCCCTCCTGGCACTTTCCCTGTAGGGGATACCGCAAGACGTTTCTGTATATTGGGCACAGCGCTCTGCAGGGTGTTAGCAGAGAGTTTCCCGGGACAGTGAAACCCTATGTCAGAGACACTGAGAAGAAGCCCCAATGTTCCTTCCAGGCACTTTCAGTGTGGGTGCCTTCTCCACGTGGTTCCTGGTTTCACTGCAGCTCTGAAGAGAATGTTAGCAAAGAGGTAATCGGGACAGTGCAAACAGTACTCAAAGACAGGGAGAGCAAGCTCTCTCTTGGCACTTTGGATGTGGGACATACAGCGAGATGTTTGCTGCTTTTACATTTGGCTGTTGGGAGATTTACAGCACAAAGATATCTAGTTGATTTGAAGCAGTTCCGAGAAAGTCTAAACATAATGCTCACTTTTCCCTCCTGGCACTTTCCCTGTAGGAGATACCGCAAGACGTTTCTGTATATTGGGCACAGCGCTCTGCAGGGTGTTAGCAGAGAGTTTCCCGGGACAGTGAAACCCTATGTCAAAGACACTGAGAAGAAGCCCCAATGTTCCCTCCAGGCACTTTCAGTGTGGGTGCCTTCTCCACGTGGTTCCTGGTTTCACTGCAGCTCTGAAGAGAATGTTAGCAAAGAGGTAATCAGGACAGTGCAAACAGTACTCAAAGACAGGGAGAGCAAGCTCTACATTACTCTCTTGGCACTTTGGATGTGGGACATACAGCGAGATGTTTGCTGCTTTTACATTTGGCTGTTGGGAGATTTACAGCACAAAGATATCTAGTTGATTTGAAGCAGTTCCGAGAAAGTCTAAACATAATCCTCACTTTTCCCTCCTGGCACTTTCCCTGTAGGGGATACCGCAAGACGTTTCTGTACATTGGGCACAGCGCTCTGCAGGGTGTTAGCAGAGAGTTTCCCAGGACAGTGAAACCCTATATCGGAGACACTGAGAAGAAGCCCCAATGTTCCCTCCAGGCACTTTCAGTGTGGGTGCCTTCTCCACGTGGTTCCTGGTTTCACTGCAGCTCTGAAGAGAATGTTAGCAAAGAGGTAATCGGGACAGTGCAAACAGTACTCAAAGACAGGGAGAGCAAGCTCTCTCTTGGCACTTTGGATGTGGGACATACAGCGAGATGTTTGCTGCTTTTACATTTGGCTGTTGGGAGATTTACAGCACAAAGATATCTAGTTGATTTGAAGCAGTTCCGAGAAAGTCTAAGCATAATCCTCACTTTTCCCTCCTGGCACTTTCCCTGTAGGGGATACCGCAAGACGTTTCTGTATATTGGGCACAGCGCTCTGCAGGGTGTTAGCAGAGAGTTTCCCGGGACAGTGAAACCCTATGTCAGAGACACTGAGAAGAAGCCCCAATGTTCCTTCCAGGCACTTTCAGTGTGGGTGCCTTCTCCACGTGGTTCCTGGTTTCACTGCAGCTCTGAAGAGAATGTTAGCAAAGAGGTAATCGGGACAGTGAAAACAGTACTCAAAGACAGGGAGAGCAAGCTCTCTCTTGGCACTTTGGATGTGGGACATACAGCGAGATGTTTGCTGCTTTTACATTTGGCTGTTGGGAGATTTACAGCACAAAGATATCTAGTTGATTTGAAGCAGTTCCGAGAAAGTCTAAACATAATCCTCACTTTTCCCTCCTGGCACTTTCCCTGTAGGGGATACCGCAAGACGTTTCTGTATATTGGGCACAGCGCTCTGCAGGGTGTTAGCAGAGAGTTTCCCGGGACAGTGAAACCCTATGTCAGAGACACTGAGAAGAAGCCCCAATGTTCCTTCCAGGCACTTTCAGTGTGGGTGCCTTCTCCACGTGGTTCCTGGTTTCACTGCAGCTCTGAAGAGAATGTTAGCAAAGAGGTAATCGGGACAGTGCAAACAGTACTCAAAGACAGGGAGAGCAAGCTCTCTCTTGGCACTTTGGATGTGGGACATACAGCGAGATGTTTGCTGCTTTTACATTTGGCTGTTGGGAGATTTACAGCACAAAGATATCTAGTTGATTTGAAGCAGTTCCGAGAAAGTCTAAACATAATCCTCACTTTTCCCTCCTGGCACTTTCCCTGTAGAGGATACCGCAAGACGTTTCTGTACATTGGGCACAGCGCTCTGCAGGGTGTTAGCAGAGAGTTTCCCGGGACAGTGAAACCCTATATCGGAGACACTGAGAAGAAGCCCCAATGTTCACTCCAGGCACTTTCAGTGTGGGTGCCTTCTCCACGTGGTTCCTGGTTTCACTGCAGCTCTGAAGAGAATGTTAGCAAAGAGGTAATCGGGACAGTGCAAACAGTACTCAAAGACAGGGAGAGCAAGCTCTCTCTTGGCACTTTGGATGTGGGACATACAGCGAGATGTTTGCTGCTTTTACATTTGGCTGTTGGGAGATTTACAGCACAAAGATATCTAGTTGATTTGAAGCAGTTCCGAGAAAGTCTAAGCATAATCCTCACTTTTCCCTCCTGGCACTTTCCCTGTAGGGGATACCGCAAGACGTTTCTGTATATTGGGCACAGCGCTCTGCAGGGTGTTAGCAGAGAGTTTCCCGGGACAGTGAAACCCTATGTCGGAGACACTGAGAAAAGCCCCAATGTTCCCTCCAGGCACTTTCAGTGTGGGTGCCTTCTCCACGTGGTTCCTGGTTTCACTGCAGCTCTGAAGAGAATGTTAGCAAAGAGGTAATCAGGACAGTGCAAACAGTACTCAAAGACAGGGAGAGCAAGCTCTACATTACTCTCTTGGCACTTTGGATGTGGGACATACAGCGAGATGTTTGCTGCTTTTACATTTGGCTGTTGGGAGATTTACAGCACAAAGATATCTAGTTGATTTGAAGCAGTTCCGAGAAAGTCTAAACATAATCCTCACTTTTCCCTCCTGGCACTTTCCCTGTAGGGGATACCGCAAGACGTTTCTGTATATTGGGCACAGCGCTCTGCAGGGTGTTAGCAGAGAGTTTCCCGGGACAGTGAAACCCTATGTCAGAGACACTGAGAAGAAGCCCCAATGTTCCTTCCAGGCACTTTCAGTGTGGGTGCCTTCTCCACGTGGTTCCTGGTTTCACTGCAGCTCTGAAGAGAATGTTAGCAAAGAGGTAATCGGGACAGTGCAAACAGTACTCAAAGACAGGGAGAGCAAGCTCTCTCTTGGCACTTTGGATGTGGGACATACAGCGAGATGTTTGCTGCTTTTACATTTGGCTGTTGGGAGATTTACAGCACAAAGATATCTAGTTGATTTGAAGCAGTTCCGAGAAAGTCTAAACATAATCCTCACTTTTCCCTCCTGGCACTTTCCCTGTAGGAGATACCGCAAGACGTTTCTGTACATTGGGCACAGCGCTCTGCAGGGTGTTAGCAGAGAGTTTCCCGGGACAGTGAAACCCTATATCGGAGACACTGAGAAGAAGCCCCAATGTTCACTCCAGGCACTTTCAGTGTGGGTGCCTTCTCCACGTGGTTCCTGGTTTCACTGCAGCTCTGAAGAGAATGTTAGCAAAGAGGTAATCAGGACAGTGCAAACAGTACTCAAAGACAGGGAGAGCAAGCTCTACATTACTCTCTTGGCACTTTGGATGTGGGACATACAGCGAGATGTTTGCTGCTTTTACATTTGGCTGTTGGGAGATTTACAGCACAAAGATATCTAGTTGATTTGAAGCAGTTCCGAGAAAGTCTAAACATAATCCTCACTTTTCCCTCCTGGCACTTTCCCTGTAGGGGATACCGCAAGACGTTTCTGTATATTGGGCACAGCGCTCTGCAGGGTGTTAGCAGAGAGTTTCCCGGGACAGTGAAACCCTATGTCAGAGACACTGAGAAGAAGCCCCAATGTTCCTTCCAGGCACTTTCAGTGTGGGTGCCTTCTCCACGTGGTTCCTGGTTTCACTGCAGCTCTGAAGAGAATGTTAGCAAAGAGGTAATCGGGACAGTGCAAACAGTACTCAAAGACAGGGAGAGCAAGCTCTCTCTTGGCACTTTGGATGTGGGACATACAGCGAGATGTTTGCTGCTTTTACATTTGGCTGTTGGGAGATTTACAGCACAAAGATATCTAGTTGATTTGAAGCAGTTCCGAGAAAGTCTAAACATAATCCTCACTTTTCCCTCCTGGCACTTTCCCTGTAGGAGATACCGCAAGACGTTTCTGTATATTGGGCACAGCGCTCTGCAGGGTGTTAGCAGAGAGTTTCCCGGGACAGTGGAACCCTACGTCAAAGACACTGAGAAGAAGCCCCAATGTTCCCTCCAGGCACTTTCAGTGTGGGTGCCTTCTCCACGTGGTTCCTGGTTTCACTGCAGCTCTGAAGAGAATGTTAGCAAAGAGGTAATCAGGACAGTGCAAACAGTACTCAAAGACATGGAGAGCAAGCTCTACATTACTCTCTTGGCACTTTGGATGTGGGACATACAGCGAGATGTTTGCTGCTTTTACATTTGGCTGTTGGGAGATTTACAGCACAAAGATATCTAGTTGATTTGAAGCAGTTCCGAGAAAGTCTAAACATAATCCTCACTTTTCCCTCCTGGCACTTTCCCTGTAGGGGATACCGCAAGACGTTTCTGTATATTGGGCACAGCGCTCTGCAGGGTGTTAGCAGAGAGTTTCCCGGGACAGTGAAACCCTATGTCAGAGACACTGAGAAGAAGCCCCAATGTTCCTTCCAGGCACTTTCAGTGTGGGTGCCTTCTCCACGTGGTTCCTGGTTTCACTGCAGCTCTGAAGAGAATGTTAGCAAAGAGGTAATCGGGACAGTGCAAACAGTACTCAAAGACAGGGAGAGCAAGCTCTCTCTTGGCACTTTGGATGTGGGACATACAGCGAGATGTTTGCTGCTTTTACATTTGGCTGTTGGGAGATTTACAGCACAAAGATATCTAGTTGATTTGAAGCAGTTCCGAGAAAGTCTAAACATAATGCTCACTTTTCCCTCCTGGCACTTTCCCTGTAGGAGATACCGCAAGACGTTTCTGTATATTGGGCACAGCGCTCTGCAGGGTGTTAGCAGAGAGTTTCCCGGGACAGTGAAACCCTATGTCAAAGACACTGAGAAGAAGCCCCAATGTTCCCTCCAGGCACTTTCAGTGTGGGTGCCTTCTCCACGTGGTTCCTGGTTTCACTGCAGCTCTGAAGAGAATGTTAGCAAAGAGGTAATCAGGACAGTGCAAACAGTACTCAAAGACAGGGAGAGCAAGCTCTACATTACTCTCTTGGCACTTTGGATGTGGGACATACAGCGAGATGTTTGCTGCTTTTACATTTGGCTGTTGGGAGATTTACAGCACAAAGATATCTAGTTGATTTGAAGCAGTTCCGAGAAAGTCTAAACATAATCCTCACTTTTCCCTCCTGGCACTTTCCCTGTAGGGGATACCGCAAGACGTTTCTGTATATTGGGCACAGCGCTCTGCAGGGTGTTAGCAGAGAGTTTCCCGGGACAGTGAAACCCTATGTCAGAGACACTGAGAAGAAGCCCCAATGTTCCTTCCAGGCACTTTCAGTGTGGGTGCCTTCTCCACGTGGTTCCTGGTTTCACTGCAGCTCTGAAGAGAATGTTAGCAAAGAGGTAATCGGGACAGTGCAAACAGTACTCAAAGACAGGGAGAGCAAGCTCTCTCTTGGCACTTTGGATGTGGGACATACAGCGAGATGTTTGCTGCTTTTACATTTGGCTGTTGGGAGATTTACAGCACAAAGATATCTAGTTGATTTGAAGCAGTTCCGAGAAAGTCTAAACATAATCCTCACTTTTCCCTCCTGGCACTTTCCCTGTAGGAGATACCGCAAGACGTTTCTGTATATTGGGCACAGCGCTCTGCAGGGTGTTAGCAGAGAGTTTCCCGGGACAGTGAAACCCTATGTCAGAGACACTGAGAAGAAGCCCCAATGTTCCCTCCAGGCACTTTCAGTGTGGGTGCCTTCTCCACGTGGTTCCTGGTTTCACTGCAGCTCTGAAGAGAATGTTAGCAAAGAGGTAATCGGGACAGTGCAAACAGTACTCAAAGACAGGGAGAGCAAGCTCTCTCTTGGCACTTTGGATGTGGGACATACAGCGAGATGTTTGCTGCTTTTACATTTGGCTGTTGGGAGATTTACAGCACAAAGATATCTAGTTGATTTGAAGCAGTTCCGAGAAAGTCTAAGCATAATCCTCACTTTTCCCTCCTGGCACTTTCCCTGTAGGGGATACCGCAAGACGTTTCTGTATATTGGGCACAGCGCTCTGCAGGGTGTTAGCAGAGAGTTTCCCGGGACAGTGAAACCCTATGTAAGAGACACTGAGAAGAAGCCCCAATGTTCCTTCCAGGCACTTTCAGTGTGGGTGCCTTCTCCACGTGGTTCCTGGTTTCACTGCAGCTCTGAAGAGAATGTTAGCAAAGAGGTAATCGGGACAGTGCAAACAGTACTCAAAGACAGGGAGAGCAAGCTCTCTCTTGGCACTTTGGATGTGGGACATACAGCGAGATGTTTGCTGCTTTTACATTTGGCTGTTGGGAGATTTACAGCACAAAGATATCTAGTTGATTTGAAGCAGTTCCGAGAAAGTCTAAACATAATCCTCACTTTTCCCTCCTGGCACTTTCCCTGTAGGAGATACCGCAAGACGTTTCTGTATATTGGGCACAGCGCTCTGCAGGGTGTTAGCAGAGAGTTTCCCGGGACAGTGAAACCCTATGTCAAAGACACTGAGAAGAAGCCCCAATGTTCCCTCCAGGCACTTTCAGTGTGGGTGCCTTCTCCACGTGGTTCCTGGTTTCACTGCAGCTCTGAAGAGAATGTTAGCAAAGAGGTAATTGGGACAGTGCAAACAGTACTCAAAGACAGGGAGAGCAAGCTCTACATTACTCTCTTGGCACTTTGGATGTGGGACATACAGCGAGATGTTTGCTGCTTTTACATTTGGCTGTTGGGAGATTTACAGCACAAAGATATCTAGTTGATTTGAAGCAGTTCCGAGAAAGTCTAAACATAATCCTCACTTTTCCCTCCTGGCACTTTCCCTGTAGGGGATACCGCAAGACGTTTCTGTACATTGGGCACAGCGCTCTGCAGGGTGTTAGCAGAGAGTTTCCCGGGACAGTGAAACCCTATGTCAGAGACACTGAGAAGAAGCCCCAATGTTCCTTCCAGGCACTTTCAGTGTGGGTGCCTTCTCCACGTGGTTCCTGGTTTCACTGCAGCTCTGAAGAGAATGTTAGCAAAGAGGTAATCGGGACAGTGCAAACAGTACTCAAAGACAGGGAGAGCAAGCTCTCTCTTGGCACTTTGGATGTGGGACATACAGCGAGATGTTTGCTGCTTTTACATTTGGCTGTTGGGAGATTTACAGCACAAAGATATCTAGTTGATTTGAAGCAGTTCCGAGAAAGTCTAAACATAATCCTCACTTTTCCCTCCTGGCACTTTCCCTGTAGGAGATACCGCAAGACATTTCTGTATATTGGGCACAGCGCTCTGCAGGGTGTTAGCAGAGAGTTTCCCGGGACAGTGAAACCCTATGTCAGAGACACTGAGAAGAAGCCCCAATGTTCCCTCCAGGCACTTTCAGTGTGGGTGCCTTCTCCACGTGGTTCCTGGTTTCACTGCAGCTCTGAAGAGAATGTTAGCAAAGAGGTAATCGGGACAGTGCAAACAGTACTCAAAGACAGGGAGAGCAAGCTCTACATTACTCTCTTGGCACTTTGGATGTGGGACATACAGCGAGATGTTTGCTGCTTTTACATTTGGCTGTTGGGAGATTTACAGCACAAAGATATCTAGTTGATTTGAAGCAGTTCCGAGAAAGTCTAAGCATAATCCTCACTTTTCCCTCCTGGCACTTTCCCTGTAGGAGATACCGCAAGACGTTTCTGTATATTGGGCACAGCGCTCTGCAGGGTGTTAGCAGAGAGTTTCCCGGGACAGTGAAACCCTATGTCAAAGACACTGAGAAGAAGCCCCAATGTTCCCTCCAGGCACTTTCAGTGTGGGTGCCTTCTCCACGTGGTTCCTGGTTTCACTGCAGCTCTGAAGAGAATGTTAGCAAAGAGGTAATCAGGACAGTGCAAACAGTACTCAAAGACAGGGAGAGCAAGCTCTACATTACTCTCTTGGCACTTTGGATGTGGGACATACAGCGAGATGTTTGCTGCTTTTACATTTGGCTGTTGGGAGATTTACAGCACAAAGATATCTAGTTGATTTGAAGCAGTTCCGAGAAAGTCTAAACATAATCCTCACTTTTCCCTCCTGGCACTTTCCCTGTAGGGGATACCGCAAGACGTTTCTGTATATTGGGCACAGCGCTCTGCAGGGTGTTAGCAGAGAGTTTCCCGGGACAGTGAAACCCTATGTCAGAGACACTGAGAAGAAGCCCCAATGTTCCTTCCAGGCACTTTCAGTGTGGGTGCCTTCTCCACGTGGTTCCTGGTTTCACTGCAGCTCTGAAGAGAATGTTAGCAAAGAGGTAATCGGGACAGTGCAAACAGTACTCAAAGACAGGGAGAGCAAGCTCTACATTACTCTCTTGGCACTTTGGATGTGGGACATACAGCGAGATGTTTGCTGCTTTTACATTTGGCTGTTGGGAGATTTACAGCACAAAGATATCTAGTTGATTTGAAGCAGTTCCGAGAAAGTCTAAGCATAATCCTCACTTTTCCCTCCTGGCACTTTCCCTGTAGGGGATACCGCAAGACGTTTCTGTATATTGGGCACAGCGCTCTGCAGGGTGTTAGCAGAGAGTTTCCCGGGACAGTGAAACCCTATGTCAGAGACACTGAGAAGAAGCCCCAATGTTCCTTCCAGGCACTTTCAGTGTGGGTGCCTTCTCCACGTGGTTCCTGGTTTCACTGCAGCTCTGAAGAGAATGTTAGCAAAGAGGTAATCGGGACAGTGCAAACAGTACTCAAAGACAGGGAGAGCAAGCTCTCTCTTGGCACTTTGGATGTGGGACATACAGCGAGATGTTTGCTGCTTTTACATTTGGCTGTTGGGAGATTTACAGCACAAAGATATCTAGTTGATTTGAAGCAGTTCCGAGAAAGTCTAAGCATAATCCTCACTTTTCCCTCCTGGCACTTTCCCTGTAGGGGATACCGCAAGACGTTTCTGTATATTGGGCACAGCGCTCTGCAGGGTGTTAGCAGAGAGTTTCCCGGGACAGTGAAACCCTATGTAAGAGACACTGAGAAGAAGCCCCAATGTTCCTTCCAGGCACTTTCAGTGTGGGTGCCTTCTCCACGTGGTTCCTGGTTTCACTGCAGCTCTGAAGAGAATGTTAGCAAAGAGGTAATCGGGACAGTGCAAACAGTACTCAAAGACAGGGAGAGCAAGCTCTCTCTTGGCACTTTGGATGTGGGACATACAGCGAGATGTTTGCTGCTTTTACATTTGGCTGTTGGGAGATTTACAGCACAAAGATATCTAGTTGATTTGAAGCAGTTCCGAGAAAGTCTAAACATAATCCTCACTTTTCCCTCCTGGCACTTTCCCTGTAGGAGATACCGCAAGACGTTTCTGTATATTGGGCACAGCGCTCTGCAGGGTGTTAGCAGAGAGTTTCCCGGGACAGTGAAACCCTATGTCAAAGACACTGAGAAGAAGCCCCAATGTTCCCTCCAGGCACTTTCAGTGTGGGTGCCTTCTCCACGTGGTTCCTGGTTTCACTGCAGCTCTGAAGAGAATGTTAGCAAAGAGGTAATTGGGACAGTGCAAACAGTACTCAAAGACAGGGAGAGCAAGCTCTACATTACTCTCTTGGCACTTTGGATGTGGGACATACAGCGAGATGTTTGCTGCTTTTACATTTGGCTGTTGGGAGATTTACAGCACAAAGATATCTAGTTGATTTGAAGCAGTTCCAAGAAAGTCTAAACATAATCCTCACTTTTCCCTCCTGGCACTTTCCCTGTAGGGGATACCGCAAGACGTTTCTGTACATTGGGCACAGCTCTCTGCAGGGTGTTAGCAGAGAGTTTCCCGGGACAGTGAAACCCTATGTCGGAGACAGTGAGAAGAAGCCCCAATGTTCCCTCCAGGCACTTTCAGTGTGGGTGCCTTCTCCACGTGGTTCCTGGTTTCACTGCAGCTCTGAAGAGAATGTTAGCAAAGAGGTAATCGGGACAGTGCAAACAGTACTCAAAGACAGGGAGAGCAAGCTCTCTCTTAGCACTTTGGATGTGGGACATACAGCGAGATGTTTGCTGCTTTTACATTTGGCTGTTGGGAGATTTACAGCACAAAGATATCTAGTTGATTTGAAGCAGTTCCGAGAAAGTCTAAACATAATCCTCACTTTTCCCTCCTGGCACTTTCCCTGTAGGGGATACCGCAAGACGTTTCTGAATATTGGGCACAGCGCTCTGCAGGGTGTTAGCAGAGAGTTTCCCGGGACAGTGAAACCCTATGTCAGAGACACTGAGAAGAAGCCCCAATGTTCCTTCCAGGCACTTTCAGTGTGGGTGCCTTCTCCACGTGGTTCCTGGTTTCACTGCAGCTCTGAAGAGAATGTTAGCAAAGAGGTAATCGGGACAGTGCAAACAGTACTCAAAGACAGGGAGAGCAAGCTCTCTCTTGGCACTTTGGATGTGGGACATACAGCGAGATGTTTGCTGCTTTTACATTTGGCTGTTGGGAGATTTACAGCACAAAGATATCTAGTTGATTTGAAGCAGTTCCGAGAAAGTCTAAACATAATCCTCACTTTTCCCTCCTGGCACTTTCCCTGTAGGAGATACCGCAAGACATTTCTGTATATTGGGCACAGCGCTCTGCAGGGTGTTAGCAGAGAGTTTCCCGGGACAGTGAAACCCTATGTCAGAGACACTGAGAAGAAGCCCCAATGTTCCCTCCAGGCACTTTCAGTGTGGGTGCCTTCTCCACGTGGTTCCTGGTTTCACTGCAGCTCTGAAGAGAATGTTAGCAAAGAGGTAATCGGGACAGTGCAAACAGTACTCAAAGACAGGGAGAGCAAGCTCTACATTACTCTCTTGGCACTTTGGATGTGGGACATACAGCGAGATGTTTGCTGCTTTTACATTTGGCTGTTGGGAGATTTACAGCACAAAGATATCTAGTTGATTTGAAGCAGTTCCGAGAAAGTCTAAGCATAATCCTCACTTTTCCCTCCTGGCACTTTCCCTGTAGGGGATACCGCAAGACGTTTCTGTATATTGGGCACAGCGCTCTGCAGGGTGTTAGCAGAGAGTTTCCCGGGACAGTGAAACCCTATGTCGGAGACACTGAGAAGAAGCCCCAATGTTCCTTCCAGGCACTTTCAGTGTGGGTGCCTTCTCCACGTGGTTCCTGGTTTCACTGCAGCTCTGAAGAGAATGTTAGCAAAGAGGTAATCGGGACAGTGCAAACAGTACTCAAAGACAGGGAGAGCAAGCTCTCTCTTGGCACTTTGGATGTGGGACATACAGCGAGATGTTTGCTGCTTTTACATTTAGCTGTTGGGAGATTTACAGCACAAAGATATCTAGTTGATTTGAAGCAGTTCCGAGAAAGTCTAAACATAATCCTCACTTTTCCCTCCTGGCACTTTCCCTGTAGGGGATACCGCAAGACGTTTCTGTACATTGGGCACAGCGCTCTGCAGGGTGTTAGCAGAGAGTTTCCCGGGACAGTGAAACCCTATATCGGAGACACTGAGAAGAAGCCCCAATGTTCACTCCAGGCACTTTCAGTGTGGGTGCCTTCTCCACGTGGTTCCTGGTTTCACTGCAGCTCTGAAGAGAATGTTAGCAAAGAGGTAATCGGGACAGTGCAAACAGTACTCAAAGACAGGGAGAGCAAGCTCTCTCTTGGCACTTTGGATGTGGGACATACAGCGAGATGTTTGCTGCTTTTACATTTGGCTGTTGGGAGATTTACAGCACAAAGATATCTAGTTGATTTGAAGCAGTTCCGAGAAAGTCTAAACATAATCCTCACTTTTCCCTCCTGGCACTTTCCCTGTAGGAGATACCGCAAGACGTTTCTGTATATTGGGCACAGCGCTCTGCAGGGTGTTAGCAGAGAGTTTCCCGGGACAGTGAAACCCTATGTCAGAGACACTGAGAAGAAGCCCCAATGTTCCCTCCAGGCACTTTCAGTGTGGGTGCCTTCTCCACGTGGTTCCTGGTTTCACTGCAGCTCTGAAGAGAATGTTAGCAAAGAGGTAATCGGGACAGTGCAAACAGTACTCAAAGACAGGGAGAGCAAGCTCTACATTACTCTCTTGGCACTTTGGATGTGGGACATACAGCGAGATGTTTGCTGCTTTTACATTTGGCTGTTGGGAGATTTACAGCACAAAGATATCTAGTTGATTTGAAGCAGTTCCGAGAAAGTCTAAGCATAATCCTCACTTTTCCCTCCTGGCACTTTCCCTGTAGGGGATACCGCAAGACGTTTCTGTATATTGGGCACAGCGCTCTGCAGGGTGTTAGCAGAGAGTTTCCCGGGACAGTGAAACCCTATGTCGGAGACACTGAGAAGAAGCCCCAATGTTCCTTCCAGGCACTTTCAGTGTGGGTGCCTTCTCCACGTGGTTCCTGGTTTCACTGCAGCTCTGAAGAGAATGTTAGCAAAGAGGTAATCGGGACAGTGCAAACAGTACTCAAAGACAGGGAGAGCAAGCTCTCTCTTGGCACTTTGGATGTGGGACATACAGCGAGATGTTTGCTGCTTTTACATTTGGCTGTTGGGAGATTTACAGCACAAAGGTATCTAGTTGATTTGAAGCAGTTCCGAGAAAGTCTAAACATAATCCTCACTTTTCCCTCCTGGCACTTTCCCTGTAGGGGATACCGCAAGACGTTTCTGTACATTGGGCACAGCGCTCTGCATGGTGTTAGCAGAGAGTTTCCCGGGACAGTGAAACCCTATGTCGGAGACACTGAGAAGAAGCCCCAATGTTCCCTCCAGGCACTTTCAGTGTGGGTGCCTTCTCCACGTGGTTCCTGGTTTCACTGCAGCTCTGAAGAGAATGTTAGCAAAGAGGTAATCGGGACAGTGCAAACAGTACTCAAAGACAGGGAGAGCAAGCTCTCTCTTGGCACTTTGGATGTGGGACATACAGCGAGATGTTTGCTGCTTTTACATTTGGCTGTTGGGAGATTTACAGCACAAAGATATCTAGTTGATTTGAAGCAGTTCCGAGAAAGTCTAAACATAATCCTCACTTTTCCCTCCTGGCACTTTCCCTGTAGGGGATACCGCAAGACGTTTCTGAATATTGGGCACAGCGCTCTGCAGGGTGTTAGCAGAGAGTTTCCCGGGACAGTGAAACCCTATGTCAGAGACACTGAGAAGAAGCCCCAATGTTCCTTCCAGGCACTTTCAGTGTGGGTGCCTTCTCCACGTGGTTCCTGGTTTCACTGCAGCTCTGAAGAGAATGTTAGCAAAGAGGTAATCGGGACAGTGCAAACAGTACTCAAAGACAGGGAGAGCAAGCTCTCTCTTGGCACTTTGGATGTGGGACATACAGCGAGATGTTTGCTGCTTTTACATTTGGCTGTTGGGAGATTTACAGCACAAAGATATCTAGTTGATTTGAAGCAGTTCCGAGAAAGTCTAAACATAATCCTCACTTTTCCCTCCTGGCACTTTCCCTGTAGGAGATACCGCAAGACGTTTCTGTATATTGGGCACAGCGCTCTGCAGGGTGTTAGCAGAGAGTTTCCCGGGACAGTGAAACCCTATGTCAGAGACACTTAGAAGAAGCCCCAATGTTCCCTCCAGGCACTTTCAGTGTGGGTGCCTTCTCCACGTGGTTCCTGGTTTCACTGCAGCTCTGAAGAGAATGTTAGCAAAGAGGTAATCGGGACAGTGCAAACAGTACTCAAAGACAGGGAGAGCAAGCTCTACATTACTCTCTTGGCACTTTGGATGTGGGACATACAGCGAGATGTTTGCTGCTTTTACATTTGGCTGTTGGGAGATTTACAGCACAAAGATATCTAGTTGATTTGAAGCAGTTCCGAGAAAGTCTAAGCATAATCCTCACTTTTCCCTCCTGGCACTTTCCCTGTAGGGGATACCGCAAGACGTTTCTGTATATTGGGCACAGCGCTCTGCAGGGTGTTAGCAGAGAGTTTCCCGGGACAGTGAAACCCTATGTCAGAGACACTGAGAAGAAGCCCCAATGTTCCTTCCAGGCACTTTCAGTGTGGGTGCCTTCTCCACGTGGTTCCTGGTTTCACTGCAGCTCTGAAGAGAATGTTAGCAAAGAGGTAATCGGGACAGTGCAAACAGTACTCAAAGACAGGGAGAGCAAGCTCTCTCTTGGCACTTTGGATGTGGGACATACAGCGAGATGTTTGCTGCTTTTACATTTGGCTGTTGGGAGATTTACAGCACAAAGATATCTAGTTGATTTGAAGCAGTTCCGAGAAAGTCTAAACATAATCCTCACTTTTCCCTCCTGGCACTTTCCCTGTAGGGGATACCGCAAGACGTTTCTGTATATTGGGCACAGCGCTCTGCAGGGTGTTAGCAGAGAGTTTCCCGGGACAGTGAAACCCTATGTCAGAGACACTGAGAAGAAGCCCCAATGTTCACTCCAGGCACTTTCAGTGTGGGTGCCTTCTCCACGTGGTTCCTGGTTTCACTGCAGCTCTGAAGAGAATGTTAGCAAAGAGGTAATCGGGACAGTGCAAACAGTACTCAAAGACAGGGAGAGCAAGCTCTACATTACTCTCTTGGCACTTTGGATGTGGGACATACAGCGAGATGTTTGCTGCTTTTACATTTGGCTGTTGGGAGATTTACAGCACAAAGATATCTAGTTGATTTGAAGCAGTTCCGAGAAAGTCTAAACATAATCCTCACTTTTCCCTCCTGGCACTTTCCCTGTAGGGGATACCGCAAGACGTTTCTGTACATTGGGCACAGCGCTCTGCAGGGTGTTAGCAGAGAGTTTCCCGGGACAGTGAAACCCTATATCGGAGACACTGAGAAGAAGCCCCAATGTTCACTCCAGGCACTTTCAGTGTGGGTGCCTTCTCCACGTGGTTCCTGGTTTCACTGCAGCTCTGAAGAGAATGTTAGCAAAGAGGTAATCGGGACAGTGCAAACAGTACTCAAAGACAGGGAGAGCAAGCTCTCTCTTGGCACTTTGGATGTGGGACATACAGCGAGATGTTTGCTGCTTTTACATTTGGCTGTTGGGAGATTTACAGCACAAAGATATCTAGTTGATTTGAAGCAGTTCCGAGAAAGTCTAAACATAATCCTCACTTTTCCCTCCTGGCACTTTCCCTGTAGGGGATACCGCAAGACGTTTCTGTATATTGGGCACAGCGCTCTGCAGGGTGTTAGCAGAGAGTTTCCCGGGACAGTGAAACCCTATGTCAGAGACACTGAGAAGAAGCCCCAATGTTTCCTCCAGGCACTTTCAGTGTGGGTGCCTTCTCCACGTGGTTCCTGGTTTCACTGCAGCTCTGAAGAGAATGTTAGCAAAGAGGTAATAGGGACAGTGCAAACAGTACTCAAAGACAGGGAGAGCAAGCTCTCTCTTGGCACTTTGGATGTGGGACATACAGCGAGATGTTTGCTGCTTTTACATTTGGCTGTTGGGAGATTTACAGCACAAAGATATCTAGTTGATTTGAAGCAGTTCCGAGAAAGTCTAAACATAATCCTCACTTTTCCCTCCTGGCACTTTCCCTGTAGGAGATACCGCAAGACGTTTCTGTATATTGGGCACAGCGCTCTGCAGGGTGTTAGCAGAGAGTTTCCCGGGACAGTGAAACCCTATGTCAGAGACACTGAGAAGAAGCCCCAATGTTCCCTCCAGGCACTTTCAGTGTGGGTGCCTTCTCCACGTGGTTCCTGGTTTCACTGCAGCTCTGAAGAGAATGTTAGCAAAGAGGTAATCGGGACAGTGCAAACAGTACTCAAAGACAGGGAGAGCAAGCTCTACATTACTCTCTTGGCACTTTGGATGTGGGACATACAGCGAGATGTTTGCTGCTTTTACATTTGGCTGTTGGGAGATTTACAGCACAAAGATATCTAGTTGATTTGAAGCAGTTCCGAGAAAGTCTAAACATAATCCTCACTTTTCCCTCCTGGCACTTTCCCTGTAGGGGATACCGCAAGACGTTTCTGTACATTGGGCACAGCGCTCTGCAGGGTGTTAGCAGAGAGTTTCCCGGGACAGTGAAACCCTATATCGGAGACACTGAGAAGAAGCCCCAATGTTCCCTCCAGGCACTTTCAGTGTGGGTGCCTTCTCCACGTGGTTCCTGGTTTCACTGCAGCTCTGAAGAGAATGTTAGCAAAGAGGTAATCGGGACAGTGCAAACAGTACTCAAAGACAGGGAGAGCAAGCTCTCTCTTGGCACTTTGGATGTGGGACATACAGCGAGATGTTTGCTGCTTTTACATTTGGCTGTTGGGAGATTTACAGCACAAAGATATCTAGTTGATTTGAAGCAGTTCCGAGAAAGTCTAAACATAATCCTCACTTTTCCCTCCTGGCACTTTCCCTGTAGGGGATACCGCAAGACGTTTCTGTATATTGGGCACAGCGCTCTGCAGGGTGTTAGCAGAGAGTTTCCCGGGACAGTGAAACCCTATGTCAGAGACACTGAGAAGAAGCCCCAATGTTCCCTCCAGGCACTTTCAGTGTGGGTGCCTTCTCCACGTGGTTCCTGGTTTCACTGCAGCTCTGAAGAGAATGTTAGCAAAGAGGTAATCGGGACAGTGCAAACAGTACTCAAAGACAGGGAGAGCAAGCTCTCTCTTGGCACTTTGGATGTGGGACATACAGCGAGATGTTTGCTGCTTTTACATTTGGCTGTTGGGAGATTTACAGCACAAAGATATCTAGTTGATTTGAAGCAGTTCCGAGAAAGTCTAAACATAATCCTCACTTTTCCCTCCTGGCACTTTCCCTGTAGGAGATACCGCAAGACGTTTCTGTATATTGGGCACAGCGCTCTGCAGGGTGTTAGCAGAGAGTTTCCCGGGACAGTGAAACCCTATGTCAGAGACACTGAGAAGAAGCCCCAATGTTCCCTCCAGGCACTTTCAGTGTGGGTGCCTTCTCCACGTGGTTCCTGGTTTCACTGCAGCTCTGAAGAGAATGTTAGCAAAGAGGTAATCGGGACAGTGCAAACAGTACTCAAAGACAGGGAGAGCAAGCTCTACATTACTCTCTTGGCACTTTGGATGTGGGACATACAGCGAGATGTTTGCTGCTTTTACATTTGGCTGTTGGGAGATTTACAGCACAAAGATATCTAGTTGATTTGAAGCAGTTCCGAGAAAGTCTAAGCATAATCCTCACTTTTCCCTCCTGGCACTTTCCCTGTAGGAGATACCGCAAGACGTTTCTGTATATTGGGCACAGCGCTCTGCAGGGTGTTAGCAGAGAGTTTCCCGGGACAGTGAAACCCTATGTCGGAGACACTGAGAAGAAGCCCCAATGTTCCTTCCAGGCACTTTCAGTGTGGGTGCCTTCTCCACGTGGTTCCTGGTTTCACTGCAGCTCTGAAGAGAATGTTAGCAAAGAGGTAATCGGGACAGTGCAAACAGTACTCAAAGACAGGGAGAGCAAGCTCTCTCTTGGCACTTTGGATGTGGGACATACAGCGAGATGTTTGCTGCTTTTACATTTGGCTGTTGGGAGATTTACAGCACAAAGATATCTAGTTGATTTGAAGCAGTTCCGAGAAAGTCTAAACATAATCCTCACTTTTCCCTCCTGGCACTTTCCCTGTAGGAGATACCGCAAGACGTTTCTGTATATTGGGCACAGCGCTCTGCAGGGTGTTAGCAGAGAGTTTCCCGGGACAGTGAAACCCTATGTCAGAGACACTGAGAAGAAGCCCCAATGTTCACTCCAGGCACTTTCAGTGTGGGTGCCTTCTCCACGTGGTTCCTGGTTTCACTGCAGCTCTGAAGAGAATGTTAGCAAAGAGGTAATCGGGACAGTGCAAACAGTACTCAAAGACAGGGAGAGCAAGCTCTACATTACTCTCTTGGCACTTTGGATGTGGGACATACAGCGAGATGTTTGCTGCTTTTACATTTGGCTGTTGGGAGATTTACAGCACAAAGATATCTAGTTGATTTGAAGCAGTTCCGAGAAAGTCTAAACATAATCCTCACTTTTCCCTCCTGGCACTTTCCCTGTAGGGGATACCGCAAGACGTTTCTGTACATTGGGCACAGCGCTCTGCAGGGTGTTAGCAGAGAGTTTCCCGGGACAGTGAAACCCTATATCGGAGACACTGAGAAGAAGCCCCAATGTTCACTCCAGGCACTTTCAGTGTGGGTGCCTTCTCCACGTGGTTCCTGGTTTCACTGCAGCTCTGAAGAGAATGTTAGCAAAGAGGTAATCGGGACAGTGCAAACAGTACTCAAAGACAGGGAGAGCAAGCTCTCTCTTGGCACTTTGGATGTGGGACATACAGCGAGATGTTTGCTGCTTTTACATTTGGCTGTTGGGAGATTTACAGCACAAAGATATCTAGTTGATTTGAAGCAGTTCCGAGAAAGTCTAAACATAATCCTCACTTTTCCCTCCTGGCACTTTCCATGTGGGAGATATAGGAGGATGTATATTGGTTTTGAGGACAACTCAATGGACAGTGTAGGGAGAAAAGTTCCTGGCTCCTTGAATGCCGTTTCTGGAGACACTGCGATCAATGTGGGAGATATGTCAAGATGTGTGTTGGTTTTGAGGACAGCTTTCTGGAGTGTCTTAGCAAAGAGGTCACACGGATAATCAGAGCAATTCTCAGAGACACTGAGACCAAGCTCCACAATTCCTCCTGGCACTTTCCCTGTGGGAGATACCGCAAGACGTTTCTGTATATTGGGCACAGCGCTCTGCAGGGTGTTAGCAGAGAGTTTCCCGGGACAGTGAAACCCTATGTCAGAGACACTGAGAAGAAGCCCCAATGTTCCCTCCAGGCACTTTCAGTGTGGGTGCCTTCTCCACGTGGTTCCTGGTTTCACTGCAGCTCTGAAGAGAATGTTAGCAAAGAGGTAATCGGGACAGTGCAAACAGTACTCAAAGACAGGGAGAGCAAGCTCTACATTACTCTCTCGGCACTTTGGATGTGGGACATACAGCGAGATGTTTGCTGCTTTTACATTTGGCTGTTGGGAGATTTACAGCACAAAGATATCTAGTTGATTTGAAGCAGTTCCGAGAAAGTCTAAGCATAATCCTCACTTTTCCCTCCTGGCACTTTCACTGTAGGGGATACCGCAAGACGTTTCTGTATATTGGGCACAGCGCTCTGCAGGGTGTTAGCAGAGAGTTTCCCGGGACAGTGAAACCCTATGTCAGAGACACTGAGAAGAAGCCCCAATGTTCCTTCCAGGCACTTTCAGTGTGGGTGCCTTCTCCACGTGGTTCCTGGTTTCACTGCAGCTCTGAAGAGAATGTTAGCAAAGAGGTAATCGGGACAGTGCAAACAGTACTCAAAGACAGGGAGAGCAAGCCCTCTCTTGGCACTTTGGATGTGGGACATACAGCGAGATGTTTGCTGCTTTTACATTTGGCTGTTGGGAGATTTACAGCACAAAGATATCTAGTTGATTTGAAGCAGTTCCGAGAAAGTCTAAACATAATCCTCACTTTTCCCTCCTGGCACTTTCCCTGTAGGGGATACCGCAAGACGTTTCTGTACATTGGGCACAGCGCTCTGCAGGGTGTTAGCAGAGAGTTTCCCGGGACAGTGAAACCCTATATCGGAGACACTGAGAAGAAGCCCCAATGTTCCCTCCAGGCACTTTCAGTGTGGGTGCCTTCTCCACGTGGTTCCTGGTTTCACTGCAGCTCTGAAGAGAATGTTAGCAAAGAGGTAATAGGGACAGTGCAAACAGTACTCAAAGACAGGGAGAGCAAGCTCTCTCTTGGCACTTTGGATGTGGGACATACAGCGAGATGTTTGCTGCTTTTACATTTGGCTGTTGGGAGATTTACAGCACAAAGATATCTAGTTGATTTGAAGCAGTTCCGAGAAAGTCTAAGCATAATCCTCACTTTTCCCTCCTGGCACTTTCCCTGTAGGGGATACCGCAAGACGTTTCTGTATATTGGGCACAGCGCTCTGCAGGGTGTTAGCAGAGAGTTTCCCGGGACAGTGAAACCCTATGTCGGAGACACTGAGAAGAAGCCCCAATGTTCCTTCCAGGCACTTTCAGTGTGGGTGCCTTCTCCACGTGGTTCCTGGTTTCACTGCAGCTCTGAAGAGAATGTTAGCAAAGAGGTAATCGGGACAGTGCAAACAGTACTCAAAGACAGGGAGAGCAAGCTCTACATTACTCTCTTGGCACTTTGGATGTGGGACATACAGCGAGATGTTTGCTGCTTTTACATTTGGCTGTTGGGAGATTTACAGCACAAAGATATCTAGTTGATTTGAAGCAGTTCCGAGAAAGTCTAAACATAATCCTCACTTTTCCCTCCTGGCACTTTCCCTGTAGGGGATACCGCAAGACGTTTCTGTACATTGGGCACAGCGCTCTGCAGGGTGTTAGCAGAGAGTTTCCCGGGACAGTGAAACCCTATATCGGAGACACTGAGAAGAAGCCCCAATGTTCACTCCAGGCACTTTCAGTGTGGGTGCCTTCTCCACGTGGTTCCTGGTTTCACTGCAGCTCTGAAGAGAATGTTAGCAAAGAGGTAATCGGGACAGTGCAAACAGTACTCAAAGACAGGGAGAGCAAGCTCTCTCTTGGCACTTTGGATGTGGGACATACAGCGAGATGTTTGCTGCTTTTACATTTGGCTGTTGGGAGATTTACAGCACAAAGATATCTAGTTGATTTGAAGCAGTTCCGAGAAAGTCTAAACATAATGCTCACTTTTCCCTCCTGGCACTTTCCATGTGGGAGATATAGGAGGATGTATATTGGTTTTGAGGACAACTCAATGGACAGTGTAGGGAGAAAAGTTCCTGGCTCCTTGAATGCCGTTTCTGGAGACACTGCGATCAATGTGGGAGATATGTCAAGATGTGTGTTGGTTTTGAGGACAGCTTTCTGGAGTGTCTTAGCAAAGAGGTCACACGGATAATCAGAGCAATTCTCAGAGACACTGAGACCAAGCTCCACAATTCCTCCTGGCACTTTCCCTGTGGGAGATACCGCAAGACGTTTCTGTATATTGGGCACAGCGCTCTGCAGGGTGTTAGCAGAGAGTTTCCCGGGACAGTGAAACCCTATGTCAGAGACACTGAGAAGAAGCCCCAATGTTCCCTCCAGGCACTTTCAGTGTGGGTGCCTTCTCCACGTGGTTCCTGGTTTCACTGCAGCTCTGAAGAGAATGTTAGCAAAGAGGTAATCGGGACAGTGCAAACAGTACTCAAAGACAGGGAGAGCAAGCTCTACATTACTCTCTCGGCACTTTGGATGTGGGACATACAGCGAGATGTTTGCTGCTTTTACATTTGGCTGTTGGGAGATTTACAGCACAAAGATATCTAGTTGATTTGAAGCAGTTCCGAGAAAGCCTAAGCATAATCCTCACTTTTCCCTCCTGGCACTTTCACTGTAGGGGATACCGCAAGACGTTTCTGTACATTGGGCACAGCGCTCTGCAGGGTGTTAGCAGAGAGTTTCCCGGGACAGTGAAACCCTATATCGGAGACACTGAGAAGAAGCCCCAATGTTCACTCCAGGCACTTTCAGTGTGGGTGCCTTCTCCACGTGGTTCCTGGTTTCACTGCAGCTCTGAAGAGAATGTTAGCAAAGAGGTAATAGGGACAGTGCAAACAGTACTCAAAGACAGGGAGAGCAAGCTCTCTCTTGGCACTTTGGATGTGGGACATACAGCGAGATGTTTGCTGCTTTTACATTTGGCTGTTGGGAGATTTACAGCACAAAGATATCTAGTTGATTTGAAGCAGTTCCGAGAAAGTCTAAGCATAATCCTCACTTTTCCCTCCTGGCACTTTCCCTGTAGGGGATACCGCAAGACGTTTCTGTATATTGGGCACAGCGCTCTGCAGGGTGTTAGCAGAGAGTTTCCCGGGACAGTGAAACCCTATGTCAGAGACACTGAGAAGAAGCCCCAATGTTCCCTCCAGGCACTTTCAGTGTGGGTGCCTTCTCCACGTGGTTCCTGGTTTCACTGCAGCTCTGAAGAGAATGTTAGCAAAGAGGTAATCGGGACAGTGCAAACAGTACTCAAAGACAGGGAGAGCAAGCTCTCTCTTGGCACTTTGGATGTGGGACATACAGCGAGATGTTTGCTGCTTTTACATTTGGCTGTTGGGAGATTTACAGCACAAAGATATCTAGTTGATTTGAAGCAGTTCCGAGAAAGTCTAAGCATAATCCTCACTTTTCCCTCCTGGCACTTTCCCTGTAGGGGATACCGCAAGACGTTTCTGTATATTGGGCACAGCGCTCTGCAGGGTGTTAGCAGAGAGTTTCCCGGGACAGTGAAACCCTATGTCAGAGACACTGAGAAGAAGCCCCAATGTTCCCTCCAGGCACTTTCAGTGTGGGTGCCTTCTCCACGTGGTTCCTGGTTTCACTGCAGCTCTGAAGAGAATGTTAGCAAAGAGGTAATCGGGACAGTGCAAACAGTACTCAAAGACAGGGAGAGCAAGCTCTCTCTTGGCACTTTGGATGTGGGACATACAGCGAGATGTTTGCTGCTTTTACATTTGGCTGTTGGGAGATTTACAGCACAAAGATATCTAGTTGATTTGAAGCAGTTCCGAGAAAGTCTAAACATAATCCTCACTTTTCCCTCCTGGCACTTTCCCTGTAGGAGATACCGCAAGACGTTTCTGTATATTGGGCACAGCGCTCTGCAGGGTGTTAGCAGAGAGTTTCCCGGGACAGTGAAACCCTATGTCAGAGACACTGAGAAGAAGCCCCAATGTTCCCTCCAGGCACTTTCAGTGTGGGTGCCTTCTCCACGTGGTTCCTGGTTTCACTGCAGCTCTGAAGAGAATGTTAGCAAAGAGGTAATCGGGACAGTGCAAACAGTACTCAAAGACAGGGAGAGCAAGCTCTACATTACTCTCTTGGCACTTTGGATGTGGGACATACAGCGAGATGTTTGCTGCTTTTACATTTGGCTGTTGGGAGATTTACAGCACAAAGATATCTAGTTGATTTGAAGCAGTTCCGAGAAAGTCTAAACATAATCCTCACTTTTCCCTCCTGGCACTTTCCCTGTAGGGGATACCGCAAGACGTTTCTGTACATTGGGCACAGCGCTCTGCAGGGTGTTAGCAGAGAGTTTCCCGGGACAGTGAAACCCTATGTCGGAGACACTGAGAAGAAGCCCCAATGTTCCTTCCAGGCACTTTCACTGTGGGTGCCTTCTCCACGTGGTTCCTGGTTTCACTGCAGCTCTGAATAGAATGTTAGCAAAGAGGTAATCGGGACAGTGCAAACAGTACTCAAAGACAGGGAGAGCAAGCTCTCTCTTGGCACTTTGGATGTGGGACATACAGCGAGATGTTTGCTGCTTTTACATTTGGCTGTTGGGAGATTTACAGCACAAAGATATCTAGTTGATTTGAAGCAGTTCCGAGAAAGTCTAAACATAATCCTCACTTTTCCCTCCTGGCACTTTCCCTGTAGGAGATACCGCAAGACGTTTCTGTATATTGGGCACAGCGCTCTGCAGGGTGTTAGCAGAGAGTTTCCCGGGACAGTGAAACCCTATGTCAGAGACACTGAGAAGAAGCCCCAATGTTCCCTCCAGGCACTTTCAGTGTGGGTGCCTTCTCCACGTGGTTCTTGGTTTCACTGCAGCTCTGAAGAGAATGTTAGCAAAGAGGTAATCGGGACAGTGCAAACAGTACTCAAAGACAGGGAGAGCAAGCTCTACATTACTCTCTTGGCACTTTGGATGTGGGACATACAGCGAGATGTTTGCTGCTTTTACATTTGGCTGTTGGGAGATTTACAGCACAAAGATATCTAGTTGATTTGAAGCAGTTCCGAGAAAGTCTAAACATAATCCTCACTTTTCCCTCCTGGCACTTTCCCTGTAGGGGATACCGCAAGACGTTTCTGTACATTGGGCACAGCGCTCTGCAGGGTGTTAGCAGAGAGTTTCCCGGGACAGTGAAACCCTATATTGGAGACACTGAGAAGAAGCCCCAATGTTCACTCCAGGCACTTTCAGTGTGGGTGCCTTCTCCACGTGGTTCCTGGTTTCACTGCAGCTCTGAAGAGAATGTTAGCAAAGAGGTAATAGGGACAGTGCAAACAGTACTCAAAGACAGGGAGAGCAAGCTCTCTCTTGGCACTTTGGATGTGGGACATACAGCGAGATGTTTGCTGCTTTTACATTTGGCTGTTGGGAGATTTACAGCACAAAGATATCTAGTTGATTTGAAGCAGTTCCGAGAAAGTCTAAGCATAATCCTCACTTTTCCCTCCTGGCACTTTCCCTGTAGGAGATACCGCAAGACGTTTCTGTATATTGGGCACAGCGCTCTGCAGGGTGTTAGCAGAGAGTTTCCCGGGACAGTGAAACCCTATATTGGAGACACTGAGAAGAAGCCCCAATGTTCCCTCCAGGCACTTTCAGTGTGGGTGCCTTCTCCACGTGGTTCCTGGTTTCACTGCAGCTCTGAAGAGAATGTTAGCAAAGAGGTAATCGGGACAGTGCAAACAGTACTCAAAGACAGGGAGAGCAAGCTCTCTCTTGGCACTTTGGATGTGGGACATACAGCGAGATGTTTGCTGCTTTTACATTTGGCTGTTGGGAGATTTACAGCACAAAGATATCTAGTTGATTTGAAGCAGTTCCGAGAAAGTCTAAGCATAATCCTCACTTTTCCCTCCTGGCACATTCCCTGTAGGGGATACCGCAAGACGTTTCTGTATATTGGGCACAGCGCTCTGCAGGGTGTTAGCAGAGAGTTTCCCGGGACAGTGAAACCCTATATCGGAGACACTGAGAAGAAGCCCCAATGTTCCCTCCAGGCACTTTCAGTGTGGGTGCCTTCTCCACGTGGTTCCTGGTTTCACTGCAGCTCTGAAGAGAATGTTAGCAAAGAGGTAATCGGGACAGTGCAAACAGTACTCAAAGACAGGGAGAGCAAGCTCTCTCTTGGCACTTTGGATGTGGGACATACAGCGAGATGTTTGCTGCTTTTACATTTGGCTGTTGGGAGATTTACAGCACAAAGATATCTAGTTGATTTGAAGCAGTTCCGAGAAAGTCTAAACATAATCCTCACTTTTCCCTCCTGGCACTTTCCCTGTAGGAGATACCGCAAGACGTTTCTGTATATTGGGCACAGCGCTCTGCAGGGTGTTAGCAGAGAGTTTCCCGGGACAGTGAAACCCTATGTCAGAGACACTGAGAAGAAGCCCCAATGTTCCCTCCAGGCACTTTCAGTGTGGGTGCCTTCTCCACGTGGTTCCTGGTTTCACTGCAGCTCTGAAGAGAATGTTAGCAAAGAGGTAATCGGGACAGTGCAAACAGTACTCAAAGACAGGGAGAGCAAGCTCTACATTACTCTCTTGGCACTTTGGATGTGGGACATACAGCGAGATGTTTGCTGCTTTTACATTTGGCTGTTGGGAGATTTACAGCACAAAGATATCTAGTTGATTTGAAGCAGTTCCGAGAAAGTCTAAACATAATCCTCACTTTTCCCTCCTGGCACTTTCCCTGTAGGGGATACCGCAAGACGTTTCTGTACATTGGGCACAGCGCTCTGCAGGGTGTTAGCAGAGAGTTTCCCGGGACAGTGAAACCCTATATCGGAGACACTGAGAAGAAGCCCCAATGTTCCCTCCAGGCACTTTCAGTGTGGGTGCCTTCTCCACGTGGTTCCTGGTTTCACTGCAGCTCTGAAGAGAATGTTAGCAAAGAGGTAATCGGGACAGTGCAAACAGTACTCAAAGACAGGGAGAGCAAGCTCTCTCTTGGCACTTTGGATGTGGGACATACAGCGAGATGTTTGCTGCTTTTACATTTGGCTGTTGGGAGATTTACAGCACAAAGATATCTAGTTGATTTGAAGCAGTTCCGAGAAAGTCTAAGCATAATCCTCACTTTTCCCTCCTGGCACTTTCCCTGTAGGAGATACCGCAAGACATTTCTGTATATTGGGCACAGCGCTCTGCAGGGTGTTAGCAGAGAGTTTCCCGGGACAGTGAAACCCTATGTCAGAGACACTGAGAAGAAGCCCCAATGTTCCCTCCAGGCACTTTCAGTGTGGGTGCCTTCTCCACGTGGTTCCTGGTTTCACTGCAGCTCTGAAGAGAATGTTAGCAAAGAGGTAATCGGGACAGTGCAAACAGTACTCAAAGACAGGGAGAGCAAGCTCTACATTACTCTCTCGGCACTTTGGATGTGGGACATACAGCGAGATGTTTGCTGCTTTTACATTTGGCTGTTGGGAGATTTACAGCACAAAGATATCTAGTTGATTTGAAGCAGTTCCGAGAAAGTCTAAACATAATCCTCACTTTTCCCTCCTGGCACTTTCTATGTGGGAGATATAGGAGGATGTATATTGGTTTTGAGGACAACTCAATGGACAGTGTAGGGA
The DNA here is from genome assembly GCF_963924245.1 of Chroicocephalus ridibundus. Taxonomy (NCBI): domain Eukaryota; kingdom Metazoa; phylum Chordata; class Aves; order Charadriiformes; family Laridae; genus Chroicocephalus; species Chroicocephalus ridibundus. The sequence goes on along the minus strand of NW_026961370.1, from coordinate 352,985 downwards.
GAAAAGTTCCTGGCTCCTTGAATGCCGTTTCTGGAGACACTGCGATCAATTTGGGAGATATGTCAAGATGTGTGTTGGTTTTGAGGACAGCTTTCTGGAGTGTCTTAGCAAAGAGGTCACACGGATAATCAGAGCAATTCTCAGAGACACTGAGACCAAGCTCCACAATTCCTCCTGGCACTTTCCCTGTAGGAGATACCGCAAGACGTTTCTGTATATTGGGCACTACGCTCTGCAGGGTGTTAGCAGAGAGTTTCCCGGGACAGTGAAACCCTATATCAGAGACACTGAGAAGAAGCCCCAACGTTCCTTCCAGGCACTTTCAGTGTGGGTGCCTTCTCCACGTGGTTCCTGGTTTCACTGCAGCTCTGAAGAGAATGTTAGCAAAGAGGTAATCGGGACAGTGCAAACAGTACTCAAAGACAGGGAGAGCAAGCTCTACATTACTCTCTTGGCACTTTGGATGTGGGACATACAGCGAGATGTTTGCTGCTTTTACATTTGGCTGTTGGGAGATTTACAGCACAAAGATATCTAGTTGATTTGAAGCAGTTCCGAGAAAGTCTAAACATAATCCTCACTTTTCCCTCCTGGCACTTTCCCTGTAGGGGATACCGCAAGACGTTTCTGTACATTGGGCACAGCGCTCTGCAGGGTGTTAGCAGAGAGTTTCCCGGGACAGTGAAACCCTATATTGGAGACACTGAGAAGAAGCCCCAATGTTCCCTCCAGGCACTTTCAGTGTGGGTGCCTTCTCCACGTGGTTCCTGGTTTCACTGCAGCTCTGAAGAGAATGTTAGCAAAGAGGTAATAGGGACAGTGCAAACAGTACTCAAAGACAGGGAGAGCAAGCTCTCTCTTGGCACTTTGGATGTGGGACATACAGCGAGATGTTTGCTGCTTTTACATTTGGCTGTTGGGAGATTTACAGCACAAAGATATCTAGTTGATTTGAAGCAGTTCCGAGAAAGTCTAAGCATAATCCTCACTTTTCCCTCCTGGCACTTTCCCTGTAGGAGATACCGCAAGACGTTTCTGTATATTGGGCACAGCGCTCTGCAGGGTGTTAGCAGAGAGTTTCCCGGGACAGTGAAACCCTATATTGGAGACACTGAGAAGAAGCCCCAATGTTCCCTCCAGGCACTTTCAGTGTGGGTGCCTTCTCCACGTGGTTCCTGGTTTCACTGCAGCTCTGAAGAGAATGTTAGCAAAGAGGTAATAGGGACAGTGCAAACAGTACTCAAAGACAGGGAGAGCAAGCTCTCTCTTGGCACTTTGGATGTGGGACATACAGCGAGATGTTTGCTGCTTTTACATTTGGCTGTTGGGAGATTTACAGCACAAAGATATCTAGTTGATTTGAAGCAGTTCCGAGAAAGTCTAAGCATAATCCTCACTTTTCCCTCCTGGCACTTTCCCTGTAGGAGATACCGCAAGACGTTTCTGTATATTGGGCACAGCGCTCTGCAGGGTGTTAGCAGAGAGTTTCCCGGGACAGTGAAACCCTATGTCAGAGACACTGAGAAGAAGCCCCAATGTTCCCTCCAGGCACTTTCAGTGTGGGTGCCTTCTCCACGTGGTTCCTGGTTTCACTGCAGCTCTGAAGAGAATGTTAGCAAAGAGGTAATCGGGACAGTGCAAACAGTACTCAAAGACAGGGAGAGCAAGCTCTACATTACTCTCTTGGCACTTTGGATGTGGGACATACAGCGAGATGTTTGCTGCTTTTACATTTGGCTGTTGGGAGATTTACAGCACAAAGATATCTAGTTGATTTGAAGCAGTTCCGAGAAAGTCTAAGCATAATCCTCACTTTTCCCTCCTGGCACTTTCCCTGTAGGGGATACCGCAAGACGTTTCTGTATATTGGGCACAGCGCTCTGCAGGGTGTTAGCAGAGAGTTTCCCGGGACAGTGAATCCCTATATCGGAGACACTGAGAAGAAGCCCCAATGTTCCCTCCAGGCACTTTCAGTGTGGGTGCCTTCTCCACGTGGTTCCTGGTTTCACTGCAGCTCTGAAGAGAATGTTAGCAAAGAGGTAATCGGGACAGTGCAAACAGTACTCAAAGACAGGGAGAGCAAGCTCTCTCTTGGCACTTTGGATGTGGGACATACAGCGAGATGTTTGCTGCTTTTACATTTGGCTGTTGGGAGATTTACAGCACAAAGATATCTAGTTGATTTGAAGCAGTTCCGAGAAAGTCTAAACATAATCCTCACTTTTCCCTCCTGGCACTTTCCATGTGGGAGATATAGGAGGATGTATATTGGTTTTGAGGACAACTCAATGGACAGTGTAGGGAGAAAAGTTCCTGGCTCCTTGAATGCCGTTTCTGGAGACACTGCGATCAATGTGGGAGATATGTCAAGATGTGTGTTGGTTTTGAGGACAGCTTTCTGGAGTGTCTTAGCAAAGAGGTCACACGGATAATCAGAGCAATTCTCAGAGACACTGAGACCAAGCTCCACAATTCCTCCTGGCACTTTCCCTGTGGGAGATACCGCAAGACGTTTCTGTATATTGGGCACAGCGCTCTGCAGGGTGTTAGCAGAGACTTTCCCGGGACAGTGAAACCCTATGTCAGAGACAGTGAGAAGAAGCCCCAACGTTCCTTCCAGGCACTTTCAGTGTGGGTGCCTTCTCCACGTGGTTCCTGGTTTCACTGCAGCTCTGAAGAGAATGTTAGCAAAGAGGTAATCGGGACAGTGCAAACAGTACTCAAAGACAGGGAGAGCAAGCTCTACATTACTCTCTCGGCACTTTGGATGTGGGACATACAGCGAGATGTTTGCTGCTTTTACATTTGGCTGTTGGGAGATTTACAGCACAAAGATATCTAGTTGATTTGAAGCAGTTCCGAGAAAGTCTAAGCATAATCCTCACTTTTCCCTCCTGGCACTTTCACTGTAGGGGATACCGCAAGACGTTTCTGTATATTGGGCACAGCGCTCTGCAGGGTGTTAGCAGAGAGTTTCCCGGGACAGTGAAACCCTATGTCAGAGACACTGAGAAGAAGCCCCAATGTTCCTTCCAGGCACTTTCAGTGTGGGTGCCTTCTCCACGTGGTTCCTGGTTTCACTGCAGCTCTGAAGAGAATGTTAGCAAAGAGGTAATCGGGACAGTGCAAACAGTACTCAAAGACAGGGAGAGCAAGCTCTCTCTTGGCACTTTGGATGTGGGACATACAGCGAGATGTTTGCTGCTTTTACATTTGGCTGTTGGGAGATTTACAGCACAAAGATATCTAGTTGATTTGAAGCAGTTCCGAGAAAGTCTAAACATAATCCTCACTTTTCCCTCCTGGCACTTTCCCTGTAGGGGATACCGCAAGACGTTTCTGTACATTGGGCACAGCGCTCTGCAGGGTGTTAGCAGAGAGTTTCCCGGGACAGTGAAACCCTATATCGGAGACACTGAGAAGAAGCCCCAATGTTCCCTCCAGGCACTTTCAGTGTGGGTGCCTTCTCCACGTGGTTCCTGGTTTCACTGCAGCTCTGAAGAGAATGTTAGCAAAGAGGTAATAGGGACAGTGCAAACAGTACTCAAAGACAGGGAGAGCAAGCTCTCTCTTGGCACTTTGGATGTGGGACATACAGCGAGATGTTTGCTGCTTTTACATTTGGCTGTTGGGAGATTTACAGCACAAAGATATCTAGTTGATTTGAAGCAGTTCCGAGAAAGTCTAAGCATAATCCTCACTTTTCCCTCCTGGCACTTTCCCTGTAGGAGATACCGCAAGACTTTTCTGTATATTGGGCACAGCGCTCTGCAGGGTGTTAGCAGAGAGTTTCCCGGGACAGTGAAACCCTATGTCAGAGACACTGAGAAGAAGCCCCAATGTTCCCTCCAGGCACTTTCAGTGTGGGTGCCTTCTCCACGTGGTTCCTGGTTTCACTGCAGCTCTGAAGAGAATGTTAGCAAAGAGGTAATCGGGACAGTGCAAACAGTACTCAAAGACAGGGAGAGCAAGCTCTACATTACTCTCTTGGCACTTTGGATGTGGGACATACAGCGAGATGTTTGCTGCTTTTACATTTGGCTGTTGGGAGATTTACAGCACAAAGATATCTAGTTGATTTGAAGCAGTTCCGAGAAAGTCTAAACATAATCCTCACTTTTCCCTCCTGGCACTTTCCATGTGGGAGATATAGGAGGATGTATATTGGTTTTGAGGACAACTCAATGGACAGTGTAGGGAGAAAAGTTCCTGGCTCCTTGAATGCCGTTTCTGGAGACACTGCGATCAATGTGGGAGATATGTCAAGATGTGTGTTGGTTTTGAGGACAGCTTTCTGGAGTGTCTTAGCAAAGAGGTCACACGGATAATCAGAGCAATTCTCAGAGACACTGAGACCAAGCTCCACAATTCCTCCTGGCACTTTCCCTGTGGGAGATACCGCAAGACGTTTCTGTATATTGGGCACAGCGCTCTGCAGGGTGTTAGCAGAGACTTTCCCGGGACAGTGAAACCCTATGTCAGAGACAGTGAGAAGAAGCCCCAATGTTCCCTCCAGGCACTTTCAGTGTGGGTGCCTTCTCCACGTGGTTCCTGGTTTCACTGCAGCTCTGAAGAGAATGTTAGCAAAGAGGTAATCGGGACAGTGCAAACAGTACTCAAAGACAGGGAGAGCAAGCTCTACATTACTCTCTCGGCACTTTGGATGTGGGACATACAGCGAGATGTTTGCTGCTTTTACATTTGGCTGTTGGGAGATTTACAGCACAAAGATATCTAGTTGATTTGAAGCAGTTCCGAGAAAGTCTAAGCATAATCCTCACTTTTCCCTCCTGGCACTTTCACTGTAGGGGATACCACAAGACGTTTCTGTATATTGGGCACAGCGCTCTGCAGGGTGTTAGCAGAGAGTTTCCCGGGACAGTGAAACCCTATGTCAGAGACACTGAGAAGAAGCCCCAATGTTCCTTCCAGGCACTTTCAGTGTGGGTGCCTTCTCCACGTGGTTCCTGGTTTCACTGCAGCTCTGAAGAGAATGTTAGCAAAGAGGTAATCGGGACAGTGCAAACAGTACTCAAAGACAGGGAGAGCAAGCTCTCTCTTGGCACTTTGGATGTGGGACATACAGCGAGATGTTTGCTGCTTTTACATTTGGCTGTTGGGAGATTTACAGCACAAAGATATCTAGTTGATTTGAAGCAGTTCCGAGAAAGTCTAAACATAATCCTCACTTTTCCCTCCTGGCACTTTCCCTGTAGGGGATACCGCAAGACGTTTCTGTACATTGGGCACAGCGCTCTGCAGGGTGTTAGCAGAGAGTTTCCCGGGACAGTGAAACCCTATATCGGAGACACTGAGAAGAAGCCCCAATGTTCCCTCCAGGCACTTTCAGTGTGGGTGCCTTCTCCACGTGGTTCCTGGTTTCACTGCAGCTCTGAAGAGAATGTTAGCAAAGAGGTAATAGGGACAGTGCAAACAGTACTCAAAGACAGGGAGAGCAAGCTCTCTCTTGGCACTTTGGATGTGGGACATACAGCGAGATGTTTGCTGCTTTTACATTTGGCTGTTGGGAGATTTACAGCACAAAGATATCTAGTTGATTTGAAGCAGTTCCGAGAAAGTCTAAGCATAATCCTCACTTTTCCCTCCTGGCACTTTCCCTGTAGGAGATACCGCAAGACGTTTCTGTATATTGGGCACAGCGCTCTGCAGGGTGTTAGCAGAGAGTTTCCCGGGACAGTGAAACCCTATGTCAGAGACACTGAGAAGAAGCCCCAATGTTCCCTCCAGGCACTTTCAGTGTGGGTGCCTTCTCCACGTGGTTCCTGGTTTCACTGCAGCTCTGAAGAGAATGTTAGCAAAGAGGTAATCGGGACAGTGCAAACAGTACTCAAAGACAGGGAGAGCAAGCTCTACATTACTCTCTTGGCACTTTGGATGTGGGACATACAGCGAGATGTTTGCTGCTTTTACATTTGGCTGTTGGGAGATTTACAGCACAAAGATATCTAGTTGATTTGAAGCAGTTCCGAGAAAGTCTAAGCATAATCCTCACTTTTCCCTCCTGGCACTTTCCCTGTAGGGGATACCGCAAGACGTTTCTGTATATTGGGCACAGCGCTCTGCAGGGTGTTAGCAGAGAGTTTCCCGGGACAGTGAAACCCTATGTCGGAGACACTGAGAAGAAGCCCCAATGTTCCTTCCAGGCACTTTCAGTGTGGGTGCCTTCTCCACGTGGTTCCTGGTTTCACTGCAGCTCTGAAGAGAATGTTAGCAAAGAGGTAATCGGGACAGTGCAAACAGTACTCAAAGACAGGGAGAGCAAGCTCTCTCTTGGCACTTTGGATGTGGGACATACAGCGAGATGTTTGCTGCTTTTACATTTGGCTGTTGGGAGATTTACAGCACAAAGATATCTAGTTGATTTGAAGCAGTTCCGAGAAAGTCTAAACATAATCCTCACTTTTCCCTCCTGGCACTTTCCCTGTAGGAGATACCGCAAGACGTTTCTGTATATTGGGCACAGCGCTCTGCAGGGTGTTAGCAGAGAGTTTCCCGGGACAGTGAAACCCTATGTCAGAGACACTGAGAAGAAGCCCCAATGTTCCCTCCAGGCACTTTCAGTGTGGGTGCCTTCTCCACGTGGTTCTTGGTTTCACTGCAGCTCTGAAGAGAATGTTAGCAAAGAGGTAATCGGGACAGTGCAAACAGTACTCAAAGACAGGGAGAGCAAGCTCTACATTACTCTCTTGGCACTTTGGATGTGGGACATACAGCGAGATGTTTGCTGCTTTTACATTTGGCTGTTGGGAGATTTACAGCACAAAGATATCTAGTTGATTTGAAGCAGTTCCGAGAAAGTCTAAACATAATCCTCACTTTTCCCTCCTGGCACTTTCCCTGTAGGGGATACCGCAAGACGTTTCTGTACATTGGGCACAGCGCTCTGCAGGGTGTTAGCAGAGAGTTTCCCGGGACAGTGAAACCCTATATCGGAGACACTGAGAAGAAGCCCCAATGTTCACTCCAGGCACTTTCAGTGTGGGTGCCTTCTCCACGTGGTTCCTGGTTTCACTGCAGCTCTGAAGAGAATGTTAGCAAAGAGGTAATCGGGACAGTGCAAACAGTACTCAAAGACAGGGAGAGCAAGCTCTCTCTTGGCACTTTGGATGTGGGACATACAGCGAGATGTTTGCTGCTTTTACATTTGGCTGTTGGGAGATTTACAGCACAAAGATATCTAGTTGATTTGAAGCAGTTCCGAGAAAGTCTAAACATAATCCTCACTTTTCCCTCCTGGCACTTTCCATGTGGGAGATATAGGAGGATGTATATTGGTTTTGAGGACAACTCAATGGACAGTGTAGGGAGAAAAGTTCCTGGCTCCTTGAATGCCGTTTCTGGAGACACTGCGATCAATGTGGGAGATATGTCAAGATGTGTGTTGGTTTTGAGGACAGCTTTCTGGAGTGTCTTAGCAAAGAGGTCACACGGATAATCAGAGCAATTCTCAGAGACACTGAGACCAAGCTCCACAATTCCTCCTGGCACTTTTCCTGTGGGAGATACCGCAAGACGTTTCTGTATATTGGGCACAGCGCTCTGCAGGGTGTTAGCAGAGAGTTTCCCGGGACAGTGAAACCCTATGTCAGAGACACTGAGAAGAAGCCCCAATGTTCCCTCCAGGCACTTTCAGTGTGGGTGCCTTCTCCACGTGGTTCCTGGTTTCACTGCAGCTCTGAAGAGAATGTTAGCAAAGAGGTAATCGGGACAGTGCAAACAGTACTCAAAGACAGGGAGAGCAAGCTCTACATTACTCTCTCGGCACTTTGGATGTGGGACATACAGCGAGATGTTTGCTGCTTTTACATTTGGCTGTTGGGAGATTTACAGCACAAAGATATCTAGTTGATTTGAAGCAGTTCCGAGAAAGCCTAAGCATAATCCTCACTTTTCCCTCCTGGCACTTTCACTGTAGGGGATACCGCAAGACATTTCTGTACATTGGGCACAGCGCTCTGCAGGGTGTTAGCAGAGAGTTTCCCGGGACAGTGAAACCCTATATCGGAGACACTGAGAAGAAGCCCCAATGTTCCCTCCAGGCACTTTCAGTGTGGGTGCCTTCTCCACGTGGTTCCTGGTTTCACTGCAGCTCTGAAGAGAATGTTAGCAAAGAGGTAATAGGGACAGTGCAAACAGTACTCAAAGACAGGGAGAGCAAGCTCTCTCTTGGCACTTTGGATGTGGGACATACAGCGAGATGTTTGCTGCTTTTACATTTGGCTGTTGGGAGATTTACAGCACAAAGATATCTAGTTGATTTGAAGCAGTTCCGAGAAAGTCTAAGCATAATCCTCACTTTTCCCTCCTGGCACTTTCCCTGTAGGGGATACCGCAAGACGTTTCTGTATATTGGGCACAGCGCTCTGCAGGGTGTTAGCAGAGAGTTTCCCGGGACAGTGAAACCCTATGTCAGAGACACTGAGAAGAAGCCCCAATGTTCCCTCCAGGCACTTTCAGTGTGGGTGCCTTCTCCACGTGGTTCCTGGTTTCACTGCAGCTCTGAAGAGAATGTTAGCAAAGAGGTAATCGGGACAGTGCAAACAGTACTCAAAGACAGGGAGAGCAAGCTCTCTCTTGGCACTTTGGATGTGGGACATACAGCGAGATGTTTGCTGCTTTTACATTTGGCTGTTGGGAGATTTACAGCACAAAGATATCTAGTTGATTTGAAGCAGTTCCGAGAAAGTCTAAACATAATCCTCACTTTTCCCTCCTGGCACTTTCCCTGTAGGAGATACCGCAAGACGTTTCTGTATATTGGGCACAGCGCTCTGCAGGGTGTTAGCAGAGAGTTTCCCGGGACAGTGAAACCCTATGTCAGAGACACTGAGAAGAAGCCCCAATGTTCCCTCCAGGCACTTTCAGTGTGGGTGCCTTCTCCACGTGGTTCCTGGTTTCACTGCAGCTCTGAAGAGAATGTTAGCAAAGAGGTAATCGGGACAGTGCAAACAGTACTCAAAGACAGGGAGAGCAAGCTCTCTCTTGGCACTTTGGATGTGGGACATACAGCGAGATGTTTGCTGCTTTTACATTTGGCTGTTGGGAGATTTACAGCACAAAGATATCTAGTTGATTTGAAGCAGTTCCGAGAAAGTCTAAACATAATCCTCACTTTTCCCTCCTGGCACTTTCCCTGTAGGAGATACCGCAAGACGTTTCTGTATATTGGGCACAGCGCTCTGCAGGGTGTTAGCAGAGAGTTTCCCGGGACAGTGAAACCCTATGTCAGAGACACTGAGAAGAAGCCCCAATGTTCCCTCCAGGCACTTTCAGTGTGGGTGCCTTCTCCACGTGGTTCCTGGTTTCACTGCAGCTCTGAAGAGAATGTTAGCAAAGAGGTAATCGGGACAGTGCAAACAGTACTCAAAGACAGGGAGAGCAAGCTCTACATTACTCTCTTGGCACTTTGGATGTGGGACATACAGCGAGATGTTTGCTGCTTTTACATTTGGCTGTTGGGAGATTTACAGCACAAAGATATCTAGTTGATTTGAAGCAGTTCCGAGAAAGTCTAAACATAATCCTCACTTTTCCCTCCTGGCACTTTCCCTGTAGGGGATACCGCAAGACGTTTCTGTACATTGGGCACAGCGCTCTGCAGGGTGTTAGCAGAGAGTTTCCCGGGACAGTGAAACCCTATATCGGAGACACTGAGAAGAAGCCCCAATGTTCCCTCCAGGCACTTTCAGTGTGGGTGCCTTCTCCACGTGGTTCCTGGTTTCACTGCAGCTCTGAAGAGAATGTTAGCAAAGAGGTAATAGGGACAGTGCAAACAGTACTCAAAGACAGGGAGAGCAAGCTCTCTCTTGGCACTTTGGATGTGGGACATACAGCGAGATGTTTGCTGCTTTTACATTTGGCTGTTGGGAGATTTACAGCACAAAGATATCTAGTTGATTTGAAGCAGTTCCGAGAAAGTCTAAGCATAATCCTCACTTTTCCCTCCTGGCACTTTCCCTGTAGGAGATACCGCAAGACGTTTCTGTATATTGGGCACAGCGCTCTGCAGGGTGTTAGCAGAGAGTTTCCCGGGACAGTGAAACCCTATGTCAGAGACACTGAGAAGAAGCCCCAATGTTCCCTCCAGGCACTTTCAGTGTGGGTGCCTTCTCCACGTGGTTCCTGGTTTCACTGCAGCTCTGAAGAGAATGTTAGCAAAGAGGTAATCGGGACAGTGCAAACAGTACTCAAAGACAGGGAGAGCAAGCTCTCTCTTGGCACTTTGGATGTGGGACATACAGCGAGATGTTTGCTGCTTTTACATTTGGCTGTTGGGAGATTTACAGCACAAAGATATCTAGTTGATTTGAAGCAGTTCCGAGAAAGTCTAAACATAATCCTCACTTTTCCCTCCTGGCACTTTCCCTGTAGGAGATACCGCAAGACGTTTCTGTATATTGGGCACAGCGCTCTGCAGGGTGTTAGCAGAGAGTTTCCCGGGACAGTGAAACCCTATGTCAGAGACACTGAGAAGAAGCCCCAATGTTCACTCCAGGCACTTTCAGTGTGGGTGCCTTCTCCACGTGGTTCCTGGTTTCACTGCAGCTCTGAAGAGAATGTTAGCAAAGAGGTAATCGGGACAGTGCAAACAGTACTCAAAGACAGGGAGAGCAAGCTCTACATTACTCTCTTGGCACTTTGGATGTGGGACATACAGCGAGATGTTTGCTGCTTTTACATTTGGCTGTTGGGAGATTTACAGCACAAAGATATCTAGTTGATTTGAAGCAGTTCCGAGAAAGTCTAAACATAATCCTCACTTTTCCCTCCTGGCACTTTCCCTGTAGGGGATACCGCAAGACGTTTCTGTACATTGGGCACAGCGCTCTGCAGGGTGTTAGCAGAGAGTTTCCCGGGACAGTGAAACCCTATATCGGAGACACTGAGAAGAAGCCCCAATGTTCACTCCAGGCACTTTCAGTGTGGGTGCCTTCTCCACGTGGTTCCTGGTTTCACTGCAGCTCTGAAGAGAATGTTAGCAAAGAGGTAATCGGGACAGTGCAAACAGTACTCAAAGACAGGGAGAGCAAGCTCTCTCTTGGCACTTTGGATGTGGGACATACAGCGAGATGTTTGCTGCTTTTACATTTGGCTGTTGGGAGATTTACAGCACAAAGATATCTAGTTGATTTGAAGCAGTTCCGAGAAAGTCTAAACATAATCCTCACTTTTCCCTCCTGGCACTTTCCATGTGGGAGATATAGGAGGATGTATATTGGTTTTGAGGACAACTCAATGGACAGTGTAGGGAGAAAAGTTCCTGGCTCCTTGAATGCCGTTTCTGGAGACACTGCGATCAATGTGGGAGATATGTCAAGATGTGTGTTGGTTTTGAGGACAGCTTTCTGGAGTGTCTTAGCAAAGAGGTCACACGGATAATCAGAGCAATTCTCAGAGACACTGAGACCAAGCTCCACAATTCCTCCTGGCACTTTTCCTGTGGGAGATACCGCAAGACGTTTCTGTATATTGGGCACAGCGCTCTGCAGGGTGTTAGCAGAGACTTTCCCGGGACAGTGAAACCCTATGTCAGAGACACTGAGAAGAAGCCCCAATGTTCCCTCCAGGCACTTTCAGTGTGGGTGCCTTCTCCACGTGGTTCCTGGTTTCACTGCAGCTCTGAAGAGAATGTTAGCAAAGAGGTAATCGGGACAGTGCAAACAGTACTCAAAGACAGGGAGAGCAAGCTCTACATTACTCTCTCGGCACTTTGGATGTGGGACATACAGCGAGATGTTTGCTGCTTTTACATTTGGCTGTTGGGAGATTTACAGCACAAAGATATCTAGTTGATTTGAAGCAGTTCCGAGAAAGCCTAAGCATAATCCTCACTTTTCCCTCCTGGCACTTTCACTGTAGGGGATACCGCAAGACGTTTCTGTACATTGGGCACAGCGCTCTGCAGGGTGTTAGCAGAGAGTTTCCCGGGACAGTGAAACCCTATATCGGAGACACTGAGAAGAAGCCCCAATGTTCCCTCCAGGCACTTTCAGTGTGGGTGCCTTCTCCACGTGGTTCCTGGTTTCACTGCAGCTCTGAAGAGAATGTTAGCAAAGAGGTAATAGGGACAGTGCAAACAGTACTCAAAGACAGGGAGAGCAAGCTCTCTCTTGGCACTTTGGATGTGGGACATACAGCGAGATGTTTGCTGCTTTTACATTTGGCTGTTGGGAGATTTACAGCACAAAGATATCTAGTTGATTTGAAGCAGTTCCGAGAAAGTCTAAGCATAATCCTCACTTTTCCCTCCTGGCACTTTCCCTGTAGGGGATACCGCAAGACGTTTCTGTATATTGGGCACAGCGCTCTGCAGGGTGTTAGCAGAGAGTTTCCCGGGACAGTGAAACCCTATGTCAGAGACACTGAGAAGAAGCCCCAATGTTCCCTCCAGGCACTTTCAGTGTGGGTGCCTTCTCCACGTGGTTCCTGGTTTCACTGCAGCTCTGAAGAGAATGTTAGCAAAGAGGTAATCGGGACAGTGCAAACAGTACTCAAAGACAGGGAGAGCAAGCTCTCTCTTGGCACTTTGGATGTGGGACATACAGCGAGATGTTTGCTGCTTTTACATTTGGCTGTTGGGAGATTTACAGCACAAAGATATCTAGTTGATTTGAAGCAGTTCCGAGAAAGTCTAAACATAATCCTCACTTTTCCCTCCTGGCACTTTCCCTGTAGGAGATACCGCAAGACGTTTCTGTATATTGGGCACAGCGCTCTGCAGGGTGTTAGCAGAGAGTTTCCCGGGACAGTGAAACCCTATGTCAGAGACACTGAGAAGAAGCCCCAATGTTCCCTCCAGGCACTTTCAGTGTGGGTGCCTTCTCCACGTGGTTCCTGGTTTCACTGCAGCTCTGAAGAGAATGTTAGCAAAGAGGTAATCGGGACAGTGCAAACAGTACTCAAAGACAGGGAGAGCAAGCTCTCTCTTGGCACTTTGGATGTGGGACATACAGCGAGATGTTTGCTGCTTTTACATTTGGCTGTTGGGAGATTTACAGCACAAAGATATCTAGTTGATTTGAAGCAGTTCCGAGAAAGTCTAAACATAATCCTCACTTTTCCCTCCTGGCACTTTCCCTGTAGGAGATACCGCAAGACGTTTCTGTATATTGGGCACAGCGCTCTGCAGGGTGTTAGCAGAGAGTTTCCCGGGACAGTGAAACCCTATGTCAGAGACACTGAGAAGAAGCCCCAATGTTCCCTCCAGGCACTTTCAGTGTGGGTGCCTTCTCCACGTGGTTCCTGGTTTCACTGCAGCTCTGAAGAGAATGTTAGCAAAGAGGTAATCGGGACAGTGCAAACAGTACTCAAAGACAGGGAGAGCAAGCTCTACATTACTCTCTTGGCACTTTGGATGTGGGACATACAGCGAGATGTTTGCTGCTTTTACATTTGGCTGTTGGGAGATTTACAGCACAAAGATATCTAGTTGATTTGAAGCAGTTCCGAGAAAGTCTAAACATAATCCTCACTTTTCCCTCCTGGCACTTTCCCTGTAGGGGATACCGCAAGACGTTTCTGTACATTGGGCACAGCGCTCTGCAGGGTGTTAGCAGAGAGTTTCCCGGGACAGTGAAACCCTATATCGGAGACACTGAGAAGAAGCCCCAATGTTCCCTCCAGGCACTTTCAGTGTGGGTGCCTTCTCCACGTGGTTCCTGGTTTCACTGCAGCTCTGAAGAGAATGTTAGCAAAGAGGTAATAGGGACAGTGCAAACAGTACTCAAAGACAGGGAGAGCAAGCTCTCTCTTGGCACTTTGGATGTGGGACATACAGCGAGATGTTTGCTGCTTTTACATTTGGCTGTTGGGAGATTTACAGCACAAAGATATCTAGTTGATTTGAAGCAGTTCCGAGAAAGTCTAAGCATAATCCTCACTTTTCCCTCCTGGCACTTTCCCTGTAGGAGATACCGCAAGACGTTTCTGTATATTGGGCACAGCGCTCTGCAGGGTGTTAGCAGAGAGTTTCCCGGGACAGTGAAACCCTATGTCAGAGACACTGAGAAGAAGCCCCAATGTTCCCTCCAGGCACTTTCAGTGTGGGTGCCTTCTCCACGTGGTTCCTGGTTTCACTGCAGCTCTGAAGAGAATGTTAGCAAAGAGGTAATCGGGACAGTGCAAACAGTACTCAAAGACAGGGAGAGCAAGCTCTACATTACTCTCTTGGCACTTTGGATGTGGGACATACAGCGAGATGTTTGCTGCTTTTACATTTGGCTGTTGGGAGATTTACAGCACAAAGATATCTAGTTGATTTGAAGCAGTTCCGAGAAAGTCTAAACATAATCCTCACTTTTCCCTCCTGGCACTTTCCCTGTAGGAGATACCGCAAGACGTTTCTGTATATTGGGCACAGCGCTCTGCAGGGTGTTAGCAGAGAGTTTCCCGGGACAGTGAAACCCTATGTCAGAGACACTGAGAAGAAGCCCCAATGTTCACTCCAGGCACTTTCAGTGTGGGTGCCTTCTCCACGTGGTTCCTGGTTTCACTGCAGCTCTGAAGAGAATGTTAGCAAAGAGGTAATCGGGACAGTGCAAACAGTACTCAAAGACAGGGAGAGCAAGCTCTACATTACTCTCTTGGCACTTTGGATGTGGGACATACAGCGAGATGTTTGCTGCTTTTACATTTGGCTGTTGGGAGATTTACAGCACAAAGATATCTAGTTGATTTGAAGCAGTTCCGAGAAAGTCTAAACATAATCCTCACTTTTCCCTCCTGGCACTTTCCCTGTAGGGGATACCGCAAGACGTTTCTGTACATTGGGCACAGCGCTCTGCAGGGTGTTAGCAGAGAGTTTCCCGGGACAGTGAAACCCTATATCGGAGACACTGAGAAGAAGCCCCAATGTTCACTCCAGGCACTTTCAGTGTGGGTGCCTTCTCCACGTGGTTCCTGGTTTCACTGCAGCTCTGAAGAGAATGTTAGCAAAGAGGTAATCGGGACAGTGCAAACAGTACTCAAAGACAGGGAGAGCAAGCTCTCTCTTGGCACTTTGGATGTGGGACATACAGCGAGATGTTTGCTGCTTTTACATTTGGCTGTTGGGAGATTTACAGCACAAAGATATCTAGTTGATTTGAAGCAGTTCCGAGAAAGTCTAAGCATAATCCTCACTTTTCCCTCCTGGCACTTTCCCTGTAGGAGATACCGCAAGACGTTTCTGTATATTGGGCACAGCGCTCTGCAGGGTGTTAGCAGAGAGTTTCCCGGGACAGTGAAACCCTATGTCAGAGACACTGAGAAGAAGCCCCAATGTTCCCTCCAGGCACTTTCAGTGTGGGTGCCTTCTCCACGTGGTTCCTGGTTTCACTGCAGCTCTGAAGAGAATGTTAGCAAAGAGGTAATCGGGACAGTGCAAACAGTACTCAAAGACAGGGAGAGCAAGCTCTCTCTTGGCACTTTGGATGTGGGACATACAGCGAGATGTTTGCTGCTTTTACATTTGGCTGTTGGGAGATTTACAGCACAAAGATATCTAGTTGATTTGAAGCAGTTCCGAGAAAGTCTAAACATAATCCTCACTTTTCCCTCCTGGCACTTTCCCTGTAGGAGATACCGCAAGACGTTTCTGTATATTGGGCACAGCGCTCTGCAGGGTGTTAGCAGAGAGTTTCCCGGGACAGTGAAACCCTATGTCAGAGACACTGAGAAGAAGCCCCAATGTTCCCTCCAGGCACTTTCAGTGTGGGTGCCTTCTCCACGTGGTTCCTGGTTTCACTGCAGCTCTGAAGAGAATGTTAGCAAAGAGGTAATCGGGACAGTGCAAACAGTACTCAAAGACAGGGAGAGCAAGCTCTACATTACTCTCTCGGCACTTTGGATGTGGGACATACAGCGAGATGTTTGCTGCTTTTACATTTGGCTGTTGGGAGATTTACAGCACAAAGATATCTAGTTGATTTGAAGCAGTTCCGAGAAAGTCTAAACATAATCCTCACTTTTCCCTCCTGGCACTTTCCCTGTAGGAGATACCGCAAGACGTTTCTGTATATTGGGCACAGCGCTCTGCAGGGTGTTAGCAGAGAGTTTCCCGGGACAGTGAAACCCTATGTCAGAGACACTGAGAAGAAGCCCCAATGTTCCCTCCAGGCACTTTCAGTGTGGGTGCCTTCTCCACGTGGTTCCTGGTTTCACTGCAGCTCTGAAGAGAATGTTAGCAAAGAGGTAATCGGGACAGTGCAAACAGTACTCAAAGACAGGGAGAGCAAGCTCTCTCTTGGCACTTTGGATGTGGGACATACAGCGAGATGTTTGCTGCTTTTACATTTGGCTGTTGGGAGATTTACAGCACAAAGATATCTAGTTGATTTGAAGCAGTTCCGAGAAAGTCTAAACATAATCCTCACTTTTCCCTCCTGGCACTTTCCCTGTAGGAGATACCGCAAGACGTTTCTGTATATTGGGCACAGCGCTCTGCAGGGTGTTAGCAGAGAGTTTCCCGGGACAGTGAAACCCTATGTCAGAGACACTGAGAAGAAGCCCCAATGTTCCCTCCAGGCACTTTCAGTGTGGGTGCCTTCTCCACGTGGTTCCTGGTTTCACTGCAGCTCTGAAGAGAATGTTAGCAAAGAGGTAATCGGGACAGTGCAAACAGTACTCAAAGACAGGGAGAGCAAGCTCTACATTACTCTCTTGGCACTTTGGATGTGGGACATACAGCGAGATGTTTGCTGCTTTTACATTTGGCTGTTGGGAGATTTACAGCACAAAGATATCTAGTTGATTTGAAGCAGTTCCGAGAAAGTCTAAACATAATCCTCACTTTTCCCTCCTGGCACTTTCCCTGTAGGGGATACCGCAAGACGTTTCTGTACATTGGGCACAGCGCTCTGCAGGGTGTTAGCAGAGAGTTTCCCGGGACAGTGAAACCCTATGTCGGAGACACTGAGAAGAAGCCCCAATGTTCCTTCCAGGCACTTTCAGTGTGGGTGCCTTCTCCACGTGGTTCCTGGTTTCACTGCAGCTCTGAAGAGAATGTTAGCAAAGAGGTAATAGGGACAGTGCAAACAGTACTCAAAGACAGGGAGAGCAAGCTCTCTCTTGGCACTTTGGATGTGGGACATACAGCGAGATGTTTGCTGCTTTTACATTTGGCTGTTGGGAGATTTACAGCACAAAGATATCTAGTTGATTTGAAGCAGTTCCGAGAAAGTCTAAACATAATCCTCACTTTTCCCTCCTGGCACTTTCCCTGTAGGAGATACCGCAAGACGTTTCTGTATATTGGGCACAGCGCTCTGCAGGGTGTTAGCAGAGAGTTTCCCGGGACAGTGAAACCCTATGTCAGAGACACTGAGAAGAAGCCCCAATGTTCCCTCCAGGCACTTTCAGTGTGGGTGCCTTCTCCACGTGGTTCTTGGTTTCACTGCAGCTCTGAAGAGAATGTTAGCAAAGAGGTAATCGGGACAGTGCAAACAGTACTCAAAGACAGGGAGAGCAAGCTCTACATTACTCTCTTGGCACTTTGGATGTGGGACATACAGCGAGATGTTTGCTGCTTTTACATTTGGCTGTTGGGAGATTTACAGCACAAAGATATCTAGTTGATTTGAAGCAGTTCCGAGAAAGTCTAAACATAATCCTCACTTTTCCCTCCTGGCACTTTCCCTGTAGGGGATACCGCAAGACGTTTCTGTACATTGGGCACAGCGCTCTGCAGGGTGTTAGCAGAGAGTTTCCCGGGACAGTGAAACCCTATATTGGAGACACTGAGAAGAAGCCCCAATGTTCACTCCAGGCACTTTCAGTGTGGGTGCCTTCTCCACGTGGTTCCTGGTTTCACTGCAGCTCTGAAGAGAATGTTAGCAAAGAGGTAATCGGGACAGTGCAAACAGTACTCAAAGACAGGGAGAGCAAGCTCTCTCTTGGCACTTTGGATGTGGGACATACAGCGAGATGTTTGCTGCTTTTACATTTGGCTGTTGGGAGATTTACAGCACAAAGATATCTAGTTGATTTGAAGCAGTTCCGAGAAAGTCTAAGCATAATCCTCACTTTTCCCTCCTGGCACTTTCCCTGTAGGGGATACCGCAAGACGTTTCTGTATATTGGGCACAGCGCTCTGCAGGGTGTTAGCAGAGAGTTTCCCGGGACAGTGAAACCCTATATCGGAGACACTGAGAAGAAGCCCTAATGTTCCCTCCAGGCACTTTCAGTGTGGGTGCCTTCTCCACGTGGTTCCTGGTTTCACTGCAGCTCTGAAGAGAATGTTAGCAAAGAGGTAATCGGGACAGTGCAAACAGTACTCAAAGACAGGGAGAGCAAGCTCTCTCTTGGCACTTTGGATGTGGGACATACAGCGAGATGTTTGCTGCTTTTACATTTGGCTGTTGGGAGATTTACAGCACAAAGATATCTAGTTGATTTGAAGCAGTTCCGAGAAAGTCTAAACATAATCCTCACTTTTCCCTCCTGGCACTTTCCCTGTAGGAGATACCGCAAGACGTTTCTGTATATTGGGCACAGCGCTCTGCAGGGTGTTAGCAGAGAGTTTCCCGGGACAGTGAAACCCTATGTCAGAGACACTGAGAAGAAGCCCCAATGTTCCCTCCAGGCACTTTCAGTGTGGGTGCCTTCTCCACGTGGTTCCTGGTTTCACTGCAGCTCTGAAGAGAATGTTAGCAAAGAGGTAATCGGGACAGTGCAAACAGTACTCAAAGACAGGGAGAGCAAGCTCTACATTACTCTCTTGGCACTTTGGATGTGGGACATACAGCGAGATGTTTGCTGCTTTTACATTTGGCTGTTGGGAGATTTACAGCACAAAGATATCTAGTTGATTTGAAGCAGTTCCGAGAAAGTCTAAACATAATCCTCACTTTTCCCTCCTGGCACTTTCCCTGTAGGGGATACCGCAAGACGTTTCTGTACATTGGGCACAGCGCTCTGCAGGGTGTTAGCAGAGAGTTTCCCGGGACAGTGAAACCCTATATCGGAGACACTGAGAAGAAGCCCCAATGTTCACTCCAGGCACTTTCAGTGTGGGTGCCTTCTCCACGTGGTTCCTGGTTTCACTGCAGCTCTGAAGAGAATGTTAGCAAAGAGGTAATCGGGACAGTGCAAACAGTACTCAAAGACAGGGAGAGCAAGCTCTCTCTTGGCACTTTGGATGTGGGACATACAGCGAGATGTTTGCTGCTTTTACATTTGGCTGTTGGGAGATTTACAGCACAAAGATATCTAGTTGATTTGAAGCAGTTCCGAGAAAGTCTAAGCATAATCCTCACTTTTCCCTCCTGGCACTTTCCCTGTAGGAGATACCGCAAGACGTTTCTGTATATTGGGCACAGCGCTCTGCAGGGTGTTAGCAGAGAGTTTCCCGGGACAGTGAAACCCTATGTCAGAGACACTGAGAAGAAGCCCCAATGTTCCCTCCAGGCACTTTCAGTGTGGGTGCCTTCTCCACGTGGTTCCTGGTTTCACTGCAGCTCTGAAGAGAATGTTAGCAAAGAGGTAATCGGGACAGTGCAAACAGTACTCAAAGACAGGGAGAGCAAGCTCTCTCTTGGCACTTTGGATGTGGGACATACAGCGAGATGTTTGCTGCTTTTACATTTGGCTGTTGGGAGATTTACAGCACAAAGATATCTAGTTGATTTGAAGCAGTTCCGAGAAAGTCTAAACATAATCCTCACTTTTCCCTCCTGGCACTTTCCCTGTAGGAGATACCGCAAGACGTTTCTGTATATTGGGCACAGCGCTCTGCAGGGTGTTAGCAGAGAGTTTCCCGGGACAGTGAAACCCTATGTCAGAGACACTGAGAAGAAGCCCCAATGTTCCCTCCAGGCACTTTCAGTGTGGGTGCCTTCTCCACGTGGTTCCTGGTTTCACTGCAGCTCTGAAGAGAATGTTAGCAAAGAGGTAATCGGGACAGTGCAAACAGTACTCAAAGACAGGGAGAGCAAGCTCTACATTACTCTCTCGGCACTTTGGATGTGGGACATACAGCGAGATGTTTGCTGCTTTTACATTTGGCTGTTGGGAGATTTACAGCACAAAGATATCTAGTTGATTTGAAGCAGTTCCGAGAAAGTCTAAGCATAATCCTCACTTTTCCCTCCTGGCACTTTCCCTGTAGGAGATACCGCAAGACGTTTCTGTATATTGGGCACAGCGCTCTGCAGGGTGTTAGCAGAGAGTTTCCCGGGACAGTGAAACCCTATGTCAGAGACACTGAGAAGAAGCCCCAATGTTCCCTCCAGGCACTTTCAGTGTGGGTGCCTTCTCCACGTGGTTCCTGGTTTCACTGCAGCTCTGAAGAGAATGTTAGCAAAGAGGTAATCGGGACAGTGCAAACAGTACTCAAAGACAGGGAGAGCAAGCTCTCTCTTGGCACTTTGGATGTGGGACATACAGCGAGATGTTTGCTGCTTTTACATTTGGCTGTTGGGAGATTTACAGCACAAAGATATCTAGTTGATTTGAAGCAGTTCCGAGAAAGTCTAAACATAATCCTCACTTTTCCCTCCTGGCACTTTCCCTGTAGGAGATACCGCAAGACGTTTCTGTATATTGGGCACAGCGCTCTGCAGGGTGTTAGCAGAGAGTTTCCCGGGACAGTGAAACCCTATGTCAGAGACACTGAGAAGAAGCCCCAATGTTCCCTCCAGGCACTTTCAGTGTGGGTGCCTTCTCCACGTGGTTCCTGGTTTCACTGCAGCTCTGAAGAGAATGTTAGCAAAGAGGTAATCGGGACAGTGCAAACAGTACTCAAAGACAGGGAGAGCAAGCTCTACATTACTCTCTTGGCACTTTGGATGTGGGACATACAGCGAGATGTTTGCTGCTTTTACATTTGGCTGTTGGGAGATTTACAGCACAAAGATATCTAGTTGATTTGAAGCAGTTCCGAGAAAGTCTAAACATAATCCTCACTTTTCCCTCCTGGCACTTTCCATGTGGGAGATATAGGAGGATGTATATTGGTTTTGAGGACAACTCAATGGACAGTGTAGGGAGAAAAGTTCCTGGCTCCTTGAATGCCGTTTCTGGAGACACTGCGATCAATTTGGGAGATATGTCAAGATGTGTGTTGGTTTTGAGGACAGCTTTCTGGAGTGTCTTAGCAAAGAGGTCACACGGATAATCAGAGCAATTCTCAGAGACACTGAGACCAAGCTCCACAATTCCTCCTGGCACTTTCCCTGTAGGAGATACCGCAAGACGTTTCTGTATATTGGGCACTACGCTCTGCAGGGTGTTAGCAGAGAGTTTCCCGGGACAGTGAAACCCTATATCAGAGACACTGAGAAGAAGCCCCAACGTTCCTTCCAGGCACTTTCAGTGTGGGTGCCTTCTCCACGTGGTTCCTGGTTTCACTGCAGCTCTGAAGAGAATGTTAGCAAAGAGGTAATCGGGACAGTGCAAACAGTACTCAAAGACAGGGAGAGCAAGCTCTCTCTTGGCACTTTGGATGTGGGACATACAGCGAGATGTTTGCTGCTTTTACATTTGGCTGTTGGGAGATTTACAGCACAAAGATATCTAGTTGATTTGAAGCAGTTCCGAGAAAGTCTAAACATAATCCTCACTTTTCCCTCCTGGCACTTTCCCTGTAGGAGATACCGCAAGACGTTTCTGTATATTGGGCACAGCGCTCTGCAGGGTGTTAGCAGAGAGTTTCCCGGGACAGTGAAACCCTATGTCAGAGACACTGAGAAGAAGCCCCAATGTTCCCTCCAGGCACTTTCAGTGTGGGTGCCTTCTCCACGTGGTTCCTGGTTTCACTGCAGCTCTGAAGAGAATGTTAGCAAAGAGGTAATCGGGACAGTGCAAACAGTACTCAAAGACAGGGAGAGCAAGCTCTCTCTTGGCACTTTGGATGTGGGACATACAGCGAGATGTTTGCTGCTTTTACATTTGGCTGTTGGGAGATTTACAGCACAAAGATATCTAGTTGATTTGAAGCAGTTCCGAGAAAGTCTAAACATAATCCTCACTTTTCCCTCCTGGCACTTTCCCTGTAGGAGATACCGCAAGACGTTTCTGTATATTGGGCACAGCGCTCTGCAGGGTGTTAGCAGAGAGTTTCCCGGGACAGTGAAACCCTATGTCAGAGACACTGAGAAGAAGCCCCAATGTTCCCTCCAGGCACTTTCAGTGTGGGTGCCTTCTCCACGTGGTTCCTGGTTTCACTGCAGCTCTGAAGAGAATGTTAGCAAAGAGGTAATCGGGACAGTGCAAACAGTACTCAAAGACAGGGAGAGCAAGCTCTACATTACTCTCTCGGCACTTTGGATGTGGGACATACAGCGAGATGTTTGCTGCTTTTACATTTGGCTGTTGGGAGATTTACAGCACAAAGATATCTAGTTGATTTGAAGCAGTTCCGAGAAAGTCTAAACATAATCCTCACTTTTCCCTCCTGGCACTTTCCATGTGGGAGATATAGGAGGATGTATATTGGTTTTGAGGACAACTCAATGGACAGTGTAGGGAGAAAAGTTCCTGGCTCCTTGAATGCCGTTTCTGGAGACACTGCGATCAATGTGGGAGATATGTCAAGATGTGTGTTGGTTTTGAGGACAGCTTTCTGGAGTGTCTTAGCAAAGAGGTCACACGGATAATCAGAGCAATTCTCAGAGACACTGAGACCAAGCTCCACAATTCCTCCTGGCACTTTCCCTGTAGGAGATACCGCAAGACGTTTCTGTATATTGGGCACTACGCTCTGCAGGGTGTTAGCAGAGAGTTTCCCGGGACAGTGAAACCCTATATCAGAGACACTGAGAAGAAGCCCCAACGTTCCTTCCAGGCACTTTCAGTGTGGGTGCCTTCTCCACGTGGTTCCTGGTTTCACTGCAGCTCTGAAGAGAATGTTAGCAAAGAGGTAATCGGGACAGTGCAAACAGTACTCAAAGACAGGGAGAGCAAGCTCTCTCTTGGCACTTTGGATGTGGGACATACAGCGAGATGTTTGCTGCTTTTACATTTGGCTGTTGGGAGATTTACAGCACAAAGATATCTAGTTGATTTGAAGCAGTTCCGAGAAAGTCTAAACATAATCCTCACTTTTCCCTCCTGGCACTTTCCCTGTAGGAGATACCGCAAGACGTTTCTGTATATTGGGCACAGCGCTCTGAAGGGTGTTAGCAGAGAGTTTCCCGGGACAGTGAAACCCTATGTCAGAGACACTGAGAAGAAGCCCCAATGTTCCCTCCAGGCACTTTCAGTGTGGGTGCCTTCTCCACGTGGTTCTTGGTTTCACTGCAGCTCTGAAGAGAATGTTAGCAAAGAGGTAATCGGGACAGTGCAAACAGTACTCAAAGACAGGGAGAGCAAGCTCTACATTACTCTCTTGGCACTTTGGATGTGGGACATACAGCGAGATGTTTGCTGCTTTTACATTTGGCTGTTGGGAGATTTACAGCACAAAGATATCTAGTTGATTTGAAGCAGTTCCGAGAAAGTCTAAGCATAATCCTCACTTTTCCCTCCTGGCACTTTCCCTGTAGGAGATACCGCAAGACGTTTCTGTATATTGGGCACAGCGCTCTGCAGGGTGTTAGCAGAGAGTTTCCCGGGACAGTGAAACCCTATGTCAGAGACACTGAGAAGAAGCCCCAATGTTCCCTCCAGGCACTTTCAGTGTGGGTGCCTTCTCCACGTGGTTCCTGGTTTCACTGCAGCTCTGAAGAGAATGTTAGCAAAGAGGTAATCGGGACAGTGCAAACAGTACTCAAAGACAGGGAGAGCAAGCTCTCTCTTGGCACTTTGGATGTGGGACATACAGCGAGATGTTTGCTGCTTTTACATTTGGCTGTTGGGAGATTTACAGCACAAAGATATCTAGTTGATTTGAAGCAGTTCCGAGAAAGTCTAAACATAATCCTCACTTTTCCCTCCTGGCACTTTCCCTGTAGGAGATACCGCAAGACGTTTCTGTATATTGGGCACAGCGCTCTGCAGGGTGTTAGCAGAGAGTTTCCCGGGACAGTGAAACCCTATGTCAGAGACACTGAGAAGAAGCCCCAATGTTCCCTCCAGGCACTTTCAGTGTGGGTGCCTTCTCCACGTGGTTCCTGGTTTCACTGCAGCTCTGAAGAGAATGTTAGCAAAGAGGTAATCGGGACAGTGCAAACAGTACTCAAAGACAGGGAGAGCAAGCTCTACATTACTCTCTTGGCACTTTGGATGTGGGACATACAGCGAGATGTTTGCTGCTTTTACATTTGGCTGTTGGGAGATTTACAGCACAAAGATATCTAGTTGATTTGAAGCAGTTCCGAGAAAGTCTAAACATAATCCTCACTTTTCCCTCCTGGCACTTTCCATGTGGGAGATATAGGAGGATGTATATTGGTTTTGAGGACAACTCAATGGACAGTGTAGGGAGAAAAGTTCCTGGCTCCTTGAATGCCGTTTCTGGAGACACTGCGATCAATTTGGGAGATATGTCAAGATGTGTGTTGGTTTTGAGGACAGCTTTCTGGAGTGTCTTAGCAAAGAGGTCACACGGATAATCAGAGCAATTCTCAGAGACACTGAGACCAAGCTCCACAATTCCTCCTGGCACTTTCCCTGTAGGAGATACCGCAAGACGTTTCTGTATATTGGGCACTACGCTCTGCAGGGTGTTAGCAGAGAGTTTCCCGGGACAGTGAAACCCTATATCAGAGACACTGAGAAGAAGCCCCAACGTTCCTTCCAGGCACTTTCAGTGTGGGTGCCTTCTCCACGTGGTTCCTGGTTTCACTGCAGCTCTGAAGAGAATGTTAGCAAAGAGGTAATCGGGACAGTGCAAACAGTACTCAAAGACAGGGAGAGCAAGCTCTCTCTTGGCACTTTGGATGTGGGACATACAGCGAGATGTTTGCTGCTTTTACATTTGGCTGTTGGGAGATTTACAGCACAAAGATATCTAGTTGATTTGAAGCAGTTCCGAGAAAGTCTAAACATAATCCTCACTTTTCCCTCCTGGCACTTTCCCTGTAGGAGATACCGCAAGACGTTTCTGTATATTGGGCACAGCGCTCTGCAGGGTGTTAGCAGAGAGTTTCCCGGGACAGTGAAACCCTATGTCAGAGACACTGAGAAGAAGCCCCAATGTTCCCTCCAGGCACTTTCAGTGTGGGTGCCTTCTCCACGTGGTTCTTGGTTTCACTGCAGCTCTGAAGAGAATGTTAGCAAAGAGGTAATCGGGACAGTGCAAACAGTACTCAAAGACAGGGAGAGCAAGCTCTACATTACTCTCTTGGCACTTTGGATGTGGGACATACAGCGAGATGTTTGCTGCTTTTACATTTGGCTGTTGGGAGATTTACAGCACAAAGATATCTAGTTGATTTGAAGCAGTTCCGAGAAAGTCTAAACATAATCCTCACTTTTCCCTCCTGGCACTTTCCCTGTAGGGGATACCGCAAGACGTTTCTGTACATTGGGCACAGCGCTCTGCAGGGTGTTAGCAGAGAGTTTCCCGGGACAGTGAAACCCTATATTGGAGACACTGAGAAGAAGCCCCAATGTTCCCTCCAGGCACTTTCAGTGTGGGTGCCTTCTCCACGTGGTTCCTGGTTTCACTGCAGCTCTGAAGAGAATGTTAGCAAAGAGGTAATAGGGACAGTGCAAACAGTACTCAAAGACAGGGAGAGCAAGCTCTCTCTTGGCACTTTGGATGTGGGACATACAGCGAGATGTTTGCTGCTTTTACATTTGGCTGTTGGGAGATTTACAGCACAAAGATATCTAGTTGATTTGAAGCAGTTCCGAGAAAGTCTAAGCATAATCCTCACTTTTCCCTCCTGGCACTTTCCCTGTAGGGGATACCGCAAGACGTTTCTGTATATTGGGCACAGCGCTCTGCAGGGTGTTAGCAGAGAGTTTCCCGGGACAGTGAAACCCTATATCGGAGACACTGAGAAGAAGCCCCAATGTTCCCTCCAGGCACTTTCAGTGTGGGTGCCTTCTCCACGTGGTTCCTGGTTTCACTGCAGCTCTGAAGAGAATGTTAGCAAAGAGGTAATCGGGACAGTGCAAACAGTACTCAAAGACAGGGAGAGCAAGCTCTCTCTTGGCACTTTGGATGTGGGACATACAGCGAGATGTTTGCTGCTTTTACATTTGGCTGTTGGGAGATTTACAGCACAAAGATATCTAGTTGATTTGAAGCAGTTCCGAGAAAGTCTAAACATAATCCTCACTTTTCCCTCCTGGCACTTTCCATGTGGGAGATATAGGAGGATGTATATTGGTTTTGAGGACAACTCAATGGACAGTGTAGGGAGAAAAGTTCCTGGCTCCTTGAATGCCGTTTCTGGAGACACTGCGATCAATTTGGGAGATATGTCAAGATGTGTGTTGGTTTTGAGGACAGCTTTCTGGAGTGTCTTAGCAAAGAGGTCACACGGATAATCAGAGCAATTCTCAGAGACACTGAGACCAAGCTCCACAATTCCTCCTGGCACTTTCCCTGTAGGAGATACCGCAAGACGTTTCTGTATATTGGGCACTACGCTCTGCAGGGTGTTAGCAGAGAGTTTCCCAGGACAGTGAAACCCTATATCAGAGACACTGAGAAGAAGCCCCAACGTTCCTTCCAGGCACTTTCAGTGTGGGTGCCTTCTCCACGTGGTTCCTGGTTTCACTGCAGCTCTGAAGAGAATGTTAGCAAAGAGGTAATCGGGACAGTGCAAACAGTACTCAAAGACAGGGAGAGCAAGCTCTCTCTTGGCACTTTGGATGTGGGACATACAGCGAGATGTTTGCTGCTTTTACATTTGGCTGTTGGGAGATTTACAGCACAAAGATATCTAGTTGATTTGAAGCAGTTCCGAGAAAGTCTAAACATAATCCTCACTTTTCCCTCCTGGCACTTTCCCTGTAGGAGATACCGCAAGACGTTTCTGTATATTGGGCACAGCGCTCTGCAGGGTGTTAGCAGAGACTTTCCCGGGACAGTGAAACCCTATGTCAGAGACACTGAGAAGAAGCCCCAATGTTCCTTCCAGGCACTTTCAGTGTGGGTGCCTTCTCCACGTGGTTCCTGGTTTCACTGCAGCTCTGAAGAGAATGTTAGCAAAGAGGTAATCGGGACAGTGCAAACAGTACTCAAAGACAGGGAGAGCAAGCTCTCTCTTGGCACTTTGGATGTGGGACATACAGCGAGATGTTTGCTGCTTTTACATTTGGCTGTTGGGAGATTTACAGCACAAAGATATCTAGTTGATTTGAAGCAGTTCCGAGAAAGTCTAAACATAATCCTCACTTTTCCCTCCTGGCACTTTCCCTGTAGGAGATACCGCAAGACGTTTCTGTATATTGGGCACAGCGCTCTGCAGGGTGTTAGCAGAGAGTTTCCCGGGACAGTGAAACCCTATGTCAGAGACACTGAGAAGAAGCCCCAATGTTCCCTCCAGGCACTTTCAGTGTGGGTGCCTTCTCCACGTGGTTCCTGGTTTCACTGCAGCTCTGAAGAGAATGTTAGCAAAGAGGTAATCGGGACAGTGCAAACAGTACTCAAAGACAGGGAGAGCAAGCTCTACATTACTCTCTTGGCACTTTGGATGTGGGACATACAGCGAGATGTTTGCTGCTTTTACATTTGGCTGTTGGGAGATTTACAGCACAAAGATATCTAGTTGATTTGAAGCAGTTCCGAGAAAGTCTAAACATAATCCTCACTTTTCCCTCCTGGCACTTTCCCTGTAGGGGATACCGCAAGACGTTTCTGTACATTGGGCACAGCGCTCTGCAGGGTGTTAGCAGAGAGTTTCCCGGGACAGTGAAACCCTATATCGGAGACACTGAGAAGAAGCCCCAATGTTCACTCCAGGCACTTTCAGTGTGGGTGCCTTCTCCACGTGGTTCCTGGTTTCACTGCAGCTCTGAAGAGAATGTTAGCAAAGAGGTAATCGGGACAGTGCAAACAGTACTCAAAGACAGGGAGAGCAAGCTCTCTCTTGGCACTTTGGATGTGGGACATACAGCGAGATGTTTGCTGCTTTTACATTTGGCTGTTGGGAGATTTACAGCACAAAGATATCTAGTTGATTTGAAGCAGTTCCGAGAAAGTCTAAACATAATCCTCACTTTTCCCTCCTGGCACTTTCCCTGTAGGAGATACCGCAAGACGTTTCTGTATATTGGGCACAGCGCTCTGCAGGGTGTTAGCAGAGAGTTTCCCGGGACAGTGAAACCCTATGTCAGAGACACTGAGAAGAAGCCCCAATGTTCCCTCCAGGCACTTTCAGTGTGGGTGCCTTCTCCACGTGGTTCTTGGTTTCACTGCAGCTCTGAAGAGAATGTTAGCAAAGAGGTAATCGGGACAGTGCAAACAGTACTCAAAGACAGGGAGAGCAAGCTCTACATTACTCTCTTGGCACTTTGGATGTGGGACATACAGCGAGATGTTTGCTGCTTTTACATTTGGCTGTTGGGAGATTTACAGCACAAAGATATCTAGTTGATTTGAAGCAGTTCCGAGAAAGTCTAAACATAATCCTCACTTTTCCCTCCTGGCACTTTCCCTGTAGGGGATACCGCAAGACGTTTCTGTACATTGGGCACAGCGCTCTGCAGGGTGTTAGCAGAGAGTTTCCCGGGACAGTGAAACCCTATATTGGAGACACTGAGAAGAAGCCCCAATGTTCCCTCCAGGCACTTTCAGTGTGGGTGCCTTCTCCACGTGGTTCCTGGTTTCACTGCAGCTCTGAAGAGAATGTTAGCAAAGAGGTAATAGGGACAGTGCAAACAGTACTCAAAGACAGGGAGAGCAAGCTCTCTCTTGGCACTTTGGATGTGGGACATACAGCGAGATGTTTGCTGCTTTTACATTTGGCTGTTGGGAGATTTACAGCACAAAGATATCTAGTTGATTTGAAGCAGTTCCGAGAAAGTCTAAGCATAATCCTCACTTTTCCCTCCTGGCACTTTCCCTGTAGGAGATACCGCAAGACGTTTCTGTATATTGGGCACAGCGCTCTGCAGGGTGTTAGCAGAGAGTTTCCCGGGACAGTGAAACCCTATATTGGAGACACTGAGAAGAAGCCCCAATGTTCCCTCCAGGCACTTTCAGTGTGGGTGCCTTCTCCACGTGGTTCCTGGTTTCACTGCAGCTCTGAAGAGAATGTTAGCAAAGAGGTAATAGGGACAGTGCAAACAGTACTCAAAGACAGGGAGAGCAAGCTCTCTCTTGGCACTTTGGATGTGGGACATACAGCGAGATGTTTGCTGCTTTTACATTTGGCTGTTGGGAGATTTACAGCACAAAGATATCTAGTTGATTTGAAGCAGTTCCGAGAAAGTCTAAGCATAATCCTCACTTTTCCCTCCTGGCACTTTCCCTGTAGGAGATACCGCAAGACGTTTCTGTATATTGGGCACAGCGCTCTGCAGGGTGTTAGCAGAGAGTTTCCCGGGACAGTGAAACCCTATGTCAGAGACACTGAGAAGAAGCCCCAATGTTCCCTCCAGGCACTTTCAGTGTGGGTGCCTTCTCCACGTGGTTCCTGGTTTCACTGCAGCTCTGAAGAGAATGTTAGCAAAGAGGTAATCGGGACAGTGCAAACAGTACTCAAAGACAGGGAGAGCAAGCTCTACATTACTCTCTTGGCACTTTGGATGTGGGACATACAGCGAGATGTTTGCTGCTTTTACATTTGGCTGTTGGGAGATTTACAGCACAAAGATATCTAGTTGATTTGAAGCAGTTCCGAGAAAGTCTAAGCATAATCCTCACTTTTCCCTCCTGGCACTTTCCCTGTAGGGGATACCGCAAGACGTTTCTGTATATTGGGCACAGCGCTCTGCAGGGTGTTAGCAGAGAGTTTCCCGGGACAGTGAAACCCTATATCGGAGACACTGAGAAGAAGCCCCAATGTTCCCTCCAGGCACTTTCAGTGTGGGTGCCTTCTCCACGTGGTTCCTGGTTTCACTGCAGCTCTGAAGAGAATGTTAGCAAAGAGGTAATCGGGACAGTGCAAACAGTACTCAAAGACAGGGAGAGCAAGCTCTCTCTTGGCACTTTGGATGTGGGACATACAGCGAGATGTTTGCTGCTTTTACATTTGGCTGTTGGGAGATTTACAGCACAAAGATATCTAGTTGATTTGAAGCAGTTCCGAGAAAGTCTAAGCATAATCCTCACTTTTCCCTCCTGGCACTTTCCCTGTAGGAGATACCGCAAGACGTTTCTGTATATTGGGCACAGCGCTCTGCAGGGTGTTAGCAGAGAGTTTCCCGGGACAGTGAAACCCTATGTCAGAGACACTGAGAAGAAGCCCCAATGTTCCCTCCAGGCACTTTCAGTGTGGGTGCCTTCTCCACGTGGTTCCTGGTTTCACTGCAGCTCTGAAGAGAATGTTAGCAAAGAGGTAATCGGGACAGTGCAAACAGTACTCAAAGACAGGGAGAGCAAGCTCTCTCTTGGCACTTTGGATGTGGGACATACAGCGAGATGTTTGCTGCTTTTACATTTGGCTGTTGGGAGATTTACAGCACAAAGATATCTAGTTGATTTGAAGCAGTTCCGAGAAAGTCTAAACATAATCCTCACTTTTCCCTCCTGGCACTTTCCCTGTAGGAGATACCGCAAGACGTTTCTGTATATTGGGCACAGCGCTCTGCAGGGTGTTAGCAGAGAGTTTCCCGGGACAGTGAAACCCTATGTCAGAGACACTGAGAAGAAGCCCCAATGTTCCCTCCAGGCACTTTCAGTGTGGGTGCCTTCTCCACGTGGTTCCTGGTTTCACTGCAGCTCTGAAGAGAATGTTAGCAAAGAGGTAATCGGGACAGTGCAAACAGTACTCAAAGACAGGGAGAGCAAGCTCTACATTACTCTCTCGGCACTTTGGATGTGGGACATACAGCGAGATGTTTGCTGCTTTTACATTTGGCTGTTGGGAGATTTACAGCACAAAGATATCTAGTTGATTTGAAGCAGTTCCGAGAAAGTCTAAACATAATCCTCACTTTTCCCTCCTGGCACTTTCCATGTGGGAGATATAGGAGGATGTATATTGGTTTTGAGGACAACTCAATGGACAGTGTAGGGAGAAAAGTTCCTGGCTCCTTGAATGCCGTTTCTGGAGACACTGCGATCAATTTGGGAGATATGTCAAGATGTGTGTTGGTTTTGAGGACAGCTTTCTGGAGTGTCTTAGCAAAGAGGTCACACGGATAATCAGAGCAATTCTCAGAGACACTGAGACCAAGCTCCACAATTCCTCCTGGCACTTTCCCTGTAGGAGATACCGCAAGACGTTTCTGTATATTGGGCACTACGCTCTGCAGGGTGTTAGCAGAGAGTTTCCCGGGACAGTGAAACCCTATATCAGAGACACTGAGAAGAAGCCCCAACGTTCCTTCCAGGCACTTTCAGTGTGGGTGCCTTCTCCACGTGGTTCCTGGTTTCACTGCAGCTCTGAAGAGAATGTTAGCAAAGAGGTAATCGGGACAGTGCAAACAGTACTCAAAGACAGGGAGAGCAAGCTCTCTCTTGGCACTTTGGATGTGGGACATACAGCGAGATGTTTGCTGCTTTTACATTTGGCTGTTGGGAGATTTACAGCACAAAGATATCTAGTTGATTTGAAGCAGTTCCGAGAAAGTCTAAACATAATCCTCACTTTTCCCTCCTGGCACTTTCCCTGTAGGAGATACCGCAAGACGTTTCTGTATATTGGGCACAGCGCTCTGCAGGGTGTTAGCAGAGACTTTCCCGGGACAGTGAAACCCTATGTCAGAGACACTGAGAAGAAGCCCCAATGTTCCTTCCAGGCACTTTCAGTGTCGGTGCCTTCTCCACGTGGTTCCTGGTTTCACTGCAGCTCTGAAGAGAATGTTAGCAAAGAGGTAATCGGGACAGTGCAAACAGTACTCAAAGACAGGGAGAGCAAGCTCTACATTACTCTCTTGGCACTTTGGATGTGGGACATACAGCGAGATGTTTGCTGCTTTTACATTTGGCTGTTGGGAGATTTACAGCACAAAGATATCTAGTTGATTTGAAGCAGTTCCGAGAAAGTCTAAACATAATCCTCACTTTTCCCTCCTGGCACTTTCCCTGTAGGGGATACCGCAAGACGTTTCTGTACATTGGGCACAGCGCTCTGCAGGGTGTTAGCAGAGAGTTTCCCGGGACAGTGAAACCCTATGTCGGAGACACTGAGAAGAAGCCCCAATGTTCCTTCCAGGCACTTTCAGTGTGGGTGCCTTCTCCACGTGGTTCCTGGTTTCACTGCAGCTCTGAAGAGAATGTTAGCAAAGAGGTAATCGGGACAGTGCAAACAGTACTCAAAGACAGGGAGAGCAAGCTCTCTCTTGGCACTTTGGATGTGGGACATACAGCGAGATGTTTGCTGCTTTTACATTTGGCTGTTGGGAGATTTACAGCACAAAGATATCTAGTTGATTTGAAGCAGTTCCGAGAAAGTCTAAGCATAATCCTCACTTTTCCCTCCTGGCACTTTCCCTGTAGGAGATACCGCAAGACGTTTCTGTATATTGGGCACAGCGCTCTGCAGGGTGTTAGCAGAGAGTTTCCCGGGACAGTGAAACCCTATATTGGAGACACTGAGAAGAAGCCCCAATGTTCCCTCCAGGCACTTTCAGTGTGGGTGCCTTCTCCACGTGGTTCCTGGTTTCACTGCAGCTCTGAAGAGAATGTTAGCAAAGAGGTAATAGGGACAGTGCAAACAGTACTCAAAGACAGGGAGAGCAAGCTCTCTCTTGGCACTTTGGATGTGGGACATACAGCGAGATGTTTGCTGCTTTTACATTTGGCTGTTGGGAGATTTACAGCACAAAGATATCTAGTTGATTTGAAGCAGTTCCGAGAAAGTCTAAGCATAATCCTCACTTTTCCCTCCTGGCACTTTCCCTGTAGGAGATACCGCAAGACGTTTCTGTATATTGGGCACAGCGCTCTGCAGGGTGTTAGCAGAGAGTTTCCCGGGACAGTGAAACCCTATGTCAGAGACACTGAGAAGAAGCCCCAATGTTCCCTCCAGGCACTTTCAGTGTGGGTGCCTTCTCCACGTGGTTCCTGGTTTCACTGCAGCTCTGAAGAGAATGTTAGCAAAGAGGTAATCGGGACAGTGCAAACAGTACTCAAAGACAGGGAGAGCAAGCTCTACATTACTCTCTTGGCACTTTGGATGTGGGACATACAGCGAGATGTTTGCTGCTTTTACATTTGGCTGTTGGGAGATTTACAGCACAAAGATATCTAGTTGATTTGAAGCAGTTCCGAGAAAGTCTAAGCATAATCCTCACTTTTCCCTCCTGGCACTTTCCCTGTAGGGGATACCGCAAGACGTTTCTGTATATTGGGCACAGCGCTCTGCAGGGTGTTAGCAGAGAGTTTCCCGGGACAGTGAAACCCTATATCGGAGACACTGAGAAGAAGCCCCAATGTTCCCTCCAGGCACTTTCAGTGTGGGTGCCTTCTCCACGTGGTTCCTGGTTTCACTGCAGCTCTGAAGAGAATGTTAGCAAAGAGGTAATCGGGACAGTGCAAACAGTACTCAAAGACAGGGAGAGCAAGCTCTCTCTTGGCACTTTGGATGTGGGACATACAGCGAGATGTTTGCTGCTTTTACATTTGGCTGTTGGGAGATTTACAGCACAAAGATATCTAGTTGATTTGAAGCAGTTCCGAGAAAGTCTAAGCATAATCCTCACTTTTCCCTCCTGGCACTTTCCCTGTAGGAGATACCGCAAGACGTTTCTGTATATTGGGCACAGCGCTCTGCAGGGTGTTAGCAGAGAGTTTCCCGGGACAGTGAAACCCTATGTCAGAGACACTGAGAAGAAGCCCCAATGTTCCCTCCAGGCACTTTCAGTGTGGGTGCCTTCTCCACGTGGTTCCTGGTTTCACTGCAGCTCTGAAGAGAATGTTAGCAAAGAGGTAATCGGGACAGTGCAAACAGTACTCAAAGACAGGGAGAGCAAGCTCTCTCTTGGCACTTTGGATGTGGGACATACAGCGAGATGTTTGCTGCTTTTACATTTGGCTGTTGGGAGATTTACAGCACAAAGATATCTAGTTGATTTGAAGCAGTTCCGAGAAAGTCTAAACATAATCCTCACTTTTCCCTCCTGGCACTTTCCCTGTAGGAGATACCGCAAGACGTTTCTGTATATTGGGCACAGCGCTCTGCAGGGTGTTAGCAGAGAGTTTCCCGGGACAGTGAAACCCTATGTCAGAGACACTGAGAAGAAGCCCCAATGTTCCCTCCAGGCACTTTCAGTGTGGGTGCCTTCTCCACGTGGTTCCTGGTTTCACTGCAGCTCTGAAGAGAATGTTAGCAAAGAGGTAATCGGGACAGTGCAAACAGTACTCAAAGACAGGGAGAGCAAGCTCTACATTACTCTGTCGGCACTTTGGATGTGGGACATACAGCGAGATGTTTGCTGCTTTTACATTTGGCTGTTGGGAGATTTACAGCACAAAGATATCTAGTTGATTTGAAGCAGTTCCGAGAAAGTCTAAACATAATCCTCACTTTTCCCTCCTGGCACTTTCCATGTGGGAGATATAGGAGGATGTATATTGGTTTTGAGGACAACTCAATGGACAGTGTAGGGAGAAAAGTTCCTGGCTCCTTGAATGCCGTTTCTGGAGACACTGCGATCAATTTGGGAGATATGTCAAGATGTGTGTTGGTTTTGAGGACAGCTTTCTGGAGTGTCTTAGCAAAGAGGTCACACGGATAATCAGAGCAATTCTCAGAGACACTGAGACCAAGCTCCACAATTCCTCCTGGCACTTTCCCTGTAGGAGATACCGCAAGACGTTTCTGTATATTGGGCACTACGCTCTGCAGGGTGTTAGCAGAGAGTTTCCCGGGACAGTGAAACCCTATATCAGAGACACTGAGAAGAAGCCCCAACGTTCCTTCCAGGCACTTTCAGTGTGGGTGCCTTCTCCACGTGGTTCCTGGTTTCACTGCAGCTCTGAAGAGAATGTTAGCAAAGAGGTAATCGGGACAGTGCAAACAGTACTCAAAGACAGGGAGAGCAAGCTCTCTCTTGGCACTTTGGATGTGGGACATACAGCGAGATGTTTGCTGCTTTTACATTTGGCTGTTGGGAGATTTACAGCACAAAGATATCTAGTTGATTTGAAGCAGTTCCGAGAAAGTCTAAACATAATCCTCACTTTTCCCTCCTGGCACTTTCCCTGTAGGAGATACCGCAAGACGTTTCTGTATATTGGGCACAGCGCTCTGCAGGGTGTTAGCAGAGACTTTCCCGGGACAGTGAAACCCTATGTCGGAGACACTGAGAAGAAGCCCCAATGTTCCTTCCAGGCACTTTCAGTGTGGGTGCCTTCTCCACGTGGTTCCTGGTTTCACTGCAGCTCTGAAGAGAATGTTAGCAAAGAGGTAATCGGGACAGTGCAAACAGTACTCAAAGACAGGGAGAGCAAGCTCTACATTACTCTCTTGGCACTTTGGATGTGGGACATACAGCGAGATGTTTGCTGCTTTTACATTTGGCTGTTGGGAGATTTACAGCACAAAGATATCTAGTTGATTTGAAGCAGTTCCGAGAAAGTCTAAACATAATCCTCACTTTTCCCTCCTGGCACTTTCCCTGTAGGGGATACCGCAAGACGTTTCTGTACATTGGGCACAGCGCTCTGCAGGGTGTTAGCAGAGAGTTTCCCGGGACAGTGAAACCCTATATCGGAGACACTGAGAAGAAACCCCAATGTTCACTCCAGGCACTTTCAGTGTGGGTGCCTTCTCGACGTGGTTCCTGGTTTCACTGCAGCTCTGAAGAGAATATTAGCAAAGAGGTAATCGGGACAGTGCAAACAGTACTCAAAGACAGGGAGAGCAAGCTCTCTCTTAGCACTTTGGATGTGGGACATACAGCGAGATGTTTGCTGCTTTTACATTTGGCTGTTGGGAGATTTACAGCACAAAGATATCTAGTTGATTTGAAGCAGTTCCGAGAAAGTCTAAACATAATCCTCACTTTTCCCTCCTGGCACTTTCCCTGTAGGGGATACCGCAAGACGTTTCTGTACATTGGGCACAGCGCTCTGCAGGGTGTTAGCAGAGAGTTTCCCGGGACAGTGAAACCCTATATCGGAGACACTGAGAAGAAGCCCCAATGTTCACTCCAGGCACTTTCAGTGTGGGTGCCTTCTCCACGTGGTTCCTGGTTTCACTGCAGCTCTGAAGAGAATGTTAGCAAAGAGGTAATCGGGACAGTGCAAACAGTACTCAAAGACAGGGAGAGCAAGCTCTCTCTTGGCACTTTGGATGTGGGACATACAGCGAGATGTTTGCTGCTTTTACATTTGGCTGTTGGGAGATTTACAGCACAAAGATATCTAGTTGATTTGAAGCAGTTCCGAGAAAGTCTAAACATAATCCTCACTTTTCCCTCCTGGCACTTTCCCTGTAGGAGATACCGCAAGACGTTTCTGTATATTGGGCACAGCGCTCTGCAGGGTGTTAGCAGAGAGTTTCCCGGGACAGTGAAACCCTATGTCAGAGACACTGAGAAGAAGCCCCAATGTTCCCTCCAGGCACTTTCAGTGTGGGTGCCTTCTCCACGTGGTTCCTGGTTTCACTGCAGCTCTGAAGAGAATGTTAGCAAAGAGGTAATCGGGACAGTGCAAACAGTACTCAAAGACAGGGAGAGCAAGCTCTACATTACTCTCTCGGCACTTTGGATGTGGGACATACAGCGAGATGTTTGCTGCTTTTACATTTGGCTGTTGGGAGATTTACAGCACAAAGATATCTAGTTGATTTGAAGCAGTTCCGAGAAAGTCTAAACATAATCCTCACTTTTCCCTCCTGGCACTTTCCCTGTAGGAGATACCGCAAGACGTTTCTGTATATTGGGCACAGCGCTCTGCAGGGTGTTAGCAGAGACTTTCCCGGGACAGTGAAACCCTATGTCAGAGACACTGAGAAGAAGCCCCAATGTTCCTTCCAGGCACTTTCAGTGTCGGTGCCTTCTCCACGTGGTTCCTGGTTTCACTGCAGCTCTGAAGAGAATGTTAGCAAAGAGGTAATCGGGACAGTGCAAACAGTACTCAAAGACAGGGAGAGCAAGCTCTCTCTTGGCACTTTGGATGTGGGACATACAGCGAGATGTTTGCTGCTTTTACATTTGGCTGTTGGGAGATTTACAGCACAAAGATATCTAGTTGATTTGAAGCAGTTCCGAGAAAGTCTAAACATAATCCTCACTTTTCCCTCCTGGCACTTTCCCTGTAGGAGATACCGCAAGACGTTTCTGTATATTGGGCACAGCGCTCTGCAGGGTGTTAGCAGAGAGTTTCCCGGGACAGTGAAACCCTATGTCAGAGACACTGAGAAGAAGCCCCAATGTTCCCTCCAGGCACTTTCAGTGTGGGTGCCTTCTCCACGTGGTTCCTGGTTTCACTGCAGCTCTGAAGAGAATGTTAGCAAAGAGGTAATCGGGACAGTGCAAACAGTACTCAAAGACAGGGAGAGCAAGCTCTACATTACTCTCTTGGCACTTTGGATGTGGGACATACAGCGAGATGTTTGCTGCTTTTACATTTGGCTGTTGGGAGATTTACAGCACAAAGATATCTAGTTGATTTGAAGCAGTTCCGAGAAAGTCTAAACATAATCCTCACTTTTCCCTCCTGGCACTTTCCCTGTAGGGGATACCGCAAGACGTTTCTGTACATTGGGCACAGCGCTCTGCAGGGTGTTAGCAGAGAGTTTCCCGGGACAGTGAAACCCTATGTCGGAGACACTGAGAAGAAGCCCCAATGTTCCTTCCAGGCACTTTCAGTGTGGGTGCCTTCTCCACGTGGTTCCTGGTTTCACTGCAGCTCTGAAGAGAATGTTAGCAAAGAGGTAATCGGGACAGTGCAAACAGTACTCAAAGACAGGGAGAGCAAGCTCTACATTACTCTCTTGGCACTTTGGATGTGGGACATACAGCGAGATGTTTGCTGCTTTTACATTTGGCTGTTGGGAGATTTACAGCACAAAGATATCTAGTTGATTTGAAGCAGTTCCGAGAAAGTCTAAACATAATCCTCACTTTTCCCTCCTGGCACTTTCCCTGTAGGGGATACCGCAAGACGTTTCTGTACATTGGGCACAGCGCTCTGCAGGGTGTTAGCAGAGAGTTTCCCGGGACAGTGAAACCCTATATCGGAGACACTGAGAAGAAGCCCCAATGTTCACTCCAGGCACTTTCAGTGTGGGTGCCTTCTCGACGTGGTTCCTGGTTTCACTGCAGCTCTGAAGAGAATATTAGCAAAGAGGTAATCGGGACAGTGCAAACAGTACTCAAAGACAGGGAGAGCAAGCTCTCTCTTAGCACTTTGGATGTGGGACATACAGCGAGATGTTTGCTGCTTTTACATTTGGCTGTTGGGAGATTTACAGCACAAAGATATCTAGTTGATTTGAAGCAGTTCCGAGAAAGTCTAAACATAATCCTCACTTTTCCCTCCTGGCACTTTCCCTGTAGGGGATACCGCAAGACGTTTCTGTACATTGGGCACAGCGCTCTGCAGGGTGTTAGCAGAGAGTTTCCCGGGACAGTGAAACCCTATATCGGAGACACTGAGAAGAAGCCCCAATGTTCACTCCAGGCACTTTCAGTGTGGGTGCCTTCTCCACGTGGTTCCTGGTTTCACTGCAGCTCTGAAGAGAATGTTAGCAAAGAGGTAATCGGGACAGTGCAAACAGTACTCAAAGACAGGGAGAGCAAGCTCTCTCTTGGCACTTTGGATGTGGGACATACAGCGAGATGTTTGCTGCTTTTACATTTGGCTGTTGGGAGATTTACAGCACAAAGATATCTAGTTGATTTGAAGCAGTTCCGAGAAAGTCTAAACATAATCCTCACTTTTCCCTCCTGGCACTTTCCCTGTAGGAGATACCGCAAGACGTTTCTGTATATTGGGCACAGCGCTCTGCAGGGTGTTAGCAGAGAGTTTCCCGGGACAGTGAAACCCTATGTCAGAGACACTGAGAAGAAGCCCCAATGTTCCTTCCAGGCACTTTCAGTGTCGGTGCCTTCTCCACGTGGTTCCTGGTTTCACTGCAGCTCTGAAGAGAATGTTAGCAAAGAGGTAATCGGGACAGTGCAAACAGTACTCAAAGACAGGGAGAGCAAGCTCTCTCTTGGCACTTTGGATGTGGGACATACAGCGAGATGTTTGCTGCTTTTACATTTGGCTGTTGGGAGATTTACAGCACAAAGATATCTAGTTGATTTGAAGCAGTTCCGAGAAAGTCTAAACATAATCCTCACTTTTCCCTCCTGGCACTTTCCCTGTAGGAGATACCGCAAGACGTTTCTGTATATTGGGCACAGCGCTCTGCAGGGTGTTAGCAGAGAGTTTCCCGGGACAGTGAAACCCTATATCAGAGACACTGAGAAGAAGCCCCAATGTTCCCTCCAGGCACTTTCAGTGTGGGTGCCTTCTCCACGTGGTTCTTGGTTTCACTGCAGCTCTGAAGAGAATGTTAGCAAAGAGGTAATCGGGACAGTGCAAACAGTACTCAAAGACAGGGAGAGCAAGCTCTACATTACTCTCTCGGCACTTTGGATGTGGGACATACAGCGAGATGTTTGCTGCTTTTACATTTGGCTGTTGGGAGATTTACAGCACAAAGATATCTAGTTGATTTGAAGCAGTTCCGAGAAAGTCTAAACATAATCCTCACTTTTCCCTCCTGGCACTTTCCATGTGGGAGATATAGGAGGATGTATATTGGTTTTGAGGACAACTCAATGGACAGTGTAGGGAGAAAAGTTCCTGGCTCCTTGAATGCCGTTTCTGGAGACACTGCGATCAATTTGGGAGATATGTCAAGATGTGTGTTGGTTTTGAGGGCAGCTTTCTGGAGTGTCTTAGCAAAGAGGTCACACGGATAATCAGAGCAATTCTCAGAGACACTGAGACCAAGCTCCACAATTCCTCCTGGCACTTTCCCTGTAGGAGATACCGCAAGACGTTTCTGTATATTGGGCACTACGCTCTGCAGGGTGTTAGCAGAGAGTTTCCCGGGACAGTGAAACCCTATATCAGAGACACTGAGAAGAAGCCCCAACGTTCCTTCCAGGCACTTTCAGTGTGGGTGCCTTCTCCACGTGGTTCCTGGTTTCACTGCAGCTCTGAAGAGAATGTTAGCAAAGAGGTAATCGGGACAGTGCAAACAGTACTCAAAGACAGGGAGAGCAAGCTCTCTCTTGGCACTTTGGATGTGGGACATACAGCGAGATGTTTGCTGCTTTTACATTTGGCTGTTGGGAGATTTACAGCACAAAGATATCTAGTTGATTTGAAGCAGTTCCGAGAAAGTCTAAACATAATCCTCACTTTTCCCTCCTGGCACTTTCCCTGTAGGAGATACCGCAAGACGTTTCTGTATATTGGGCACAGCGCTCTGCAGGGTGTTAGCAGAGAGTTTCCCGGGACAGTGAAACCCTATGTCAGAGACACTGAGAAGAAGCCCCAATGTTCCTTCCAGGCACTTTCAGTGTCGGTGCCTTCTCCACGTGGTTCCTGGTTTCACTGCAGCTCTGAAGAGAATGTTAGCAAAGAGGTAATCGGGACAGTGCAAACAGTACTCAAAGACAGGGAGAGCAAGCTCTCTCTTGGCACTTTGGATGTGGGACATACAGCGAGATGTTTGCTGCTTTTACATTTGGCTGTTGGGAGATTTACAGCACAAAGATATCTAGTTGATTTGAAGCAGTTCCGAGAAAGTCTAAACATAATCCTCACTTTTCCCTCCTGGCACTTTCCCTGTAGGAGATACCGCAAGACGTTTCTGTATATTGGGCACAGCGCTCTGCAGGGTGTTAGCAGAGAGTTTCCCGGGACAGTGAAACCCTATATCAGAGACACTGAGAAGAAGCCCCAATGTTCCCTCCAGGCACTTTCAGTGTGGGTGCCTTCTCCACGTGGTTCCTGGTTTCACTGCAGCTCTGAAGAGAATGTTAGCAAAGAGGTAATCGGGACAGTGCAAACAGTACTCAAAGACAGGGAGAGCAAGCTCTACATTACTCTCTTGGCACTTTGGATGTGGGACATACAGCGAGATGTTTGCTGCTTTTACATTTGGCTGTTGGGAGATTTACAGCACAAAGATATCTAGTTGATTTGAAGCAGTTCCGAGAAAGTCTAAACATAATCCTCACTTTTCCCTCCTGGCACTTTCCCTGTAGGGGATACCGCAAGACGTTTCTGTACATTGGGCACAGCGCTCTGCAGGGTGTTAGCAGAGAGTTTCCCGGGACAGTGAAACCCTATGTCGGAGACACTGAGAAGAAGCCCCAATGTTCCTTCCAGGCACTTTCAGTGTGGGTGCCTTCTCCACGTGGTTCCTGGTTTCACTGCAGCTCTGAAGAGAATGTTAGCAAAGAGGTAATCGGGACAGTGCAAACAGTACTCAAAGACAGGGAGAGCAAGCTCTACATTACTCTCTTGGCACTTTGGATGTGGGACATACAGCGAGATGTTTGCTGCTTTTACATTTGGCTGTTGGGAGATTTACAGCACAAAGATATCTAGTTGATTTGAAGCAGTTCCGAGAAAGTCTAAACATAATCCTCACTTTTCCCTCCTGGCACTTTCCCTGTAGGGGATACCGCAAGACGTTTCTGTACATTGGGCACAGCGCTCTGCAGGGTGTTAGCAGAGAGTTTCCCGGGACAGTGAAACCCTATATCGGAGACACTGAGAAGAAGCCCCAATGTTCACTCCAGGCACTTTCAGTGTGGGTGCCTTCTCGACGTGGTTCCTGGTTTCACTGCAGCTCTGAAGAGAATATTAGCAAAGAGGTAATCGGGACAGTGCAAACAGTACTCAAAGACAGGGAGAGCAAGCTCTCTCTTAGCACTTTGGATGTGGGACATACAGCGAGATGTTTGCTGCTTTTACATTTGGCTGTTGGGAGATTTACAGCACAAAGATATCTAGTTGATTTGAAGCAGTTCCGAGAAAGTCTAAACATAATCCTCACTTTTCCCTCCTGGCACTTTCCATGTGGGAGATATAGGAGGATGTATATTGGTTTTGAGGACAACTCAATGGACAGTGTAGGGAGAAATGTTCCTGGCTCCTTGAATGCCGTTTCTGGAGACACTGCGATCAATTTGGGAGATATGTCAAGTTGTGTGTTGGTTTTGAGGACAACTTTCTGGAGTGTCTTAGCAAAGAGGTCACACGGATAATCAGAGCAATTCTCAGAGACACTGAGACCAAGCTCCACAATTCCTCCTGGCACTTTCCCTGTAGGAGATACCGCAAGACGTTTCTGTATATTGGGCACTACGCTCTGCAGGGTGTTAGCAGAGAGTTTCCCGGGACAGTGAAACCCTATATCAGAGACACTGAGAAGAAGCCCCAACGTTCCTTCCAGGCACTTTCAGTGTGGGTGCCTTCTCCACGTGGTTCCTGGTTTCACTGCAGCTCTGAAGAGAATGTTAGCAAAGAGGTAATCGGGACAGTGCAAACAGTACTCAAAGACAGGGAGAGCAAGCTCTCTCTTGGCACTTTGGATGTGGGACATACAGCGAGATGTTTGCTGCTTTTACATTTGGCTGTTGGGAGATTTACAGCACAAAGATATCTAGTTGATTTGAAGCAGTTCCGAGAAAGTCTAAACATAATCCTCACTTTTCCCTCCTGGCACTTTCCCTGTAGGAGATACCGCAAGACGTTTCTGTATATTGGGCACAGCGCTCTGCAGGGTGTTAGCAGAGACTTTCCCGGGACAGTGAAACCCTATGTCAGAGACACTGAGAAGAAGCCCCAATGTTCCCTCCAGGCACTTTCAGTGTGGGTGCCTTCTCCACGTGGTTCCTGGTTTCACTGCAGCTCTGAAGAGAATGTTAGCAAAGAGGTAATCGGGACAGTGCAAACAGTACTCAAAGACAGGGAGAGCAAGCTCTACATTACTCTCTCGGCACTTTGGATGTGGGACATACAGCGAGATGTTTGCTGCTTTTACATTTGGCTGTTGGGAGATTTACAGCACAAAGATATCTAGTTGATTTGAAGCAGTTCCGAGAAAGTCTAAACATAATCCTCACTTTTCCCTCCTGGCACTTTCCATGTGGGAGATATAGGAGGATGTATATTGGTTTTGAGGACAACTCAATGGACAGTGTAGGGAGAAAAGTTCCTGGCTCCTTGAATGCCGTTTCTGGAGACACTGCGATCAATTTGGGAGATATGTCAAGATGTGTGTTGGTTTTGAGGACAGC
The DNA here is from genome assembly GCF_963924245.1 of Chroicocephalus ridibundus. Lineage (NCBI taxonomy): Eukaryota > Metazoa > Chordata > Aves > Charadriiformes > Laridae > Chroicocephalus > Chroicocephalus ridibundus. The sequence goes on along the minus strand of NW_026961370.1, from coordinate 309,782 downwards.
TTTCTGGAGTGTCTTAGCAAAGAGGTCACACGGATAATCAGAGCAATTCTCAGAGACACTGAGACCAAGCTCCACAATTCCTCCTGGCACTTTCCCTGTAGGAGATACCGCAAGACGTTTCTGTATATTGGGCACTACGCTCTGCAGGGTGTTAGCAGAGAGTTTCCCGGGACAGTGAAACCCTATATCGGAGACACTGAGAAGAAGCCCCAACGTTCCTTCCAGGCACTTTCAGTGTGGGTGCCTTCTCCACGTGGTTCCTGGTTTCACTGCAGCTCTGAAGAGAATGTTAGCAAAGAGGTAATCGGGACAGTGCAAACAGTACTCAAAGACAGGGAGAGCAAGCTCTCTCTTGGCACTTTGGATGTGGGACATACAGCGAGATGTTTGCTGCTTTTACATTTGGCTGTTGGGAGATTTACAGCACAAAGATATCTAGTTGATTTGAAGCAGTTCCGAGAAAGTCTAAACATAATCCTCACTTTTCCCTCCTGGCACTTTCCCTGTAGGAGATACCGCAAGACGTTTCTGTATATTGGGCACAGCGCTCTGCAGGGTGTTAGCAGAGACTTTCCCGGGACAGTGAAACCCTATGTCAGAGACAGTGAGAAGAAGCCCCAATGTTCCCTCCAGGCACTTTCAGTGTGGGTGCCTTCTCCACGTGGTTCCTGGTTTCACTGCAGCTCTGAAGAGAATGTTAGCAAAGAGGTAATCGGGACAGTGCAAACAGTACTCAAAGACAGGGAGAGCAAGCTCTACATTACTCTCTTGGCACTTTGGATGTGGGACATACAGCGAGATGTTTGCTGCTTTTACATTTGGCTGTTGGGAGATTTACAGCACAAAGATATCTAGTTGATTTGAAGCAGTTCCGAGAAAGTCTAAACATAATCCTCACTTTTCCCTCCTGGCACTTTCCCTGTAGGGGATACCGCAAGACGTTTCTGTACATTGGGCACAGCGCTCTGCAGGGTGTTAGCAGAGAGTTTCCCGGGACAGTGAAACCCTATGTCGGAGACACTGAGAAGAAGCCCCAATGTTCCTTCCAGGCACTTTCAGTGTGGGTGCCTTCTCCACGTGGTTCCTGGTTTCACTGCAGCTCTGAAGAGAATGTTAGCAAAGAGGTAATCGGGACAGTGCAAACAGTACTCAAAGACAGGGAGAGCAAGCTCTACATTACTCTCTTGGCACTTTGGATGTGGGACATACAGCGAGATGTTTGCTGCTTTTACATTTGGCTGTTGGGAGATTTACAGCACAAAGATATCTAGTTGATTTGAAGCAGTTCCGAGAAAGTCTAAACATAATCCTCACTTTTCCCTCCTGGCACTTTCCCTGTAGGAGATACCGCAAGACGTTTCTGTACATTGGGCACAGCGCTCTGCAGGGTGTTAGCAGAGAGTTTCCCGGGACAGTGAAACCCTATATCGGAGACACTGAGAAGAAGCCCCAATGTTCACTCCAGGCACTTTCAGTGTGGGTGCCTTCTCCACGTGGTTCCTGGTTTCACTGCAGCTCTGAAGAGAATGTTAGCAAAGAGGTAATCGGGACAGTGCAAACAGTACTCAAAGACAGGGAGAGCAAGCTCTCTCTTGGCACTTTGGATGTGGGACATACAGCGAGATGTTTGCTGCTTTTACATTTGGCTGTTGGGAGATTTACAGCACAAAGATATCTAGTTGATTTGAAGCAGTTCCGAGAAAGTCTAAGCATAATCCTCACTTTTCCCTCCTGGCACTTTCCCTGTAGGAGATACCGCAAGACGTTTCTGTATATTGGGCACAGCGCTCTGCAGGGTGTTAGCAGAGAGTTTCCCGGGACAGTGAAACCCTATGTCGGAGACACTGAGAAGAAGCCCCAATGTTCACTCCAGGCACTTTCAGTGTGGGTGCCTTCTCCACGTGGTTCCTGGTTTCACTGCAGCTCTGAAGAGAATGTTAGCAAAGAGGTAATCGGGACAGTGCAAACAGTACTCAAAGACAGGGAGAGCAAGCTCTCTCTTGGCACTTTGGATGTGGGACATACAGCGAGATGTTTGCTGCTTTTACATTTGGCTGTTGGGAGATTTACAGCACAAAGATATCTAGTTGATTTGAAGCAGTTCCGAGAAAGTCTAAACATAATCCTCACTTTTCCCTCCTGGCACTTTCCCTGTAGGGGATACCGCAAGACGTTTCTGTACATTGGGCACAGCGCTCTGCAGGGTGTTAGCAGAGAGTTTCCCGGGACAGTGAAACCCTATATCGGAGACACTGAGAAGAAGCCCCAATGTTCCCTCCAGGCACTTTCAGTGTGGGTGCCTTCTCCACGTGGTTCCTGGTTTCACTGCAGCTCTGAACAGAATGTTAGCAAAGAGGTAATCGGGACAGTGCAAACAGTACTCAAAGACAGGGAGAGCAAGCTCTCTCTTGGCACTTTGGATGTGGGACATACAGCGAGATGTTTGCTGCTTTTACATTTGGCTGTTGGGAGATTTACAGCACAAAGATATCTAGTTGATTTGAAGCAGTTCCGAGAAAGTCTAAACATAATCCTCACTTTTCCCTCCTGGCACTTTCCATGTGGGAGATATAGGAGGATGTATATTGGTTTTGAGGACAACTCAATGGACAGTGTAGGGAGAAATGTTCCTGGCTCCTTGAATGCCGTTTCTGGAGACACTGCGATCAATTTGGGAGATATGTCAAGTTGTGTGTTGGTTTTGAGGACAGCTTTCTGGAGTGTCTTAGCAAAGAGGTCACACGGATAATCAGAGCAATTCTCAGAGACACTGAGACCAAGCTCCACAATTCCTCCTGGCACTTTCCCTGTAGGAGATACCGCAAGACGTTTCTGTATATTGGGCACTACGCTCTGCAGGGTGTTAGCAGAGAGTTTCCCGGGACAGTGAAACCCTATATCAGAGACACTGAGAAGAAGCCCCAACGTTCCTTCCAGGCACTTTCAGTGTGGGTGCCTTCTCCACGTGGTTCCTGGTTTCACTGCAGCTCTGAAGAGAATGTTAGCAAAGAGGTAATCGGGACAGTGCAAACAGTACTCAAAGACAGGGAGAGCAAGCTCTCTCTTGGCACTTTGGATGTGGGACATACAGCGAGATGTTTGCTGCTTTTACATTTGGCTGTTGGGAGATTTACAGCACAAAGATATCTAGTTGATTTGAAGCAGTTCCGAGAAAGTCTAAACATAATCCTCACTTTTCCCTCCTGGCACTTTCCCTGTAGGAGATACCGCAAGACGTTTCTGTATATTGGGCACAGCGCTCTGCAGGGTGTTAGCAGAGAGTTTCCCGGGACAGTGAAACCCTATGTCAGAGACACTGAGAAGAAGCCCCAATGTTCCTTCCAGGCACTTTCAGTGTCGGTGCCTTCTCCACGTGGTTCCTGGTTTCACTGCAGCTCTGAAGAGAATGTTAGCAAAGAGGTAATCGGGACAGTGCAAACAGTACTCAAAGACAGGGAGAGCAAGCTCTACATTACTCTCTTGGCACTTTGGATGTGGGACATACAGCGAGATGTTTGCTGCTTTTACATTTGGCTGTTGGGAGATTTACAGCACAAAGATATCTAGTTGATTTGAAGCAGTTCCGAGAAAGTCTAAACATAATCCTCACTTTTCCCTCCTGGCACTTTCCCTGTAGGAGATACCGCAAGACGTTTCTGTATATTGGGCACAGCGCTCTGCAGGGTGTTAGCAGAGACTTTCCTGGGACAGTGAAACCCTATGTCAAAGACACTGAGAAGAAGCCCCAATGTTCCCTCCAGGCACTTTCAGTGTGGGTGCCTTCTCCACGTGGTTCCTGGTTTCACTGCAGCTCTGAAGAGAATGTTAGCAAAGAGGTAATCGGGACAGTGCAAACAGTACTCAAAGACAGGGAGAGCAAGCTCTCTCTTGGCACTTTGGATGTGGGACATACAGCGAGATGTTTGCTGCTTTTACATTTGGCTGTTGGGAGATTTACAGCACAAAGATATCTAGTTGATTTGAAGCAGTTCCGAGAAAGTCTAAACATAATCCTCACTTTTCCCTCCTGGCACTTTCCCTGTAGGGGATACCGCAAGACGTTTCTGTATATTGGGCACAGCGCTCTGCAGGGTGTTAGCAGAGAGTTTCCCGGGACAGTGAAACCCTATGTCAAAGACACTGAGAAGAAGCCCCAATGTTCCCTCCAGGCACTTTCAGTGTGGGTGCCTTCTCCACGTGGTTCCTGGTTTCACTGCAGCTCTGAAGAGAATGTTAGCAAAGAGGTAATCGGGACAGTGCAAACAGTACTCAAAGACAGGGAGAGCAAGCTCTCTCTTGGCACTTTGGATGTGGGACATACAGCGAGATGTTTGCTGCTTTTACATTTGGCTGTTGGGAGATTTACAGCACAAAGATATCTAGTTGATTTGAAGCAGTTCCGAGAAAGTCTAAACATAATCCTCACTTTTCCCTCCTGGCACTTTCCATGTGGGAGATATAGGAGGATGTATATTGGTTTTGAGGACAACTCAATGGACAGTGTAGGGAGAAAAGTTCCTGGCTCCTTGAATGCCGTTTCTGGAGACACTGCGATCAATTTGGGAGATATGTCAAGATGTGTGTTGGTTTTGAGGACAGCTTTCTGGAGTGTCTTAGCAAAGAGGTCACACGGATAATCAGAGCAATTCTCAGAGACACTGAGACCAAGCTCCACAATTCCTCCTGGCACTTTCCCTGTAGGAGATACCGCAAGACGTTTCTGTATATTGGGCACTACGCTCTGCAGGGTGTTAGCAGAGAGTTTCCCGGGACAGTGAAACCCTATGTCAGAGACACTGAGAAGAAGCCCCAATGTTCCCTCCAGGCACTTTCAGTGTGGGTGCCTTCTCCACGTGGTTCCTGGTTTCACTGCAGCTCTGAAGAGAATGTTAGCAAAGAGGTAATCGGGACAGTGCAAACAGTACTCAAAGACAGGGAGAGCAAGCTCTCTCTTGGCACTTTGGATGTGGGACATACAGCGAGATGTTTGCTGCTTTTACATTTGGCTGTTGGGAGATTTACAGCACAAAGATATCTAGTTGATTTGAAGCAGTTCCGAGAAAGTCTAAACATAATCCTCACTTTTCCCTCCTGGCACTTTCCCTGTAGGAGATACCGCAAGACGTTTCTGTATATTGGGCACAGCGCTCTGCAGGGTGTTAGCAGAGACTTTCCCGGGACAGTGAAACCCTATGTCAGAGACACTGAGAAGAAGCCCCAATGTTCCTTCCAGGCACTTTCAGTGTGGGTGCCTTCTCCACGTGGTTCCTGGTTTCACTGCAGCTCTGAAGAGAATGTTAGCAAAGAGGTAATCGGGACAGTGCAAACAGTACTCAAAGACAGGGAGAGCAAGCTCTCTCTTGGCACTTTGGATGTGGGACATACAGCGAGATGTTTGCTGCTTTTACATTTGGCTGTTGGGAGATTTACAGCACAAAGATATCTAGTTGATTTGAAGCAGTTCCGAGAAAGTCTAAACATAATCCTCACTTTTCCCTCCTGGCACTTTCCCTGTAGGAGATACCGCAAGACGTTTCTGTATATTGGGCACAGCGCTCTGCAGGGTGTTAGCAGAGAGTTTCCCGGGACAGTGAAACCCTATGTCAGAGACACTGAGAAGAAGCCCCAATGTTCCCTCCAGGCACTTTCAGTGTGGGTGCCTTCTCCACGTGGTTCCTGGTTTCACTGCAGCTCTGAAGAGAATGTTAGCAAAGAGGTAATCGGGACAGTGCAAACAGTACTCAAAGACAGGGAGAGCAAGCTCTACATTACTCTCTTGGCACTTTGGATGTGGGACATACAGCGAGATGTTTGCTGCTTTTACATTTGGCTGTTGGGAGATTTACAGCACAAAGATATCTAGTTGATTTGAAGCAGTTCCGAGAAAGTCTAAACATAATCCTCACTTTTCCCTCCTGGCACTTTCCCTGTAGGGGATACCGCAAGACGTTTCTGTACATTGGGCACAGCGCTCTGCAGGGTGTTAGCAGAGAGTTTCCCGGGACAGTGAAACCCTATGTCAGAGACACTGAGAAGAAGCCCCAATGTTCCTTCCAGGCACTTTCAGTGTGGGTGCCTTCTCCACGTGGTTCCTGGTTTCACTGCAGCTCTGAAGAGAATGTTAGCAAAGAGGTAATCGGGACAGTGCAAACAGTACTCAAAGACAGGGAGAGCAAGCTCTACATTACTCTCTTGGCACTTTGGATGTGGGACATACAGCGAGATGTTTGCTGCTTTTACATTTGGCTGTTGGGAGATTTACAGCACAAAGATATCTAGTTGATTTGAAGCAGTTCCGAGAAAGTCTAAACATAATCCTCACTTTTCCCTCCTGGCACTTTCCCTGTAGGAGATACCGCAAGACGTTTCTGTATATTGGGCACAGCGCTCTGCAGGGTGTTAGCAGAGACTTTCCTGGGACAGTGAAACCCTATGTCAAAGACACTGAGAAGAAGCCCCAATGTTCCCTCCAGGCACTTTCAGTGTGGGTGCCTTCTCCACGTGGTTCCTGGTTTCACTGCAGCTCTGAAGAGAATGTTAGCAAAGAGGTAATCGGGACAGTGCAAACAGTACTCAAAGACAGGGAGAGCAAGCTCTCTCTTGGCACTTTGGATGTGGGACATACAGCGAGATGTTTGCTGCTTTTACATTTGGCTGTTGGGAGATTTACAGCACAAAGATATCTAGTTGATTTGAAGCAGTTCCGAGAAAGTCTAAACATAATCCTCACTTTTCCCTCCTGGCACTTTCCCTGTAGGGGATACCGCAAGACGTTTCTGTATATTGGGCACAGCGCTCTGCAGGGTGTTAGCAGAGAGTTTCCCGGGACAGTGAAACCCTATGTCAAAGACACTGAGAAGAAGCCCCAATGTTCCCTCCAGGCACTTTCAGTGTGGGTGCCTTCTCCACGTGGTTCCTGGTTTCACTGCAGCTCTGAAGAGAATGTTAGCAAAGAGGTAATCGGGACAGTGCAAACAGTACTCAAAGACAGGGAGAGCAAGCTCTCTCTTGGCACTTTGGATGTGGGACATACAGCGAGATGTTTGCTGCTTTTACATTTGGCTGTTGGGAGATTTACAGCACAAAGATATCTAGTTGATTTGAAGCAGTTCCGAGAAAGTCTAAACATAATCCTCACTTTTCCCTCCTGGCACTTTCCATGTGGGAGATATAGGAGGATGTATATTGGTTTTGAGGACAACTCAATGGACAGTGTAGGGAGAAAAGTTCCTGGCTCCTTGAATGCCGTTTCTGGAGACACTGCGATCAATTTGGGAGATATGTCAAGATGTGTGTTGGTTTTGAGGACAGCTTTCTGGAGTGTCTTAGCAAAGAGGTCACACGGATAATCAGAGCAATTCTCAGAGACACTGAGACCAAGCTCCACAATTCCTCCTGGCACTTTCCCTGTAGGAGATACCGCAAGACGTTTCTGTATATTGGGCACTACGCTCTGCAGGGTGTTAGCAGAGAGTTTCCCGGGACAGTGAAACCCTATGTCAGAGACACTGAGAAGAAGCCCCAATGTTCCCTCCAGGCACTTTCAGTGTGGGTGCCTTCTCCACGTGGTTCCTGGTTTCACTGCAGCTCTGAAGAGAATGTTAGCAAAGAGGTAATCGGGACAGTGCAAACAGTACTCAAAGACAGGGAGAGCAAGCTCTCTCTTGGCACTTTGGATGTGGGACATACAGCGAGATGTTTGCTGCTTTTACATTTGGCTGTTGGGAGATTTACAGCACAAAGATATCTAGTTGATTTGAAGCAGTTCCGAGAAAGTCTAAACATAATCCTCACTTTTCCCTCCTGGCACTTTCCCTGTAGGAGATACCGCAAGACGTTTCTGTATATTGGGCACAGCGCTCTGCAGGGTGTTAGCAGAGACTTTCCCGGGACAGTGAAACCCTATGTCAGAGACACTGAGAAGAAGCCCCAATGTTCCTTCCAGGCACTTTCAGTGTGGGTGCCTTCTCCACGTGGTTCCTGGTTTCACTGCAGCTCTGAAGAGAATGTTAGCAAAGAGGTAATCGGGACAGTGCAAACAGTACTCAAAGACAGGGAGAGCAAGCTCTCTCTTGGCACTTTGGATGTGGGACATACAGCGAGATGTTTGCTGCTTTTACATTTGGCTGTTGGGAGATTTACAGCACAAAGATATCTAGTTGATTTGAAGCAGTTCCGAGAAAGTCTAAACATAATCCTCACTTTTCCCTCCTGGCACTTTCCCTGTAGGAGATACCGCAAGACGTTTCTGTATATTGGGCACAGCGCTCTGCAGGGTGTTAGCAGAGAGTTTCCCGGGACAGTGAAACCCTATGTCAGAGACACTGAGAAGAAGCCCCAATGTTCCCTCCAGGCACTTTCAGTGTGGGTGCCTTCTCCACGTGGTTCCTGGTTTCACTGCAGCTCTGAAGAGAATGTTAGCAAAGAGGTAATCGGGACAGTGCAAACAGTACTCAAAGACAGGGAGAGCAAGCTCTACATTACTCTCTTGGCACTTTGGATGTGGGACATACAGCGAGATGTTTGCTGCTTTTACATTTGGCTGTTGGGAGATTTACAGCACAAAGATATCTAGTTGATTTGAAGCAGTTCCGAGAAAGTCTAAACATAATCCTCACTTTTCCCTCCTGGCACTTTCCCTGTAGGGGATACCGCAAGACGTTTCTGTACATTGGGCACAGCGCTCTGCAGGGTGTTAGCAGAGAGTTTCCCGGGACAGTGAAACCCTATGTCAGAGACACTGAGAAGAAGCCCCAATGTTCCTTCCAGGCACTTTCAGTGTGGGTGCCTTCTCCACGTGGTTCCTGGTTTCACTGCAGCTCTGAAGAGAATGTTAGCAAAGAGGTAATCGGGACAGTGCAAACAGTACTCAAAGACAGGGAGAGCAAGCTCTCTCTTGGCACTTTGGATGTGGGACATACAGCGAGATGTTTGCTGCTTTTACATTTGGCTGTTGGGAGATTTACAGCACAAAGATATCTAGTTGATTTGAAGCAGTTCCGAGAAAGTCTAAACATAATCCTCACTTTTCCCTCCTGGCACTTTCCCTGTAGGAGATACCGCAAGACGTTTCTGTATATTGGGCACAGCGCTCTGCAGGGTGTTAGCAGAGAGTTTCCCGGGACAGTGAAACCCTATGTCAGAGACACTGAGAAGAAGCCCCAATGTTCCCTCCAGGCACTTTCAGTGTGGGTGCCTTCTCCACGTGGTTCCTGGTTTCACTGCAGCTCTGAAGAGAATGTTAGCAAAGAGGTAATCGGGACAGTGCAAACAGTACTCAAAGACAGGGAGAGCAAGCTCTACATTACTCTCTTGGCACTTTGGATGTGGGACATACAGCGAGATGTTTGCTGCTTTTACATTTGGCTGTTGGGAGATTTACAGCACAAAGATATCTAGTTGATTTGAAGCAGTTCCGAGAAAGTCTAAACATAATCCTCACTTTTCCCTCCTGGCACTTTCCCTGTAGGGGATACCGCAAGACGTTTCTGTACATTGGGCACAGCGCTCTGCAGGGTGTTAGCAGAGAGTTTCCCGGGACAGTGAAACCCTATATCGGAGACACTGAGAAGAAGCCCCAATGTTCACTCCAGGCACTTTCAGTGTGGGTGCCTTCTCCACGTGGTTCCTGGTTTCACTGCAGCTCTGAAGAGAATGTTAGCAAAGAGGTAATCGGGACAGTGCAAACAGTACTCAAAGACAGGGAGAGCAAGCTCTCTCTTAGCACTTTGGATGTGGGACATACAGCGAGATGTTTGCTGCTTTTACATTTGGCTGTTGGGAGATTTACAGCACAAAGATATCTAGTTGATTTGAAGCAGTTCCGAGAAAGTCTAAACATAATCCTCACTTTTCCCTCCTGGCACTTTCCCTGTAGGGGATACCGCAAGACATTTCTGTATATTGGGCACAGCGCTCTGCAGGGTGTTAGCAGAGAGTTTCCCGGGACAGTGAAACCCTATGTCAGAGACACTGAGAAGAAGCCCCAATGTTCCTTCCAGGCACTTTCAGTGTGGGTGCCTTCTCCACGTGGTTCCTGGTTTCACTGCAGCTCTGAAGAGAATGTTAGCAAAGAGGTAATCGGGACAGTGCAAACAGTACTCAAAGACAGGGAGAGCAAGCTCTACATTACTCTCTTGGCACTTTGGATGTGGGACATACAGCGAGATGTTTGCTGCTTTTACATTTGGCTGTTGGGAGATTTACAGCACAAAGATATCTAGTTGATTTGAAGCAGTTCCGAGAAAGTCTAAACATAATCCTCACTTTTCCCTCCTGGCACTTTCCCTGTAGGGGATACCGCAAGACGTTTCTGTATATTGGGCACAGCGCTCTGCAGGGTGTTAGCAGAGAGTTTCCCGGGACAGTGAAACCCTATGTCAGAGACACTGAGAAGAAGCCCCAATGTTCCCTCCAGGCACTTTCAGTGTGGGTGCCTTCTCCACGTGGTTCCTGGTTTCACTGCAGCTCTGAAGAGAATGTTAGCAAAGAGGTAATCGGGACAGTGCAAACAGTACTCAAAGACAGGGAGAGCAAGCTCTACATTACTCTCTTGGCACTTTGGATGTGGGACATACAGCGAGATGTTTGCTGCTTTTACATTTGGCTGTTGGGAGATTTACAGCACAAAGATATCTAGTTGATTTGAAGCAGTTCCGAGAAAGTCTAAACATAATCCTCACTTTTCCCTCCTGGCACTTTCCCTGTAGGGGATACCGCAAGACGTTTCTGTATATTGGGCACAGCGCTCTGCAGGGTGTTAGCAGAGAGTTTCCCGGGACAGTGAAACCCTATGTCAGAGACACTGAGAAGAAGCCCCAATGTTCCCTCCAGGCACTTTCAGTGTGGGTGCCTTCTCCACGTGGTTCCTGGTTTCACTGCAGCTCTGAAGAGAATGTTAGCAAAGAGGTAATCGGGACAGTGCAAACAGTACTCAAAGACAGGGAGAGCAAGCTCTACATTACTCTCTTGGCACTTTGGATGTGGGACATACAGCGAGATGTTTGCTGCTTTTACATTTGGCTGTTGGGAGATTTACAGCACAAAGATATCTAGTTGATTTTAAGCAGTTCCGTGAAAGTCTAAACATAATCCTCACTTTTCCCTCCTGGCACTTTCCCTGTAGGGGATACCGCAAGACGTTTCTGTACATTGGGCACAGCGCTCTGCAGGGTGTTAGCAGAGAGTTTCCCGGGACAGTGAAACCCTATGTCAGAGACACTGAGAAGAAGCCCCAATGTTCCTTCCAGGCACTTTCAGTGTCGGTGCCTTCTCCACGTGGTTCCTGGTTTCACTGCAGCTCTGAAGAGAATGTTAGCAAAGAGGTAATCGGGACAGTGCAAACAGTACTCAAAGACAGGGAGAGCAAGCTCTCTCTTGGCACTTTGGATGTGGGACATACAGCGAGATGTTTGCTGCTTTTACATTTGGCTGTTGGGAGATTTACAGCACAAAGATATCTAGTTGATTTGAAGCAGTTCCGAGAAAGTCTAAACATAATCCTCACTTTTCCCTCCTGGCACTTTCCCTGTAGGGGATACCGCAAGACGTTTCTGTACATTGGGCACAGCGCTCTGCAGGGTGTTAGCAGAGAGTTTCCCGGGACAGTGAAACCCTATATCGGAGACACTGAGAAGAAGCCCCAATGTTCACTCCAGGCACTTTCAGTGTGGGTGCCTTCTCCACGTGGTTCCTGGTTTCACTGCAGCTCTGAAGAGAATGTTAGCAAAGAGGTAATCGGGACAGTGCAAACAGTACTCAAAGACAGGGAGAGCAAGCTCTCTCTTAGCACTTTGGATGTGGGACATACAGCGAGATGTTTGCTGCTTTTACATTTGGCTGTTGGGAGATTTACAGCACAAAGATATCTAGTTGATTTGAAGCAGTTCCGAGAAAGTCTAAACATAATCCTCACTTTTCCCTCCTGGCACTTTCCCTGTAGGGGATACCGCAAGACGTTTCTGTATATTGGGCAGAGCGCTCTGCAGGGTGTTAGCAGAGAGTTTCCCGGGACAGTGAAACCCTATGTCAGAGACACTGAGAAGAAGCCCCAATGTTCCTTCCAGGCACTTTCAGTGTGGGTGCCTTCTCCACGTGGTTCCTGGTTTCACTGCAGCTCTGAAGAGAATGTTAGCAAAGAGGTAATCGGGACAGTGCAAACAGTACTCAAAGACAGGGAGAGCAAGCTCTACATTACTCTCTTGGCACTTTGGATGTGGGACATACAGCGAGATGTTTGCTGCTTTTACATTTGGCTGTTGGGAGATTTACAGCACAAAGATATCTAGTTGATTTGAAGCAGTTCCGAGAAAGTCTAAACATAATCCTCACTTTTCCCTCCTGGCACTTTCCCTGTAGGGGATACCGCAAGACGTTTCTGTATATTGGGCACAGCGCTCTGCAGGGTGTTAGCAGAGAGTTTCCCGGGACAGTGAAACCCTATATCGGAGACACTGAGAAGAAGCCCCAATGTTCCTTCCAGGCACTTTCAGTGTGGGTGCCTTCTCCACGTGGTTCCTGGTTTCACTGCAGCTCTGAAGAGAATGTTAGCAAAGAGGTAATCGGGACAGTGCAAACAGTACTCAAAGACAGGGAGAGCAAGCTCTCTCTTGGCACTTTGGATGTGGGACATACAGCGAGATGTTTGCTGCTTTTACATTTGGCTGTTGGGAGATTTACAGCACAAAGATATCTAGTTGATTTGAAGCAGTTCCGAGAAAGTCTAAACATAATCCTCACTATTCCCTCCTGGCACTTTCCCTGTAGGGGATACCGCAAGACGTTTCTGTATATTGGGCACAGCGCTCTGCAGGGTGTTAGCAGAGAGTTTCCCGGGACAGTGAAACCCTATGTCAGAGACACTGAGAAGAAGCCCCAATGTTCACTCCAGGCACTTTCAGTGTGGGTGCCTTCTCCACGTGGTTCCTGGTTTCACTGCAGCTCTGAAGAGAATGTTAGCAAAGAGGTAATCGGGACAGTGCAAACAGTACTCAAAGACAGGGAGAGCAAGCTCTCTCTTGGCACTTTGGATGTGGGACATACAGCGAGATGTTTGCTGCTTTTACATTTGGCTGTTGGGAGATTTACAGCACAAAGATATCTAGTTGATTTGAAGCAGTTCCGAGAAAGTCTAAACATAATCCTCACTTTTCCCTCCTGGCACTTTCCCTGTAGGAGATACCGCAAGACGTTTCTGTATATTGGGCACAGCGCTCTGCAGGGTGTTAGCAGAGAGTTTCCCGGGACAGTGAAACCCTATGTCAGAGACACTGAGAAGAAGCCCCAATGTTCCCTCCAGGCACTTTCAGTGTGGGTGCCTTCTCCACGTGGTTCCTGGTTTCACTGCAGCTCTGAAGAGAATGTTAGCAAAGAGGTAATCGGGACAGTGCAAACAGTACTCAAAGACAGGGAGAGCAAGCTCTACATTACTCTCTTGGCACTTTGGATGTGGGACATACAGCGAGATGTTTGCTGCTTTTACATTTGGCTGTTGGGAGATTTACAGCACAAAGATATCTAGTTGATTTGAAGCAGTTCCGAGAAAGTCTAAACATAATCCTCACTTTTCCCTCCTGGCACTTTCCCTGTAGGGGATACCGCAAGACGTTTCTGTACATTGGGCACAGCGCTCTGCAGGGTGTTAGCAGAGAGTTTCCCGGGACAGTGAAACCCTATGTCAGAGACACTGAGAAGAAGCCCCAATGTTCCTTCCAGGCACTTTCAGTGTGGGTGCCTTCTCCACGTGGTTCCTGGTTTCACTGCAGCTCTGAAGAGAATGTTAGCAAAGAGGTAATCGGGACAGTGCAAACAGTACTCAAAGACAGGGAGAGCAAGCTCTCTCTTGGCACTTTGGATGTGGGACATACAGCGAGATGTTTGCTGCTTTTACATTTGGCTGTTGGGAGATTTACAGCACAAAGATATCTAGTTGATTTGAAGCAGTTCCGAGAAAGTCTAAACATAATCCTCACTTTTCCCTCCTGGCACTTTCCCTGTAGGAGATACCGCAAGACGTTTCTGTATATTGGGCACAGCGCTCTGCAGGGTGTTAGCAGAGAGTTTCCCGGGACAGTGAAACCCTATGTCAGAGACACTGAGAAGAAGCCCCAATGTTCCCTCCAGGCACTTTCAGTGTGGGTGCCTTCTCCACGTGGTTCCTGGTTTCACTGCAGCTCTGAAGAGAATGTTAGCAAAGAGGTAATCGGGACAGTGCAAACAGTACTCAAAGACAGGGAGAGCAAGCTCTACATTACTCTCTTGGCACTTTGGATGTGGGACATACAGCGAGATGTTTGCTGCTTTTACATTTGGCTGTTGGGAGATTTACAGCACAAAGATATCTAGTTGATTTGAAGCAGTTCCGAGAAAGTCTAAACATAATCCTCACTTTTCCCTCCTGGCACTTTCCCTGTAGGGGATACCGCAAGACGTTTCTGTACATTGGGCACAGCGCTCTGCAGGGTGTTAGCAGAGAGTTTCCCGGGACAGTGAAACCCTATATCGGAGACACTGAGAAGAAGCCCCAATGTTCACTCCAGGCACTTTCAGTGTGGGTGCCTTCTCCACGTGGTTCCTGGTTTCACTGCAGCTCTGAAGAGAATGTTAGCAAAGAGGTAATCGGGACAGTGCAAACAGTACTCAAAGACAGGGAGAGCAAGCTCTCTCTTAGCACTTTGGATGTGGGACATACAGCGAGATGTTTGCTGCTTTTACATTTGGCTGTTGGGAGATTTACAGCACAAAGATATCTAGTTGATTTGAAGCAGTTCCGAGAAAGTCTAAACATAATCCTCACTTTTCCCTCCTGGCACTTTCCCTGTAGGGGATACCGCAAGACATTTCTGTATATTGGGCACAGCGCTCTGCAGGGTGTTAGCAGAGAGTTTCCCGGGACAGTGAAACCCTATGTCAGAGACACTGAGAAGAAGCCCCAATGTTCCTTCCAGGCACTTTCAGTGTGGGTGCCTTCTCCACGTGGTTCCTGGTTTCACTGCAGCTCTGAAGAGAATGTTAGCAAAGAGGTAATCGGGACAGTGCAAACAGTACTCAAAGACAGGGAGAGCAAGCTCTACATTACTCTCTTGGCACTTTGGATGTGGGACATACAGCGAGATGTTTGCTGCTTTTACATTTGGCTGTTGGGAGATTTACAGCACAAAGATATCTAGTTGATTTGAAGCAGTTCCGAGAAAGTCTAAACATAATCCTCACTTTTCCCTCCTGGCACTTTCCCTGTAGGGGATACCGCAAGACGTTTCTGTATATTGGGCACAGCGCTCTGCAGGGTGTTAGCAGAGAGTTTCCCGGGACAGTGAAACCCTATATCGGAGACACTGAGAAGAAACCCCAATGTTCACTCCAGGCACTTTCAGTGTGGGTGCCTTCTCCACGTGGTTCCTGGTTTCACTGCAGCTCTGAAGAGAATGTTAGCAAAGAGGTAATCGGGACAGTGCAAACAGTACTCAAAGACAGGGAGAGCAAGCTCTACATTACTCTCTTGGCACTTTGGATGTGGGACATACAGCGAGATGTTTGCTGCTTTTACATTTGGCTGTTGGGAGATTTACAGCACAAAGATATCTAGTTGATTTGAAGCAGTTCCGAGAAAGTCTAAACATAATCCTCACTTTTCCCTCCTGGCACTTTCCCTGTAGGGGATACCGCAAGACGTTTCTGTACATTGGGCACAGCGCTCTGCAGGGTGTTAGCAGAGAGTTTCCCGGGACAGTGAAACCCTATGTCAGAGACACTGAGAAGAAGCCCCAATGTTCCTTCCAGGCACTTTCAGTGTCGGTGCCTTCTCCACGTGGTTCCTGGTTTCACTGCAGCTCTGAAGAGAATGTTAGCAAAGAGGTAATCGGGACAGTGCAAACAGTACTCAAAGACAGGGAGAGCAAGCTCTCTCTTGGCACTTTGGATGTGGGACATACAGCGAGATGTTTGCTGCTTTTACATTTGGCTGTTGGGAGATTTACAGCACAAAGATATCTAGTTGATTTGAAGCAGTTCCGAGAAAGTCTAAACATAATCCTCACTTTTCCCTCCTGGCACTTTCCCTGTAGGAGATACCGCAAGACGTTTCTGTATATTGGGCACAGCGCTCTGCAGGGTGTTAGCAGAGAGTTTCCCGGGACAGTGAAACCCTATGTCAGAGACACTGAGAAGAAGCCCCAATGTTCCCTCCAGGCACTTTCAGTGTGGGTGCCTTCTCCACGTGGTTCCTGGTTTCACTGCAGCTCTGAAGAGAATGTTAGCAAAGAGGTAATCGGGACAGTGCAAACAGTACTCAAAGACAGGGAGAGCAAGCTCTACATTACTCTCTTGGCACTTTGGATGTGGGACATACAGCGAGATGTTTGCTGCTTTTACATTTGGCTGTTGGGAGATTTACAGCACAAAGATATCTAGTTGATTTGAAGCAGTTCCGAGAAAGTCTAAACATAATCCTCACTTTTCCCTCCTGGCACTTTCCCTGTAGGGGATACCGCAAGACGTTTCTGTACATTGGGCACAGCGCTCTGCAGGGTGTTAGCAGAGAGTTTCCCGGGACAGTGAAACCCTATATCGGAGACACTGAGAAGAAGCCCCAATGTTCACTCCAGGCACTTTCAGTGTGGGTGCCTTCTCCACGTGGTTCCTGGTTTCACTGCAGCTCTGAAGAGAATGTTAGCAAAGAGGTAATCGGGACAGTGCAAACAGTACTCAAAGACAGGGAGAGCAAGCTCTCTCTTAGCACTTTGGATGTGGGACATACAGCGAGATGTTTGCTGCTTTTACATTTGGCTGTTGGGAGATTTACAGCACAAAGATATCTAGTTGATTTGAAGCAGTTCCGAGAAAGTCTAAACATAATCCTCACTTTTCCCTCCTGGCACTTTCCCTGTAGGGGATACCGCAAGACGTTTCTGTATATTGGGCACAGCGCTCTGCAGGGTGTTAGCAGAGAGTTTCCCGGGACAGTGAAACCCTATATCGGAGACACTGAGAAGAAGCCCCAATGTTCCTTCCAGGCACTTTCAGTGTGGGTGCCTTCTCCACGTGGTTCCTGGTTTCACTGCAGCTCTGAAGAGAATGTTAGCAAAGAGGTAATCGGGACAGTGCAAACAGTACTCAAAGACAGGGAGAGCAAGCTCTCTCTTGGCACTTTGGATGTGGGACATACAGCGAGATGTTTGCTGCTTTTACATTTGGCTGTTGGGAGATTTACAGCACAAAGATATCTAGTTGATTTGAAGCAGTTCCGAGAAAGTCTAAACATAATCCTCACTATTCCCTCCTGGCACTTTCCCTGTAGGGGATACCGCAAGACGTTTCTGTATATTGGGCACAGCGCTCTGCAGGGTGTTAGCAGAGAGTTTCCCGGGACAGTGAAACCCTATGTCAGAGACACTGAGAAGAAGCCCCAATGTTCACTCCAGGCACTTTCAGTGTGGGTGCCTTCTCCACGTGGTTCCTGGTTTCACTGCAGCTCTGAAGAGAATGTTAGCAAAGAGGTAATCGGGACAGTGCAAACAGTACTCAAAGACAGGGAGAGCAAGCTCTCTCTTGGCACTTTGGATGTGGGACATACAGCGAGATGTTTGCTGCTTTTACATTTGGCTGTTGGGAGATTTACAGCACAAAGATATCTAGTTGATTTGAAGCAGTTCCGAGAAAGTCTAAACATAATCCTCACTTTTCCCTCCTGGCACTTTCCCTGTAGGAGATACCGCAAGACGTTTCTGTATATTGGGCACAGCGCTCTGCAGGGTGTTAGCAGAGAGTTTCCCGGGACAGTGAAACCCTATGTCAGAGACACTGAGAAGAAGCCCCAATGTTCCCTCCAGGCACTTTCAGTGTGGGTGCCTTCTCCACGTGGTTCCTGGTTTCACTGCAGCTCTGAAGAGAATGTTAGCAAAGAGGTAATCGGGACAGTGCAAACAGTACTCAAAGACAGGGAGAGCAAGCTCTACATTACTCTCTTGGCACTTTGGATGTGGGACATACAGCGAGATGTTTGCTGCTTTTACATTTGGCTGTTGGGAGATTTACAGCACAAAGATATCTAGTTGATTTGAAGCAGTTCCGAGAAAGTCTAAACATAATCCTCACTTTTCCCTCCTGGCACTTTCCCTGTAGGGGATACCGCAAGACGTTTCTGTATATTGGGCACAGCGCTCTGCAGGGTGTTAGCAGAGAGTTTCCCGGGACAGTGAAACCCTATGTCAGAGACACTGAGAAGAAGCCCCAATGTTCCTTCCAGGCACTTTCAGTGTGGGTGCCTTCTCCACGTGGTTCCTGGTTTCACTGCAGCTCTGAAGAGAATGTTAGCAAAGAGGTAATCGGGACAGTGCAAACAGTACTCAAAGACAGGGAGAGCAAGCTCTCTCTTGGCACTTTGGATGTGGGACATACAGCGAGATGTTTGCTGCTTTTACATTTGGCTGTTGGGAGATTTACAGCACAAAGATATCTAGTTGATTTGAAGCAGTTCCGAGAAAGTCTAAACATAATCATCACTTTTCCCTCCTGGCACTTTCCCTGTAGGAGATACCGCAAGACGTTTCTGTATATTGGGCACAGCGCTCTGCAGGGTGTTAGCAGAGAGTTTCCCGGGACAGTGAAACCCTATATCAGAGACACTGAGAAGAAGCCCCAATGTTCACTCCAGGCACTTTCAGTGTGGGTGCCTTCTCCACGTGGTTCCTGGTTTCACTGCAGCTCTGAAGAGAATGTTAGCAAAGAGGTAATCGGGACAGTGCAAACAGTACTCAAAGACAGGGAGAGCAAGCTCTACATTACTCTCTTGGCACTTTGGATGTGGGACATACAGCGAGATGTTTGCTGCTTTTACATTTGGCTGTTGGGAGATTTACAGCACAAAGATATCTAGTTGATTTGAAGCAGTTCCGAGAAAGTCTAAACATAATCCTCACTTTTCCCTCCTGGCACTTTCCCTGTAGGGGATACCGCAAGACGTTTCTGTACATTGGGCACAGCGCTCTGCAGGGTGTTAGCAGAGAGTTTCCCGGGACAGTGAAACCCTATATCGGAGACACTGAGAAGAAGCCCCAATGTTCCCTCCAGGCACTTTCAGTGTGGGTGCCTTCTCCACGTGGTTCCTGGTTTCACTGCAGCTCTGAAGAGAATGTTAGCAAAGAGGTAATCGGGACAGTGCAAACAGTACTCAAAGACAGGGAGAGCAAGCTCTCTCTTGGCACTTTGGATGTGGGACATACAGCGAGATGTTTGCTGCTTTTACATTTGGCTGTTGGGAGATTTACAGCACAAAGATATCTAGTTGATTTGAAGCAGTTCCGAGAAAGTCTAAACATAATCCTCACTTTTCCCTCCTGGCACTTTCCCTGTAGGAGATACCGCAAGACGTTTCTGTATATTGGGCACAGCGCTCTGCAGGGTGTTAGCAGAGACTTTCCTGGGACAGTGAAACCCTATGTCAAAGACACTGAGAAGAAGCCCCAATGTTCCCTCCAGGCACTTTCAGTGTGGGTGCCTTCTCCACGTGGTTCCTGGTTTCACTGCAGCTCTGAAGAGAATGTTAGCAAAGAGGTAATCGGGACAGTGCAAACAGTACTCAAAGACAGGGAGAGCAAGCTCTCTCTTGGCACTTTGGATGTGGGACATACAGCGAGATGTTTGCTGCTTTTACATTTGGCTGTTGGGAGATTTACAGCACAAAGATATCTAGTTGATTTGAAGCAGTTCCGAGAAAGTCTAAACATAATCCTCACTTTTCCCTCCTGGCACTTTCCATGTGGGAGATATAGGAGGATGTATATTGGTTTTGAGGACAACTCAATGGACAGTGTAGGGAGAAAAGTTCCTGGCTCCTTGAATGCCGTTTCTGGAGACACTGCGATCAATTTGGGAGATATGTCAAGATGTGTGTTGGTTTTGAGGACAGCTTTCTGGAGTGTCTTAGCAAAGAGGTCACACGGATAATCAGAGCAATTCTCAGAGACACTGAGACCAAGCTCCACAATTCCTCCTGGCACTTTCCCTGTAGGAGATACCGCAAGACGTTTCTGTATATTGGGCACTACGCTCTGCAGGGTGTTAGCAGAGAGTTTCCCGGGACAGTGAAACCCTATATCAGAGACACTGAGAAGAAGCCCCAATGTTCACTCCAGGCACTTTCAGTGTGGGTGCCTTCTCCACGTGGTTCCTGGTTTCACTGCAGCTCTGAAGAGAATGTTAGCAAAGAGGTAATCGGGACAGTGCAAACAGTACTCAAAGACAGGGAGAGCAAGCTCTCTCTTGGCACTTTGGATGTGGGACATACAGCGAGATGTTTGCTGCTTTTACATTTGGCTGTTGGGAGATTTACAGCACAAAGATATCTAGTTGATTTGAAGCAGTTCCGAGAAAGTCTAAACATAATCCTCACTTTTCCCTCCTGGCACTTTCCCTGTAGGAGATACCGCAAGACGTTTCTGTATATTGGGCACAGCGCTCTGCAGGGTGTTAGCAGAGAGTTTCCCGGGACAGTGAAACCCTATGTCAGAGACACTGAGAAGAAGCCCCAATGTTCCTTCCAGGCACTTTCAGTGTGGGTGCCTTCTCCACGTGGTTCCTGGTTTCACTGCAGCTCTGAAGAGAATGTTAGCAAAGAGGTAATCGGGACAGTGCAAACAGTACTCAAAGACAGGGAGAGCAAGCTCTCTCTTGGCACTTTGGATGTGGGACATACAGCGAGATGTTTGCTGCTTTTACATTTGGCTGTTGGGAGATTTACAGCACAAAGATATCTAGTTGATTTGAAGCAGTTCCGAGAAAGTCTAAACATAATCCTCACTTTTCCCTCCTGGCACTTTCCCTGTAGGAGATACCGCAAGACGTTTCTGTATATTGGGCACAGCGCTCTGCAGGGTGTTAGCAGAGAGTTTCCCGGGACAGTGAAACCCTATGTCAGAGACACTGAGAAGAAGCCCCAATGTTCCCTCCAGGCACTTTCAGTGTGGGTGCCTTCTCCACGTGGTTCCTGGTTTCACTGCAGCTCTGAAGAGAATGTTAGCAAAGAGGTAATCGGGACAGTGCAAACAGTACTCAAAGACAGGGAGAGCAAGCTCTACATTACTCTCTTGGCACTTTGGATGTGGGACATACAGCGGGATGTTTGCTGCTTTTACATTTGGCTGTTGGGAGATTTACAGCACAAAGATATCTAGTTGATTTGAAGCAGTTCCGAGAAAGTCTAAACATAATCCTCACTTTTCCCTCCTGGCACTTTCCCTGTAGGGGATACCGCAAGACGTTTCTGTATATTGGGCACAGCGCTCTGCAGGGTGTTAGCAGAGAGTTTCCCGGGACAGTGAAACCCTATGTCAGAGACACTGAGAAGAAGCCCCAATGTTCCTTCCAGGCACTTTCAGTGTGGGTGCCTTCTCCACGTGGTTCCTGGTTTCACTGCAGCTCTGAAGAGAATGTTAGCAAAGAGGTAATCGGGACAGTGCAAACAGTACTCAAAGACAGGGAGAGCAAGCTCTACATTACTCTCTTGGCACTTTGGATGTGGGACATACAGCGAGATGTTTGCTGCTTTTACATTTGGCTGTTGGGAGATTTACAGCACAAAGATATCTAGTTGATTTGAAGCAGTTCCGAGAAAGTCTAAGCATAATCCTCACTTTTCCCTCCTGGCACTTTCCCTGTAGGGGATACCGCAAGACGTTTCTGTATATTGGGCACAGCGCTCTGCAGGGTGTTAGCAGAGAGTTTCCCGGGACAGTGAAACCCTATATCGGAGACACTGAGAAGAAGCCCCAATGTTCCCTCCAGGCACTTTCAGTGTGGGTGCCTTCTCCACGTGGTTCCTGGTTTCACTGCAGCTCTGAAGAGAATGTTAGCAAAGAGGTAATCGGGACAGTGCAAACAGTACTCAAAGACAGGGAGAGCAAGCTCTCTCTTGGCACTTTGGATGTGGGACATACAGCGAGATGTTTGCTGCTTTTACATTTGGCTGTTGGGAGATTTACAGCACAAAGATATCTAGTTGATTTGAAGCAGTTCTGAGAAAGTCTAAACATAATCCTCACTTTTCCCTCCTGGCACTTTCCCTGTAGGAGATACCGCAAGACGTTTCTGTATATTGGGCACAGCGCTCTGCAGGGTGTTAGCAGAGAGTTTCCCGGGACAGTGAAACCCTATGTCAGAGACACTGAGAAGAAGCCCCAATGTTCCCTCCAGGCACTTTCAGTGTGGGTGCCTTCTCCACGTGGTTCCTGGTTTCACTGCAGCTCTGAAGAGAATGTTAGCAAAGAGGTAATCGGGACAGTGCAAACAGTACTCAAAGACAGGGAGAGCAAGCTCTACATTACTCTCTTGGCACTTTGGATGTGGGACATACAGCGAGATGTTTGCTGCTTTTACATTTGGCTGTTGGGAGATTTACAGCACAAAGATATCTAGTTGATTTGAAGCAGTTCCGAGAAAGTCTAAACATAATCCTCACTTTTCCCTCCTGGCACTTTCCCTGTAGGGGATACCGCAAGACGTTTCTGTACATTGGGCACAGCGCTCTGCAGGGTGTTAGCAGAGAGTTTCCCGGGACAGTGAAACCCTATGTCAGAGACACTGAGAAGAAGCCCCAATGTTCCTTCCAGGCACTTTCAGTGTGGGTGCCTTCTCCACGTGGTTCCTGGTTTCACTGCAGCTCTGAAGAGAATGTTAGCAAAGAGGTAATCGGGACAGTGCAAACAGTACTCAAAGACAGGGAGAGCAAGCTCTCTCTTGGCACTTTGGATGTGGGACATACAGCGAGATGTTTGCTGCTTTTACATTTGGCTGTTGGGAGATTTACAGCACAAAGATATCTAGTTGATTTGAAGCAGTTCCGAGAAAGTCTAAACATAATCCTCACTTTTCCCTCCTGGCACTTTCCCTGTAGGAGATACCGCAAGACGTTTCTGTATATTGGGCACAGCGCTCTGCAGGGTGTTAGCAGAGAGTTTCCCGGGACAGTGAAACCCTATGTCAGAGACACTGAGAAGAAGCCCCAATGTTCCCTCCAGGCACTTTCAGTGTGGGTGCCTTCTCCACGTGGTTCCTGGTTTCACTGCAGCTCTGAAGAGAATGTTAGCAAAGAGGTAATCGGGACAGTGCAAACAGTACTCAAAGACAGGGAGAGCAAGCTCTACATTACTCTCTTGGCACTTTGGATGTGGGACATACAGCGAGATGTTTGCTGCTTTTACATTTGGCTGTTGGGAGATTTACAGCACAAAGATATCTAGTTGATTTGAAGCAGTTCCGAGAAAGTCTAAACATAATCCTCACTTTTCCCTCCTGGCACTTTCCCTGTAGGGGATACCGCAAGACGTTTCTGTACATTGGGCACAGCGCTCTGCAGGGTGTTAGCAGAGAGTTTCCCGGGACAGTGAAACCCTATGTCAGAGACACTGAGAAGAAGCCCCAATGTTCCTTCCAGGCACTTTCAGTGTGGGTGCCTTCTCCACGTGGTTCCTGGTTTCACTGCAGCTCTGAAGAGAATGTTAGCAAAGAGGTAATCGGGACAGTGCAAACAGTACTCAAAGACAGGGAGAGCAAGCTCTCTCTTGGCACTTTGGATGTGGGACATACAGCGAGATGTTTGCTGCTTTTACATTTGGCTGTTGGGAGATTTACAGCACAAAGATATCTAGTTGATTTGAAGCAGTTCCGAGAAAGTCTAAACATAATCCTCACTTTTCCCTCCTGGCACTTTCCCTGTAGGAGATACCGCAAGACGTTTCTGTATATTGGGCACAGCGCTCTGCAGGGTGTTAGCAGAGAGTTTCCCGGGACAGTGAAACCCTATGTCAGAGACACTGAGAAGAAGCCCCAATGTTCCCTCCAGGCACTTTCAGTGTGGGTGCCTTCTCCACGTGGTTCCTGGTTTCACTGCAGCTCTGAAGAGAATGTTAGCAAAGAGGTAATCGGGACAGTGCAAACAGTACTCAAAGACAGGGAGAGCAAGCTCTACATTACTCTCTTGGCACTTTGGATGTGGGACATACAGCGAGATGTTTGCTGCTTTTACATTTGGCTGTTGGGAGATTTACAGCACAAAGATATCTAGTTGATTTGAAGCAGTTCCGAGAAAGTCTAAACATAATCCTCACTTTTCCCTCCTGGCACTTTCCCTGTAGGGGATACCGCAAGACGTTTCTGTATATTGGGCACAGCGCTCTGCAGGGTGTTAGCAGAGAGTTTCCCGGGACAGTGAAACCCTATATCGGAGACACTGAGAAGAAGCCCCAATGTTCACTCCAGGCACTTTCAGTGTGGGTGCCTTCTCCACGTGGTTCCTGGTTTCACTGCAGCTCTGAAGAGAATGTTAGCAAAGAGGTAATCGGGACAGTGCAAACAGTACTCAAAGACAGGGAGAGCAAGCTCTCTCTTAGCACTTTGGATGTGGGACATACAGCGAGATGTTTGCTGCTTTTACATTTGGCTGTTGGGAGATTTACAGCACAAAGATATCTAGTTGATTTGAAGCAGTTCCGAGAAAGTCTAAACATAATCCTCACTTTTCCCTCCTGGCACTTTCCCTGTAGGGGATACCGCAAGACGTTTCTGTATATTGGGCACAGCGCTCTGCAGGGTGTTAGCAGAGAGTTTCCCGGGACAGTGAAACCCTATGTCAGAGACACTGAGAAGAAGCCCCAATGTTCCTTCCAGGCACTTTCAGTGTGGGTGCCTTCTCCACGTGGTTCCTGGTTTCACTGCAGCTCTGAAGAGAATGTTAGCAAAGAGGTAATCGGGACAGTGCAAACAGTACTCAAAGACAGGGAGAGCAAGCTCTACATTACTCTCTTGGCACTTTGGATGTGGGACATACAGCGAGATGTTTGCTGCTTTTACATTTGGCTGTTGGGAGATTTACAGCACAAAGATATCTAGTTGATTTGAAGCAGTTCCGAGAAAGTCTAAACATAATCCTCACTTTTCCCTCCTGGCACTTTCCCTGTAGGGGATACCGCAAGACGTTTCTGTATATTGGGCACAGCGCTCTGCAGGGTGTTAGCAGAGAGTTTCCCGGGACAGTGAAACCCTATGTCAGAGACACTGAGAAGAAGCCCCAATGTTCCTTCCAGGCACTTTCAGTGTGGGTGCCTTCTCCACGTGGTTCCTGGTTTCACTGCAGCTCTGAAGAGAATGTTAGCAAAGAGGTAATCGGGACAGTGCAAACAGTACTCAAAGACAGGGAGAGCAAGCTCTACATTACTCTCTTGGCACTTTGGATGTGGGACATACAGCGAGATGTTTGCTGCTTTTACATTTGGCTGTTGGGAGATTTACAGCACAAAGATATCTAGTTGATTTGAAGCAGTTCCGAGAAAGTCTAAGCATAATCCTCACTTTTCCCTCCTGGCACTTTCCCTGTAGGGGATACCGCAAGACGTTTCTGTATATTGGGCACAGCGCTCTGCAGGGTGTTAGCAGAGAGTTTCCCGGGACAGTGAAACCCTATATCGGAGACACTGAGAAGAAGCCCCAATGTTCCCTCCAGGCACTTTCAGTGTGGGTGCCTTCTCCACGTGGTTCCTGGTTTCACTGCAGCTCTGAAGAGAATGTTAGCAAAGAGGTAATCGGGACAGTGCAAACAGTACTCAAAGACAGGGAGAGCAAGCTCTCTCTTGGCACTTTGGATGTGGGACATACAGCGAGATGTTTGCTGCTTTTACATTTGGCTGTTGGGAGATTTACAGCACAAAGATATCTAGTTGATTTGAAGCAGTTCCGAGAAAGTCTAAACATAATCCTCACTTTTCCCTCCTGGCACTTTCCCTGTAGGAGATACCGCAAGACGTTTCTGTATATTGGGCACAGCGCTCTGCAGGGTGTTAGCAGAGAGTTTCCCGGGACAGTGAAACCCTATGTCAGAGACACTGAGAAGAAGCCCCAATGTTCCCTCCAGGCACTTTCAGTGTGGGTGCCTTCTCCACGTGGTTCCTGGTTTCACTGCAGCTCTGAAGAGAATGTTAGCAAAGAGGTAATCGGGACAGTGCAAACAGTACTCAAAGACAGGGAGAGCAAGCTCTACATTACTCTCTTGGCACTTTGGATGTGGGACATACAGCGAGATGTTTGCTGCTTTTACATTTGGCTGTTGGGAGATTTACAGCACAAAGATATCTAGTTGATTTGAAGCAGTTCCGAGAAAGTCTAAACATAATCCTCACTTTTCCCTCCTGGCACTTTCCCTGTAGGGGATACCGCAAGACGTTTCTGTACATTGGGCACAGCGCTCTGCAGGGTGTTAGCAGAGAGTTTCCCGGGACAGTGAAACCCTATGTCAGAGACACTGAGAAGAAGCCCCAATGTTCCCTCCAGGCACTTTCAGTGTGGGTGCCTTCTCCACGTGGTTCCTGGTTTCACTGCAGCTCTGAAGAGAATGTTAGCAAAGAGGTAATCGGGACAGTGCAAACAGTACTCAAAGACAGGGAGAGCAAGCTCTACATTACTCTCTTGGCACTTTGGATGTGGGACATACAGCGAGATGTTTGCTGCTTTTACATTTGGCTGTTGGGAGATTTACAGCACAAAGATATCTAGTTGATTTGAAGCAGTTCCGAGAAAGTCTAAACATAATCCTCACTTTTCCCTCCTGGCACTTTCCCTGTAGGGGATACCGCAAGACGTTTCTGTATATTGGGCACAGCGCTCTGCAGGGTGTTAGCAGAGAGTTTCCCGGGACAGTGAAACCCTATATCGGAGACACTGAGAAGAAGCCCCAATGTTCACTCCAGGCACTTTCAGTGTCGGTGCCTTCTCCACGTGGTTCCTGGTTTCACTGCAGCTCTGAAGAGAATGTTAGCAAAGAGGTAATCGGGACAGTGCAAACAGTACTCAAAGACAGGGAGAGCAAGCTCTCTCTTGGCACTTTGGATGTGGGACATACAGCGAGATGTTTGCTGCTTTTACATTTGGCTGTTGGGAGATTTACAGCACAAAGATATCTAGTTGATTTGAAGCAGTTCCGAGAAAGTCTAAACATAATCCTCACTATTCCCTCCTGGCACTTTCCCTGTAGGGGATACCGCAAGACGTTTCTGTACATTGGGCACAGCGCTCTGCAGGGTGTTAGCAGAGAGTTTCCCGGGACAGTGAAACCCTATGTCAGAGACACTGAGAAGAAGCCCCAATGTTCACTCCAGGCACTTTCAGTGTGGGTGCCTTCTCCACGTGGTTCCTGGTTTCACTGCAGCTCTGAAGAGAATGTTAGCAAAGAGGTAATCGGGACAGTGCAAACAGTACTCAAAGACAGGGAGAGCAAGCTCTACATTACTCTCTTGGCACTTTGGATGTGGGACATACAGCGAGATGTTTGCTGCTTTTACATTTGGCTGTTGGGAGATTTACAGCACAAAGATATCTAGTTGATTTGAAGCAGTTCCGAGAAAGTCTAAACATAATCCTCACTTTTCCCTCCTGGCACTTTCCCTGTAGGGGATACCGCAAGACGTTTCTGTACATTGGGCACAGCGCTCTGCAGGGTGTTAGCAGAGAGTTTCCCGGGACAGTGAAACCCTATATCGGAGACACTGAGAAGAAGCCCCAATGTTCACTCCAGGCACTTTCAGTGTGGGTGCCTTCTCCACGTGGTTCCTGGTTTCACTGCAGCTCTGAAGAGAATGTTAGCAAAGAGGTAATCGGGACAGTGCAAACAGTACTCAAAGACAGGGAGAGCAAGCTCTACATTACTCTCTTGGCACTTTGGATGTGGGACATACAGCGAGATGTTTGCTGCTTTTACATTTGGCTGTTGGGAGATTTACAGCACAAAGATATCTAGTTGATTTGAAGCAGTTCCGAGAAAGTCTAAACATAATCCTCACTTTTCCCTCCTGGCACTTTCCCTGTAGGAGATACCGCAAGACGTTTCTGTATATTGGGCACAGCGCTCTGCAGGGTGTTAGCAGAGAGTTTCCCGGGACAGTGAAACCCTATATCGGAGACACTGAGAAGAAGCCCCAATGTTCCCTCCAGGCACTTTCAGTGTGGGTGCCTTCTCCACGTGGTTCCTGGTTTCACTGCAGCTCTGAAGAGAATGTTAGCAAAGAGGTAATCGGGACAGTGCAAACAGTACTCAAAGACAGGGAGAGCAAGCTCTCTCTTGGCACTTTGGATGTGGGACATACAGCGAGATGTTTGCTGCTTTTACATTTGGCTGTTGGGAGATTTACAGCACAAAGATATCTAGTTGATTTGAAGCAGTTCCGAGAAAGTCTAAACATAATCCTCACTATTCCCTCCTGGCACTTTCCCTGTAGGGGATACCGCAAGACGTTTCTGTATATTGGGCACAGCACTCTGCAGGGTGTTAGCAGAGAGTTTCCCGGGACAGTGAAACCCTATGTCAGAGACACTGAGAAGAAGCCCCAATGTTCCCTCCAGGCACTTTCAGTGTCGGTGCCTTCTCCACGTGGTTCCTGGTTTCACTGCAGCTCTGAAGAGAATGTTAGCAAAGAGGTAATCGGGACAGTGCAAACAGTACTCAAAGACAGGGAGAGCAAGCTCTCTCTTGGCACTTTGGATGTGGGACATACAGCGAGATGTTTGCTGCTTTTACATTTGGCTGTTGGGAGATTTACAGCACAAAGATATCTAGTTGATTTGAAGCAGTTCCGAGAAAGTCTAAACATAATCCTCACTTTTCCCTCCTGGCACTTTCCCTGTAGGGGATACCGCAAGACGTTTCTGTATATTGGGCACAGCGCTCTGCAGGGTGTTAGCAGAGAGTTTCCCGGGACAGTGAAACCCTATGTCAGAGACACTGAGAAGAAGCCCCAATGTTCCCTCCAGGCACTTTCAGTGTGGGTGCCTTCTCCACGTGGTTCCTGGTTTCACTGCAGCTCTGAAGAGAATGTTAGCAAAGAGGTAATCGGGACAGTGCAAACAGTACTCAAAGACAGGGAGAGCAAGCTCTACATTACTCTCTTGGCACTTTGGATGTGGGACATACAGCGAGATGTTTGCTGCTTTTACATTTGGCTGTTGGGAGATTTACAGCACAAAGATATCTAGTTGATTTGAAGCAGTTCCGAGAAAGTCTAAACATAATCCTCACTTTTCCCTCCTGGCACTTTCCCTGTAGGGGATACCGCAAGACGTTTCTGTACATTGGGCACAGCGCTCTGCAGGGTGTTAGCAGAGAGTTTCCCGGGACAGTGAAACCCTATATCGGAGACACTGAGAAGAAGCCCCAATGTTCACTCCAGGCACTTTCAGTGTGGGTGCCTTCTCCACGTGGTTCCTGGTTTCACTGCAGCTCTGAAGAGAATGTTAGCAAAGAGGTAATCGGGACAGTGCAAACAGTACTCAAAGACAGGGAGAGCAAGCTCTCTCTTAGCACTTTGGATGTGGGACATACAGCGAGATGTTTGCTGCTTTTACATTTGGCTGTTGGGAGATTTACAGCACAAAGATATCTAGTTGATTTGAAGCAGTTCCGAGAAAGTCTAAACATAATCCTCACTTTTCCCTCCTGGCACTTTCCCTGTAGGGGATACCGCAAGACGTTTCTGTATATTGGGCACAGCGCTCTGCAGGGTGTTAGCAGAGAGTTTCCCGGGACAGTGAAACCCTATATCGGAGACACTGAGAAGAAGCCCCAATGTTCCTTCCAGGCACTTTCAGTGTGGGTGCCTTCTCCACGTGGTTCCTGGTTTCACTGCAGCTCTGAAGAGAATGTTAGCAAAGAGGTAATCGGGACAGTGCAAACAGTACTCAAAGACAGGGAGAGCAAGCTCTCTCTTGGCACTTTGGATGTGGGACATACAGCGAGATGTTTGCTGCTTTTACATTTGGCTGTTGGGAGATTTACAGCACAAAGATATCTAGTTGATTTGAAGCAGTTCCGAGAAAGTCTAAACATAATCCTCACTATTCCCTCCTGGCACTTTCCCTGTAGGGGATACCGCAAGACGTTTCTGTATATTGGGCACAGCGCTCTGCAGGGTGTTAGCAGAGAGTTTCCCGGGACAGTGAAACCCTATGTCAGAGACACTGAGAAGAAGCCCCAATGTTCCTTCCAGGCACTTTCAGTGTGGGTGCCTTCTCCACGTGGTTCCTGGTTTCACTGCAGCTCTGAAGAGAATGTTAGCAAAGAGGTAATCGGGACAGTGCAAACAGTACTCAAAGACAGGGAGAGCAAGCTCTCTCTTGGCACTTTGGATGTGGGACATACAGCGAGATGTTTGCTGCTTTTACATTTGGCTGTTGGGAGATTTACAG
This sequence comes from Chroicocephalus ridibundus, assembly GCF_963924245.1. Classification (NCBI taxonomy): domain Eukaryota; kingdom Metazoa; phylum Chordata; class Aves; order Charadriiformes; family Laridae; genus Chroicocephalus; species Chroicocephalus ridibundus. Next base: position 279,566 of record NW_026961370.1, on the reverse strand, counting down.
CACAAAGATATCTAGTTGATTTGAAGCAGTTCCGAGAAAGTCTAAACATAATCCTCACTTTTCCCTCCTGGCACTTTCCCTGTAGGAGATACCGCAAGACGTTTCTGTATATTGGGCACAGCGCTCTGCAGGGTGTTAGCAGAGAGTTTCCCGGGACAGTGAAACCCTATATTGGAGACACTGAGAAGAAGCCCCAATGTTCACTCCAGGCACTTTCAGTGTGGGTGCCTTCTCCACGTGGTTCCTGGTTTCACTGCAGCTCTGAAGAGAATGTTAGCAAAGAGGTAATCGGGACAGTGCAAACAGTACTCAAAGACAGGGAGAGCAAGCTCTCTCTTGGCACTTTGGATGTGGGACATACAGCGAGATGTTTGCTGCTTTTACATTTGGCTGTTGGGAGATTTACAGCACAAAGATATCTAGTTGATTTGAAGCAGTTCCGAGAAAGTCTAAACATAATCCTCACTTTTCCCTCCTGGCACTTTCCCTGTAGGAGATACCGCAAGACGTTTCTGTATATTGGGCACAGCGCTCTGCAGGGTGTTAGCAGAGAGTTTCCCGGGACAGTGAAACCCTATGTCAGAGACACTGAGAAGAAGCCCCAATGTTCCCTCCAGGCACTTTCAGTGTGGGTGCCTTCTCCACGTGGTTCCTGGTTTCACTGCAGCTCTGAAGAGAATGTTAGCAAAGAGGTAATCGGGACAGTGCAAACAGTACTCAAAGACAGGGAGAGCAAGCTCTACATTACTCTCTTGGCACTTTGGATGTGGGACATACAGCGAGATGTTTGCTGCTTTTACATTTGGCTGTTGGGAGATTTACAGCACAAAGATATCTAGTTGATTTGAAGCAGTTCCGAGAAAGTCTAAACATAATCCTCACTTTTCCCTCCTGGCACTTTCCCTGTAGGGGATACCGCAAGACGTTTCTGTACATTGGGCACAGCGCTCTGCAGGGTGTTAGCAGAGAGTTTCCCGGGACAGTGAAACCCTATGTCAGAGACACTGAGAAGAAGCCCCAATGTTCCTTCCAGGCACTTTCAGTGTGGGTGCCTTCTCCACGTGGTTCCTGGTTTCACTGCAGCTCTGAAGAGAATGTTAGCAAAGAGGTAATCGGGACAGTGCAAACAGTACTCAAAGACAGGGAGAGCAAGCTCTCTCTTGGCACTTTGGATGTGGGACATACAGCGAGATGTTTGCTGCTTTTACATTTGGCTGTTGGGAGATTTACAGCACAAAGATATCTAGTTGATTTGAAGCAGTTCCGAGAAAGTCTAAACATAATCATCACTTTTCCCTCCTGGCACTTTCCCTGTAGGAGATACCGCAAGACGTTTCTGTATATTGGGCACAGCGCTCTGCAGGGTGTTAGCAGAGAGTTTCCCGGGACAGTGAAACCCTATGTCAGAGACACTGAGAAGAAGCCCCAATGTTCCCTCCAGGCACTTTCAGTGTGGGTGCCTTCTCCACGTGGTTCCTGGTTTCACTGCAGCTCTGAAGAGAATGTTAGCAAAGAGGTAATCGGGACAGTGCAAACAGTACTCAAAGACAGGGAGAGCAAGCTCTACATTACTCTCTCGGCACTTTGGATGTGGGACATACAGCGAGATGTTTGCTGCTTTTACATTTGGCTGTTGGGAGATTTACAGTACAAAGATATCTAGTTGATTTGAAGCAGTTCCGAGAAAGTCTAAGCATAATCCTCACTTTTCCCTCCTGGCACTTTCCCTGTAGGGGATACCGCAAGACGTTTCTGTATATTGGGCACAGCGCTCTGCAGGGTGTTAGCAGAGAGTTTCCCGGGACAGTGAAACCCTATGTCAGAGACACTGAGAAGAAGCCCCAATGTTCCCTCCAGGCACTTTCAGTGTGGGTGCCTTCTCCACGTGGTTCCTGGTTTCACTGCAGCTCTGAAGAGAATGTTAGCAAAGAGGTAATCGGGACAGTGCAAACAGTACTCAAAGACAGGGAGAGCAAGCTCTCTCTTGGCACTTTGGATGTGGGACATACAGCGAGATGTTTGCTGCTTTTACATTTGGCTGTTGGGAGATTTACAGCACAAAGATATCTAGTTGATTTGAAGCAGTTCCGAGAAAGTCTAAACATAATCCTCACTTTTCCCTCCTGGCACTTTCCCTGTAGGAGATACCGCAAGACGTTTCTGTATATTGGGCACAGCGCTCTGCAGGGTGTTAGCAGAGAGTTTCCCGGGACAGTGAAACCCTATGTCAGAGACACTGAGAAGAAGCCCCAATGTTCCCTCCAGGCACTTTCAGTGTGGGTGCCTTCTCCAAGTGGTTCCTGGTTTCACTGCAGCTCTGAAGAGAATGTTAGCAAAGAGGTAATCGGGACAGTGCAAACAGTACTCAAAGACAGGGAGAGCAAGCTCTACATTACTCTCTTGGCACTTTGGATGTGGGACATACAGCGAGATGTTTGCTGCTTTTACATTTGGCTGTTGGGAGATTTACAGCACAAAGATATCTAGTTGATTTGAAGCAGTTCCGAGAAAGTCTAAACATAATCCTCACTTTTCCCTGCTGGCACTTTCCCTGTAGGAGATACCGCAAGACGTTTCTGTATATTGGGCACAGCGCTCTGCAGGGTGTTAGCAGAGAGTTTCCCGGGACAGTGAAACCCTATGTCAGAGACACTGAGAAGAAGCCCCAATGTTCCTTCCAGGCACTTTCAGTGTGGGTGCCTTCTCCACGTGGTTCCTGGTTTCACTGCAGCTCTGAAGAGAATGTTAGCAAAGAGGTAATCGGGACAGTGCAAACAGTACTCAAAGACAGGGAGAGCAAGCTCTCTCTTGGCACTTTGGATGTGGGACATACAGCGAGATGTTTGCTGCTTTTACATTTGGCTGTTGGGAGATTTACAGCACAAAGATATCTAGTTGATTTGAAGCAGTTCCGAGAAAGTCTAAACATAATCCTCACTTTTCCCTCCTGGCACTTTCCCTGTAGGGGATACCGCAAGACGTTTCTGTACATTGGGCACAGCGCTCTGCAGGGTGTTAGCAGAGAGTTTCCCGGGACAGTGAAACCCTATATCGGAGACACTGAGAAGAAGCCCCAATGTTCCCTCCAGGCACTTTCAGTGTGGGTGCCTTCTCCACGTGGTTCCTGGTTTCACTGCAGCTCTGAAGAGAATGTTAGCAAAGAGGTAATCGGGACAGTGCAAACAGTACTCAAAGACAGGGAGAGCAAGCTCTCTCTTGGCACTTTGGATGTGGGACATACAGCGAGATGTTTGCTGCTTTTACATTTGGCTGTTGGGAGATTTACAGCACAAAGATATCTAGTTGATTTGAAGCAGTTCCGAGAAAGTCTAAACATAATCCTCACTTTTCCCTCCTGGCACTTTCCCTGTAGGAGATACCGCAAGACGTTTCTGTATATTGGGCACAGCGCTCTGCAGGGTGTTAGCAGAGAGTTTCCCGGGACAGTGAAACCCTATGTCAAAGACACTGAGAAGAAGCCCCAATGTTCCCTCCAGGCACTTTCAGTGTGGGTGCCTTCTCCACGTGGTTCCTGGTTTCACTGCAGCTCTGAAGAGAATGTTAGCAAAGAGGTAATCGGGACAGTGCAAACGGTACTCAAAGACAGGGAGAGCAAGCTCTACATTACTCTCTTGGCACTTTGGATGTGGGACATACAGCGAGATGTTTGCTGCTTTTACATTTGGCTGTTGGGAGATTTACAGCACAAAGATATCTAGTTGATTTGAAGCAGTTCCGAGAAAGTCTAAACATAATCCTCACTTTTCCCTCCTGGCACTTTCCCTGTAGGGGATACCGCAAGACGTTTCTGTACATTGGGCACAGCGCTCTGCAGGGTGTTAGCAGAGAGTTTCCCGGGACAGTGAAACCCTATATCGGAGACACTGAGAAGAAGCCCCAATGTTCCCTCCAGGCACTTTCAGTGTGGGTGCCTTCTCCACGTGGTTCCTGGTTTCACTGCAGCTCTGAAGAGAATGTTAGCAAAGAGGTAATCGGGACAGTGCAAACAGTACTCAAAGACAGGGAGAGCAAGCTCTCTCTTGGCACTTTGGATGTGGGACATACAGCGAGATGTTTGCTGCTTTTACATTTGGCTGTTGGGAGATTTACAGCACAAAGATATCTAGTTGATTTGAAGCAGTTCCGAGAAAGTCTAAGCATAATCCTCACTTTTCCCTCCTGGCACTTTCCCTGTAGGGGATACCGCAAGACGTTTCTGTATATTGGGCACAGCGCTCTGCAGGGTGTTAGCAGAGAGTTTCCCGGGACAGTGAAACCCTATGTCGGAGACACTGAGAAGAAGCCCCAATGTTCCCTCCAGGCACTTTCAGTGTGGGTGCCTTCTCCACGTGGTTCCTGGTTTCACTGCAGCTCTGAAGAGAATGTTAGCAAAGAGGTAATCGGGACAGTGCAAACAGTACTCAAAGACAGGGAGAGCAAGCTCTCTCTTGGCACTTTGGATGTGGGACATACAGCGAGATGTTTGCTGCTTTTACATTTGGCTGTTGGGAGATTTACAGCACAAAGATATCTAGTTGATTTGAAGCAGTTCCGAGAAAGTCTAAACATAATCCTCACTTTTCCCTCCTGGCACTTTCCCTGTAGGGGATACCGCAAGACGTTTCTGTACATTGGGCACAGCGCTCTGCAGGGTGTTAGCAGAGAGTTTCCCGGGACAGTGAAACCCTATATCGGAGACACTGAGAAGAAGCCCCAATGTTCCTTCCAGGCACTTTCAGTGTGGGTGCCTTCTCCACGTGGTTCCTGGTTTCACTGCAGCTCTGAAGAGAATGTTAGCAAAGAGGTAATCGGGACAGTGCAAACAGTACTCAAAGACAGGGAGAGCAAGCTCTACATTACTCTCTTGGCACTTTGGATGTGGGACATACAGCGAGATGTTTGCTGCTTTTACATTTGGCTGTTGGGAGATTTACAGCACAAAGATATCTAGTTGATTTGAAGCAGTTCCGAGAAAGTCTAAGCATAATCCTCACTTTTCCCTCCTGGCACTTTCCCTGTAGGGGATACCGCAAGACGTTTCTGTATATTGGGCACAGCGCTCTGCAGGGTGTTAGCAGAGAGTTTCCCGGGACAGTGAAACCCTATGTCGGAGACACTGAGAAGAAGCCCCAATGTTCCCTCCAGGCACTTTCAGTGTGGGTGCCTTCTCCACGTGGTTCCTGGTTTCACTGCAGCTCTGAAGAGAATGTTAGCAAAGAGGTAATCGGGACAGTGCAAACAGTACTCAAAGACAGGGAGAGCAAGCTCTCTCTTGGCACTTTGGATGTGGGACATACAGCGAGATGTTTGCTGCTTTTACATTTGGCTGTTGGGAGATTTACAGCACAAAGATATCTAGTTGATTTGAAGCAGTTCCGAGAAAGTCTAAACATAATCCTCACTTTTCCCTCCTGGCACTTTCCCTGTAGGAGATACCGCAAGACGTTTCTGTATATTGGGCACAGCGCTCTGCAGGGTGTTAGCAGAGAGTTTCCCGGGACAGTGAAACCCTATGTCAGAGACACTGAGAAGAAGCCCCAATGTTCCCTCCAGGCACTTTCAGTGTGGGTGCCTTCTCCACGTGGTTCCTGGTTTCACTGCAGCTCTGAAGAGAATGTTAGCAAAGAGGTAATCGGGACAGTGCAAACAGTACTCAAAGACAGGGAGAGCAAGCTCTACATTACTCTCTTGGCACTTTGGATGTGGGACATACAGCGAGATGTTTGCTGCTTTTACATTTGGCTGTTGGGAGATTTACAGCACAAAGATATCTAGTTGATTTGAAGCAGTTCCGAGAAAGTCTAAGCATAATCCTCACTTTTCCCTCCTGGCACTTTCCCTGTAGGGGATACCGCAAGACGTTTCTGTACATTGGGCACAGCGCTCTGCAGGGTGTTAGCAGAGAGTTTCCCGGGACAGTGAAACCCTATATCGGAGACACTGAGAAGAAGCCCCAATGTTCCCTCCAGGCACTTTCAGTGTGGGTGCCTTCTCCACGTGGTTCCTGGTTTCACTGCAGCTCTGAAGAGAATGTTAGCAAAGAGGTAATCGGGACAGTGCAAACAGTACTCAAAGACAGGGAGAGTAAGCTCTAAATTACTCTCTTGACACTTTGGATGTGGGACATACAGCGAGATGTTTGCTGCTTTTACATTTGGCTGTTGGGAGATTTACAGCACAAAGATATCTAGTTGATTTGAAGCAGTTCCGAGAAAGTCTAAACATAATCCTCACTTTTCCCTCCTGGCACTTTCCCTGTAGGGGATACCGCAAGACGTTTCTGTACATTGGGCACAGCGCTCTGCAGGGTGTTAGCAGAGAGTTTCCCGGGACAGTGAAACCCTATATCGGAGACACTGAGAAGAAGCCCCAATGTTCCTTCCAGGCACTTTCAGTGTGGGTGCCTTCTCCACGTGGTTCCTGGTTTCACTGCAGCTCTGAAGAGAATGTTAGCAAAGAGGTAATCGGGACAGTGCAAACAGTACTCAAAGACAGGGAGAGCAAGCTCTCTCTTGGCACTTTGCATGTGGGACATACAGCGAGATGTTTGCTGCTTTTACATTTGGCTGTTGGGAGATTTACAGCACAAAGATATCTAGTTGATTTGAAGCAGTTCCGAGAAAGTCTAAACATAATCCTCACTTTTCCCTCCTGGCACTTTCCCTGTAGGAGATACCGCAAGACGTTTCTGTATATTGGGCACAGCGCTCTGCAGGGTGTTAGCAGAGAGTTTCCCGGGACAGTGAAACCCTATATCGGAGACACTGAGAAGAAGCCCCAATGTTCCCTCCAGTAACTTTCAGTGTGGGTGCCTTCTCCACGTGGTTCCTGGTTTCACTGCAGCTCTGAAGAGAATGTTAGCAAAGAGGTAATCGGGACAGTGCAAACAGTACTCAAAGACAGGGAGAGCAAGCTCTACATTACTCTCTTGGCACTTTGGATGTGGGACATACAGCGAGATGTTTGCTGCTTTTACATTTGGCTGTTGGGAGATTTACAGCACAAAGATATCTAGTTGATTTGAAGCAGTTCCGAGAAAGTCTAAACATAATCCTCACTTTTCCCTCCTGGCACTTTCCCTGTAGGGGATACCGCAAGACGTTTCTGTACATTGGGCACAGCGCTCTGCAGGGTGTTAGCAGAGAGTTTCCCGGGACAGTGAAACCCTATATCGGAGACACTGAGAAGAAGCCCCAATGTTCCCTCCAGGCACTTTCAGTGTGGGTGCCTTCTCCACGTGGTTCCTGGTTTCACTGCAGCTCTGAAGAGAATGTTAGCAAAGAGGTAATCGGGACAGTGCAAACAGTACTCAAAGACAGGGAGAGCAAGCTCTACATTACTCTCTTGGCACTTTGGATGTGGGACATACAGCGAGATGTTTGCTGCTTTTACATTTGGCTGTTGGGAGATTTACAGCACAAAGATATCTAGTTGATTTGAAGCAGTTCCGAGAAAGTCTAAACATAATCCTCACTTTTCCCTCCTGGCACTTTCCCTGTAGGGGATACCGCAAGACGTTTCTGTATATTGGGCACAGCGCTCTGCAGGGTGTTAGCAGAGAGTTTCCCGGGACAGTGAAACCCTATGTCGGAGACACTGAGAAGAAGCCCCAATGTTCACTCCAGGCACTTTCAGTGTGGGTGCCTTCTCCACGTGGTTCCTGGTTTCACTGCAGCTCTGAAGAGAATGTTAGCAAAGAGGTAATCGGGACAGTGCAAACAGTACTCAAAGACAGGGAGAGCAAGCTCTCTCTTGGCACTTTGGATGTGGGACATACAGCGAGATGTTTGCTGCTTTTACATTTGGCTGTTGGGAGATTTACAGCACAAAGATATCTAGTTGATTTGAAGCAGTTCCGAGAAAGTCTAAACATAATCCTCACTTTTCCCTCCTGGCACTTTCCCTGTAGGGGATACCGCAAGACGTTTCTGTACATTGGGCACAGCGCTCTGCAGGGTGTTAGCAGAGAGTTTCCCGGGACAGTGAAACCCTATATCGGAGACACTGAGAAGAAGCCCCAATGTTCCCTCCAGGCACTTTCAGTGTGGGTGCCTTCTCCACGTGGTTCCTGGTTTCACTGCAGCTCTGAAGAGAATGTTAGCAAAGAGGTAATCGGGACAGTGCAAACAGTACTCAAAGACAGGGAGAGCAAGCTCTCTCTTGGCACTTTGGATGTGGGACATACAGCGAGATGTTTGCTGCTTTTACATTTGGCTGTTGGGAGATTTACAGCACAAAGATATCTAGTTGATTTGAAGCAGTTCCGAGAAAGTCTAAACATAATCCTCACTTTTCCCTCCTGGCACTTTCCCTGTAGGAGATACCGCAAGACGTTTCTGTATATTGGGCACAGAGCTCTGCAGGGTGTTAGCAGAGAGTTTCCCGGGACAGTGAAACCCTATATCGGAGACACTGAGAAGAAGCCCCAATGTTCACTCCAGGCACTTTCAGTGTGGGTGCCTTCTCCACGTGGTTCCTGGTTTCACTGCAGCTCTGAAGAGAATGTTAGCAAAGAGGTAATCGGGACAGTGCAAACAGTACTCAAAGACAGGGAGAGCAAGCTCTCTCTTGGCACTTTGGATGTGGGACATACAGCGAGATGTTTGCTGCTTTTACATTTGGCTGTTGGGAGATTTACAGCACAAAGATATCTAGTTGATTTGAAGCAGTTCCGAGAAAGTCTAAACATAATCCTCACTTTTCCCTCCTGGCACTTTCCCTGTAGGGGATACCGCAAGACGTTTCTGTACATTGGGCACAGCGCTCTGCAGGGTGTTAGCAGAGAGTTTCCCGGGACAGTGAAACCCTATATCGGAGACACTGAGAAGAAGCCCCAATGTTCCCTCCAGGCACTTTCAGTGTGGGTGCCTTCTCCACGTGGTTCCTGGTTTCACTGCAGCTCTGAAGAGAATGTTAGCAAAGAGGTAATCGGGACAGTGCAAACAGTACTCAAAGACAGGGAGAGCAAGCTCTCTCTTGGCACTTTGGATGTGGGACATACAGCGAGATGTTTGCTGCTTTTACATTTGGCTGTTGGGAGATTTACAGCACAAAGATATCTAGTTGATTTGAAGCAGTTCCGAGAAAGTCTAAACATAATCCTCACTTTTCCCTCCTGGCACTTTCCCTGTAGGGGATACCGCAAGACGTTTCTGTACATTGGGCACAGCGCTCTGCAGGGTGTTAGCAGAGAGTTTCCCGGGACAGTGAAACCCTATATCGGAGACTCTGAGAAGAAGCCCCAATGTTCACTCCAGGCACTTTCAGTGTGGGTGCCTTCTCCACGTGGTTCCTGGTTTCACTGCAGCTCTGAAGAGAATGTTAGCAAAGAGGTAATCGGGACAGTGCAAACAGTACTCAAAGACAGGGAGAGCAAGCTCTCTCTTGGCACTTTGGATGTGGGACATACAGCGAGATGTTTGCTGCTTTTACATTTGGCTGTTGGGAGATTTACAGCACAAAGATATCTAGTTGATTTGAAGCAGTTCCGAGAAAGTCTAAACATAATCCTCACTTTTCCCTCCTGGCACTTTCCCTGTAGGAGATACCGCAAGACGTTTCTGTATATTGGGCACAGCGCTCTGCAGGGTGTTAGCAGAGAGTTTCCCGGGACAGTGAAACCCTATGTCAGAGACACTGAGAAGAAGCCCCAATGTTCCCTCCAGGCACTTTCAGTGTGGGTGCCTTCTCCACGTGGTTCCTGGTTTCACTGCAGCTCTGAAGAGAATGTTAGCAAAGAGGTAATCGGGACAGTGCAAACAGTACTCAAAGACAGGGAGAGCAAGCTCTCTCTTGGCACTTTGGATGTGGGACATACAGCGAGATGTTTGCTGCTTTTACATTTGGCTGTTGGGAGATTTACAGCACAAAGATATCTAGTTGATTTGAAGCAGTTCCGAGAAAGTCTAAACATAATCCTCACTTTTCCCTCCTGGCACTTTCCCTGTAGGGGATACCGCAAGACGTTTCTGTACATTGGGCACAGCGCTCTGCAGGGTGTTAGCAGAGAGTTTCCCGGGACAGTGAAACCCTATATCGGAGACACTGAGAAGAAGCCCCAATGTTCACTCCAGGCACTTTCAGTGTGGGTGCCTTCTCCACGTGGTTCCTGGTTTCACTGCAGCTCTGAAGAGAATGTTAGCAAAGAGGTAATCGGGACAGTGCAAACAGTACTCAAAGACAGGGAGAGCAAGCTCTCTCTTGGCACTTTGGATGTGGGACATACAGCGAGATGTTTGCTGCTTTTACATTTGGCTGTTGGGAGATTTACAGCACAAAGATATCTAGTTGATTTGAAGCAGTTCCGAGAAAGTCTAAACATAATCCTCACTTTTCCCTCCTGGCACTTTCCCTGTAGGAGATACCGCAAGACGTTTCTGTATATTGGGCACAGCGCTCTGCAGGGTGTTAGCAGAGAGTTTCCCGGGACAGTGAAACCCTATGTCAGAGACACTGAGAAGAAGCCCCAATGTTCCCTCCAGGCACTTTCAGTGTGGGTGCCTTCTCCACGTGGTTCCTGGTTTCACTGCAGCTCTGAAGAGAATGTTAGCAAAGAGGTAATCGGGACAGTGCAAACAGTACTCAAAGACAGGGAGAGCAAGCTCTCTCTTGGCACTTTGGATGTGGGACATACAGCGAGATGTTTGCTGCTTTTACATTTGGCTGTTGGGAGATTTACAGCACAAAGATATCTAGTTGATTTGAAGCAGTTCCGAGAAAGTCTAAACATAATCCTCACTTTTCCCTCCTGGCACTTTCCCTGTAGGGGATACCGCAAGACGTTTCTGTACATTGGGCACAGCGCTCTGCAGGGTGTTAGCAGAGAGTTTCCCGGGACAGTGAAACCCTATATCGGAGACACTGAGAAGAAGCCCCAATGTTCACTCCAGGCACTTTCAGTGTGGGTGCCTTCTCCACGTGGTTCCTGGTTTCACTGCAGCTCTGAAGAGAATGTTAGCAAAGAGGTAATCGGGACAGTGCAAACAGTACTCAAAGACAGGGAGAGCAAGCTCTCTCTTGGCACTTTGGATGTGGGACATACAGCGAGATGTTTGCTGCTTTTACATTTGGCTGTTGGGAGATTTACAGCACAAAGATATCTAGTTGATTTGAAGCAGTTCCGAGAAAGTCTAAACATAATCCTCACTTTTCCCTCCTGGCACTTTCCCTGTAGGAGATACCGCAAGACGTTTCTGTATATTGGGCACAGCGCTCTGCAGGGTGTTAGCAGAGAGTTTCCCGGGACAGTGAAACCCTATATCGGAGACACTGAGAAGAAGCCCCAATGTTCACTCCAGGCACTTTCAGTGTGGGTGCCTTCTCCACGTGGTTCCTGGTTTCACTGCAGCTCTGAAGAGAATGTTAGCAAAGAGGTAATCGGGACAGTGCAAACAGTACTCAAAGACAGGGAGAGCAAGCTCTCTCTTGGCACTTTGGATGTGGGACATACAGCGAGATGTTTGCTGCTTTTACATTTGGCTGTTGGGAGATTTACAGCACAAAGATATCTAGTTGATTTGAAGCAGTTCCGAGAAAGTCTAAACATAATCCTCACTTTTCCCTCCTGGCACTTTCCCTGTAGGGGATACCGCAAGACGTTTCTGTACATTGGGCACAGCGCTCTGCAGGGTGTTAGCAGAGAGTTTCCCGGGACAGTGAAACCCTATATCGGAGACACTGAGAAGAAGCCCCAATGTTCCCTCCAGGCACTTTCAGTGTGGGTGCCTTCTCCACGTGGTTCCTGGTTTCACTGCAGCTCTGAAGAGAATGTTAGCAAAGAGGTAATCGGGACAGTGCAAACAGTACTCAAAGACAGGGAGAGCAAGCTCTCTCTTGGCACTTTGGATGTGGGACATACAGCGAGATGTTTGCTGCTTTTACATTTGGCTGTTGGGAGATTTACAGCACAAAGATATCTAGTTGATTTGAAGCAGTTCCGAGAAAGTCTAAACATAATCCTCACTTTTCCCTCCTGGCACTTTCCCTGTAGGGGATACCGCAAGACGTTTCTGTACATTGGGCACAGCGCTCTGCAGGGTGTTAGCAGAGAGTTTCCCGGGACAGTGAAACCCTATATCGGAGACTCTGAGAAGAAGCCCCAATGTTCACTCCAGGCACTTTCAGTGTGGGTGCCTTCTCCACGTGGTTCCTGGTTTCACTGCAGCTCTGAAGAGAATGTTAGCAAAGAGGTAATCGGGACAGTGCAAACAGTACTCAAAGACAGGGAGAGCAAGCTCTACATTACTCTCTTGGCACTTTGGATGTGGGACATACAGCGAGATGTTTGCTGCTTTTACATTTGGCTGTTGGGAGATTTACAGCACAAAGATATCTAGTTGATTTGAAGCAGTTCCGAGAAAGTCTAAACATAATCCTCACTTTTCCCTCCTGGCACTTTCCCTGTAGGGGATACCGCAAGACGTTTCTGTACATTGGGCACAGCGCTCTGCAGGGTGTTAGCAGAGAGTTTCCCGGGACAGTGAAACCCTATATCGGAGACACTGAGAAGAAGCCCCAATGTTCACTCCAGGCACTTTCAGTGTGGGTGCCTTCTCCACGTGGTTCCTGGTTTCACTGCAGCTCTGAAGAGAATGTTAGCAAAGAGGTAATCGGGACAGTGCAAACAGTACTCAAAGACAGGGAGAGCAAGCTCTCTCTTGGCACTTTGGATGTGGGACATACAGCGAGATGTTTGCTGCTTTTACATTTGGCTGTTGGGAGATTTACAGCACAAAGATATCTAGTTGATTTGAAGCAGTTCCGAGAAAGTCTAAACATAATCCTCACTTTTCCCTCCTGGCACTTTCCCTGTAGGGGATACCGCAAGACGTTTCTGTACATTGGGCACAGCGCTCTGCAGGGTGTTAGCAGAGAGTTTCCCGGGACAGTGAAACCCTATGTCAAAGACACTGAGAAGAAGCCCCAATGTTCCCTCCAGGCACTTTCAGTGTGGGTGCCTTCTCCACGTGGTTCCTGGTTTCACTGCAGCTCTGAAGAGAATGTTAGCAAAGAGGTAATCGGGACAGTGCAAACAGTACTCAAAGACAGGGAGAGCAAGCTCTACATTACTCTCTCGGCACTTTGGATGTGGGACATACAGCGAGATGTTTGCTGCTTTTACATTTGGCTGTTGGGAGATTTACAGCACAAAGATATCTAGTTGATTTGAAGCAGTTCCGAGAAAGTCTAAACATAATCCTCACTTTTCCCTCCTGGCACTTTCCCTGTAGGGGATACCGCAAGACGTTTCTGTACATTGGGCACAGCGCTCTGCAGGGTGTTAGCAGAGAGTTTCCCGGGACAGTGAAACCCTATATCGGAGACACTGAGAAGAAGCCCCAATGTTCCCTCCAGGCACTTTCAGTGTGGGTGCCTTCTCCACGTGGTTCCTGGTTTCACTGCAGCTCTGAAGAGAATGTTAGCAAAGAGGTAATCGGGACAGTGCAAACAGTACTCAAAGACAGGGAGAGCAAGCTCTCTCTTGGCACTTTGGATGTGGGACATACAGCGAGATGTTTGCTGCTTTTACATTTGGCTGTTGGGAGATTTACAGCACAAAGATATCTAGTTGATTTGAAGCAGTTCCGAGAAAGTCTAAACATAATCCTCACTTTTCCCTCCTGGCACTTTCCCTGTAGGGGATACCGCAAGACGTTTCTGTATATTGGGCACAGCGCTCTGCAGGGTGTTAGCAGAGAGTTTCCCGGGACAGTGAAACCCTATGTCGGAGACACTGAGAAGAAGCCCCAATGTTCCCTCCAGGCACTTTCAGTGTGGGTGCCTTCTCCACGTGGTTCCTGGTTTCACTGCAGCTCTGAAGAGAATGTTAGCAAAGAGGTAATCGGGACAGTGCAAACAGTACTCAAAGACAGGGAGAGCAAGCTCTACATTACTCTCTTGGCACTTTGGATGTGGGACATACAGCGAGATGTTTGCTGCTTTTACATTTGGCTGTTGGGAGATTTACAGCACAAAGATATCTAGTTGATTTGAAGCAGTTCCGAGAAAGTCTAAACATAATCCTCACTTTTCCCTCCTGGCACTTTCCCTGTAGGGGATACCGCAAGACGTTTCTGTACATTGGGCACAGCGCTCTGCAGGGTGTTAGCAGAGAGTTTCCCGGGACAGTGAAACCCTATATCGGAGACACTGAGAAGAAGCCCCAATGTTCACTCCAGGCACTTTCAGTGTGGGTGCCTTCTCCACGTGGTTCCTGGTTTCACTGCAGCTCTGAAGAGAATGTTAGCAAAGAGGTAATCGGGACAGTGCAAACAGTACTCAAAGACAGGGAGAGCAAGCTCTCTCTTGGCACTTTGGATGTGGGACATACAGCGAGATGTTTGCTGCTTTTACATTTGGCTGTTGGGAGATTTACAGCACAAAGATATCTAGTTGATTTGAAGCAGTTCCGAGAAAGTCTAAACATAATCCTCACTTTTCCCTCCTGGCACTTTCCCTGTAGGAGATACCGCAAGACGTTTCTGTATATTGGGCACAGCGCTCTGCAGGGTGTTAGCAGAGAGTTTCCCGGGACAGTGAAACCCTATGTCAGAGACACTGAGAAGAAGCCCCAATGTTCCCTCCAGGCACTTTCAGTGTGGGTGCCTTCTCCACGTGGTTCCTGGTTTCACTGCAGCTCTGAAGAGAATGTTAGCAAAGAGGTAATCGGGACAGTGCAAACAGTACTCAAAGACAGGGAGAGCAAGCTCTACATTACTCTCTTGGCACTTTGGATGTGGGACATACAGCGAGATGTTTGCTGCTTTTACATTTGGCTGTTGGGAGATTTACAGCACAAAGATATCTAGTTGATTTGAAGCAGTTCCGAGAAAGTCTAAACATAATCCTCACTTTTCCCTCCTGGCACTTTCCCTGTAGGGGATACCGCAAGACGTTTCTGTACATTGGGCACAGCGCTCTGCAGGGTGTTAGCAGAGAGTTTCCCGGGACAGTGAAACCCTATATCGGAGACACTGAGAAGAAGCCCCAATGTTCACTCCAGGCACTTTCAGTGTGGGTGCCTTCTCCACGTGGTTCCTGGTTTCACTGCAGCTCTGAAGAGAATGTTAGCAAAGAGGTAATCGGGACAGTGCAAACAGTACTCAAAGACAGGGAGAGCAAGCTCTCTCTTGGCACTTTGGATGTGGGACATACAGCGAGATGTTTGCTGCTTTTACATTTGGCTGTTGGGAGATTTACAGCACAAAGATATCTAGTTGATTTGAAGCAGTTCCGAGAAAGTCTAAACATAATCCTCACTTTTCCCTCCTGGCACTTTCCCTGTAGGAGATACCGCAAGACGTTTCTGTACATTGGGCACAGCGCTCTGCAGGGTGTTAGCAGAGAGTTTCCCGGGACAGTGAAACCCTATATCGGAGACACTGAGAAGAAGCCCCAATGTTCCCTCCAGGCACTTTCAGTGTGGGTGCCTTCTCCACGTGGTTCCTGGTTTCACTGCAGCTCTGAAGAGAATGTTAGCAAAGAGGTAATCGGGACAGTGCAAACAGTACTCAAAGACAGGGAGAGCAAGCTCTCTCTTGGCACTTTGGATGTGGGACATACAGCGAGATGTTTGCTGCTTTTACATTTGGCTGTTGGGAGATTTACAGCACAAAGATATCTAGTTGATTTGAAGCAGTTCCGAGAAAGTCTAAGCATAATCCTCACTTTTCCCTCCTGGCACTTTCCCTGTAGGGGATACCGCAAGACGTTTCTGTATATTGGGCACAGCGCTCTGCAGGGTGTTAGCAGAGAGTTTCCCGGGACAGTGAAACCCTATGTCAGAGACACTGAGAAGAAGCCCCAATGTTCCCTCCAGGCACTTTCAGTGTGGGTGCCTTCTCCACGTGGTTCCTGGTTTCACTGCAGCTCTGAAGAGAATGTTAGCAAAGAGGTAATCGGGACAGTACAAACAGTACTCAAAGACAGGGAGAGCAAGCTCTCTCTTGGCACTTTGGATGTGGGACATACAGCGAGATGTTTGCTGCTTTTACATTTGGCTGTTGGGAGATTTACAGCACAAAGATATCTAGTTGATTTGAAGCAGTTCCGAGAAAGTCTAAACATAATCCTCACTTTTCCCTCCTGGCACTTTCCCTGTAGGAGATACCGCAAGACGTTTCTGTACATTGGGCACAGCGCTCTGCAGGGTGTTAGCAGAGAGTTTCCCGGGACAGTGAAACCCTATGTCAGAGACACTGAGAAGAAGCCCCAATGTTCCCTCCAGGCACTTTCAGTGTGGGTGCCTTCTCCACGTGGTTCCTGGTTTCACTGCAGCTCTGAAGAGAATGTTAGCAAAGAGGTAATCGGGACAGTGCAAACAGTACTCAAAGACAGGGAGAGCAAGCTCTCTCTTGGCACTTTGGATGTGGGACATACAGCGAGATGTTTGCTGCTTTTACATTTGGCTGTTGGGAGATTTACAGCACAAAGATATCTAGTTGATTTGAAGCAGTTCCGAGAAAGTCTAAACATAATCCTCACTTTTCCCTCCTGGCACTTTCCCTGTAGGAGATACCGCAAGACGTTTCTGTATATTGGGCACAGCGCTCTGCAGGGTGTTAGCAGAGAGTTTCCCGGGACAGTGAAACCCTATATCGGAGACACTGAGAAGAAGCCCCAATGTTCCCTCCAGGCACTTTCAGTGTGGGTGCCTTCTCCACGTGGTTCCTGGTTTCACTGCAGCTCTGAAGAGAATGTTAGCAAAGAGGTAATCGGGACAGTGCAAACAGTACTCAAAGACAGGGAGAGCAAGCTCTACATTACTCTCTTGGCACTTTGGATGTGGGACATACAGCGAGATGTTTGCTGCTTTTACATTTGGCTGTTGGGAGATTTACAGCACAAAGATATCTAGTTGATTTGAAGCAGTTCCGAGAAAGTCTAAACATAATCCTCACTTTTCCCTCCTGGCACTTTCCCTGTAGGGGATACCGCAAGACGTTTCTGTACATTGGGCACAGCGCTCTGCAGGGTGTTAGCAGAGAGTTTCCCGGGACAGTGAAACCCTATATCGGAGACACTGAGAAGAAGCCCCAATGTTCACTCCAGGCACTTTCAGTGTGGGTGCCTTCTCCACGTGGTTCCTGGTTTCACTGCAGCTCTGAAGAGAATGTTAGCAAAGAGGTAATCGGGACAGTGCAAACAGTACTCAAAGACAGGGAGAGCAAGCTCTACATTACTCTCTCGGCACTTTGGATGTGGGACATACAGCGAGATGTTTGCTGCTTTTACATTTGGCTGTTGGGAGATTTACAGCACAAAGATATCTAGTTGATTTGAAGCAGTTCCGAGAAAGTCTAAGCATAATCCTCACTTTTCCCTCCTGGCACTTTCCCTGTAGGGGATACCGCAAGACGTTTCTGTATATTGGGCACAGCGCTCTGCAGGGTGTTAGCAGAGAGTTTCCCGGGACAGTGAAACCCTATGTCGGAGACACTGAGAAGAAGCCCCAATGCTCCTTCCAGGCACTTTCAGTGTGGGTGCCTTCTCCACGTGGTTCCTGGTTTCACTGCAGCTCTGAAGAGAATGTTAGCAAAGAGGTAATCGGGACAGTGCAAACAGTACTCAAAGACAGGGAGAGCAAGCTCTCTCTTGGCACTTTGGATGTGGGACATACAGCGAGATGTTTGCTGCTTTTACATTTGGCTGTTGGGAGATTTACAGCACAAAGATATCTAGTTGATTTGAAGCAGTTCCGAGAAAGTCTAAACATAATCCTCACTTTTCCCTCCTGGCACTTTCCCTGTAGGAGATACCGCAAGACGTTTCTGTATATTGGGCACAGCGCTCTGCAGGGTGTTAGCAGAGAGTTTCCCGGGACAGTGAAACCCTATGTCAGAGACACTGAGAAGAAGCCCCAATGTTCCCTCCAGGCACTTTCAGTGTGGGTGCCTTCTCCACGTGGTTCCTGGTTTCACTGCAGCTCTGAAGAGAATGTTAGCAAAGAGGTAATCGGGACAGTGCAAACAGTACTCAAAGACAGGGAGAGCAAGCTCTCTCTTGGCACTTTGGATGTGGGACATACAGCGAGATGTTTGCTGCTTTTACATTTGGCTGTTGGGAGATTTACAGCACAAAGATATCTAGTTGATTTGAAGCAGTTCCGAGAAAGTCTAAACATAATCCTCACTTTTCCCTCCTGGCACTTTCCCTGTAGGGGATACCGCAAGACGTTTCTGTATATTGGGCACAGCGCTCTGCAGGGTGTTAGCAGAGAGTTTCCCGGGACAGTGAAACCCTATATCGGAGACACTGAGAAGAAGCCCCAATGTTCACTCCAGGCACTTTCAGTGTGGGTGCCTTCTCCACGTGGTTCCTGGTTTCACTGCAGCTCTGAAGAGAATGTTAGCAAAGAGGTAATCGGGACAGTGCAAACAGTACTCAAAGACAGGGAGAGCAAGCTCTCTCTTGGCACTTTGGATGTGGGACATACAGCGAGATGTTTGCTGCTTTTACATTTGGCTGTTGGGAGATTTACAGCACAAAGATATCTAGTTGATTTGAAGCAGTTCCGAGAAAGTCTAAACATAATCCTCACTTTTCCCTCCTGGCACTTTCCCTGTAGGAGATACCGCAAGACGTTTCTGTACATTGGGCACAGCGCTCTGCAGGGTGTTAGCAGAGAGTTTCCCGGGACAGTGAAACCCTATGTCAGAGACACTGAGAAGAAGCCCCAATGTTCCCTCCAGGCACTTTCAGTGTGGGTGCCTTCTCCACGTGGTTCCTGGTTTCACTGCAGCTCTGAAGAGAATGTTAGCAAAGAGGTAATCGGGACAGTGCAAACAGTACTCAAAGACAGGGAGAGCAAGCTCTCTCTTGGCACTTTGGATGTGGGACATACAGCGAGATGTTTGCTGCTTTTACATTTGGCTGTTGGGAGATTTACAGCACAAAGATATCTAGTTGATTTGAAGCAGTTCCGAGAAAGTCTAAACATAATCCTCACTTTTCCCTCCTGGCACTTTCCCTGTAGGAGATACCGCAAGACGTTTCTGTATATTGGGCACAGCGCTCTGCAGGGTGTTAGCAGAGAGTTTCCCGGGACAGTGAAACCCTATATCGGAGACACTGAGAAGAAGCCCCAATGTTCCCTCCAGGCACTTTCAGTGTGGGTGCCTTCTCCACGTGGTTCCTGGTTTCACTGCAGCTCTGAAGAGAATGTTAGCAAAGAGGTAATCGGGACAGTGCAAACAGTACTCAAAGACAGGGAGAGCAAGCTCTACATTACTCTCTTGGCACTTTGGATGTGGGACATACAGCGAGATGTTTGCTGCTTTTACATTTGGCTGTTGGGAGATTTACAGCACAAAGATATCTAGTTGATTTGAAGCAGTTCCGAGAAAGTCTAAACATAATCCTCACTTTTCCCTCCTGGCACTTTCCCTGTAGGGGATACCGCAAGACGTTTCTGTACATTGGGCACAGCGCTCTGCAGGGTGTTAGCAGAGAGTTTCCCGGGACAGTGAAACCCTATATCGGAGACACTGAGAAGAAGCCCCAATGTTCACTCCAGGCACTTTCAGTGTGGGTGCCTTCTCCACGTGGTTCCTGGTTTCACTGCAGCTCTGAAGAGAATGTTAGCAAAGAGGTAATCGGGACAGTGCAAACAGTACTCAAAGACAGGGAGAGCAAGCTCTACATTACTCTCTCGGCACTTTGGATGTGGGACATACAGCGAGATGTTTGCTGCTTTTACATTTGGCTGTTGGGAGATTTACAGCACAAAGATATCTAGTTGATTTGAAGCAGTTCCGAGAAAGTCTAAGCATAATCCTCACTTTTCCCTCCTGGCACTTTCCCTGTAGGGGATACCGCAAGACGTTTCTGTATATTGGGCACAGCGCTCTGCAGGGTGTTAGCAGAGAGTTTCCCGGGACAGTGAAACCCTATGTCGGAGACACTGAGAAGAAGCCCCAATGCTCCTTCCAGGCACTTTCAGTGTGGGTGCCTTCTCCACGTGGTTCCTGGTTTCACTGCAGCTCTGAAGAGAATGTTAGCAAAGAGGTAATCGGGACAGTGCAAACAGTACTCAAAGACAGGGAGAGCAAGCTCTCTCTTGGCACTTTGGATGTGGGACATACAGCGAGATGTTTGCTGCTTTTACATTTGGCTGTTGGGAGATTTACAGCACAAAGATATCTAGTTGATTTGAAGCAGTTCCGAGAAAGTCTAAACATAATCCTCACTTTTCCCTCCTGGCACTTTCCCTGTAGGAGATACCGCAAGACGTTTCTGTATATTGGGCACAGCGCTCTGCAGGGTGTTAGCAGAGAGTTTCCCGGGACAGTGAAACCCTATGTCAGAGACACTGAGAAGAAGCCCCAATGTTCCCTCCAGGCACTTTCAGTGTGGGTGCCTTCTCCACGTGGTTCCTGGTTTCACTGCAGCTCTGAAGAGAATGTTAGCAAAGAGGTAATCGGGACAGTGCAAACAGTACTCAAAGACAGGGAGAGCAAGCTCTCTCTTGGCACTTTGGATGTGGGACATACAGCGAGATGTTTGCTGCTTTTACATTTGGCTGTTGGGAGATTTACAGCACAAAGATATCTAGTTGATTTGAAGCAGTTCCGAGAAAGTCTAAACATAATCCTCACTTTTCCCTCCTGGCACTTTCCCTGTAGGGGATACCGCAAGACGTTTCTGTATATTGGGCACAGCGCTCTGCAGGGTGTTAGCAGAGAGTTTCCCGGGACAGTGAAACCCTATATCGGAGACACTGAGAAGAAGCCCCAATGTTCACTCCAGGCACTTTCAGTGTGGGTGCCTTCTCCACGTGGTTCCTGGTTTCACTGCAGCTCTGAAGAGAATGTTAGCAAAGAGGTAATCGGGACAGTGCAAACAGTACTCAAAGACAGGGAGAGCAAGCTCTCTCTTGGCACTTTGGATGTGGGACATACAGCGAGATGTTTGCTGCTTTTACATTTGGCTGTTGGGAGATTTACAGCACAAAGATATCTAGTTGATTTGAAGCAGTTCCGAGAAAGTCTAAACATAATCCTCACTTTTCCCTCCTGGCACTTTCCCTGTAGGAGATACCGCAAGACGTTTCTGTACATTGGGCACAGCGCTCTGCAGGGTGTTAGCAGAGAGTTTCCCGGGACAGTGAAACCCTATATCGGAGACACTGAGAAGAAGCCCCAATGTTCCCTCCAGGCACTTTCAGTGTGGGTGCCTTCTCCACGTGGTTCCTGGTTTCACTGCAGCTCTGAAGAGAATGTTAGCAAAGAGGTAATCGGGACAGTGCAAACAGTACTCAAAGACAGGGAGAGCAAGCTCTCTCTTGGCACTTTGGATGTGGGACATACAGCGAGATGTTTGCTGCTTTTACATTTGGCTGTTGGGAGATTTACAGCACAAAGATATCTAGTTGATTTGAAGCAGTTCCGAGAAAGTCTAAACATAATCCTCACTTTTCCCTCCTGGCACTTTCCCTGTAGGGGATACCGCAAGACGTTTCTGTACATTGGGCACAGCGCTCTGCAGGGTGTTAGCAGAGAGTTTCCCGGGACAGTGAAACCCTATATCGGAGACACTGAGAAGAAGCCCCAATGTTCACTCCAGGCACTTTCAGTGTGGGTGCCTTCTCCACGTGGTTCCTGGTTTCACTGCAGCTCTGAAGAGAATGTTAGCAAAGAGGTAATCGGGACAGTGCAAACAGTACTCAAAGACAGGGAGAGCAAGCTCTACATTACTCTCTCGGCACTTTGGATGTGGGACATACAGCGAGATGTTTGCTGCTTTTACATTTGGCTGTTGGGAGATTTACAGCACAAAGATATCTAGTTGATTTGAAGCAGTTCCGAGAAAGTCTAAGCATAATCCTCACTTTTCCCTCCTGGCACTTTCCCTGTAGGGGATACCGCAAGACGTTTCTGTATATTGGGCACAGCGCTCTGCAGGGTGTTAGCAGAGAGTTTCCCGGGACAGTGAAACCCTATGTCGGAGACACTGAGAAGAAGCCCCAATGCTCCTTCCAGGCACTTTCAGTGTGGGTGCCTTCTCCACGTGGTTCCTGGTTTCACTGCAGCTCTGAAGAGAATGTTAGCAAAGAGGTAATCGGGACAGTGCAAACAGTACTCAAAGACAGGGAGAGCAAGCTCTCTCTTGGCACTTTGGATGTGGGACATACAGCGAGATGTTTGCTGCTTTTACATTTGGCTGTTGGGAGATTTACAGCACAAAGATATCTAGTTGATTTGAAGCAGTTCCGAGAAAGTCTAAACATAATCCTCACTTTTCCCTCCTGGCACTTTCCCTGTAGGAGATACCGCAAGACGTTTCTGTATATTGGGCACAGCGCTCTGCAGGGTGTTAGCAGAGAGTTTCCCGGGACAGTGAAACCCTATGTCAGAGACACTGAGAAGAAGCCCCAATGTTCCCTCCAGGCACTTTCAGTGTGGGTGCCTTCTCCACGTGGTTCCTGGTTTCACTGCAGCTCTGAAGAGAATGTTAGCAAAGAGGTAATCGGGACAGTGCAAACAGTACTCAAAGACAGGGAGAGCAAGCTCTCTCTTGGCACTTTGGATGTGGGACATACAGCGAGATGTTTGCTGCTTTTACATTTGGCTGTTGGGAGATTTACAGCACAAAGATATCTAGTTGATTTGAAGCAGTTCCGAGAAAGTCTAAACATAATCCTCACTTTTCCCTCCTGGCACTTTCCCTGTAGGGGATACCGCAAGACGTTTCTGTATATTGGGCACAGCGCTCTGCAGGGTGTTAGCAGAGAGTTTCCCGGGACAGTGAAACCCTATATCGGAGACACTGAGAAGAAGCCCCAATGTTCACTCCAGGCACTTTCAGTGTGGGTGCCTTCTCCACGTGGTTCCTGGTTTCACTGCAGCTCTGAAGAGAATGTTAGCAAAGAGGTAATCGGGACAGTGCAAACAGTACTCAAAGACAGGGAGAGCAAGCTCTCTCTTGGCACTTTGGATGTGGGACATACAGCGAGATGTTTGCTGCTTTTACATTTGGCTGTTGGGAGATTTACAGCACAAAGATATCTAGTTGATTTGAAGCAGTTCCGAGAAAGTCTAAACATAATCCTCACTTTTCCCTCCTGGCACTTTCCCTGTAGGAGATACCGCAAGACGTTTCTGTACATTGGGCACAGCGCTCTGCAGGGTGTTAGCAGAGAGTTTCCCGGGACAGTGAAACCCTATATCGGAGACACTGAGAAGAAGCCCCAATGTTCCCTCCAGGCACTTTCAGTGTGGGTGCCTTCTCCACGTGGTTCCTGGTTTCACTGCAGCTCTGAAGAGAATGTTAGCAAAGAGGTAATCGGGACAGTGCAAACAGTACTCAAAGACAGGGAGAGCAAGCTCTCTCTTGGCACTTTGGATGTGGGACATACAGCGAGATGTTTGCTGCTTTTACATTTGGCTGTTGGGAGATTTACAGCACAAAGATATCTAGTTGATTTGAAGCAGTTCCGAGAAAGTCTAAACATAATCCTCACTTTTCCCTCCTGGCACTTTCCCTGTAGGGGATACCGCAAGACGTTTCTGTACATTGGGCACAGCGCTCTGCAGGGTGTTAGCAGAGAGTTTCCCGGGACAGTGAAACCCTATATCGGAGACTCTGAGAAGAAGCCCCAATGTTCACTCCAGGCACTTTCAGTGTGGGTGCCTTCTCCACGTGGTTCCTGGTTTCACTGCAGCTCTGAAGAGAATGTTAGCAAAGAGGTAATCGGGACAGTGCAAACAGTACTCAAAGACAGGGAGAGCAAGCTCTCTCTTGGCACTTTGGATGTGGGACATACAGCGAGATGTTTGCTGCTTTTACATTTGGCTGTTGGGAGATTTACAGCACAAAGATATCTAGTTGATTTGAAGCAGTTCCGAGAAAGTCTAAACATAATCCTCACTTTTCCCTCCTGGCACTTTCCCTGTAGGGGATACCGCAAGACGTTTCTGTACATTGGGCACAGCGCTCTGCAGGGTGTTAGCAGAGAGTTTCCCGGGACAGTGAAACCCTATGTCAAAGACACTGAGAAGAAGCCCCAATGTTCCCTCCAGGCACTTTCAGTGTGGGTGCCTTCTCCATGTGGTTCCTGGTTTCACTGCAGCTCTGAAGAGAATGTTAGCAAAGAGGTAATCGGGACAGTGCAAACAGTACTCAAAGACAGGGAGAGCAAGCTCTCTCTTGGCACTTTGGATGTGGGACATACAGCGAGATGTTTGCTGCTTTTACATTTGGCTGTTGGGAGATTTACAGCACAAAGATATCTAGTTGATTTGAAGCAGTTCCGAGAAAGTCTAAACATAATCCTCACTTTTCCCTCCTGGCACTTTCCCTGTAGGGGATACCGCAAGACGTTTCTGTACATTGGGCACAGCGCTCTGCAGGGTGTTAGCAGAGAGTTTCCCGGGACAGTGAAACCCTATGTCAAAGACACTGAGAAGAAGCCCCAATGTTCCCTCCAGGCACTTTCAGTGTGGGTGCCTTCTCCACGTGGTTCCTGGTTTCACTGCAGCTCTGAAGAGAATGTTAGCAAAGAGGTAATCGGGACAGTGCAAACAGTACTCAAAGACAGGGAGAGCAAGCTCTACATTACTCTCTCGGCACTTTGGATGTGGGACATACAGCGAGATGTTTGCTGCTTTTACATTTGGCTGTTGGGAGATTTACAGCACAAAGATATCTAGTTGATTTGAAGCAGTTCCGAGAAAGTCTAAACATAATCCTCACTTTTCCCTCCTGGCACTTTCCCTGTAGGGGATACCGCAAGACGTTTCTGTACATTGGGCACAGCGCTCTGCAGGGTGTTAGCAGAGAGTTTCCCGGGACAGTGAAACCCTATATCGGAGACACTGAGAAGAAGCCCCAATGTTCACTCCAGGCACTTTCGGTGTGGGTGCCTTCTCCACGTGGTTCCTGGTTTCACTGCAGCTCTGAAGAGAATGTTAGCAAAGAGGTAATCGGGACAGTGCAAACAGTACTCAAAGACAGGGAGAGCAAGCTCTCTCTTGGCACTTTGGATGTGGGACATACAGCGAGATGTTTGCTGCTTTTACATTTGGCTGTTGGGAGATTTACAGCACAAAGATATCTAGTTGATTTGAAGCAGTTCCGAGAAAGTCTAAGCATAATCCTCACTTTTCCCTCCTGGCACTTTCCCTGTAGGGGATACCTCAAGACGTTTCTGTATATTGGGCACAGCGCTCTGCAGGGTGTTAGCAGAGAGTTTCCCGGGACAGTGAAACCCTATGTCAGAGACACTGAGAAGAAGCCCCAATGTTCCCTCCAGGCACTTTCAGTGTGGGTGCCTTCTCCACGTGGTTCCTGGTTTCACTGCAGCTCTGAAGAGAATGTTAGCAAAGAGGTAATCGGGACAGTGCAAACAGTACTCAAAGACAGGGAGAGCAAGCTCTCTCTTGGCACTTTGGATGTGGGACATACAGCGAGATGTTTGCTGCTTTTACATTTGGCTGTTGGGAGATTTACAGCACAAAGATATCTAGTTGATTTGAAGCAGTTCCGAGAAAGTCTAAACATAATCCTCACTTTTCCCTCCTGGCACTTTCCCTGTAGGGGATACCGCAAGACGTTTCTGTATATTGGGCACAGCGCTCTGCAGGGTGTTAGCAGAGAGTTTCCCGGGACAGTGAAACCCTATATCGGAGACACTGAGAAGAAGCCCCAATGTTCACTCCAGGCACTTTCAGTGTGGGTGCCTTCTCCACGTGGTTCCTGGTTTCACTGCAGCTCTGAAGAGAATGTTAGCAAAGAGGTAATCGGGACAGTGCAAACAGTACTCAAAGACAGGGAGAGCAAGCTCTCTCTTGGCACTTTGGATGTGGGACATACAGCGAGATGTTTGCTGCTTTTACATTTGGCTGTTGGGAGATTTACAGCACAAAGATATCTAGTTGATTTGAAGCAGTTCCGAGAAAGTCTAAACATAATCCTCACTTTTCCCTCCTGGCACTTTCCCTGTAGGAGATACCGCAAGACGTTTCTGTACATTGGGCACAGCGCTCTGCAGGGTGTTAGCAGAGAGTTTCCCGGGACAGTGAAACCCTATATCGGAGACACTGAGAAGAAGCCCCAATGTTCCCTCCAGGCACTTTCAGTGTGGGTGCCTTCTCCACGTGGTTCCTGGTTTCACTGCAGCTCTGAAGAGAATGTTAGCAAAGAGGTAATCGGGACAGTGCAAACAGTACTCAAAGACAGGGAGAGCAAGCTCTCTCTTGGCACTTTGGATGTGGGACATACAGCGAGATGTTTGCTGCTTTTACATTTGGCTGTTGGGAGATTTACAGCACAAAGATATCTAGTTGATTTGAAGCAGTTCCGAGAAAGTCTAAACATAATCCTCACTTTTCCCTCCTGGCACTTTCCCTGTAGGGGATACCGCAAGACGTTTCTGTACATTGGGCACAGCGCTCTGCAGGGTGTTAGCAGAGAGTTTCCCGGGACAGTGAAACCCTATATCGGAGACTCTGAGAAGAAGCCCCAATGTTCCCTCCAGGCACTTTCAGTGTGGGTGCCTTCTCCACGTGGTTCCTGGTTTCACTGCAGCTCTGAAGAGAATGTTAGCAAAGAGGTAATCGGGACAGTGCAAACAGTACTCAAAGACAGGGAGAGCAAGCTCTCTCTTGGCACTTTGGATGTGGGACATACAGCGAGATGTTTGCTGCTTTTACATTTGGCTGTTGGGAGATTTACAGCACAAAGATATCTAGTTGATTTGAAGCAGTTCCGAGAAAGTCTAAACATAATCCTCACTTTTCCCTCCTGGCACTTTCCCTGTAGGGGATACCGCAAGACGTTTCTGTACATTGGGCACAGCGCTCTGCAGGGTGTTAGCAGAGAGTTTCCCGGGACAGTGAAACCCTATGTCAAAGACACTGAGAAGAAGCCCCAATGTTCCCTCCAGGCACTTTCAGTGTGGGTGCCTTCTCCACGTGGTTCCTGGTTTCACTGCAGCTCTGAAGAGAATGTTAGCAAAGAGGTAATCGGGACAGTGCAAACAGTACTCAAAGACAGGGAGAGCAAGCTCTCTCTTGGCACTTTGGATGTGGGACATACAGCGAGATGTTTGCTGCTTTTACATTTGGCTGTTGGGAGATTTACAGCACAAAGATATCTAGTTGATTTGAAGCAGTTCCGAGAAAGTCTAAACATAATCCTCACTTTTCCCTCCTGGCACTTTCCCTGTAGGGGATACCGCAAGACGTTTCTGTACATTGGGCACAGCGCTCTGCAGGGTGTTAGCAGAGAGTTTCCCGGGACAGTGAAACCCTATGTCAAAGACACTGAGAAGAAGCCCCAATGTTCCCTCCAGGCACTTTCAGTGTGGGTGCCTTCTCCACGTGGTTCCTGGTTTCACTGCAGCTCTGAAGAGAATGTTAGCAAAGAGGTAATCGGGACAGTGCAAACAGTACTCAAAGACAGGGAGAGCAAGCTCTACATTACTCTCTCGGCACTTTGGATGTGGGACATACAGCGAGATGTTTGCTGCTTTTACATTTGGCTGTTGGGAGATTTACAGCACAAAGATATCTAGTTGATTTGAAGCAGTTCCGAGAAAGTCTAAACATAATCCTCACTTTTCCCTCCTGGCACTTTCCCTGTAGGGGATACCGCAAGACGTTTCTGTACATTGGGCACAGCGCTCTGCAGGGTGTTAGCAGAGAGTTTCCCGGGACAGTGAAACCCTATATCGGAGACACTGAGAAGAAGCCCCAATGTTCACTCCAGGCACTTTCGGTGTGGGTGCCTTCTCCACGTGGTTCCTGGTTTCACTGCAGCTCTGAAGAGAATGTTAGCAAAGAGGTAATCGGGACAGTGCAAACAGTACTCAAAGACAGGGAGAGCAAGCTCTCTCTTGGCACTTTGGATGTGGGACATACAGCGAGATGTTTGCTGCTTTTACATTTGGCTGTTGGGAGATTTACAGCACAAAGATATCTAGTTGATTTGAAGCAGTTCCGAGAAAGTCTAAGCATAATCCTCACTTTTCCCTCCTGGCACTTTCCCTGTAGGGGATACCTCAAGACGTTTCTGTATATTGGGCACAGCGCTCTGCAGGGTGTTAGCAGAGAGTTTCCCGGGACAGTGAAACCCTATGTCAGAGACACTGAGAAGAAGCCCCAATGTTCCCTCCAGGCACTTTCAGTGTGGGTGCCTTCTCCACGTGGTTCCTGGTTTCACTGCAGCTCTGAAGAGAATGTTAGCAAAGAGGTAATCGGGACAGTGCAAACAGTACTCAAAGACAGGGAGAGCAAGCTCTACATTACTCTCTTGGCACTTTGGATGTGGGACATACAGCGAGATGTTTGCTGCTTTTACATTTGGCTGTTGGGAGATTTACAGCACAAAGATATCTAGTTGATTTGAAGCAGTTCCGAGAAAGTCTAAACATAATCCTCACTTTTCCCTCCTGGCACTTTCCCTGTAGGGGATACCGCAAGACGTTTCTGTACATTGGGCACAGCGCTCTGCAGGGTGTTAGCAGAGAGTTTCCCGGGACAGTGAAACCCTATATCGGAGACACTGAGAAGAAGCCCCAATGTTCACTCCAGGCACTTTCAGTGTGGGTGCCTTCTCCACGTGGTTCCTGGTTTCACTGCAGCTCTGAAGAGAATGTTAGCAAAGAGGTAATCGGGACAGTGCAAACAGTACTCAAAGACAGGGAGAGCAAGCTCTCTCTTGGCACTTTGGATGTGGGACATACAGCGAGATGTTTGCTGCTTTTACATTTGGCTGTTGGGAGATTTACAGCACAAAGATATCTAGTTGATTTGAAGCAGTTCCGAGAAAGTCTAAGCATAATCCTCACTTTTCCCTCCTGGCACTTTCCCTGTAGGGGATACTGCAAGACGTTTCTGTATATTGGGCACAGCGCTCTGCAGGGTGTTAGCAGAGAGTTTCCCGGGACAGTGAAACCCTATGTCGGAGACACTGAGAAGAAGCCCCAATGTTCACTCCAGGCACTTTCAGTGTGGGTGCCTTCTCCACGTGGTTCCTGGTTTCACTGCAGCTCTGAAGAGAATGTTAGCAAAGAGGTAATCGGGACAGTGCAAACAGTACTCAAAGACAGGGAGAGCAAGCTCTACATTACTCTCTTGGCACTTTGGATGTGGGACATACAGCGAGATGTTTGCTGCTTTTACATTTGGCTGTTGGGAGATTTACAGCACAAAGATATCTAGTTGATTTGAAGCAGTTCCGAGAAAGTCTAAACATAATCCTCACTTTTCCCTCCTGGCACTTTCCCTGTAGGGGATACCGCAAGACGTTTCTGTACATTGGGCACAGCGCTCTGCAGGGTGTTAGCAGAGAGTTTCCCGGGACAGTGAAACCCTATATCGGAGACACTGAGAAGAAGCCCCAATGTTCCCTCCAGGCACTTTCAGTGTGGGTGCCTTCTCCACGTGGTTCCTGGTTTCACTGCAGCTCTGAAGAGAATGTTAGCAAAGAGGTAATCGGGACAGTGCAAACAGTACTCAAAGACAGGGAGAGCAAGCTCTCTCTTGGCACTTTGGATGTGGGACATACAGCGAGATGTTTGCTGCTTTTACATTTGGCTGTTGGGAGATTTACAGCACAAAGATATCTAGTTGATTTGAAGCAGTTCCGAGAAAGTCTAAGCATAATCCTCACTTTTCCCTCCTGGCACTTTCCCTGTAGGGGATACCGCATGACGTTTCTGTATATTGGGCACAGCGCTCTGCAGGGTGTTAGCAGAGAGTTTCCCGGGACAGTGAAACCCTATGTCAGAGACACTGAGAAGAAGCCCCAATGTTCCCTCCACGCACTTTCAGTGTGGGTGCCTTCTCCACGTGGTTCCTGGTTTCACTGCAGCTCTGAAGAGAATGTTAGCAAAGAGGTAATCGGGACAGTACAAACAGTACTCAAAGACAGGGAGAGCAAGCTCTCTCTTGGCACTTTGGATGTGGGACATACAGCGAGATGTTTGCTGCTTTTACATTTGGCTGTTGGGAGATTTACAGCACAAAGATATCTAGTTGATTTGAAGCAGTTCCGAGAAAGTCTAAACATAATCCTCACTTTTCCCTCCTGGCACTTTCCCTGTAGGAGATACCGCAAGACGTTTCTGTATATTGGGCACAGCGCTCTGCAGGGTGTTAGCAGAGAGTTTCCCGGGACAGTGAAACCCTATGTCAGAGACACTGAGAAGAAACCCCAATGTTCCTTCCAGGCACTTTCAGTGTGGGTGCCTTCTCCACGTGGTTCCTGGTTTCACTGCAGCTCTGAAGAGAATGTTAGCAAAGAGGTAATCGGGACAGTGCAAACAGTACTCAAAGACAGGGAGAGCAAGCTCTCTCTTGGCACTTTGGATGTGGGACATACAGCGAGATGTTTGCTGCTTTTACATTTGGCTGTTGGGAGATTTACAGCACAAAGATATCTAGTTGATTTGAAGCAGTTCCGAGAAAGTCTAAACATAATCCTCACTTTTCCCTCCTGGCACTTTCCCTGTAGGAGATACCGCAAGACGTTTCTGTATATTGGGCACAGCGCTCTGCAGGGTGTTAGCAGAGAGTTTCCCGGGACAGTGAAACCCTATATCGGAGACACTGAGAAGAAGCCCCAATGTTCCCTCCAGGCACTTTCAGTGTGGGTGCCTTCTCCACGTGGTTCCTGGTTTCACTGCAGCTCTGAAGAGAATGTTAGCAAAGAGGTAATCGGGACAGTGCAAACAGTACTCAAAGACAGGGAGAGCAAGCTCTACATTACTCTCTTGGCACTTTGGATGTGGGACATACAGCGAGATGTTTGCTGCTTTTACATTTGGCTGTTGGGAGATTTACAGCACAAAGATATCTAGTTGATTTGAAGCAGTTCCGAGAAAGTCTAAGCATAATCCTCACTTTTCCCTCCTGGCACTTTCCCTGTAGGGGATACCGCAAGACGTTTCTGTACATTGGGCACAGCGCTCTGCAGGGTGTTAGCAGAGAGTTTCCCGGGACAGTGAAACCCTATGTCAGAGACACTGAGAAGAAGCCCCAGTGTTCACTCCAGGCACTTTCAGTGTGGGTGCCTTCTCCACGTGGTTCCTGGTTTCACTGCAGCTCTGAAGAGAATGTTAGCAAAGAGGTAATCGGGACAGTGCAAACAGTACTCAAAGACAGGGAGAGCAAGCTCTCTCTTGGCACTTTGGATGTGGGACATACAGCGAGATGTTTGCTGCTTTTACATTTGGCTGTTGGGAGATTTACAGCACAAAGATATCTAGTTGATTTGAAGCAGTTCCGAGAAAGTCTAAACATAATCCTCACTTTTCCCTCCTGGCACTTTCCCTGTAGGGGATACCGCAAGACGTTTCTGTATATTGGGCACAGCGCTCTGCAGGGTGTTAGCAGAGAGTTTCCCGGGACAGTGAAACCCTATGTCAGAGACACTGAGAAGAAGCCCCAATGTTCCCTCCAGGCACTTTCAGTGTGGGTGCCTTCTCCACGTGGTTCCTGGTTTCACTGCAGCTCTGAAGAGAATTATAGCAAAGAGGTAATCGGGACAGTACAAACAGTACTCAAAGACAGGGAGAGCAAGCTCTCTCTTGGCACTTTGGATGTGGGACATACAGCGAGATGTTTGCTGCTTTTACATTTGGCTGTTGGGAGATTTACAGCACAAAGATATCTAGTTGATTTGAAGCAGTTCCGAGAAAGTCTAAACATAATCCTCACTTTTCCCTCCTGGCACTTTCCCTGTAGGGGATACCGCAAGACGTTTCTGTACATTGGGCACAGCGCTCTGCAGGGTGTTAGCAGAGAGTTTCCCGGGACAGTGAAACCCTATATCGGAGACACTGAGAAGAAGCCCCAATGTTCCCTCCAGGCACTTTCAGTGTGGGTGCCTTCTCCACGTGGTTCCTGGTTTCACTGCAGCTCTGAAGAGAATGTTAGCAAAGAGGTAATCGGGACAGTGCAAACAGTACTCAAAGACAGGGAGAGCAAGCTCTCTCTTGGCACTTTGGATGTGGGACATACAGCGAGATGTTTGCTGCTTTTACATTTGGCTGTTGGGAGATTTACAGCACAAAGATATCTAGTTGATTTGAAGCAGTTCCGAGAAAGTCTAAGCATAATCCTCACTTTTCCCTCCTGGCACTTTCCCTGTAGGGGATACCGCAAGACGTTTCTGTATATTGGGCACAGCGCTCTGCAGGGTGTTAGCAGAGAGTTTCCCGGGACAGTGAATCCCTATGTCGGAGACACTGAGAAGAAGCCCCAATGTTCCCTCCAGGCACTTTCAGTGTGGGTGCCTTCTCCACGTGGTTCCTGGTTTCACTGCAGCTCTGAAGAGAATGTTAGCAAAGAGGTAATCGGGACAGTGCAAACAGTACTCAAAGACAGGGAGAGCAAGCTCTACATTACTCTCTTGGCACTTTGGATGTGGGACATACAGCGAGATGTTTGCTGCTTTTACATTTGGCTGTTGGGAGATTTACAGCACAAAGATATCTAGTTGATTTGAAGCAGTTCCGAGAAAGTCTAAACATAATCCTCACTTTTCCCTCCTGGCACTTTCCCTGTAGGGGATACCGCAAGACGTTTCTGTACATTGGGCACAGCGCTCTGCAGGGTGTTAGCAGAGAGTTTCCCGGGACAGTGAAACCCTATGTCAGAGACACTGAGAAGAAACCCCAATGTTCCTTCCAGGCACTTTCAGTGTGGGTGCCTTCTCCACGTGGTTCCTGGTTTCACTGCAGCTCTGAAGAGAATGTTAGCAAAGAGGTAATCGGGACAGTGCAAACAGTACTCAAAGACAGGGAGAGCAAGCTCTCTCTTGGCACTTTGGATGTGGGACATACAGCGAGATGTTTGCTGCTTTTACATTTGGCTGTTGGGAGATTTACAGCACAAAGATATCTAGTTGATTTGAAGCAGTTCCGAGAAAGTCTAAACATAATCCTCACTTTTCCCTCCTGGCACTTTCCCTGTAGGAGATACCGCAAGACGTTTCTGTATATTGGGCACAGCGCTCTGCAGGGTGTTAGCAGAGAGTTTCCCGGGACAGTGAAACCCTATGTCAGAGACACTGAGAAGAAGCCCCAATGTTCCCTCCAGGCACTTTCAGTGTGGGTGCCTTCTCCACGTGGTTCCTGGTTTCACTGCAGCTCTGAAGAGAATGTTAGCAAAGAGGTAATCGGGACAGTGCAAACAGTACTCAAAGACAGGGAGAGCAAGCCCTACATTACTCTCTTGGCACTTTGGATGTGGGACATACAGCGAGATGTTTGCTGCTTTTACATTTGGCTGTTGGGAGATTTACAGCACAAAGATATCTAGTTGATTTGAAGCAGTTCCGAGAAAGTCTAAACATAATCCTCACTTTTCCCTCCTGGCACTTTCCCTGTAGGGGATACCGCAAGACGTTTCTGTACATTGGGCACAGCGCTCTGCAGGGTGTTAGCAGAGAGTTTCCCGGGACAGTGAAACCCTGTATCGGAGACACTGAGAAGAAGCCCCAATGTTCACTCCAGGCACTTTCAGTGTGGGTGCCTTCTCCACGTGGTTCCTGGTTTCACTGCAGCTCTGAAGAGAATGTTAGCAAAGAGGTAATCGGGACAGTGCAAACAGTACTCAAAGACAGGGAGAGCAAGCTCTCTCTTGGCACTTTGGATGTGGGACATACAGCGAGATGTTTGCTGCTTTTACATTTGGCTGTTGGGAGATTTACAGCACAAAGATATCTAGTTGATTTGAAGCAGTTCCGAGAAAGTCTAAACATAATCCTCACTTTTCCCTCCTGGCACTTTCCCTGTAGGAGATACCGCAAGACGTTTCTGTATATTGGGCACAGCGCTCTGCAGGGTGTTAGCAGAGAGTTTCCCGGGACAGTGAAACCCTATGTCAGAGACACTGAGAAGAAGCCCCAATGTTCCCTCCAGGCACTTTCAGTGTGGGTGCCTTCTCCACGTGGTTCCTGGTTTCACTGCAGCTCTGAAGAGAATGTTAGCAAAGAGGTAATCGGGACAGTGCAAACAGTACTCAAAGACAGGGAGAGCAAGCTCTCTCTTGGCACTTTGGATGTGGGACATACAGCGAGATGTTTGCTGCTTTTACATTTGGCTGTTGGGAGATTTACAGCACAAAGATATCTAGTTGATTTGAAGCAGTTCCGAGAAAGTCTAAACATAATCCTCACTTTTCCCTCCTGGCACTTTCCCTGTAGGGGATACCGCAAGACGTTTCTGTACATTGGGCACAGCGCTCTGCAGGGTGTTAGCAGAGAGTTTCCCGGGACAGTGAAACCCTATATCGGAGACACTGAGAAGAAGCCCCAATGTTCACTCCAGGCACTTTCAGTGTGGGTGCCTTCTCCACGTGGTTCCTGGTTTCACTGCAGCTCTGAAGAGAATGTTAGCAAAGAGGTAATCGGGACAGTGCAAACAGTACTCAAAGACAGGGAGAGTAAGCTCTCTCTTGGCACTTTGGATGTGGGACATACAGCGAGATGTTTGCTGCTTTTACATTTGGCTGTTGGGAGATTTACAGCACAAAGATATCTAGTTGATTTGAAGCAGTTCCGAGAAAGTCTAAGCATAATCCTCACTTTTCCCTCCTGGCACTTTCCCTGTAGGGGATACCGCAAGACGTTTCTGTATATTGGGCACAGCGCTTTGCAGGGTGTTAGCAGAGAGTTTCCCGGGACAGTGAAACCCTATGTCAGAGACACTGAGAAGAAGCCCCAATGTTCCCTCCAGGCACTTTCAGTGTGGGTGCCTTCTCCACGTGGTTCCTGGTTTCACTGCAGCTCTGAAGAGAATGTTAGCAAAGAGGTAATCGGGACAGTGCAAACAGTACTGAAAGACAGGGAGAGCAAGCTCTACATTACTCTCTTGGCACTTTGGATGTGGGACATACAGCGAGATGTTTGCTGCTTTTACATTTGGCTGTTGGGAGATTTACAGCACAAAGATATCTAGTTGATTTGAAGCAGTTCCGAGAAAGTCTAAACATAATCCTCACTTTTCCCTCCTGGCACTTTCCCTGTAGGGGATACCGCAAGACGTTTCTGTATATTGGGCACAGCACTCTGCAGGGTGTTAGCAGAGAGTTTCCCGGGACAGTGAAACCCTATGTCAGAGACACTGAGAAGAAGCCCCAATGTTCCCTCCAGGCACTTTCAGTGTGGGTGCCTTCTCCACGTGGTTCCTGGTTTCACTGCAGCTCTGAAGAGAATGTTAGCAAAGAGGTAATCGGGACAGTGCAAACAGTACTCAAAGACAGGGAGAGCAAGCTCTCTCTTGGCACTTTGGATGTGGGACATACAGCGAGATGTTTGCTGCTTTTACATTTGGCTGTTGGGAGATTTACAGCACAAAGATATCTAGTTGATTTGAAGCAGTTCCGAGAAAGTCTAAACATAATCCTCACTTTTCCCTCCTGGCACTTTCCCTGTAGGAGATACCGCAAGACGTTTCTGTATATTGGGCACAGCGCTCTGCAGGGTGTTAGCAGAGAGTTTCCCGGGACAGTGAAACCCTATGTCAGAGACACTGAGAAGAAGCCCCAATGTTCCCTCCAGGCACTTTCAGTGTGGGTGCCTTCTCCACGTGGTTCCTGGTTTCACTGCAGCTCTGAAGAGAATGTTAGCAAAGAGGTAATCGGGACAGTGCAAACAGTACTCAAAGACAGGGAGAGCAAGCTCTACATTACTCTCTTGGCACTTTGGATGTGGGACATACAGCGAGATGTTTGCTGCTTTTACATTTGGCTGTTGGGAGATTTACAGCACAAAGATATCTAGTTGATTTGAAGCAGTTCCGAGAAAGTCTAAACATAATCCTCACTTTTCCCTCCTGGCACTTTCCCTGTAGGAGATACCGCAAGACGTTTCTGTATATTGGGCACAGCGCTCTGCAGGGTGTTAGCAGAGAGTTTCCCGGGACAGTGAAACCCTATGTCAGAGACACTGAGAAGAAGCCCCAATGTTCCTTCCAGGCACTTTCAGTGTGGGTGCCTTCTCCACGTGGTTCCTGGTTTCACTGCAGCTCTGAAGAGAATGTTAGCAAAGAGGTAATCGGGACAGTGCAAACAGTACTCAAAGACAGGGAGAGCAAGCTCTCTCTTGGCACTTTGGATGTGGGACATACAGCGAGATGTTTGCTGCTTTTACATTTGGCTGTTGGGAGATTTACAGCACAAAGATATCTAGTTGATTTGAAGCAGTTCCGAGAAAGTCTAAACATAATCCTCACTTTTCCCTCCTGGCACTTTCCCTGTAGGGGATACCGCAAGACGTTTCTGTACATTGGGCACAGCGCTCTGCAGGGTGTTAGCAGAGAGTTTCCCGGGACAGTGAAACCCTATATCGGAGACACTGAGAAGAAGCCCCAATGTTCCCTCCAGGCACTTTCAGTGTGGGTGCCTTCTCCACGTGGTTCCTGGTTTCACTGCAGCTCTGAAGAGAATGTTAGCAAAGAGGTAATCGGGACAGTGCAAACAGTACTCAAAGACAGGGAGAGCAAGCTCTCTCTTGGCACTTTGGATGTGGGACATACAGCGAGATGTTTGCTGCTTTTACATTTGGCTGTTGGGAGATTTACAGCACAAAGATATCTAGTTGATTTGAAGCAGTTCCGAGAAAGTCTAAACATAATCCTCACTTTTCCCTCCTGGCACTTTCCCTGTAGGGGATACCGCAAGACGTTTCTGTATATTGGGCACAGCGCTCTGCAGGGTGTTAGCAGAGAGTTTCCCGGGACAGTGAAACCCTATGTCAGAGACACTGAGAAGAAGCCCCAATGTTCCCTCCAGGCACTTTCAGTGTGGGTGCCTTCTCCACGTGGTTCCTGGTTTCACTGCAGCTCTGAAGAGAATGTTAGCAAAGAGGTAATCGGGACAGTGCAAACAGTACTCAAAGACAGGGAGAGCAAGCTCTCTCTTGGCACTTTGGATGTGGGACATACAGCGAGATGTTTGCTGCTTTTACATTTGGCTGTTGGGAGATTTACAGCACAAAGATATCTAGTTGATTTGAAGCAGTTCCGAGAAAGTCTAAGCATAATCCTCACTTTTCCCTCCTGGCACTTTCCCTGTAGGAGATACCGCAAGACGTTTCTGTATATTGGGCACAGCGCTCTGCAGGGTGTTAGCAGAGAGTTTCCCGGGACAGTGAAACCCTATGTCAGAGACACTGAGAAGAAGCCCCAATGTTCCCTCCAGGCACTTTCAGTGTGGGTGCCTTCTCCACGTGGTTCCTGGTTTCACTGCAGCTCTGAAGAGAATGTTAGCAAAGAGGTAATCGGGACAGTGCAAACAGTACTCAAAGACAGGGAGTGCAAGCTCTACATTACTCTCTTGGCACTTTGGATGTGGGACATACAGCGAGATGTTTGCTGCTTTTACATTTGGCTGTTGGGAGATTTACAGCACAAAGATATCTAGTTGATTTGAAGCAGTTCCGAGAAAGTCTAAACATAATCCTCACTTTTCCCTCCTGGCACTTTCCCTGTAGGGGATACCGCAAGACGTTTCTGTACATTGGGCACAGCGCTCTGCAGGGTGTTAGCAGAGAGTTTCCCGGGACAGTGAAACCCTATATCGGAGACACTGAGAAGAAGCCCCAATGTTCCCTCCAGGCACTTTCAGTGTGGGTGCCTTCTCCACGTGGTTCCTGGTTTCACTGCAGCTCTGAAGAGAATGTTAGCAAAGAGGTAATCGGGACAGTGCAAACAGTACTCAAAGACAGGGAGTGCAAGCTCTACATTACTCTCTTGGCACTTTGGATGTGGGACATACAGCGAGATGTTTGCTGCTTTTACATTTGGCTGTTGGGAGATTTACAGCACAAAGATATCTAGTTGATTTGAAGCAGTTCCGAGAAAGTCTAAACATAATCCTCACTTTTCCCTCCTGGCACTTTCCCTGTAGGGGATACCGCAAGACGTTTCTGTACATTGGGCACAGCGCTCTGCAGGGTGTTAGCAGAGAGTTTCCCGGGACAGTGAAACCCTATATCGGAGACACTGAGAAGAAGCCCCAATGTTCACTCCAGGCACTTTCAGTGTGGGTGCCTTCTCCACGTGGTTCCTGGTTTCACTGCAGCTCTGAAGAGAATGTTAGCAAAGAGGTAATCGGGACAGTGCAAACAGTACTCAAAGACAGGGAGAGCAAGCTCTCTCTTGGCACTTTGGATGTGGGACATACAGCGAGATGTTTGCTGCTTTTACATTTGGCTGTTGGGAGATTTACAGCACAAAGATATCTAGTTGATTTGAAGCAGTTCCGAGAAAGTCTAAACATAATCCTCACTTTTCCCTCCTGGCACTTTCCCTGTAGGGGATACCGCAAGACGTTTCTGTATATTGGGCACAGCGCTCTGCAGGGTGTTAGCAGAGAGTTTCCCGGGACAGTGAAACCCTATGTCAGAGACACTGAGAAGAAGCCCCAATGTTCCCTCCAGGCACTTTCAGTGTGGGTGCCTTCTCCACGTGGTTCCTGGTTTCACTGCAGCTCTGAAGAGAATGTTAGCAAAGAGGTAATCGGGACAGTACAAACAGTACTCAAAGACAGGGAGAGCAAGCTCTCTCTTGGCACTTTGGATGTGGGACATACAGCGAGATGTTTGCTGCTTTTACATTTGGCTGTTGGGAGATTTACAGCACAAAGATATCTAGTTGATTTGAAGCAGTTCCGAGAAAGTCTAAGCATAATCCTCACTTTTCCCTCCTGGCACTTTCCCTGTAGGAGATACCGCAAGACGTTTCTGTATATTGGGCACAGCGCTCTGCAGGGTGTTAGCAGAGAGTTTCCCGGGACAGTGAAACCCTATGTCAGAGACACTGAGAAGAAGCCCCAATGTTCCCTCCAGGCACTTTCAGTGTGGGTGCCTTCTCCACGTGGTTCCTGGTTTCACTGCAGCTCTGAAGAGAATGTTAGCAAAGAGGTAATCGGGACAGTGCAAACAGTACTCAAAGACAGGGAGTGCAAGCTCTACATTACTCTCTTGGCACTTTGGATGTGGGACATACAGCGAGATGTTTGCTGCTTTTACATTTGGCTGTTGGGAGATTTACAGCACAAAGATATCTAGTTGATTTGAAGCAGTTCCGAGAAAGTCTAAACATAATCCTCACTTTTCCCTCCTGGCACTTTCCCTGTAGGGGATACCGCAAGACGTTTCTGTACATTGGGCACAGCGCTCTGCAGGGTGTTAGCAGAGAGTTTCCCGGGACAGTGAAACCCTATATCGGAGACACTGAGAAGAAGCCCCAATGTTCCCTCCAGGCACTTTCAGTGTGGGTGCCTTCTCCACGTGGTTCCTGGTTTCACTGCAGCTCTGAAGAGAATGTTAGCAAAGAGGTAATCGGGACAGTGCAAACAGTACTCAAAGACAGGGAGAGTAAGCTCTCTCTTGGCACTTTGGATGTGGGACATACAGCGAGATGTTTGCTGCTTTTACATTTGGCTGTTGGGAGATTTACAGCACAAAGATATCTAGTTGATTTGAAGCAGTTCCGAGAAAGTCTAAACATAATCCTCACTTTTCCCTCCTGGCACTTTCCCTGTAGGAGATACCGCAAGACGTTTCTGTATATTGGGCACAGCGCTCTGCAGGGTGTTAGCAGAGAGTTTCCCGGGACAGTGAAACCCTATGTCAGAGACACTGAGAAGAAGCCCCAATGTTCACTCCAGGCACTTTCAGTGTGGGTGCCTTCTCCACGTGGTTCCTGGTTTCACTGCAGCTCTGAAGAGAATGTTAGCAAAGAGGTAATCGGGACAGTGCAAACAGTACTCAAAGACAGGGAGAGCAAGCTCTACATTACTCTCTTGGCACTTTGGATGTGGGACATACAGCGAGATGTTTGCTGCTTTTACATTTGGCTGTTGGGAGATTTACAGCACAAAGATATCTAGTTGATTTGAAGCAGTTCCGAGAAAGTCTAAACATAATCCTCACTTTTCCCTCCTGGCACTTTCCCTGTAGGGGATACCGCAAGACGTTTCTGTACATTGGGCACAGCGCTCTGCAGGGTGTTAGCAGAGAGTTTCCCGGGACAGTGAAACCCTATATCGGAGACACTGAGAAGAAGCCCCAATGTTCACTCCAGGCACTTTCAGTGTGGGTGCCTTCTCCACGTGGTTCCTGGTTTCACTGCAGCTCTGAAGAGAATGTTAGCAAAGAGGTAATCGGGACAGTGCAAACAGTACTCAAAGACAGGGAGAGCAAGCTCTCTCTTGGCACTTTGGATGTGGGACATACAGCGAGATGTTTGCTGCTTTTACATTTGGCTGTTGGGAGATTTACAGCACAAAGATATCTAGTTGATTTGAAGCAGTTCCGAGAAAGTCTAAGCATAATCCTCACTTTTCCCTCCTGGCACTTTCCCTGTAGGGGATACCGCAAGACGTTTCTGTACATTGGGCACAGCGCTCTGCAGGGTGTTAGCAGAGAGTTTCCCGGGACAGTGAAACCCTATGTCAGAGACACTGAGAAGAAGCCCCAATGTTCCTTCCAGGCACTTTCAGTGTGGGTGCCTTCTCCACGTGGTTCCTGGTTTCACTGCAGCTCTGAAGAGAATGTTAGCAAAGAGGTAATCGGGACAGTGCAAACAGTACTCAAAGACAGGGAGAGCAAGCTCTCTCTTGGCACTTTGGATGTGGGACATACAGCGAGATGTTTGCTGCTTTTACATTTGGCTGTTGGGAGATTTACAGCACAAAGATATCTAGTTGATTTGAAGCAGTTCCGAGAAAGTCTAAACATAATCCTCACTTTTCCCTCCTGGCACTTTCCCTGTAGGGGATACCGCAAGACGTTTCTGTATATTGGGCACAGCGCTCTGCAGGGTGTTAGCAGAGAGTTTCCCGGGACAGTGAAACCCTATGTCAGAGACACTGAGAAGAAGCCCCAATGTTCCTTCCAGGCACTCTCAGTGTGGGTGCCTTCTCCACGTGGTTCCTGGTTTCACTGCAGCTCTGAAGAGAATGTTAGCAAAGAGGTAATCGGGACAGTGCAAACAGTACTCAAAGACAGGGAGAGCAAGCTCTCTCTTGGCACTTTGGATGTGGGACATACAGCGAGATGTTTGCTGCTTTTACATTTGGCTGTTGGGAGATTTACAGCACAAAGATATCTAGTTGATTTGAAGCAGTTCCGAGAAAGTCTAAACATAATCCTCACTTTTCCCTCCTGGCACTTTCCCTGTAGGGGATACCGCAAGACGTTTCTGTATATTGGGCACAGCGCTCTGCAGGGTGTTAGCAGAGAGTTTCCCGGGACAGTGAAACCCTATGTCGGAGACACTGAGAAGAAGCCCCAATGTTCACTCCAGGCACTTTCAGTGTGGGTGCCTTCTCCACGTGGTTCCTGGTTTCACTGCAGCTCTGAAGAGAATGTTAGCAAAGAGGTAATCGGGACAGTGCAAACAGTACTCAAAGACAGGGAGAGCAAGCTCTACATTACTCTCTTGGCACTTTGGATGTGGGACATACAGCGAGATGTTTGCTGCTTTTACATTTGGCTGTTGGGAGATTTACAGCACAAAGATATCTAGTTGATTTGAAGCAGTTCCGAGAAAGTCTAAACATAATCCTCACTTTTCCCTCCTGGCACTTTCCCTGTAGGGGATACCGCAAGACGTTTCTGTACATTGGGCACAGCGCTCTGCAGGGTGTTAGCAGAGAGTTTCCCGGGACAGTGAAACCCTATATCAGAGACACTGAGAAGAAGCCCCAATGTTCACTCCAGGCACTTTCAGTGTGGGTGCCTTCTCCACGTGGTTCCTGGTTTCACTGCAGCTCTGAAGAGAATGTTAGCAAAGAGGTAATCGGGACAGTGCAAACAGTACTCAAAGACAGGGAGAGCAAGCTCTCTCTTGGCACTTTGGATGTGGGACATACAGCGAGATGTTTGCTGCTTTTACA
Organism: Chroicocephalus ridibundus; assembly: GCF_963924245.1. Lineage (NCBI taxonomy): Eukaryota > Metazoa > Chordata > Aves > Charadriiformes > Laridae > Chroicocephalus > Chroicocephalus ridibundus. The sequence continues at coordinate 237,717 of NW_026961370.1, read as the reverse complement.
TTTGGCTGTTGGGAGATTTACAGCACAAAGATATCTAGTTGATTTGAAGCAGTTCCGAGAAAGTCTAAGCATAATCCTCACTTTTCCCTCCTGGCACTTTCCCTGTAGGGGATACCGCAAGACGTTTCTGTACATTGGGCACAGCGCTCTGCAGGGTGTTAGCAGAGAGTTTCCCGGGACAGTGAAACCCTATGTCAGAGACACTGAGAAGAAGCCCCAATGTTCCTTCCAGGCACTTTCAGTGTGGGTGCCTTCTCCACGTGGTTCCTGGTTTCACTGCAGCTCTGAAGAGAATGTTAGCAAAGAGGTAATCGGGACAGTGCAAACAGTACTCAAAGACAGGGAGAGCAAGCTCTCTCTTGGCACTTTGGATGTGGGACATACAGCGAGATGTTTGCTGCTTTTACATTTGGCTGTTGGGAGATTTACAGCACAAAGATATCTAGTTGATTTGAAGCAGTTCCGAGAAAGTCTAAACATAATCCTCACTTTTCCCTCCTGGCACTTTCCCTGTAGGGGATACCGCAAGACGTTTCTGTACATTGGGCACAGCGCTCTGCAGGGTGTTAGCAGAGAGTTTCCCGGGACAGTGAAACCCTATGTCAGAGACACTGAGAAGAAGCCCCAGTGTTCACTCCAGGCACTTTCAGTGTGGGTGCCTTCTCCACGTGGTTCCTGGTTTCACTGCAGCTCTGAAGAGAATGGTAGCAAAGAGGTAATCGGGACAGTACAAACAGTACTCAAAGACAGGGAGAGCAAGCTCTCTCTTGGCACTTTGGATGTGGGACATACAGCGAGATGTTTGCTGCTTTTACATTTGGCTGTTGGGAGATTTACAGCACAAAGATATCTAGTTGATTTGAAGCAGTTCCGAGAAAGTCTAAACATAATCCTCACTTTTCCCTCCTGGCACTTTCCCTGTAGGAGATACAGCAAGACGTTTCTGTATATTGGGCACAGCGCTCTGCAGGGTGTTAGCAGAGAGTTTCCCGGGACAGTGAAACCCTATGTCAGAGACACTGAGAAGAAGCCCCAATGTTCCTTCCAGGCACTCTCAGTGTGGGTGCCTTCTCCACGTGGTTCCTGGTTTCACTGCAGCTCTGAAGAGAATGTTAGCAAAGAGGTAATCGGGACAGTGCAAACAGTACTCAAAGACAGGGAGAGCAAGCTCTCTCTTGGCACTTTGGATGTGGGACATACAGCGAGATGTTTGCTGCTTTTACATTTGGCTGTTGGGAGATTTACAGCACAAAGATATCTAGTTGATTTGAAGCAGTTCCGAGAAAGTCTAAACATAATCCTCACTTTTCCCTCCTGGCACTTTCCCTGTAGGGGATACCGCAAGACGTTTCTGTATATTGGGCACAGCGCTCTGCAGGGTGTTAGCAGAGAGTTTCCCGGGACAGTGAAACCCTATGTCGGAGACACTGAGAAGAAGCCCCAATGTTCCTTCCAGGCACTTTCAGTGTGGGTGCCTTCTCCACGTGGTTCCTGGTTTCACTGCAGCTCTGAAGAGAATGTTAGCAAAGAGGTAATCGGGACAGTGCAAACAGTACTCAAAGACAGGGAGAGCAAGCTCTCTCTTGGCACTTTGGATGTGGGACATACAGCGAGATGTTTGCTGCTTTTACATTTGGCTGTTGGGAGATTTACAGCACAAAGATATCTAGTTGATTTGAAGCAGTTCCGAGAAAGTCTAAACATAATCCTCACTTTTCCCTCCTGGCACTTTCCCTGTAGGGGATACCGCAAGACGTTTCTGTATATTGGGCACAGCGCTCTGCAGGGTGTTAGCAGAGAGTTTCCCGGGACAGTGAAACCCTATGTCGGAGACACTGAGAAGAAGCCCCAATGTTCCTTCCAGGCACTTTCAGTGTGGGTGCCTTCTCCACGTGGTTCCTGGTTTCACTGCAGCTCTGAAGAGAATGTTAGCAAAGAGGTAATCGGGACAGTGCAAACAGTACTCAAAGCCAGGGAGAGCAAGCTCTCTCTTGGCACTTTGGATGTGGGACATACAGCGAGATGTTTGCTGCTTTTACATTTGGCTGTTGGGAGATTTACAGCACAAAGATATCTAGTTGATTTGAAGCAGTTCCGAGAAAGTCTAAACATAATCCTCACTTTTCCCTCCTGGCACTTTCCCTGTAGGGGATACCGCAAGACGTTTCTGTACATTGGGCACAGCGCTCTGCAGGGTGTTAGCAGAGAGTTTCCCGGGACAGTGAAACCCTATATCGGAGACACTGAGAAGAAGCCCCAATGTTCACTCCAGGCACTTTCAGTGTGGGTGCCTTCTCCACGTGGTTCCTGGTTTCACTGCAGCTCTGAAGAGAATGTTAGCAAAGAGGTAATCGGGACAGTGCAAACAGTACTCAAAGACAGGGAGAGCAAGCTCTCTCTTGGCACTTTGGATGTGGGACATACAGCGAGATGTTTGCTGCTTTTACATTTGGCTGTTGGGAGATTTACAGCACAAAGATATCTAGTTGATTTGAAGCAGTTCCGAGAAAGTCTATGCATAATCCTCACTTTTCCCTCCTGGCACTTTCCCTGTAGGAGATACCGCAAGACGTTTCTGTATATTGGGCACAGCGCTCTGCAGGGTGTTAGCAGAGAGTTTCCCGGGACAGTGAAACCCTATGTCAGAGACACTGAGAAGAAGCCCCAATGTTCCCTCCAGGCACTTTCAGTGTGGGTGCCTTCTCCACGTGGTTCCTGGTTTCACTGCAGCTCTGAAGAGAATGTTAGCAAAGAGGTAATCGGGACAGTACAAACAGTACTCAAAGACAGGGAGAGCAAGCTCTCTCTTGGCACTTTGGATGTGGGACATACAGCGAGATGTTTGCTGCTTTTACATTTGGCTGTTGGGAGATTTACAGCACAAAGATATCTAGTTGATTTGAAGCAGTTCCGAGAAAGTCTAAACATAATCCTCACTTTTCCCTCCTGGCACTTTCCCTGTAGGGGATACCGCAAGACGTTTCTGTATATTGGGCACAGCGCTCTGCAGGGTGTTAGCAGAGAGTTTCCCGGGACAGTGAAACCCTATGTCAGAGACACTGAGAAGAAGCCCCAATGTTCCCTCCAGGCACTTTCAGTGTGGGTGCCTTCTCCACGTGGTTCCTGGTTTCACTGCAGCTCTGAAGAGAATGTTAGCAAAGAGGTAATCGGGACAGTGCAAACAGTACTCAAAGACAGGGAGAGCAAGCTCTCTCTTGGCACTTTGGATGTGGGACATACAGCGAGATGTTTGCTGCTTTTACATTTGGCTGTTGGGAGATTTACAGCACAAAGATATCTAGTTGATTTGAAGCAGTTCCGAGAAAGTCTAAACATAATCCTCACTTTTCCCTCCTGGCACTTTCCCTGTAGGAGATACCGCAAGACGTTTCTGTATATTGGGCACAGCGCTCTGCAGGGTGTTAGCAGAGAGTTTCCCGGGACAGTGAAACCCTATGTCAGAGACACTGAGAAGAAGCCCCAATGTTCCCTCCAGGCACTTTCAGTGTGGGTGCCTTCTCCACGTGGTTCCTGGTTTCACTGCAGCTCTGAAGAGAATGTTAGCAAAGAGGTAATCGGGACAGTGCAAACAGTACTCAAAGACAGGGAGAGCAAGCTCTACATTACTCTCTTGGCACTTTGGATGTGGGACATACAGCGAGATGTTTGCTGCTTTTACATTTGGCTGTTGGGAGATTTACAGCACAAAGATATCTAGTTGATTTGAAGCAGTTCCGAGAAAGTCTAAACATAATCCTCACTTTTCCCTCCTGGCACTTTCCCTGTAGGGGATACCGCAAGACGTTTCTGTACATTGGGCACAGCGCTCTGCAGGGTGTTAGCAGAGAGTTTCCCGGGACAGTGAAACCCTATGTCAGAGACACTGAGAAGAAGCCCCAATGTTCCCTCCAGGCACTTTCAGTGTGGGTGCCTTCTCCACGTGGTTCCTGGTTTCACTGCAGCTCTGAAGAGAATGTTAGCAAAGAGGTAATCGGGACAGTGCAAACAGTACTCAAAGACAGGGAGAGCAAGCTCTCTCTTGGCACTTTGGATGTGGGACATACAGCGAGATGTTTGCTGCTTTTACATTTGGCTGTTGGGAGATTTACAGCACAAAGATATCTAGTTGATTTGAAGCAGTTCCGAGAAAGTCTAAACATAATCCTCACTTTTCCCTCCTGGCACTTTCCCTGTAGGAGATACCGCAAGACGTTTCTGTATATTGGGCACAGCGCTCTGCAGGGTGTTAGCAGAGAGTTTCCCGGGACAGTGAAACCCTATGTCAGAGAAACTGAGAAGAAGCCCCAATGTTCCTTCCAGGCACTTTCAGTGTGGGTGCCTTCTCCACGTGGTTCCTGGTTTCACTGCAGCTCTGAAGAGAATGTTAGCAAAGAGGTAATCGGGACAGTGCAAACAGTACTCAAAGACAGGGAGAGCAAGCTCTCTCTTGGCACTTTGGATGTGGGACATACAGCGAGATGTTTGCTGCTTTTACATTTGGCTGTTGGGAGATTTACAGCACAAAGATATCTAGTTGATTTGAAGCAGTTCCGAGAAAGTCTAAACATAATCCTCACTTTTCCTCCTGGCACTTTCCCTGTAGGGGATACCGCAAGACGTTTCTGTATATTGGGCACAGCGCTCTGCAGGGTGTTAGCAGAGAGTTTCCCGGGACAGTGAAACCCTATGTCGGAGACACTGAGAAGAAGCCCCAATGTTCCTTCCAGGCACTTTCAGTGTGGGTGCCTTCTCCACGTGGTTCCTGGTTTCACTGCAGCTCTGAAGAGAATGTTAGCAAAGAGGTAATCGGGACAGTGCAAACAGTACTCAAAGACAGGGAGAGCAAGCTCTCTCTTGGCACTTTGGATGTGGGACATACAGCGAGATGTTTGCTGCTTTTACATTTGGCTGTTGGGAGATTTACAGCACAAAGATATCTAGTTGATTTGAAGCAGTTCCGAGAAAGTCTAAACATAATCCTCACTTTTCCCTCCTGGCACTTTCCCTGTAGGGGATACCGCAAGACGTTTCTGTATATTGGGCACAGCGCTCTGCAGGGTGTTAGCAGAGAGTTTCCCGGGACAGTGAAACCCTATGTCGGAGACACTGAGAAGAAGCCCCAATGTTCCCTCCAGGCACTTTCAGTGTGGGTGCCTTCTCCACGTGGTTCCTGGTTTCACTGCAGCTCTGAAGAGAATGTTAGCAAAGAGGTAATCGGGACAGTGCAAACAGTACTCAAAGACAGGGAGAGCAAGCTCTCTCTTGGCACTTTGGATGTGGGACATACAGCGAGATGTTTGCTGCTTTTACATTTGGCTGTTGGGAGATTTACAGCACAAAGATATCTAGTTGATTTGAAGCAGTTCCGAGAAAGTCTAAACATAATCCTCACTTTTCCCTCCTGGCACTTTCCCTGTAGGGGATACCGCAAGACGTTTCTGTACATTGGGCACAGCGCTCTGCAGGGTGTTAGCAGAGAGTTTCCCGGGACAGTGAAACCCTATATCGGAGACACTGAGAAGAAGCCCCAATGTTCACTCCAGGCACTTTCAGTGTGGGTGCCTTCTCCACGTGGTTCCTGGTTTCACTGCAGCTCTGAAGAGAATGTTAGCAAAGAGGTAATCGGGACAGTGCAAACAGTACTCAAAGACAGGGAGAGCAAGCTCTCTCTTGGCACTTTGGATGTGGGACATACAGCGAGATGTTTGCTGCTTTTACATTTGGCTGTTGGGAGATTTACAGCACAAAGATATCTAGTTGATTTGAAGCAGTTCCGAGAAAGTCTATGCATAATCCTCACTTTTCCCTCCTGGCACTTTCCCTGTAGGGGATACCGCAAGACGTTTCTGTATATTGGGCACAGCGCTCTGCAGGGTGTTAGCAGAGAGTTTCCCGGGACAGTGAAACCCTGTGTCAGAGACACTGAGAAGAAGCCCCAATGTTCCCTCCAGGCACTTTCAGTGTGGGTGCCTTCTCCACGTGGTTCCTGGTTTCACTGCAGCTCTGAAGAGAATGTTAGCAAAGAGGTAATCGGGACAGTGCAAACAGTACTCAAAGCCAGGGAGAGCAAGCTCTCTCTTGGCACTTTGGATGTGGGACATACAGCGAGATGTTTGCTGCTTTTACATTTGGCTGTTGGGAGATTTACAGCACAAAGATATCTAGTTGATTTGAAGCAGTTCCGAGAAAGTCTAAACATAATCCTCACTTTTCCCTCCTGGCACTTTCCCTGTAGGGGATACCGCAAGACGTTTCTGTATATTGGGCACAGCGCTCTGCAGGGTGTTAGCAGAGAGTTTCCCGGGACAGTGAAACCCTATGTCAGAGACACTGAGAAGAAGCCCCAATGTTCCCTCCAGGCACTTTCAGTGTGGGTGCCTTCTCCACGTGGTTCCTGGTTTCACTGCAGCTCTGAAGAGAATGTTAGCAAAGAGGTAATCGGGACAGTGCAAACAGTACTCAAAGACAGGGAGAGCAAGCTCTCTCTTGGCACTTTGGATGTGGGACATACAGCGAGATGTTTGCTGCTTTTACATTTGGCTGTTGGGAGATTTACAGCACAAAGATATCTAGTTGATTTGAAGCAGTTCCGAGAAAGTCTAAACATAATCCTCACTTTTCCCTCCTGGCACTTTCCCTGTAGGAGATACCGCAAGACGTTTCTGTATATTGGGCACAGCGCTCTGCAGGGTGTTAGCAGAGAGTTTCCCGGGACAGTGAAACCCTATGTCAGAGACACTGAGAAGAAGCCCCAATGTTCCCTCCAGGCACTTTCAGTGTGGGTGCCTTCTCCACGTGGTTCCTGGTTTCACTGCAGCTCTGAAGAGAATGTTAGCAAAGAGGTAATCGGGACAGTGCAAACAGTACTCAAAGACAGGGAGAGCAAGCTCTACATTACTCTCTTGGCACTTTGGATGTGGGACATACAGCGAGATGTTTGCTGCTTTTACATTTGGCTGTTGGGAGATTTACAGCACAAAGATATCTAGTTGATTTGAAGCAGTTCCGAGAAAGTCTAAACATAATCCTCACTTTTCCCTCCTGGCACTTTCCCTGTAGGGGATACCGCAAGACGTTTCTGTACATTGGGCACAGCGCTCTGCAGGGTGTTAGCAGAGAGTTTCCCGGGACAGTGAAACCCTATATCGGAGACACTGAGAAGAAGCCCCAATGTTCACTCCAGGCACTTTCAGTGTGGGTGCCTTCTCCACGTGGTTCCTGGTTTCACTGCAGCTCTGAAGAGAATGTTAGCAAAGAGGTAATCGGGACAGTGCAAACAGTACTCAAAGACAGGGAGAGCAAGCTCTCTCTTGGCACTTTGGATGTGGGACATACAGCGAGATGTTTGCTGCTTTTACATTTGGCTGTTGGGAGATTTACAGCACAAAGATATCTAGTTGATTTGAAGCAGTTCCGAGAAAGTCTAAACATAATCCTCACTTTTCCCTCCTGGCACTTTCCCTGTAGGGGATACCGCAAGACGTTTCTGTACATTGGGCACAGCGCTCTGCAGGGTGTTAGCAGAGAGTTTCCCGGGACAGTGAAACCCTATATCGGAGACACTGAGAAGAAGCCCCAATGTTCACTCCAGGCACTTTCAGTGTGGGTGCCTTCTCCACGTGGTTCCTGGTTTCACTGCAGCTCTGAAGAGAATGTTAGCAAAGAGGTAATCGGGACAGTGCAAACAGTACTCAAAGACAGGGAGAGCAAGCTCTCTCTTGGCACTTTGGATGTGGGACATACAGCGAGATGTTTGCTGCTTTTACATTTGGCTGTTCGGAGATTTACGGCACAAAGATATCTAGTTGATTTGAAGCAGTTCCGAGAAAGTCTAAGCATAATCCTCACTTTTCCCTCCTGGCACTTTCCCTGTAGGGGATACCGCAAGACGTTTCTGTATATTGGGCACAGCGCTCTGCAGGGTGTTAGCAGAGAGTTTCCCGGGACAGTGAAACCCTATGTCAGAGACACTGAGAAGAAGCCCCAATGTTCCCTCCAGGCACTTTCAGTGTGGGTGCCTTCTCCACGTGGTTCCTGGTTTCACTGCAGCTCTGAAGAGAATGTTAGCAAAGAGGTAATCGGGACAGTGCAAACAGTACTCAAAGACAGGGAGAGCAAGCTCTCTCTTGGCACTTTGGATGTGGGACATACAGCGAGATGTTTGCTGCTTTTACATTTGGCTGTTCGGAGATTTACGGCACAAAGATATCTAGTTGATTTGAAGCAGTTCCGAGAAAGTCTATGCATAATCCTCACTTTTCCCTCCTGGCACTTTCCCTGTAGGGGATACCGCAAGACGTTTCTGTATATTGGGCACAGCGCTCTGCAGGGTGTTAGCAGAGAGTTTCCCGGGACAGTGAAACCCTATGTCAGAGACACTGAGAAGAAGCCCCAATGTTCCCTCCAGGCACTTTCAGTGTGGGTGCCTTCTCCACGTGGTTCCTGGTTTCACTGCAGCTCTGAAGAGAATGGTAGCAAAGAGGTAATCGGGACAGTACAAACAGTACTCAAAGACAGGGAGAGCAAGCTCTCTCTTGGCACTTTGGATGTGGGACATACAGCGAGATGTTTGCTGCTTTTACATTTGGCTGTTGGGAGATTTACAGCACAAAGATATCTAGTTGATTTGAAGCAGTTCCGAGAAAGTCTAAACATAATCCTCACTTTTCCCTCCTGGCACTTTCCCTGTAGGAGATACCGCAAGACGTTTCTGTATATTGGGCACAGCGCTCTGCAGGGTGTTAGCAGAGAGTTTCCCGGGACAGTGAAACCCTATGTCAGAGAAACTGAGAAGAAGCCCCAATGTTCCTTCCAGGCACTTTCAGTGTGGGTGCCTTCTCCACGTGGTTCCTGGTTTCACTGCAGCTCTGAAGAGAATGTTAGCAAAGAGGTAATCGGGACAGTGCAAACAGTACTCAAAGACAGGGAGAGCAAGCTCTCTCTTGGCACTTTGGATGTGGGACATACAGCGAGATGTTTGCTGCTTTTACATTTGGCTGTTGGGAGATTTACAGCACAAAGATATCTAGTTGATTTGAAGCAGTTCCGAGAAAGTCTAAACATAATCCTCACTTTTCCCTCCTGGCACTTTCCCTGTAGGAGATACCGCAAGACGTTTCTGTATATTGGGCACAGCGCTCTGCAGGGTGTTAGCAGAGAGTTTCCCGGGACAGTGAAACCCTATGTCAGAGACACTGAGAAGAAGCCCCAATGTTCCCTCCAGGCACTTTCAGTGTGGGTGCCTTCTCCACGTGGTTCCTGGTTTCACTGCAGCTCTGAAGAGAATGTTAGCAAAGAGGTAATCGGGACAGTGCAAACAGTACTCAAAGACAGGGAGAGCAAGCTCTACATTACTCTCTTGGCACTTTGGATGTGGGACATACAGCGAGATGTTTGCTGCTTTTACATTTGGCTGTTGGGAGATTTACAGCACAAAGATATCTAGTTGATTTGAAGCAGTTCCGAGAAAGTCTAAACATAATCCTCACTTTTCCCTCCTGGCACTTTCCCTGTAGGGGATACCGCAAGACGTTTCTGTACATTGGGCACAGCGCTCTGCAGGGTGTTAGCAGAGAGTTTCCCGGGACAGTGAAACCCTATATCGGAGACACTGAGAAGAAGCCCCAATGTTCACTCCAGGCACTTTCAGTGTGGGTGCCTTCTCCACGTGGTTCCTGGTTTCACTGCAGCTCTGAAGAGAATGTTAGCAAAGAGGTAATCGGGACAGTGCAAACAGTACTCAAAGACAGGGAGAGCAAGCTCTCTCTTGGCACTTTGGATGTGGGACATACAGCGAGATGTTTGCTGCTTTTACATTTGGCTGTTGGGAGATTTACAGCACAAAGATATCTAGTTGATTTGAAGCAGTTCCGAGAAAGTCTAAGCATAATCCTCACTTTTCCCTCCTGGCACTTTCCCTGTAGGGGATACCGCAAGACGTTTCTGTATATTGGGCACAGCGCTCTGCAGGGTGTTAGCAGAGAGTTTCCCGGGACAGTGAAACCCTATGTCGGAGACACTGAGAAGAAGCCCCAATGTTCCTTCCAGGCACTTTCAGTGTGGGTGCCTTCTCCACGTGGTTCCTGGTTTCACTGCAGCTCTGAAGAGAATGTTAGCAAAGAGGTAATCGGGACAGTGCAAACAGTACTCAAAGACAGGGAGAGCAAGCTCTCTCTTGGCACTTTGGATGTGGGACATACAGCGAGATGTTTGCTGCTTTTACATTTGGCTGTTGGGAGATTTACAGCACAAAGATATCTAGTTGATTTGAAGCAGTTCCGAGAAAGTCTAAACATAATCCTCACTTTTCCCTCCTGGCACTTTCCCTGTAGGGGATACCGCAAGACGTTTCTGTACATTGGGCACAGCGCTCTGCAGGGTGTTAGCAGAGAGTTTCCCGGGACAGTGAAACCCTATATCGGAGACACTGAGAAGAAGCCCCAATGTTCCCTCCAGGCACTTTCAGTGTGGGTGCCTTCTCCACGTGGTTCCTGGTTTCACTGCAGCTCTGAAGAGAATGTTAGCAAAGAGGTAATCGGGACAGTGCAAACAGTACTCAAAGACAGGGAGAGCAAGCTCTCTCTTGGCACTTTGGATGTGGGACATACAGCGAGATGTTTGCTGCTTTTACATTTGGCTGTTGGGAGATTTACAGCACAAAGATATCTAGTTGATTTGAAGCAGTTCCGAGAAAGTCTAAACATAATCCTCACTTTTCCCTCCTGGCACTTTCCCTGTAGGAGATACCGCAAGACGTTTCTGTATATTGGGCACAGCGCTCTGCAGGGTGTTAGCAGAGAGTTTCCCGGGACAGTGAAACCCTATGTCAGAGAAACTGAGAAGAAGCCCCAATGTTCCTTCCAGGCACTTTCAGTGTGGGTGCCTTCTCCACGTGGTTCCTGGTTTCACTGCAGCTCTGAAGAGAATGTTAGCAAAGAGGTAATCGGGACAGTGCAAACAGTACTCAAAGACAGGGAGAGCAAGCTCTACATTACTCTCTTGGCACTTTGGATGTGGGACATACAGCGAGATGTTTGCTGCTTTTACATTTGGCTGTTGGGAGATTTACAGCACAAAGATATCTAGTTGATTTGAAGCAGTTCCGAGAAAGTCTAAACATAATCCTCACTTTTCCCTCCTGGCACTTTCCCTGTAGGGGATACCGCAAGACGTTTCTGTACATTGGGCACAGCGCTCTGCAGGGTGTTAGCAGAGAGTTTCCCGGGACAGTGAAACCCTATATCGGAGACACTGAGAAGAAGCCCCAATGTTCACTCCAGGCACTTTCAGTGTGGGTGCCTTCTCCACGTGGTTCCTGGTTTCACTGCAGCTCTGAAGAGAATGTTAGCAAAGAGGTAATCGGGACAGTGCAAACAGTACTCAAAGACAGGGAGAGCAAGCTCTCTCTTGGCACTTTGGATGTGGGACATACAGCGAGATGTTTGCTGCTTTTACATTTGGCTGTTGGGAGATTTACAGCACAAAGATATCTAGTTGATTTGAAGCAGTTCCGAGAAAGTCTAAGCATAATCCTCACTTTTCCCTCCTGGCACTTTCCCTGTAGGGGATACCGCAAGACGTTTCTGTACATTGGGCACAGCGCTCTGCAGGGTGTTAGCAGAGAGTTTCCCGGGACAGTGAAACCCTATGTCGGAGACACTGAGAAGAAGCCCCAATGTTCCTTCCAGGCACTTTCAGTGTGGGTGCCTTCTCCACGTGGTTCCTGGTTTCACTGCAGCTCTGAAGAGAATGTTAGCAAAGAGGTAATCGGGACAGTGCAAACAGTACTCAAAGACAGGGAGAGCAAGCTCTCTCTTGGCACTTTGGATGTGGGACATACAGCGAGATGTTTGCTGCTTTTACATTTGGCTGTTGGGAGATTTACAGCACAAAGATATCTAGTTGATTTGAAGCAGTTCCGAGAAAGTCTAAACATAATCCTCACTTTTCCCTCCTGGCACTTTCCCTGTAGGGGATACCGCAAGACGTTTCTGTACATTGGGCACAGCGCTCTGCAGGGTGTTAGCAGAGAGTTTCCCGGGACAGTGAAACCCTATATCGGAGACACTGAGAAGAAGCCCCAATGTTCACTCCAGGCACTTTCAGTGTGGGTGCCTTCTCCACGTGGTTCCTGGTTTCACTGCAGCTCTGAAGAGAATGTTAGCAAAGAGGTAATCGGGACAGTGCAAACAGTACTCAAAGACAGGGAGAGCAAGCTCTCTCTTGGCACTTTGGATGTGGGACATACAGCGAGATGTTTGCTGCTTTTACATTTGGCTGTTCGGAGATTTACGGCACAAAGATATCTAGTTGATTTGAAGCAGTTCCGAGAAAGTCTAAGCATAATCCTCACTTTTCCCTCCTGGCACTTTCCCTGTAGGGGATACCGCAAGACGTTTCTGTATATTGGGCACAGCGCTCTGCAGGGTGTTAGCAGAGAGTTTCCCGGGACAGTGAAACCCTATGTCAGAGACACTGAGAAGAAGCCCCAATGTTCCCTCCAGGCACTTTCAGTGTGGGTGCCTTCTCCACGTGGTTCCTGGTTTCACTGCAGCTCTGAAGAGAATGTTAGCAAAGAGGTAATCGGGACAGTGCAAACAGTACTCAAAGCCAGGGAGAGCAAGCTCTCTCTTGGCACTTTGGATGTGGGACATACAGCGAGATGTTTGCTGCTTTTACATTTGGCTGTTCGGAGATTTACGGCACAAAGATATCTAGTTGATTTGAAGCAGTTCCGAGAAAGTCTATGCATAATCCTCACTTTTCCCTCCTGGCACTTTCCCTGTAGGAGATACCGCAAGACGTTTCTGTATATTGGGCACAGCGCTCTGCAGGGTGTTAGCAGAGAGTTTCCCGGGACAGTGAAACCCTATGTCAGAGACACTGAGAAGAAGCCCCAATGTTCCCTCCAGGCACTTTCAGTGTGGGTGCCTTCTCCACGTGGTTCCTGGTTTCACTGCAGCTCTGAAGAGAATGGTAGCAAAGAGGTAATCGGGACAGTACAAACAGTACTCAAAGACAGGGAGAGCAAGCTCTCTCTTGGCACTTTGGATGTGGGACATACAGCGAGATGTTTGCTGCTTTTACATTTGGCTGTTGGGAGATTTACAGCACAAAGATATCTAGTTGATTTGAAGCAGTTCCGAGAAAGTCTAAACATAATCCTCACTTTTCCCTCCTGGCACTTTCCCTGTAGGAGATACCGCAAGACGTTTCTGTATATTGGGCACAGCGCTCTGCAGGGTGTTAGCAGAGAGTTTCCCGGGACAGTGAAACCCTATGTCAGAGAAACTGAGAAGAAGCCCCAATGTTCCTTCCAGGCACTTTCAGTGTGGGTGCCTTCTCCACGTGGTTCCTGGTTTCACTGCAGCTCTGAAGAGAATGTTAGCAAAGAGGTAATCGGGACAGTGCAAACAGTACTCAAAGACAGGGAGAGCAAGCTCTCTCTTGGCACTTTGGATGTGGGACATACAGCGAGATGTTTGCTGCTTTTACATTTGGCTGTTGGGAGATTTACAGCACAAAGATATCTAGTTGATTTGAAGCAGTTCCGAGAAAGTCTAAACATAATCCTCACTTTTCCCTCCTGGCACTTTCCCTGTAGGAGATACCGCAAGACGTTTCTGTATATTGGGCACAGCGCTCTGCAGGGTGTTAGCAGAGAGTTTCCCGGGACAGTGAAACCCTATGTCAGAGACACTGAGAAGAAGCCCCAATGTTCCCTCCAGGCACTTTCAGTGTGGGTGCCTTCTCCACGTGGTTCCTGGTTTCACTGCAGCTCTGAAGAGAATGTTAGCAAAGAGGTAATCGGGACAGTGCAAACAGTACTCAAAGACAGGGAGAGCAAGCTCTACATTACTCTCTTGGCACTTTGGATGTGGGACATACAGCGAGATGTTTGCTGCTTTTACATTTGGCTGTTGGGAGATTTACAGCACAAAGATATCTAGTTGATTTGAAGCAGTTCCGAGAAAGTCTAAACATAATCCTCACTTTTCCCTCCTGGCACTTTCCCTGTAGGGGATACCGCAAGACGTTTCTGTACATTGGGCACAGCGCTCTGCAGGGTGTTAGCAGAGAGTTTCCCGGGACAGTGAAACCCTATATCGGAGACACTGAGAAGAAGCCCCAATGTTCACTCCAGGCACTTTCAGTGTGGGTGCCTTCTCCACGTGGTTCCTGGTTTCACTGCAGCTCTGAAGAGAATGTTAGCAAAGAGGTAATCGGGACAGTGCAAACAGTACTCAAAGACAGGGAGAGCAAGCTCTCTCTTGGCACTTTGGATGTGGGACATACAGCGAGATGTTTGCTGCTTTTACATTTGGCTGTTGGGAGATTTACAGCACAAAGATATCTAGTTGATTTGAAGCAGTTCCGAGAAAGTCTAAGCATAATCCTCACTTTTCCCTCCTGGCACTTTCCCTGTAGGGGATACCGCAAGACGTTTCTGTATATTGGGCACAGCGCTCTGCAGGGTGTTAGCAGAGAGTTTCCCGGGACAGTGAAACCCTATGTCGGAGACACTGAGAAGAAGCCCCAATGTTCCTTCCAGGCACTTTCAGTGTGGGTGCCTTCTCCACGTGGTTCCTGGTTTCACTGCAGCTCTGAAGAGAATGTTAGCAAAGAGGTAATCGGGACAGTGCAAACAGTACTCAAAGACAGGGAGAGCAAGCTCTCTCTTGGCACTTTGGATGTGGGACATACAGCGAGATGTTTGCTGCTTTTACATTTGGCTGTTGGGAGATTTACAGCACAAAGATATCTAGTTGATTTGAAGCAGTTCCGAGAAAGTCTAAACATAATCCTCACTTTTCCCTCCTGGCACTTTCCCTGTAGGAGATACCGCAAGACGTTTCTGTATATTGGGCACAGCGCTCTGCAGGGTGTTAGCAGAGAGTTTCCCGGGACAGTGAAACCCTATGTCAGAGACACTGAGAAGAAGCCCCAATGTTCACTCCAGGCACTTTCAGTGTGGGTGCCTTCTCCACGTGGTTCCTGGTTTCACTGCAGCTCTGAAGAGAATGTTAGCAAAGAGGTAATCGGGACAGTGCAAACAGTACTCAAAGACAGGGAGAGCAAGCTCTACATTACTCTCTTGGCACTTTGGATGTGGGACATACAGCGAGATGTTTGCTGCTTTTACATTTGGCTGTTGGGAGATTTACAGCACAAAGATATCTAGTTGATTTGAAGCAGTTCCGAGAAAGTCTAAACATAATCCTCACTTTTCCCTCCTGGCACTTTCCCTGTAGGGGATACCGCAAGACGTTTCTGTACATTGGGCACAGCGCTCTGCAGGGTGTTAGCAGAGAGTTTCCCGGGACAGTGAAACCCTATATCGGAGACACTGAGAAGAAGCCCCAATGTTCACTCCAGGCACTTTCAGTGTGGGTGCCTTCTCCACGTGGTTCCTGGTTTCACTGCAGCTCTGAAGAGAATGTTAGCAAAGAGGTAATCGGGACAGTGCAAACAGTACTCAAAGACAGGGAGAGCAAGCTCTCTCTTGGCACTTTGGATGTGGGACATACAGCGAGATGTTTGCTGCTTTTACATTTGGCTGTTGGGAGATTTACAGCACAAAGATATCTAGTTGATTTGAAGCAGTTCCGAGAAAGTCTAAACATAATCCTCACTTTTCCCTCCTGGCACTTTCCCTGTAGGGGATACCGCAAGACGTTTCTGTACATTGGGCACAGCGCTCTGCAGGGTGTTAGCAGAGAGTTTCCCGGGACAGTGAAACCCTATATCGGAGACACTGAGAAGAAGCCCCAATGTTCACTCCAGGCACTTTCAGTGTGGGTGCCTTCTCCACGTGGTTCCTGGTTTCACTGCAGCTCTGAAGAGAATGTTAGCAAAGAGGTAATCGGGACAGTGCAAACAGTACTCAAAGACAGGGAGAGCAAGCTCTCTCTTGGCACTTTGGATGTGGGACATACAGCGAGATGTTTGCTGCTTTTACATTTGGCTGTTGGGAGATTTACGGCACAAAGATATCTAGTTGATTTGAAGCAGTTCCGAGAAAGTCTATGCATAATCCTCACTTTTCCCTCCTGGCACTTTCCCTGTAGGGGATACCGCAAGACGTTTCTGTATATTGGGCACAGCGCTCTGCAGGGTGTTAGCAGAGAGTTTCCCGGGACAGTGAAACCCTATGTCAGAGACACTGAGAAGAAGCCCCAATGTTCCCTCCAGGCACTTTCAGTGTGGGTGCCTTCTCCACGTGGTTCCTGGTTTCACTGCAGCTCTGAAGAGAATGTTAGCAAAGAGGTAATCGGGACAGTGCAAACAGTACTCAAAGACAGGGAGAGCAAGCTCTCTCTTGGCACTTTGGATGTGGGACATACAGCGAGATGTTTGCTGCTTTTACATTTGGCTGTTGGGAGATTTACAGCACAAAGATATCTAGTTGATTTGAAGCAGTTCCGAGAAAGTCTAAACATAATCCTCACTTTTCCCTCCTGGCACTTTCCCTGTAGGGGATACCGCAAGACGTTTCTGTACATTGGGCACAGCGCTCTGCAGGGTGTTAGCAGAGAGTTTCCCGGGACAGTGAAACCCTATATCGGAGACACTGAGAAGAAGCCCCAATGTTCACTCCAGGCACTTTCAGTGTGGGTGCCTTCTCCACGTGGTTCCTGGTTTCACTGCAGCTCTGAAGAGAATGTTAGCAAAGAGGTAATCGGGACAGTGCAAACAGTACTCAAAGACAGGGAGAGCAAGCTCTACATTACTCTCTTGGCACTTTGGATGTGGGACATACAGCGAGATGTTTGCTGCTTTTACATTTGGCTGTTGGGAGATTTACAGCACAAAGATATCTAGTTGATTTGAAGCAGTTCCGAGAAAGTCTAAACATAATCCTCACTTTTCCCTCCTGGCACTTTCCCTGTAGGGGATACCGCAAGACGTTTCTGTACATTGGGCACAGCGCTCTGCAGGGTGTTAGCAGAGAGTTTCCCGGGACAGTGAAACCCTATATCGGAGACACTGAGAAGAAGCCCCAATGTTCACTCCAGGCACTTTCAGTGTGGGTGCCTTCTCCACGTGGTTCCTGGTTTCACTGCAGCTCTGAAGAGAATGTTAGCAAAGAGGTAATCGGGACAGTGCAAACAGTACTCAAAGACAGGGAGAGCAAGCTCTCTCTTGGCACTTTGGATGTGGGACATACAGCGAGATGTTTGCTGCTTTTACATTTGGCTGTTGGGAGATTTACAGCACAAAGATATCTAGTTGATTTGAAGCAGTTCCGAGAAAGTCTAAACATAATCCTCACTTTTCCCTCCTGGCACTTTCCCTGTAGGAGATACCGCAAGACGTTTCTGTATATTGGGCACAGCGCTCTGCAGGGTGTTAGCAGAGAGTTTCCCGGGACAGTGAAACCCTATGTCAGAGACACTGAGAAGAAGCCCCAATGTTCCCTCCAGGCACTTTCAGTGTGGGTGCCTTCTCCACGTGGTTCCTGGTTTCACTGCAGCTCTGAAGAGAATGTTAGCAAAGAGGTAATCGGGACAGTGCAAACAGTACTCAAAGACAGGGAGAGCAAGCTCTACATTACTCTCTTGGCACTTTGGATGTGGGACATACAGCGAGATGTTTGCTGCTTTTACATTTGGCTGTTGGGAGATTTACAGCACAAAGATATCTAGTTGATTTGAAGCAGTTCCGAGAAAGTCTAAACATAATCCTCACTTTTCCCTCCTGGCACTTTCCCTGTAGGGGATACCGCAAGACGTTTCTGTACATTGGGCACAGCGCTCTGCAGGGTGTTAGCAGAGAGTTTCCCGGGACAGTGAAACCCTATATCGGAGACACTGAGAAGAAGCCCCAATGTTCACTCCAGGCACTTTCAGTGTGGGTGCCTTCTCCACGTGGTTCCTGGTTTCACTGCAGCTCTGAAGAGAATGTTAGCAAAGAGGTAATCGGGACAGTGCAAACAGTACTCAAAGACAGGGAGAGCAAGCTCTCTCTTGGCACTTTGGATGTGGGACATACAGCGAGATGTTTGCTGCTTTTACATTTGGCTGTTGGGAGATTTACAGCACAAAGATATCTAGTTGATTTGAAGCAGTTCCGAGAAAGTCTAAACATAATCCTCACTTTTCCCTCCTGGCACTTTCCCTGTAGGGGATACCGCAAGACGTTTCTGTACATTGGGCACAGCGCTCTGCAGGGTGTTAGCAGAGAGTTTCCCGGGACAGTGAAACCCTATATCGGAGACACTGAGAAGAAGCCCCAATGTTCACTCCAGGCACTTTCAGTGTGGGTGCCTTCTCCACGTGGTTCCTGGTTTCACTGCAGCTCTGAAGAGAATGTTAGCAAAGAGGTAATCGGGACAGTGCAAACAGTACTCAAAGACAGGGAGAGCAAGCTCTCTCTTGGCACTTTGGATGTGGGACATACAGCGAGATGTTTGCTGCTTTTACATTTGGCTGTTGGGAGATTTACGGCACAAAGATATCTAGTTGATTTGAAGCAGTTCCGAGAAAGTCTATGCATAATCCTCACTTTTCCCTCCTGGCACTTTCCCTGTAGGGGATACCGCAAGACGTTTCTGTATATTGGGCACAGCGCTCTGCAGGGTGTTAGCAGAGAGTTTCCCGGGACAGTGAAACCCTATGTCAGAGACACTGAGAAGAAGCCCCAATGTTCCCTCCAGGCACTTTCAGTGTGGGTGCCTTCTCCACGTGGTTCCTGGTTTCACTGCAGCTCTGAAGAGAATGGTAGGAAAGAGGTAATCGGGACAGTACAAACAGTACTCAAAGACAGGGAGAGCAAGCTCTCTCTTGGCACTTTGGATGTGGGACATACAGCGAGATGTTTGCTGCTTTTACATTTGGCTGTTGGGAGATTTACAGCACAAAGATATCTAGTTGATTTGAAGCAGTTCCGAGAAAGTCTAAACATAATCCTCACTTTTCCCTCCTGGCACTTTCCCTGTAGGAGATACCGCAAGACGTTTCTGTATATTGGGCACAGCGCTCTGCAGGGTGTTAGCAGAGAGTTTCCCGGGACAGTGAAACCCTATGTCAGAGACACTGAGAAGAAGCCCCAATGTTCCTTCCAGGCACTTTCAGTGTGGGTGCCTTCTCCACGTGGTTCCTGGTTTCACTGCAGCTCTGAAGAGAATGTTAGCAAAGAGGTAATCGGGACAGTGCAAACAGTACTCAAAGACAGGGAGAGCAAGCTCTCTCTTGGCACTTTGGATGTGGGACATACAGCGAGATGTTTGCTGCTTTTACATTTGGCTGTTGGGAGATTTACAGCACAAAGATATCTAGTTGATTTGAAGCAGTTCCGAGAAAGTCTAAACATAATCCTCACTTTTCCCTCCTGGCACTTTCCCTGTAGGAGATACCGCAAGACGTTTCTGTACATTGGGCACAGCGCTCTGCAGGGTGTTAGCAGAGAGTTTCCCGGGACAGTGAAACCCTATGTCAGAGACACTGAGAAGAAGCCCCAATGTTCCCTCCAGGCACTTTCAGTGTGGGTGCCTTCTCCACGTGGTTCCTGGTTTCACTGCAGCTCTGAAGAGAATGTTAGCAAAGAGGTAATCGGGACAGTGCAAACAGTACTCAAAGACAGGGAGAGCAAGCTCTACATTACTCTCTTGGCACTTTGGATGTGGGACATACAGCGAGATGTTTGCTGCTTTTACATTTGGCTGTTGGGAGATTTACAGCACAAAGATATCTAGTTGATTTGAAGCAGTTCTGAGAAAGTCTAAACATAATCCTCACTTTTCCCTCCTGGCACTTTCCCTGTAGGGGATACCGCAAGACGTTTCTGTACATTGGGCACAGCGCTCTGCAGGGTGTTAGCAGAGAGTTTCCCGGGACAGTGAAACCCTATATCGGAGACACTGAGAAGAAGCCCCAATGTTCACTCCAGGCACTTTCAGTGTGGGTGCCTTCTCCACGTGGTTCCTGGTTTCACTGCAGCTCTGAAGAGAATGTTAGCAAAGAGGTAATCGGGACAGTGCAAACAGTACTCAAAGACAGGGAGAGCAAGCTCTACATTACTCTCTTGGCACTTTGGATGTGGGACATACAGCGAGATGTTTGCTGCTTTTACATTTGGCTGTTGGGAGATTTACAGCACAAAGATATCTAGTTGATTTGAAGCAGTTCCGAGAAAGTCTAAACATAATCCTCACTTTTCCCTCCTGGCACTTTCCCTGTAGGGGATACCGCAAGACGTTTCTGTACATTGGGCACAGCGCTCTGCAGGGTGTTAGCAGAGAGTTTCCCGGGACAGTGAAACCCTATATCGGAGACACTGAGAAGAAGCCCCAATGTTCACTCCAGGCACTTTCAGTGTGGGTGCCTTCTCCACGTGGTTCCTGGTTTCACTGCAGCTCTGAAGAGAATGTTAGCAAAGAGGTAATCGGGACAGTGCAAACAGTACTCAAAGACAGGGAGAGCAAGCTCTCTCTTGGCACTTTGGATGTGGGACATACAGCGAGATGTTTGCTGCTTTTACATTTGGCTGTTGGGAGATTTACAGCACAAAGATATCTAGTTGATTTGAAGCAGTTCCGAGAAAGTCTAAGCATAATCCTCACTTTTCCCTCCTGGCACTTTCCCTGTAGGGGATACCGCAAGACGTTTCTGTATATTGGGCACAGCGCTCTGCAGGGTGTTAGCAGAGAGTTTCCCGGGACAGTGAAACCCTATGTCGGAGACACTGAGAAGAAGCCCCAATGTTCCTTCCAGGCACTTTCAGTGTGGGTGCCTTCTCCACGTGGTTCCTGGTTTCACTGCAGCTCTGAAGAGAATGTTAGCAAAGAGGTAATCGGGACAGCGCAAACAGTACTCAAAGACAGGGAGAGCAAGCTCTCTCTTGGCACTTTGGATGTGGGACATACAGCGAGATGTTTGCTGCTTTTACATTTGGCTGTTGGGAGATTTACAGCACAAAGATATCTAGTTGATTTGAAGCAGTTCCGAGAAAGTCTAAACATAATCCTCACTTTTCCCTCCTGGCACTTTCCCTGTAGGGGATACCGCAAGACGTTTCTGTACATTGGGCACAGCGCTCTGCAGGGTGTTAGCAGAGAGTTTCCCGGGACAGTGAAACCCTATATCGGAGACACTGAGAAGAAGCCCCAATGTTCACTCCAGGCACTTTCAGTGTGGGTGCCTTCTCCACGTGGTTCCTGGTTTCACTGCAGCTCTGAAGAGAATGTTAGCAAAGAGGTAATCGGGACAGTGCAAACAGTACTCAAAGACAGGGAGAGCAAGCTCTCTCTTGGCACTTTGGATGTGGGACATACAGCGAGATGTTTGCTGCTTTTACATTTGGCTGTTGGGAGATTTACAGCACAAAGATATCTAGTTGATTTGAAGCAGTTCCGAGAAAGTCTATGCATAATCCTCACTTTTCCCTCCTGGCACTTTCCCTGTAGGGGATACCGCAAGACGTTTCTGTATATTGGGCACAGCGCTCTGCAGGGTGTTAGCAGAGAGTTTCCCGGGACAGTGAAACCCTATGTCAGAGACACTGAGAAGAAGCCCCAATGTTCCCTCCAGGCACTTTCAGTGTGGGTGCCTTCTCCACGTGGTTCCTGGTTTCACTGCAGCTCTGAAGAGAATGTTAGCAAAGAGGTAATCGGGACAGTACAAACAGTACTCAAAGACAGGGAGAGCAAGCTCTCTCTTGGCACTTTGGATGTGGGACATACAGCGAGATGTTTGCTGCTTTTACATTTGGCTGTTGGGAGATTTACAGCACAAAGATATCTAGTTGATTTGAAGCAGTTCCGAGAAAGTCTATGCATAATCCTCACTTTTCCCTCCTGGCACTTTCCCTGTAGGAGATACCGCAAGACGTTTCTGTATATTGGGCACAGCGCTCTGCAGGGTGTTAGCAGAGAGTTTCCCGGGACAGTGAAACCCTATGTCAGAGACACTGAGAAGAAGCCCCAATGTTCCCTCCTGGCACTTTCAGTGTGGGTGCCTTCTCCACGTGGTTCCTGGTTTCACTGCAGCTCTGAAGAGAATGTTAGCAAAGAGGTAATCGGGACAGTGCAAACAGTACTCAAAGACAGGGAGAGCAAGCTCTACATTACTCTCTTGGCACTTTGGATGTGGGACATACAGCGAGATGTTTGCTGCTTTTACATTTGGCTGTTGGGAGATTTACAGCACAAAGATATCTAGTTGATTTGAAGCAGTTCCGAGAAAGTCTAAACATAATCCTCACTTTTCCCTCCTGGCACTTTCCCTGTAGGGGATACCGCAAGACGTTTCTGTACATTGGGCACAGCGCTCTGCAGGGTGTTAGCAGAGAGTTTCCCGGGACAGTGAAACCCTATATCGGAGACACTGAGAAGAAGCCCCAATGTTCACTCCAGGCACTTTCAGTGTGGGTGCCTTCTCCACGTGGTTCCTGGTTTCACTGCAGCTCTGAAGAGAATGTTAGCAAAGAGGTAATCGGGACAGTGCAAACAGTACTCAAAGACAGGGAGAGCAAGCTCTCTCTTGGCACTTTGGATGTGGGACATACAGCGAGATGTTTGCTGCTTTTACATTTGGCTGTTGGGAGATTTACAGCACAAAGATATCTAGTTGATTTGAAGCAGTTCCGAGAAAGTCTAAGCATAATCCTCACTTTTCCCTCCTGGCACTTTCCCTGTAGGGGATACCGCAAGACGTTTCTGTATATTGGGCACAGCGCTCTGCAGGGTGTTAGCAGAGAGTTTCCCGGGACAGTGAAACCCTATGTCGGAGACACTGAGAAGAAGCCCCAATGTTCCTTCCAGGCACTTTCAGTGTGGGTGCCTTCTCCACGTGGTTCCTGGTTTCACTGCAGCTCTGAAGAGAATGTTAGCAAAGAGGTAATCGGGACAGTGCAAACAGTACTCAAAGACAGGGAGAGCAAGCTCTCTCTTGGCACTTTGGATGTGGGACATACAGCGAGATGTTTGCTGCTTTTACATTTGGCTGTTGGGAGATTTACAGCACAAAGATATCTAGTTGATTTGAAGCAGTTCCGAGAAAGTCTAAACATAATCCTCACTTTTCCCTCCTGGCACTTTCCCTGTAGGAGATACCGCAAGACGTTTCTGTATATTGGGCACAGCGCTCTGCAGGGTGTTAGCAGAGAGTTTCCCGGGACAGTGAAACCCTATGTCAGAGACACTGAGAAGAAGCCCCAATGTTCCCTCCAGGCACTTTCAGTGTGGGTGCCTTCTCCACGTGGTTCCTGGTTTCACTGCAGCTCTGAAGAGAATGTTAGCAAAGAGGTAATCGGGACAGTGCAAACAGTACTCAAAGACAGGGAGAGCAAGCTCTCTCTTGGCACTTTGGATGTGGGACATACAGCGAGATGTTTGCTGCTTTTACATTTGGCTGTTGGGAGATTTACAGCACAAAGATATCTAGTTGATTTGAAGCAGTTCCGAGAAAGTCTAAACATAATCCTCACTTTTCCCTCCTGGCACTTTCCCTGTAGGAGATACCGCAAGACGTTTCTGTATATTGGGCACAGCGCTCTGCAGGGTGTTAGCAGAGAGTTTCCCGGGACAGTGAAACCCTATGTCAGAGACACTGAGAAGAAGCCCCAATGTTCCCTCCAGGCACTTTCAGTGTGGGTGCCTTCTCCACGTGGTTCCTGGTTTCACTGCAGCTCTGAAGAGAATGTTAGCAAAGAAGTAATCGGGACAGTGCAAACAGTACTCAAAGACAGGGAGAGCAAGCTCTACATTACTCTCTTGGCACTTTGGATGTGGGACATACAGCGAGATGTTTGCTGCTTTTACATTTGGCTGTTGGGAGATTTACAGCACAAAGATATCTAGTTGATTTGAAGCAGTTCCGAGAAAGTCTAAACATAATCCTCACTTTTCCCTCCTGGCACTTTCCCTGTAGGGGATACCGCAAGACGTTTCTGTACATTGGGCACAGCGCTCTGCAGGGTGTTAGCAGAGAGTTTCCCGGGACAGTGAAACCCTATATCGGAGACACTGAGAAGAAGCCCCAATGTTCCCTCCAGGCACTTTCAGTGTGGGTGCCTTCTCCACGTGGTTCCTGGTTTCACTGCAGCTCTGAAGAGAATGTTAGCAAAGAGGTAATCGGGACAGTGCAAACAGTACTCAAAGACAGGGAGAGCAAGCTCTCTCTTGGCACTTTGGATGTGGGACATACAGCGAGATGTTTGCTGCTTTTACATTTGGCTGTTGGGAGATTTACAGCACAAAGATATCTAGTTGATTTGAAGCAGTTCCGAGAAAGTCTAAGCATAATCCTCACTTTTCCCTCCTGGCACTTTCCCTGTAGGGGATACCGCAAGACGTTTCTGTATATTGGGCACAGCGCTCTGCAGGGTGTTAGCAGAGAGTTTCCCGGGACAGTGAAACCCTATGTCGGAGACACTGAGAAGAAGCCCCAATGTTCCTTCCAGGCACTTTCAGTGTGGGTGCCTTCTCCACGTGGTTCCTGGTTTCACTGCAGCTCTGAAGAGAATGTTAGCAAAGAGGTAATCGGGACAGTGCAAACAGTACTCAAAGACAGGGAGAGCAAGCTCTCTCTTGGCACTTTGGATGTGGGACATACAGCGAGATGTTTGCTGCTTTTACATTTGGCTGTTGGGAGATTTACAGCACAAAGATATCTAGTTGATTTGAAGCAGTTCCGAGAAAGTCTAAACATAATCCTCACTTTTCCCTCCTGGCACTTTCCCTGTAGGAGATACCGCAAGACGTTTCTGTATATTGGGCACAGCGCTCTGCAGGGTGTTAGCAGAGAGTTTCCCGGGACAGTGAAACCCTATGTCAGAGACACTGAGAAGAAGCCCCAATGTTCCCTCCAGGCACTTTCAGTGTGGGTGCCTTCTCCACGTGGTTCCTGGTTTCACTGCAGCTCTGAAGAGAATGTTAGCAAAGAGGTAATCGGGACAGTGCAAACAGTACTCAAAGACAGGGAGAGCAAGCTCTACATTACTCTCTTGGCACTTTGGATGTGGGACATACAGCGAGATGTTTGCTGCTTTTACATTTGGCTGTTGGGAGATTTACAGCACAAAGATATCTAGTTGATTTGAAGCAGTTCCGAGAAAGTCTAAACATAATCCTCACTTTTCCCTCCTGGCACTTTCCCTGTAGGGGATACCGCAAGACGTTTCTGTACATTGGGCACAGCGCTCTGCAGGGTGTTAGCAGAGAGTTTCCCGGGACAGTGAAACCCTATATCGGAGACACTGAGAAGAAGCCCCAATGTTCACTCCAGGCACTTTCAGTGTGGGTGCCTTCTCCACGTGGTTCCTGGTTTCACTGCAGCTCTGAAGAGAATGTTAGCAAAGAGGTAATCGGGACAGTGCAAACAGTACTCAAAGACAGGGAGAGCAAGCTCTCTCTTGGCACTTTGGATGTGGGACATACAGCGAGATGTTTGCTGCTTTTACATTTGGCTGTTGGGAGATTTACAGCACAAAGATATCTAGTTGATTTGAAGCAGTTCCGAGAAAGTCTAAACATAATCCTCACTTTTCCCTCCTGGCACTTTCCCTGTAGGAGATACCGCAAGACGTTTCTGTATATTGGGCACAGCGCTCTGCAGGGTGTTAGCAGAGAGTTTCCCGGGACAGTGAAACCCTATGTCAGAGACACTGAGAAGAAGCCCCAATGTTCACTCCAGGCACTTTCAGTGTGGGTGCCTTCTCCACGTGGTTCCTGGTTTCACTGCAGCTCTGAAGAGAATGTTAGCAAAGAGGTAATCGGGACAGTGCAAACAGTACTCAAAGACAGGGAGAGCAAGCTCTCTCTTGGCACTTTGGATGTGGGACATACAGCGAGATGTTTGCTGCTTTTCCATTTGGCTGTTGGGAGATTTACAGCACAAAGATATCTAGTTGATTTGAAGCAGTTCCGAGAAAGTCTAAACATAATCCTCACTTTTCCCTCCTGGCACTTTCCCTGTAGGAGATACCGCAAGACGATTCTGTATATTGGGCACAGCGCTCTGCAGGGTGTTAGCAGAGAGTTTCCCGGGACAGTGAAACCCTATGTCGGAGACACTGAGAAGAAGCCCCAATGTTCCTTCCAGGCACTTTCAGTGTGGGTGCCTTCTCCACGTGGTTCCTGGTTTCACTGCAGCTCTGAAGAGAATGTTAGCGAAGAGGTAATCGGGACAGTGCAAACAGTACTCAAAGACAGGGAGAGCAAGCTCTCTCTTGGCACTTTGGATGTGGGACATACAGCGAGATGTTTGCTGCTTTTACATTTGGCTGTTGGGAGATTTACAGCACAAAGATATCTAGTTGATTTGAAGCAGTTCCGAGAAAGTCTAAACATAATCCTCACTTTTCCCTCCTGGCACTTTCCCTGTAGGGGATACCGCAAGACGTTTCTGTACATTGGGCACAGCGCTCTGCAGGGTGTTAGCAGAGAGTTTCCCGGGACAGTGAAACCCTATGTCAGAGACACTGAGAAGAAGCCCCAATGTTCCCTCCAGGCAATTTCAGTGTGGGTGCCTTCTCCACGTGGTTCCTGGTTTCACTGCAGCTCTGAAGAGAATGGTAGCAAAGAGGTAATCGGGACAGTACAAACAGTACTCAAAGACAGGGAGAGCAAGCTCTCTCTTGGCACTTTGGATGTGGGACATACAGCGAGATGTTTGCTGCTTTTACATTTGGCTGTTGGGAGATTTACAGCACAAAGATATCTAGTTGATTTGAAGCAGTTCCGAGAAAGTCTAAACATAATCCTCACTTTTCCCTCCTGGCACTTTCCCTGTAGGAGATACCGCAAGACGTTTCTGTATATTGGGCACAGCGCTCTGCAGGGTGTTAGCAGAGAGTTTCCCGGGACAGTGAAACCCTATGTCAGAGACACTGAGAAGAAGCCCCAATGTTCCCTCCAGGCACTTTCAGTGTGGGTGCCTTCTCCACGTGGTTCCTGGTTTCACTGCAGCTCTGAAGAGAATGTTAGCAAAGAAGTAATCGGGACAGTGCAAACAGTACTCAAAGACAGGGAGAGCAAGCTCTACATTACTCTCTTGGCACTTTGGATGTGGGACATACAGCGAGATGTTTGCTGCTTTTACATTTGGCTGTTGGGAGATTTACAGCACAAAGATATCTAGTTGATTTGAAGCAGTTCCGAGAAAGTCTAAACATAATCCTCACTTTTCCCTCCTGGCACTTTCCCTGTAGGGGATACCGCAAGACGTTTCTGTACATTGGGCACAGCGCTCTGCAGGGTGTTAGCAGAGAGTTTCCCGGGACAGTGAAACCCTATATCGGAGACACTGAGAAGAAGCCCCAATGTTCCCTCCAGGCACTTTCAGTGTGGGTGCCTTCTCCACGTGGTTCCTGGTTTCACTGCAGCTCTGAAGAGAATGTTAGCAAAGAGGTAATCGGGACAGTGCAAACAGTACTCAAAGACAGGGAGAGCAAGCTCTCTCTTGGCACTTTGGATGTGGGACATACAGCGAGATGTTTGCTGCTTTTACATTTGGCTGTTGGGAGATTTACAGCACAAAGATATCTAGTTGATTTGAAGCAGTTCCGAGAAAGTCTAAGCATAATCCTCACTTTTCCCTCCTGGCACTTTCCCTGTAGGGGATACCGCAAGACGTTTCTGTATATTGGGCACAGCGCTCTGCAGGGTGTTAGCAGAGAGTTTCCCGGGACAGTGAAACCCTATGTCGGAGACACTGAGAAGAAGCCCCAATGTTCCTTCCAGGCACTTTCAGTGTGGGTGCCTTCTCCACGTGGTTCCTGGTTTCACTGCAGCTCTGAAGAGAATGTTAGCAAAGAGGTAATCGGGACAGTGCAAACAGTACTCAAAGACAGGGAGAGCAAGCTCTCTCTTGGCACTTTGGATGTGGGACATACAGCGAGATGTTTGCTGCTTTTACATTTGGCTGTTGGGAGATTTACAGCACAAAGATATCTAGTTGATTTGAAGCAGTTCCGAGAAAGTCTAAACATAATCCTCACTTTTCCCTCCTGGCACTTTCCCTGTAGGAGATACCGCAAGACGTTTCTGTATATTGGGCACAGCGCTCTGCAGGGTGTTAGCAGAGAGTTTCCCGGGACAGTGAAACCCTATGTCAGAGACACTGAGAAGAAGCCCCAATGTTCCCTCCAGGCACTTTCAGTGTGGGTGCCTTCTCCACGTGGTTCCTGGTTTCACTGCAGCTCTGAAGAGAATGTTAGCAAAGAGGTAATCGGGACAGTGCAAACAGTACTCAAAGACAGGGAGAGCAAGCTCTACATTACTCTCTTGGCACTTTGGATGTGGGACATACAGCGAGATGTTTGCTGCTTTTACATTTGGCTGTTGGGAGATTTACAGCACAAAGATATCTAGTTGATTTGAAGCAGTTCCGAGAAAGTCTAAACATAATCCTCACTTTTCCCTCCTGGCACTTTCCCTGTAGGGGATACCGCAAGACGTTTCTGTACATTGGGCACAGCGCTCTGCAGGGTGTTAGCAGAGAGTTTCCCGGGACAGTGAAACCCTATATCGGAGACACTGAGAAGAAGCCCCAATGTTCACTCCAGGCACTTTCAGTGTGGGTGCCTTCTCCACGTGGTTCCTGGTTTCACTGCAGCTCTGAAGAGAATGTTAGCAAAGAGGTAATCGGGACAGTGCAAACAGTACTCAAAGACAGGGAGAGCAAGCTCTCTCTTGGCACTTTGGATGTGGGACATACAGCGAGATGTTTGCTGCTTTTACATTTGGCTGTTGGGAGATTTACAGCACAAAGATATCTAGTTGATTTGAAGCAGTTCCGAGAAAGTCTAAACATAATCCTCACTTTTCCCTCCTGGCACTTTCCCTGTAGGAGATACCGAAAGACGTTTCTGTATATTGGGCACAGCGCTCTGCAGGGTGTTAGCAGAGAGTTTCCCGGGACAGTGAAACCCTATGTCGGAGACACTGAGAAGAAGCCCCAATGTTCCTTCCAGGCACTTTCAGTGTGGGTGCCTTCTCCACGTGGTTCCTGGTTTCACTGCAGCTCTGAAGAGAATGTTAGCGAAGAGGTAATCGGGACAGTGCAAACAGTACTCAAAGACAGGGAGAGCAAGCTCTCTCTTGGCACTTTGGATGTGGGACATACAGCGAGATGTTTGCTGCTTTTACATTTGGCTGTTGGGAGATTTACAGCACAAAGATATCTAGTTGATTTGAAGCAGTTCCGAGAAAGTCTAAACATAATCCTCACTTTTCCCTCCTGGCACTTTCCCTGTAGGGGATACCGCAAGACGTTTCTGTACATTGGGCACAGCGCTCTGCAGGGTGTTAGCAGAGAGTTTCCCGGGACAGTGAAACCCTATGTCAGAGACACTGAGAAGAAGCCCCAATGTTCCCTCCAGGCAATTTCAGTGTGGGTGCCTTCTCCACGTGGTTCCTGGTTTCACTGCAGCTCTGAAGAGAATGGTAGCAAAGAGGTAATCGGGACAGTACAAACAGTACTCAAAGACAGGGAGAGCAAGCTCTCTCTTGGCACTTTGGATGTGGGACATACAGCGAGATGTTTGCTGCTTTTACATTTGGCTGTTGGGAGATTTACAGCACAAAGATATCTAGTTGATTTGAAGCAGTTCCGAGAAAGTCTAAACATAATCCTCACTTTTCCCTCCTGGCACTTTCCCTGTAGGAGATACCGCAAGACGTTTCTGTATATTGGGCACAGCGCTCTGCAGGGTGTTAGCAGAGAGTTTCCCGGGACAGTGAAACCCTATGTCAGAGACACTGAGAAGAAGCCCCAATGTTCCCTCCAGGCACTTTCAGTGTGGGTGCCTTCTCCACGTGGTTCCTGGTTTCACTGCAGCTCTGAAGAGAATGGTAGCAAAGAGGTAATCGGGACAGTACAAACAGTACTCAAAGACAGGGAGAGCAAGCTCTCTCTTGGCACTTTGGATGTGGGACATACAGCGAGATGTTTGCTGCTTTTACATTTGGCTGTTGGGAGATTTACAGCACAAAGATATCTAGTTGATTTGAAGCAGTTCCGAGAAAGTCTAAACATAATCCTCACTTTTCCCTCCTGGCACTTTCCCTGTAGGAGATACCGCAAGACGTTTCTGTATATTGGGCACAGCGCTCTGCAGGGTGTTAGCAGAGAGTTTCCCGGGACAGTGAAACCCTATGTCAGAGACACTGAGAAGAAGCCCCAATGTTCCCTCCAGGCACTTTCAGTGTGGGTGCCTTCTCCACGTGGTTCCTGGTTTCACTGCAGCTCTGAAGAGAATGTTAGCAAAGAGGTAATCGGGACAGTGCAAACAGTACTCAAAGACAGGGAGAGCAAGCTCTACATTACTCTCTTGGCACTTTGGATGTGGGACATACAGCGAGATGTTTGCTGCTTTTACATTTGGCTGTTGGGAGATTTACAGCACAAAGATATCTAGTTGATTTGAAGCAGTTCCGAGAAAGTCTAAACATAATCCTCACTTTTCCCTCCTGGCACTTTCCCTGTAGGGGATACCGCAAGACGTTTCTGTACATTGGGCACAGCGCTCTGCAGGGTGTTAGCAGAGAGTTTCCCGGGACAGTGAAACCCTATATCGGAGACACTGAGAAGAAGCCCCAATGTTCACTCCAGGCACTTTCAGTGTGGGTGCCTTCTCCACGTGGTTCCTGGTTTCACTGCAGCTCTGAAGAGAATGTTAGCAAAGAGGTAATCGGGACAGTGCAAACAGTACTCAAAGACAGGGAGAGCAAGCTCTCTCTTGGCACTTTGGATGTGGGACATACAGCGAGATGTTTGCTGCTTTTACATTTGGCTGTTGGGAGATTTACAGCACAAAGATATCTAGTTGATTTGAAGCAGTTCCGAGAAAGTCTAAGCATAATCCTCACTTTTCCCTCCTGGCACTTTCCCTGTAGGGGATACCGCAAGACGTTTCTGTATATTGGGCACAGCGCTCTGCAGGGTGTTAGCAGAGAGTTTCCCGGGACAGTGAAACCCTATGTCGGAGACACTGAGAAGAAGCCCCAATGTTCCCTCCAGGCACTTTCAGTGTGGGTGCCTTCTCCACGTGGTTCCTGGTTTCACTGCAGCTCTGAAGAGAATGTTAGCAAAGAGGTAATCGGGACAGTGCAAACAGTACTCAAAGACAGGGAGAGCAAGCTCTACATTACTCTCTTGGCACTTTGGATGTGGGACATACAGCGAGATGTTTGCTGCTTTTACATTTGGCTGTTGGGAGATTTACAGCACAAAGATATCTAGTTGATTTGAAGCAGTTCCGAGAAAGTCTAAACATAATCCTCACTTTTCCCTCCTGGCACTTTCCCTGTAGGGGATACCGCAAGACGTTTCTGTACATTGGGCACAGCGCTCTGCAGGGTGTTAGCAGAGAGTTTCCCGGGACAGTGAAACCCTATATCGGAGACACTGAGAAGAAGCCCCAATGTTCACTCCAGGCACTTTCAGTGTGGGTGCCTTCTCCACGTGGTTCCTGGTTTCACTGCAGCTCTGAAGAGAATGTTAGCAAAGAGGTAATCGGGACAGTGCAAACAGTACTCAAAGACAGGGAGAGCAAGCTCTCTCTTGGCACTTTGGATGTGGGACATACAGCGAGATGTTTGCTGCTTTTACATTTGGCTGTTGGGAGATTTACAGCACAAAGATATCTAGTTGATTTGAAGCAGTTCCGAGAAAGTCTATGCATAATCCTCACTTTTCCCTCCTGGCACTTTCCCTGTAGGGGATACCGCAAGACGTTTCTGTATATTGGGCACAGCGCTCTGCAGGGTGTTAGCAGAGAGTTTCCCGGGACAGTGAAACCCTATGTCAGAGACACTGAGAAGAAGCCCCAATGTTCCCTCCAGGCACTTTCAGTGTGGGTGCCTTCTCCACGTGGTTCCTGGTTTCACTGCAGCTCTGAAGAGAATGTTAGCAAAGAGGTAATCGGGACAGTGCAAACAGTACTCAAAGACAGGGAGAGCAAGCTCTCTCTTGGCACTTTGGATGTGGGACATACAGCGAGATGTTTGCTGCTTTTACATTTGGCTGTTGGGAGATTTACAGCACAAAGATATCTAGTTGATTTGAAGCAGTTCCGAGAAAGTCTAAGCATAATCCTCACTTTTCCCTCCTGGCACTTTCCCTGTAGGGGATACCGCAAGACGTTTCTGTATATTGGGCACAGCGCTCTGCAGGGTGTTAGCAGAGAGTTTCCCGGGACAGTGAAACCCTATGTCGGAGACACTGAGAAGAAGCCCCAATGTTCCCTCCAGGCACTTTCAGTGTGGGTGCCTTCTCCACGTGGTTCCTGGTTTCACTGCAGCTCTGAAGAGAATGTTAGCAAAGAGGTAATCGGGACAGTGCAAACAGTACTCAAAGACAGGGAGAGCAAGCTCTACATTACTCTCTTGGCACTTTGGATGTGGGACATACAGCGAGATGTTTGCTGCTTTTACATTTGGCTGTTGGGAGATTTACAGCACAAAGATATCTAGTTGATTTGAAGCAGTTCCGAGAAAGTCTAAACATAATCCTCACTTTTCCCTCCTGGCACTTTCCCTGTAGGAGATACCGCAAGACGTTTCTGTATATTGGGCACAGCGCTCTGCAGGGTGTTAGCAGAGAGTTTCCCGGGACAGTGAAACCCTATGTCAGAGACACTGAGAAGAAGCCCCAATGTTCCCTCCAGGCACTTTCAGTGTGGGTGCCTTCTCCACGTGGTTCCTGGTTTCACTGCAGCTCTGAAGAGAATGTTAGCAAAGAGGTAATCGGGACAGTGCAAACAGTACTCAAAGACAGGGAGAGCAAGCTCTACATTACTCTCTTGGCACTTTGGATGTGGGACATACAGCGAGATGTTTGCTGCTTTTACATTTGGCTGTTGGGAGATTTACAGCACAAAGATATCTAGTTGATTTGAAGCAGTTCCGAGAAAGTCTAAACATAATCCTCACTTTTCCCTCCTGGCACTTTCCCTGTAGGGGATACCGCAAGACGTTTCTGTACATTGGGCACAGCGCTCTGCAGGGTGTTAGCAGAGAGTTTCCCGGGACAGTGAAACCCTATATCGGAGACACTGAGAAGAAGCCCCAATGTTCCCTCCAGGCACTTTCAGTGTGGGTGCCTTCTCCACGTGGTTCCTGGTTTCACTGCAGCTCTGAAGAGAATGTTAGCAAAGAGGTAATCGGGACAGTGCAAACAGTACTCAAAGACAGGGAGAGCAAGCTCTCTCTTGGCACTTTGGATGTGGGACATACAGCGAGATGTTTGCTGCTTTTACATTTGGCTGTTGGGAGATTTACAGCACAAAGATATCTAGTTGATTTGAAGCAGTTCCGAGAAAGTCTAAGCATAATCCTCACTTTTCCCTCCTGGCACTTTCCCTGTAGGGGATACCGCAAGACGTTTCTGTATATTGGGCACAGCGCTCTGCAGGGTGTTAGCAGAGAGTTTCCCGGGACAGTGAAACCCTATGTCGGAGACACTGAGAAGAAGCCCCAATGTTCCTTCCAGGCACTTTCAGTGTGGGTGCCTTCTCCACGTGGTTCCTGGTTTCACTGCAGCTCTGAAGAGAATGGTAGCAAAGAGGTAATCGGGACAGTGCAAACAGTACTCAAAGACAGGGAGAGCAAGCTCTCTCTTGGCACTTTGGATGTGGGACATACAGCGAGATGTTTGCTGCTTTTACATTTGGCTGTTGGGAGATTTACAGCACAAAGATATCTAGTTGATTTGAAGCAGTTCCGAGAAAGTCTAAACATAATCCTCACTTTTCCCTCCTGGCACTTTCACTGTAGGGGATACCGCAAGACATTTCTGTACATTGGGCACAGCGCTCTGCAGGGTGTTAGCAGAGAGTTTCCCGGGACAGTGAAACCCTATGTCGGAGACACTGAGAAGAAGCCCCAATGTTCCCTCCAGGCACTTTCAGTGTGGGTGCCTTCTCCACGTGGTTCCTGGTTTCACTGCAGCTCTGAAGAGAATGTTAGCAAAGAGGTAATCGGGACAGTGCAAACAGTACTCAAAGACAGGGAGAGCAAGCTCTACATTACTCTCTTGGCACTTTGGATGTGGGACATACAGCGAGATGTTTGCTGCTTTTACATTTGGCTGTTGGGAGATTTACAGCACAAAGATATCTAGTTGATTTGAAGCAGTTCCGAGAAAGTCTAAGCATAATCCTCACTTTTCCCTCCTGGCACTTTCCCTGTAGGGGATACCGCAAGACGTTTCTGTATATTGGGCACAGCGCTCTGCAGGGTGTTAGCAGAGAGTTTCCCGGGACAGTGAAACCCTATGTCGGAGACACTGAGAAGAAGCCCCAATGTTCCTTCCAGGCACTTTCAGTGTGGGTGCCTTCTCCACGTGGTTCCTGGTTTCACTGCAGCTCTGAAGAGAATGTTAGCAAAGAGGTAATCGGGACAGTGCAAACAGTACTCAAAGACAGGGAGAGCAAGCTCTCTCTTGGCACTTTGGATGTGGGACATACAGCGAGATGTTTGCTGCTTTTACATTTGGCTGTTGGGAGATTTACAGCACAAAGATATCTAGTTGATTTGAAGCAGTTCCGAGAAAGTCTAAACATAATCCTCACTTTTCCCTCCTGGCACTTTCCCTGTAGGAGATACCGCAAGACGTTTCTGTATATTGGGCACAGCGCTCTGCAGGGTGTTAGCAGAGAGTTTCCCGGGACAGTGAAACCCTATGTCAGAGACACTGAGAAGAAGCCCCAATGTTCACTCCAGGCACTTTCAGTGTGGGTGCCTTCTCCACGTGGTTCCTGGTTTCACTGCAGCTCTGAAGAGAATGTTAGCAAAGAGGTAATCGGGACAGTGCAAACAGTACTCAAAGACAGGGAGAGCAAGCTCTCTCTTGGCACTTTGGATGTGGGACATACAGCGAGATGTTTGCTGCTTTTACATTTGGCTGTTGGGAGATTTACAGCACAAAGATATCTAGTTGATTTGAAGCAGTTCCGAGAAAGTCTAAACATAATCCTCACTTTTCCCTCCTGGCACTTTCCCTGTAGGAGATACCGCAAGACGTTTCTGTATATTGGGCACAGCGCTCTGCAGGGTGTTAGCAGAGAGTTTCCCGGGACAGTGAAACCCTATGTCGGAGACACTGAGAAGAAGCCCCAATGTTCACTCCAGGCACTTTCAGTGTGGGTGCCTTCTCCACGTGGTTCCTGGTTTCACTGCAGCTCTGAAGAGAATGTTAGCAAAGAGGTAATCGGGACAGTGCAAACAGTACTCAAAGACAGGGAGAGCAAGCTCTCTCTTGGCACTTTGGATGTGGGACATACAGCGAGATGTTTGCTGCTTTTACATTTGGCTGTTGGGAGATTTACAGCACAAAGATATCTAGTTGATTTGAAGCAGTTCCGAGAAAGTCTAAGCATAATCCTCACTTTTCCCTCCTGGCACTTTCCCTGTAGGGGATACCGCAAGACGTTTCTGTATATTGGGCACAGCGCTCTGCAGGGTGTTAGCAGAGAGTTTCCCGGGACAGTGAAACCCTATGTCGGAGACACTGAGAAGAAGCCCCAATGTTCCTTCCAGGCACTTTCAGTGTGGGTGCCTTCTCCACGTGGTTCCTGGTTTCACTGCAGCTCTGAAGAGAATGTTAGCGAAGAGGTAATCGGGACAGTGCAAACAGTACTCAAAGACAGGGAGAGCAAGCTCTCTCTTGGCACTTTGGATGTGGGACATACAGCGAGATGTTTGCTGCTTTTACATTTGGCTGTTGGGAGATTTACAGCACAAAGATATCTAGTTGATTTGAAGCAGTTCCGAGAAAGTCTAAACATAATCCTCACTTTTCCCTCCTGGCACTTTCCCTGTAGGGGATACCGCAAGACGTTTCTGTACATTGGGCACAGCGCTCTGCAGGGTGTTAGCAGAGAGTTTCCCGGGACAGTGAAACCCTATGTCAGAGACACTGAGAAGAAGCCCCAATGTTCCCTCCAGGCAATTTCAGTGTGGGTGCCTTCTCCACGTGGTTCCTGGTTTCACTGCAGCTCTGAAGAGAATGGTAGCAAAGAGGTAATCGGGACAGTACAAACAGTACTCAAAGACAGGGAGAGCAAGCTCTCTCTTGGCACTTTGGATGTGGGACATACAGCGAGATGTTTGCTGCTTTTACATTTGGCTGTTGGGAGATTTACAGCACAAAGATATCTAGTTGATTTGAAGCAGTTCCGAGAAAGTCTAAACATAATCCTCACTTTTCCCTCCTGGCACTTTCCCTGTAGGAGATACCGCAAGACGTTTCTGTATATTGGGCACAGCGCTCTGCAGGGTGTTAGCAGAGAGTTTCCCGGGACAGTGAAACCCTATGTCAGAGACACTGAGAAGAAGCCCCAATGTTCCCTCCAGGCACTTTCAGTGTGGGTGCCTTCTCCACGTGGTTCCTGGTTTCACTGCAGCTCTGAAGAGAATGTTAGCAAAGAGGTAATCGGGACAGTGCAAACAGTACTCAAAGACAGGGAGAGCAAGCTCTACATTACTCTCTTGGCACTTTGGATGTGGGACATACAGCGAGATGTTTGCTGCTTTTACATTTGGCTGTTGGGAGATTTACAGCACAAAGATATCTAGTTGATTTGAAGCAGTTCCGAGAAAGTCTAAACATAATCCTCACTTTTCCCTCCTGGCACTTTCCCTGTAGGGGATACCGCAAGACGTTTCTGTACATTGGGCACAGCGCTCTGCAGGGTGTTAGCAGAGAGTTTCCCGG
The DNA here is from genome assembly GCF_963924245.1 of Chroicocephalus ridibundus. Taxonomy (NCBI): domain Eukaryota; kingdom Metazoa; phylum Chordata; class Aves; order Charadriiformes; family Laridae; genus Chroicocephalus; species Chroicocephalus ridibundus. The sequence goes on along the minus strand of NW_026961370.1, from coordinate 201,061 downwards.
GACAGTGAAACCCTATATCGGAGACACTGAGAAGAAGCCCCAATGTTCACTCCAGGCACTTTCAGTGTGGGTGCCTTCTCCACGTGGTTCCTGGTTTCACTGCAGCTCTGAAGAGAATGTTAGCAAAGAGGTAATCGGGACAGTGCAAACAGTACTCAAAGACAGGGAGAGCAAGCTCTCTCTTGGCACTTTGGATGTGGGACATACAGCGAGATGTTTGCTGCTTTTACATTTGGCTGTTGGGAGATTTACAGCACAAAGATATCTAGTTGATTTGAAGCAGTTCCGAGAAAGTCTAAGCATAATCCTCACTTTTCCCTCCTGGCACTTTCCCTGTAGGGGATACCGCAAGACGTTTCTGTATATTGGGCACAGCGCTCTGCAGGGTGTTAGCAGAGAGTTTCCCGGGACAGTGAAACCCTATGTCGGAGACACTGAGAAGAAGCCCCAATGTTCCCTCCAGGCACTTTCAGTGTGGGTGCCTTCTCCACGTGGTTCCTGGTTTCACTGCAGCTCTGAAGAGAATGTTAGCAAAGAGGTAATCGGGACAGTGCAAACAGTACTCAAAGACAGGGAGAGCAAGCTCTACATTACTCTCTTGGCACTTTGGATGTGGGACATACAGCGAGATGTTTGCTGCTTTTACATTTGGCTGTTGGGAGATTTACAGCACAAAGATATCTAGTTGATTTGAAGCAGTTCCGAGAAAGTCTAAACATAATCCTCACTTTTCCCTCCTGGCACTTTCCCTGTAGGGGATACCGCAAGACGTTTCTGTACATTGGGCACAGCGCTCTGCAGGGTGTTAGCAGAGAGTTTCCCGGGACAGTGAAACCCTATATCGGAGACACTGAGAAGAAGCCCCAATGTTCACTCCAGGCACTTTCAGTGTGGGTGCCTTCTCCACGTGGTTCCTGGTTTCACTGCAGCTCTGAAGAGAATGTTAGCAAAGAGGTAATCGGGACAGTGCAAACAGTACTCAAAGACAGGGAGAGCAAGCTCTCTCTTGGCACTTTGGATGTGGGACATACAGCGAGATGTTTGCTGCTTTTACATTTGGCTGTTGGGAGATTTACAGCACAAAGATATCTAGTTGATTTGAAGCAGTTCCGAGAAAGTCTAAGCATAATCCTCACTTTTCCCTCCTGGCACTTTCCCTGTAGGGGATACCGCAAGACGTTTCTGTACATTGGGCACAGCGCTCTGCAGGGTGTTAGCAGAGAGTTTCCCGGGACAGTGAAACCCTATATCGGAGACACTGAGAAGAAGCCCCAATGTTCACTCCAGGCACTTTCAGTGTGGGTGCCTTCTCCACGTGGTTCCTGGTTTCACTGCAGCTCTGAAGAGAATGTTAGCAAAGAGGTAATCGGGACAGTGCAAACAGTACTCAAAGACAGGGAGAGCAAGCTCTCTCTTGGCACTTTGGATGTGGGACATACAGCGAGATGTTTGCTGCTTTTACATTTGGCTGTTGGGAGATTTACAGCACAAAGATATCTAGTTGATTTGAAGCAGTTCCGAGAAAGTCTAAGCATAATCCTCACTTTTCCCTCCTGGCACTTTCCCTGTAGGGGATACCGCAAGACGTTTCTGTATATTGGGCACAGCGCTCTGCAGGGTGTTAGCAGAGAGTTTCCCGGGACAGTGAAACCCTATGTCGGAGACACTGAGAAGAAGCCCCAATGTTCCTTCCAGGCACTTTCAGTGTGGGTGCCTTCTCCACGTGGTTCCTGGTTTCACTGCAGCTCTGAAGAGAATGTTAGCAAAGAGGTAATCGGGACAGTGCAAACAGTACTCAAAGACAGGGAGAGCAAGCTCTCTCTTGGCACTTTGGATGTGGGACATACAGCGAGATGTTTGCTGCTTTTACATTTGGCTGTTGGGAGATTTACAGCACAAAGATATCTAGTTGATTTGAAGCAGTTCCGAGAAAGTCTAAACATAATCCTCACTTTTCCCTCCTGGCACTTTCCCTGTAGGAGATACCGCAAGACGTTTCTGTATATTGGGCACAGCGCTCTGCAGGGTGTTAGCAGAGAGTTTCCCGGGACAGTGAAACCCTATGTCAGAGACACTGAGAAGAAGCCCCAATGTTCCCTCCAGGCACTTTCAGTGTGGGTGCCTTCTCCACGTGGTTCCTGGTTTCACTGCAGCTCTGAAGAGAATGTTAGCAAAGAGGTAATCGGGACAGTGCAAACAGTACTCAAAGACAGGGAGAGCAAGCTCTCTCTTGGCACTTTGGATGTGGGACATACAGCGAGATGTTTGCTGCTTTTACATTTGGCTGTTGGGAGATTTACAGCACAAAGATATCTAGTTGATTTGAAGCAGTTCCGAGAAAGTCTAAACATAATCCTCACTTTTCCCTCCTGGCACTTTCCCTGTAGGAGATACCGCAAGACGTTTCTGTATATTGGGCACAGCGCTCTGCAGGGTGTTAGCAGAGAGTTTCCCGGGACAGTGAAACCCTATGTCAGAGACACTGAGAAGAAGCCCCAATGTTCCCTCCAGGCACTTTCAGTGTGGGTGCCTTCTCCACGTGGTTCCTGGTTTCACTGCAGCTCTGAAGAGAATGTTAGCAAAGAGGTAATCGGGACAGTGCAAACAGTACTCAAAGACAGGGAGAGCAAGCTCTACATTACTCTCTTGGCACTTTGGATGTGGGACATACAGCGAGATGTTTGCTGCTTTTACATTTGGCTGTTGGGAGATTTACAGCACAAAGATATCTAGTTGATTTGAAGCAGTTCCGAGAAAGTCTAAACATAATCCTCACTTTTCCCTCCTGGCACTTTCCCTGTAGGGGATACCGCAAGACGTTTCTGTACATTGGGCACAGCGCTCTGCAGGGTGTTAGCAGAGAGTTTCCCGGGACAGTGAAACCCTATATCGGAGACACTGAGAAGAAGCCCCAATGTTCCCTCCAGGCACTTTCAGTGTGGGTGCCTTCTCCACGTGGTTCCTGGTTTCACTGCAGCTCTGAAGAGAATGTTAGCAAAGAGGTAATCGGGACAGTGCAAACAGTACTCAAAGACAGGGAGAGCAAGCTCTCTCTTGGCACTTTGGATGTGGGACATACAGCGAGATGTTTGCTGCTTTTACATTTGGCTGTTGGGAGATTTACAGCACAAAGATATCTAGTTGATTTGAAGCAGTTCCGAGAAAGTCTAAGCATAATCCTCACTTTTCCCTCCTGGCACTTTCCCTGTAGGGGATACCGCAAGACGTTTCTGTATATTGGGCACAGCGCTCTGCAGGGTGTTAGCAGAGAGTTTCCCGGGACAGTGAAACCCTATGTCGGAGACACTGAGAAGAAGCCCCAATGTTCCTTCCAGGCACTTTCAGTGTGGGTGCCTTCTCCACGTGGTTCCTGGTTTCACTGCAGCTCTGAAGAGAATGGTAGCAAAGAGGTAATCGGGACAGTGCAAACAGTACTCAAAGACAGGGAGAGCAAGCTCTCTCTTGGCACTTTGGATGTGGGACATACAGCGAGATGTTTGCTGCTTTTACATTTGGCTGTTGGGAGATTTACAGCACAAAGATATCTAGTTGATTTGAAGCAGTTCCGAGAAAGTCTAAACATAATCCTCACTTTTCCCTCCTGGCACTTTCCCTGTAGGAGATACCGCAAGACGTTTCTGTATATTGGGCACAGCGCTCTGCAGGGTGTTAGCAGAGAGTTTCCCGGGACAGTGAAACCCTATGTCGGAGACACTGAGAAGAAGCCCCAATGTTCCCTCCAGGCACTTTCAGTGTGGGTGCCTTCTCCACGTGGTTCCTGGTTTCACTGCAGCTCTGAAGAGAATGTTAGCAAAGAGGTAATCGGGACAGTGCAAACAGTACTCAAAGACAGGGAGAGCAAGCTCTACATTACTCTCTTGGCACTTTGGATGTGGGACATACAGCGAGATGTTTGCTGCTTTTACATTTGGCTGTTGGGAGATTTACAGCACAAAGATATCTAGTTGATTTGAAGCAATTCCGAGAAAGTCTAAACATAATCCTCACTTTTCCCTCCTGGCACTTTCCCTGTAGGGGATACCGCAAGACGTTTCTGTACATTGGACACAGCGCTCTGCAGGGTGTTAGCAGAGAGTTTCCCGGGACAGTGAAACCCTATATCGGAGACACTGAGAAGAAGCCCCAATGTTCCCTCCAGGCACTTTCAGTGTGGGTGCCTTCTCCACGTGGTTCCTGGTTTCACTGCAGCTCTGAAGAGAATGTTAGCAAAGAGGTAATCGGGACAGTGCAAACAGTACTCAAAGACAGGGAGAGCAAGCTCTCTCTTGGCACTTTGGATGTGGGACATACAGCGAGATGTTTGCTGCTTTTACATTTGGCTGTTGGGAGATTTACAGCACAAAGATATCTAGTTGATTTGAAGCAGTTCCGAGAAAGTCTAAGCATAATCCTCACTTTTCCCTCCTGGCACTTTCCCTGTAGGGGATACCGCAAGACGTTTCTGTATATTGGGCACAGCGCTCTGCAGGGTGTTAGCAGAGAGTTTCCCGGGACAGTGAAACCCTATGTCGGAGACACTGAGAAGAAGCCCCAATGTTCCTTCCAGGCACTTTCAGTGTGGGTGCCTTCTCCACGTGGTTCCTGGTTTCACTGCAGCTCTGAAGAGAATGTTAGCAAAGAGGTAATCGGGACAGTGCAAACAGTACTCAAAGACAGGGAGAGCAAGCTCTCTCTTGGCACTTTGGATGTGGGACATACAGCGAGATGTTTGCTGCTTTTACATTTGGCTGTTGGGAGATTTACAGCACAAAGATATCTAGTTGATTTGAAGCAGTTCCGAGAAAGTCTAAACATAATCCTCACTTTTCCCTCCTGGCACTTTCCCTGTAGGGGATACCGCAAGACGTTTCTGTATATTGGGCACAGCGCTCTGCAGGGTGTTAGCAGAGAGTTTCCCGGGACAGTGAAACCCTATGTCAGAGACACTGAGAAGAAGCCCCAATGTTCCCTCCAGGCAATTTCAGTGTGGGTGCCTTCTCCACGTGGTTCCTGGTTTCACTGCAGCTCTGAAGAGAATGGTAGCAAAGAGGTAATCGGGACAGTGCAAACAGTACTCAAAGACAGGGAGAGCAAGCTCTCTCTTGGCACTTTGGATGTGGGACATACAGCGAGATGTTTGCTGCTTTTACATTTGGCTGTTGGGAGATTTACAGCACAAAGATATCTAGTTGATTTGAAGCAGTTCCGAGAAAGTCTAAGCATAATCCTCACTTTTCCCTCCTGGCACTTTCCCTGTAGGGGATACCGCAAGACGTTTCTGTATATTGGGCACAGCGCTCTGCAGGGTGTTAGCAGAGAGTTTCCCGGGACAGTGAAACCCTATGTCGGAGACACTGAGAAGAAGCCCCAATGTTCCTTCCAGGCACTTTCAGTGTGGGTGCCTTCTCCACGTGGTTCCTGGTTTCACTGCAGCTCTGAAGAGAATGTTAGCAAAGAGGTAATCGGGACAGTGCAAACAGTACTCAAAGACAGGGAGAGCAAGCTCTCTCTTGGCACTTTGGATGTGGGACATACAGCGAGATGTTTGCTGCTTTTACATTTGGCTGTTGGGAGATTTACAGCACAAAGATATCTAGTTGATTTGAAGCAGTTCCGAGAAAGTCTAAACATAATCCTCACTTTTCCCTCCTGGCACTTTCCCTGTAGGGGATACCGCAAGACGTTTCTGTACATTGGGCACAGCGCTCTGCAGGGTGTTAGCAGAGAGTTTCCCGGGACAGTGAAACCCTATATCGGAGACACTGAGAAGAAGCCCCAATGTTCCCTCCAGGCACTTTCAGTGTGGGTGCCTTCTCCACGTGGTTCCTGGTTTCACTGCAGCTCTGAAGAGAATGTTAGCAAAGAGGTAATCGGGACAGTACAAACAGTACTCAAAGACAGGGAGAGCAAGCTCTCTCTTGGCACTTTGGATGTGGGACATACAGCGAGATGTTTGCTGCTTTTACATTTGGCTGTTGGGAGATTTACAGCACAAAGATATCTAGTTGATTTGAAGCAGTTCCGAGAAAGTCTAAACATAATCCTCACTTTTCCCTCCTGGCACTTTCCCTGTAGGGGATACCGCAAGACGTTTCTGTACATTGGGCACAGCGCTCTGCAGGGTGTTAGCAGAGAGTTTCCCGGGACAGTGAAACCCTATATCGGAGACACTGAGAAGAAGCCCCAATGTTCACTCCAGGCACTTTCAGTGTGGGTGCCTTCTCCACGTGGTTCCTGGTTTCACTGCAGCTCTGAAGAGAATGTTAGCAAAGAGGTAATCGGGACAGTGCAAACAGTACTCAAAGACAGGGAGAGCAAGCTCTCTCTTGGCACTTTGGATGTGGGACATACAGCGAGATGTTTGCTGCTTTTACATTTGGCTGTTGGGAGATTTACAGCACAAAGATATCTAGTTGATTTGAAGCAGTTCCGAGAAAGTCTAAGCATAATCCTCACTTTTCCCTCCTGGCACTTTCCCTGTAGGGGATACCGCAAGACGTTTCTGTATATTGGGCACAGCGCTCTGCAGGGTGTTAGCAGAGAGTTTCCCGGGACAGTGAAACCCTATGTCGGAGACACTGAGAAGAAGCCCCAATGTTCCCTCCAGGCACTTTCAGTGTGGGTGCCTTCTCCACGTGGTTCCTGGTTTCACTGCAGCTCTGAAGAGAATGTTAGCAAAGAGGTAATCGGGACAGTGCAAACAGTACTCAAAGACAGGGAGAGCAAGCTCTACATTACTCTCTTGGCACTTTGGATGTGGGACATACAGCGAGATGTTTGCTGCTTTTACATTTGGCTGTTGGGAGATTTACAGCACAAAGATATCTAGTTGATTTGAAGCAGTTCCGAGAAAGTCTAAACATAATCCTCACTTTTCCCTCCTGGCACTTTCCCTGTAGGGGATACCGCAAGACGTTTCTGTACATTGGGCACAGCGCTCTGCAGGGTGTTAGCAGAGAGTTTCCCGGGACAGTGAAACCCTATATCGGAGACACTGAGAAGAAGCCCCAATGTTCACTCCAGGCACTTTCAGTGTGGGTGCCTTCTCCACGTGGTTCCTGGTTTCACTGCAGCTCTGAAGAGAATGTTAGCAAAGAGGTAATCGGGACAGTGCAAACAGTACTCAAAGACAGGGAGAGCAAGCTCTCTCTTGGCACTTTGGATGTGGGACATACAGCGAGATGTTTGCTGCTTTTACATTTGGCTGTTGGGAGATTTACAGCACAAAGATATCTAGTTGATTTGAAGCAGTTCCGAGAAAGTCTAAGCATAATCCTCACTTTTCCCTCCTGGCACTTTCCCTGTAGGGGATACCGCAAGACGTTTCTGTACATTGGGCACAGCGCTCTGCAGGGTGTTAGCAGAGAGTTTCCCGGGACAGTGAAACCCTATATCGGAGACACTGAGAAGAAGCCCCAATGTTCACTCCAGGCACTTTCAGTGTGGGTGCCTTCTCCACGTGGTTCCTGGTTTCACTGCAGCTCTGAAGAGAATGTTAGCAAAGAGGTAATCGGGACAGTGCAAACAGTACTCAAAGACAGGGAGAGCAAGCTCTCTCTTGGCACTTTGGATGTGGGACATACAGCGAGATGTTTGCTGCTTTTACATTTGGCTGTTGGGAGATTTACAGCACAAAGATATCTAGTTGATTTGAAGCAGTTCCGAGAAAGTCTAAGCATAATCCTCACTTTTCCCTCCTGGCACTTTCCCTGTAGGGGATACCGCAAGACGTTTCTGTATATTGGGCACAGCGCTCTGCAGGGTGTTAGCAGAGAGTTTCCCGGGACAGTGAAACCCTATGTCGGAGACACTGAGAAGAAGCCCCAATGTTCCTTCCAGGCACTTTCAGTGTGGGTGCCTTCTCCACGTGGTTCCTGGTTTCACTGCAGCTCTGAAGAGAATGTTAGCAAAGAGGTAATCGGGACAGTGCAAACAGTACTCAAAGACAGGGAGAGCAAGCTCTCTCTTGGCACTTTGGATGTGGGACATACAGCGAGATGTTTGCTGCTTTTACATTTGGCTGTTGGGAGATTTACAGCACAAAGATATCTAGTTGATTTGAAGCAGTTCCGAGAAAGTCTAAACATAATCCTCACTTTTCCCTCCTGGCACTTTCCCTGTAGGAGATACCGCAAGACGTTTCTGTATATTGGGCACAGCGCTCTGCAGGGTGTTAGCAGAGAGTTTCCCGGGACAGTGAAACCCTATGTCAGAGACACTGAGAAGAAGCCCCAATGTTCCCTCCAGGCACTTTCAGTGTGGGTGCCTTCTCCACGTGGTTCCTGGTTTCACTGCAGCTCTGAAGAGAATGTTAGCAAAGAGGTAATCGGGACAGTGCAAACAGTACTCAAAGACAGGGAGAGCAAGCTCTCTCTTGGCACTTTGGATGTGGGACATACAGCGAGATGTTTGCTGCTTTTACATTTGGCTGTTGGGAGATTTACAGCACAAAGATATCTAGTTGATTTGAAGCAGTTCCGAGAAAGTCTAAACATAATCCTCACTTTTCCCTCCTGGCACTTTCCCTGTAGGAGATACCGCAAGACGTTTCTGTATATTGGGCACAGCGCTCTGCAGGGTGTTAGCAGAGAGTTTCCCGGGACAGTGAAACCCTATGTCAGAGACACTGAGAAGAAGCCCCAATGTTCCCTCCAGGCACTTTCAGTGTGGGTGCCTTCTCCACGTGGTTCCTGGTTTCACTGCAGCTCTGAAGAGAATGTTAGCAAAGAGGTAATCGGGACAGTGCAAACAGTACTCAAAGACAGGGAGAGCAAGCTCTACATTACTCTCTTGGCACTTTGGATGTGGGACATACAGCGAGATGTTTGCTGCTTTTACATTTGGCTGTTGGGAGATTTACAGCACAAAGATATCTAGTTGATTTGAAGCAGTTCCGAGAAAGTCTAAACATAATCCTCACTTTTCCCTCCTGGCACTTTCCCTGTAGGGGATACCGCAAGACGTTTCTGTACATTGGGCACAGCGCTCTGCAGGGTGTTAGCAGAGAGTTTCCCGGGACAGTGAAACCCTATATCGGAGACACTGAGAAGAAGCCCCAATGTTCCCTCCAGGCACTTTCAGTGTGGGTGCCTTCTCCACGTGGTTCCTGGTTTCACTGCAGCTCTGAAGAGAATGTTAGCAAAGAGGTAATCGGGACAGTGCAAACAGTACTCAAAGACAGGGAGAGCAAGCTCTCTCTTGGCACTTTGGATGTGGGACATACAGCGAGATGTTTGCTGCTTTTACATTTGGCTGTTGGGAGATTTACAGCACAAAGATATCTAGTTGATTTGAAGCAGTTCCGAGAAAGTCTAAGCATAATCCTCACTTTTCCCTCCTGGCACTTTCCCTGTAGGGGATACCGCAAGACGTTTCTGTATATTGGGCACAGCGCTCTGCAGGGTGTTAGCAGAGAGTTTCCCGGGACAGTGAAACCCTATGTCGGAGACACTGAGAAGAAGCCCCAATGTTCCTTCCAGGCACTTTCAGTGTGGGTGCCTTCTCCACGTGGTTCCTGGTTTCACTGCAGCTCTGAAGAGAATGGTAGCAAAGAGGTAATCGGGACAGTGCAAACAGTACTCAAAGACAGGGAGAGCAAGCTCTCTCTTGGCACTTTGGATGTGGGACATACAGCGAGATGTTTGCTGCTTTTACATTTGGCTGTTGGGAGATTTACAGCACAAAGATATCTAGTTGATTTGAAGCAGTTCCGAGAAAGTCTAAACATAATCCTCACTTTTCCCTCCTGGCACTTTCCCTGTAGGAGATACCGCAAGACGTTTCTGTATATTGGGCACAGCGCTCTGCAGGGTGTTAGCAGAGAGTTTCCCGGGACAGTGAAACCCTATGTCGGAGACACTGAGAAGAAGCCCCAATGTTCCCTCCAGGCACTTTCAGTGTGGGTGCCTTCTCCACGTGGTTCCTGGTTTCACTGCAGCTCTGAAGAGAATGTTAGCAAAGAGGTAATCGGGACAGTGCAAACAGTACTCAAAGACAGGGAGAGCAAGCTCTACATTACTCTCTTGGCACTTTGGATGTGGGACATACAGCGAGATGTTTGCTGCTTTTACATTTGGCTGTTGGGAGATTTACAGCACAAAGATATCTAGTTGATTTGAAGCAATTCCGAGAAAGTCTAAACATAATCCTCACTTTTCCCTCCTGGCACTTTCCCTGTAGGGGATACCGCAAGACGTTTCTGTACATTGGACACAGCGCTCTGCAGGGTGTTAGCAGAGAGTTTCCCGGGACAGTGAAACCCTATATCGGAGACACTGAGAAGAAGCCCCAATGTTCCCTCCAGGCACTTTCAGTGTGGGTGCCTTCTCCACGTGGTTCCTGGTTTCACTGCAGCTCTGAAGAGAATGTTAGCAAAGAGGTAATCGGGACAGTGCAAACAGTACTCAAAGACAGGGAGAGCAAGCTCTCTCTTGGCACTTTGGATGTGGGACATACAGCGAGATGTTTGCTGCTTTTACATTTGGCTGTTGGGAGATTTACAGCACAAAGATATCTAGTTGATTTGAAGCAGTTCCGAGAAAGTCTAAGCATAATCCTCACTTTTCCCTCCTGGCACTTTCCCTGTAGGGGATACCGCAAGACGTTTCTGTATATTGGGCACAGCGCTCTGCAGGGTGTTAGCAGAGAGTTTCCCGGGACAGTGAAACCCTATGTCGGAGACACTGAGAAGAAGCCCCAATGTTCCTTCCAGGCACTTTCAGTGTGGGTGCCTTCTCCACGTGGTTCCTGGTTTCACTGCAGCTCTGAAGAGAATGTTAGCAAAGAGGTAATCGGGACAGTGCAAACAGTACTCAAAGACAGGGAGAGCAAGCTCTCTCTTGGCACTTTGGATGTGGGACATACAGCGAGATGTTTGCTGCTTTTACATTTGGCTGTTGGGAGATTTACAGCACAAAGATATCTAGTTGATTTGAAGCAGTTCCGAGAAAGTCTAAACATAATCCTCACTTTTCCCTCCTGGCACTTTCCCTGTAGGGGATACCGCAAGACGTTTCTGTATATTGGGCACAGCGCTCTGCAGGGTGTTAGCAGAGAGTTTCCCGGGACAGTGAAACCCTATGTCAGAGACACTGAGAAGAAGCCCCAATGTTCCCTCCAGGCAATTTCAGTGTGGGTGCCTTCTCCACGTGGTTCCTGGTTTCACTGCAGCTCTGAAGAGAATGGTAGCAAAGAGGTAATCGGGACAGTGCAAACAGTACTCAAAGACAGGGAGAGCAAGCTCTCTCTTGGCACTTTGGATGTGGGACATACAGCGAGATGTTTGCTGCTTTTACATTTGGCTGTTGGGAGATTTACAGCACAAAGATATCTAGTTGATTTGAAGCAGTTCCGAGAAAGTCTAAGCATAATCCTCACTTTTCCCTCCTGGCACTTTCCCTGTAGGGGATACCGCAAGACGTTTCTGTATATTGGGCACAGCGCTCTGCAGGGTGTTAGCAGAGAGTTTCCCGGGACAGTGAAACCCTATGTCGGAGACACTGAGAAGAAGCCCCAATGTTCCTTCCAGGCACTTTCAGTGTGGGTGCCTTCTCCACGTGGTTCCTGGTTTCACTGCAGCTCTGAAGAGAATGTTAGCAAAGAGGTAATCGGGACAGTGCAAACAGTACTCAAAGACAGGGAGAGCAAGCTCTCTCTTGGCACTTTGGATGTGGGACATACAGCGAGATGTTTGCTGCTTTTACATTTGGCTGTTGGGAGATTTACAGCACAAAGATATCTAGTTGATTTGAAGCAGTTCCGAGAAAGTCTAAACATAATCCTCACTTTTCCCTCCTGGCACTTTCCCTGTAGGGGATACCGCAAGACGTTTCTGTACATTGGGCACAGCGCTCTGCAGGGTGTTAGCAGAGAGTTTCCCGGGACAGTGAAACCCTATATCGGAGACACTGAGAAGAAGCCCCAATGTTCCCTCCAGGCACTTTCAGTGTGGGTGCCTTCTCCACGTGGTTCCTGGTTTCACTGCAGCTCTGAAGAGAATGTTAGCAAAGAGGTAATCGGGACAGTACAAACAGTACTCAAAGACAGGGAGAGCAAGCTCTCTCTTGGCACTTTGGATGTGGGACATACAGCGAGATGTTTGCTGCTTTTACATTTGGCTGTTGGGAGATTTACAGCACAAAGATATCTAGTTGATTTGAAGCAGTTCCGAGAAAGTCTATGCATAATCCTCACTTTTCCCTCCTGGCACTTTCCCTGTAGGGGATACCGCAAGACGTTTCTGTATATTGGGCACAGCGCTCTGCAGGGTGTTAGCAGAGAGTTTCCCGGGACAGTGAAACCCTATGTCAGAGACACTGAGAAGAAGCCCCAATGTTCCCTCCAGGCACTTTCAGTGTGGGTGCCTTCTCCACGTGGTTCCTGGTTTCACTGCAGCTCTGAAGAGAATGTTAGCAAAGAGGTAATCGGGACAGTACAAACAGTACTCAAAGACAGGGAGAGCAAGCTCTCTCTTGGCACTTTGGATGTGGGACATACAGCGAGATGTTTGCTGCTTTTACATTTGGCTGTTGGGAGATTTACAGCACAAAGATATCTAGTTGATTTGAAGCAGTTCCGAGAAAGTCTAAACATAATCCTCACTTTTCCCTCCTGGCACTTTCCCTGTAGGAGATACCGCAAGACGTTTCTGTATATTGGGCACAGCGCTCTGCAGGGTGTTAGCAGAGAGTTTCCCGGGACAGTGAAACCCTATGTCAGAGACACTGAGAAGAAGCCCCAATGTTCCTTCCAGGCACTTTCAGTGTGGGTGCCTTCTCCACGTGGTTCCTGGTTTCACTGCAGCTCTGAAGAGAATGTTAGCAAAGAGGTAATCGGGACAGTGCAAACAGTACTCAAAGACAGGGAGAGCAAGCTCTCTCTTGGCACTTTGGATGTGGGACATACAGCGAGATGTTTGCTGCTTTTCCATTTGGCTGTTGGGAGATTTACAGCACAAAGATATCTAGTTGATTTGAAGCAGTTCCGAGAAAGTCTAAACATAATCCTCACTTTTCCCTCCTGGCACTTTCCCTGTAGGGGATACCGCAAGACGTTTCTGTATATTGGGCACAGCGCTCTGCAGGGTGTTAGCAGAGAGTTTCCCGGGACAGTGAAACCCTATGTCAGAGACACTGAGAAGAAGCCCCAATGTTCCCTCCAGGCACTTTCAGTGTGGGTGCCTTCTCCACGTGGTTCCTGGTTTCACTGCAGCTCTGAAGAGAATGTTAGCAAAGAGGTAATCGGGACAGTGCAAACAGTACTCAAAGACAGGGAGAGCAAGCTCTACATTACTCTCTTGGCACTTTGGATGTGGGACATACAGCGAGATGTTTGCTGCTTTTACATTTGGCTGTTGGGAGATTTACAGCACAAAGATATCTAGTTGATTTGAAGCAGTTCCGAGAAAGTCTAAACATAATCCTCACTTTTCCCTCCTGGCACTTTCCCTGTAGGGGATACCGCAAGACGTTTCTGTACATTGGGCACAGCGCTCTGCAGGGTGTTAGCAGAGAGTTTCCCGGGACAGTGAAACCCTATATCAGAGACACTGAGAAGAAGCCCCAATGTTCACTCCAGGCACTTTCAGTGTGGGTGCCTTCTCCACGTGGTTCCTGGTTTCACTGCAGCTCTGAAGAGAATGTTAGCAAAGAGGTAATCGGGACAGTGCAAACAGTACTCAAAGACAGGGAGAGCAAGCTCTCTCTTGGCACTTTGGATGTGGGACATACAGCGAGATGTTTGCTGCTTTTACATTTGGCTGTTGGGAGATTTACAGCACAAAGATATCTAGTTGATTTGAAGCAGTTCCGAGAAAGTCTAAGCATAATCCTCACTTTTCCCTCCTGGCACTTTCCCTGTAGGAGATACCGCAAGACGTTTCTGTATATTGGGCACAGCGCTCTGCAGGGTGTTAGCAGAGAGTTTCCCGGGACAGTGAAACCCTATGTCAGAGACACTGAGAAGAAGCCCCAATGTTCACTCCAGGCACTTTCAGTGTGGGTGCCTTCTCCACGTGGTTCCTGGTTTCACTGCAGCTCTGAAGAGAATGTTAGCAAAGAGGTAATCGGGACAGTGCAAACAGTACTCAAAGACAGGGAGAGCAAGCTCTCTCTTGGCACTTTGGATGTGGGACATACAGCGAGATGTTTGCTGCTTTTACATTTGGCTGTTGGGAGATTTACAGCACAAAGATATCTAGTTGATTTGAAGCAGTTCCGAGAAAGTCTAAGCATAATCCTCACTTTTCCCTCCTGGCACTTTCCCTGTAGGAGATACCGCAAGACGTTTCTGTATATTGGGCACAGCGCTCTGCAGGGTGTTAGCAGAGAGTTTCCCGGGACAGTGAAACCCTATGTCAGAGACACTGAGAAGAAGCCCCAATGTTCCCTCCAGGCACTTTCAGTGTGGGTGCCTTCTCCACGTGGTTCCTGGTTTCACTGCAGCTCTGAAGAGAATGTTAGCAAAGAGGTAATCGGGACAGTGCAAACAGTACTCAAAGACAGGGAGAGCAAGCTCTCTCTTGGCACTTTGGATGTGGGACATACAGCGAGATGTTTGCTGCTTTTACATTTGGCTGTTGGGAGATTTACAGCACAAAGATATCTAGTTGATTTGAAGCAGTTCCGAGAAAGTCTAAGCATAATCCTCACTTTTCCCTCCTGGCACTTTCCCTGTAGGAGATACCGCAAGACGTTTCTGTATATTGGGCACAGCGCTCTGCAGGGTGTTAGCAGAGAGTTTCCCGGGACAGTGAAACCCTATGTCAGAGACACTGAGAAGAAGCCCCAATGTTCCCTCCAGGCACTTTCAGTGTGGGTGCCTTCTCCACGTGGTTCCTGGTTTCACTGCAGCTCTGAAGAGAATGTTAGCAAAGAGGTAATTGGGACAGTGCAAACAGTACTCAAAGACAGGGAGAGCAAGCTCTACATTACTCTCTTGGCACTTTGGATGTGGGACATACAGCGAGATGTTTGCTGCTTTTACATTTGGCTGTTGGGAGATTTACAGCACAAAGATATCTAGTTGATTTGAAGCAGTTCCGAGAAAGTCTAAACATAATCCTCACTTTTCCCTCCTGGCACTTTCCCTGTAGGGGATACCGCAAGACGTTTCTGTACATTGGGCACAGCGCTCTGCAGGGTGTTAGCAGAGAGTTTCCCGGGACAGTGAAACCCTATATCGGAGACACTGAGAAGAAGCCCCAATGTTCCCTCCAGGCACTTTCAGTGTGGGTGCCTTCTCCACGTGGTTCCTGGTTTCACTGCAGCTCTGAAGAGAATGTTAGCAAAGAGGTAATCGGGACAGTGCAAACAGTACTCAAAGACAGGGAGAGCAAGCTCTACATTACTCTCTTGGCACTTTGGATGTGGGACATACAGCGAGATGTTTGCTGCTTTTACATTTGGCTGTTGGGAGATTTACAGCACAAAGATATCTAGTTGATTTGAAGCAGTTCCGAGAAAGTCTAAACATAATCCTCACTTTTCCCTCCTGGCACTTTCCCTGTAGGGGATACCGCAAGACGTTTCTGTACATTGGGCACAGCGCTCTGCAGGGTGTTAGCAGAGAGTTTCCCGGGACAGTGAAACCCTATATCGGAGACACTGAGAAGAAGCCCCAACGTTCCTTCCAGGCACTTTCAGTGTGGGTGCCTTCTCCACGTGGTTCCTGGTTTCACTGCAGCTCTGAAGAGAATGTTAGCAAAGAGGTAATCGGGACAGTGCAAACAGTACTCAAAGACAGGGAGAGCAAGCTCTCTCTTGGCACTTTGGATGTGGGACATACAGCGAGATGTTTGCTGCTTTTACATTTGGCTGTTGGGAGATTTACAGCACAAAGATATCTAGTTGATTTGAAGCAGTTCCGAGAAAGTCTAAACATAATCCTCACTTTTCCCTCCTGGCACTTTCCCTGTAGGAGATATCGCAAGACGTTTCTGTATATTGGGCACAGCGCTCTGCAGGGTGTTAGCAGAGAGTTTCCCGGGACAGTGAAACCCTATGTCAGAGACACTGAGAAGAAGCCCCAATGTTCCTTCCAGGCACTTTCAGTGTGGGTGCCTTCTCCACGTGGTTCCTGGTTTCACTGCAGCTCTGAAGAGAATGTTAGCAAAGAGGTAATCGGGACAGTGCAAACAGTACTCAAAGACAGGGAGAGCAAGCTCTACATTACTCTCTTGGCACTTTGGATGTGGGACATACAGCGAGATGTTTGCTGCTTTTACATTTGGCTGTTGGGAGATTTACAGCACAAAGATATCTAGTTGATTTGAAGCAGTTCCGAGAAAGTCTAAACATAATCCTCACTTTTCCCTCCTGGCACTTTCCCTGTAGGGGATACCGCAAGACGTTTCTGTACATTGGGCACAGCGCTCTGCAGGGTGTTAGCAGAGAGTTTCCCGGGACAGTGAAACCCTATATCGGAGACACTGAGAAGAAGCCCCAATGTTCCCTCCAGGCACTTTCAGTGTGGGTGCCTTCTCCACGTGGTTCCTGGTTTCACTGCAGCTCTGAAGAGAATGTTAGCAAAGAGGTAATCGGGACAGTGCAAACAGTACTCAAAGACAGGGAGAGCAAGCTCTCTCTTGGCACTTTGGATGTGGGACATACAGCGAGATGTTTGCTGCTTTTACATTTGGCTGTTGGGAGATTTACAGCACAAAGATATCTAGTTGATTTGAAGCAGTTCCGAGAAAGTCTAAGCATAATCCTCACTTTTCCCTCCTGGCACTTTCCCTGTAGGGGATACCGCAAGACGTTTCTGTATATTGGGCACAGCGCTCTGCAGGGTGTTAGCAGAGAGTTTCCCGGGACAGTGAAACCCTATGTCAGAGACACTGAGAAGAAGCCCCAATGTTCCCTCCAGGCACTTTCAGTGTGGGTGCCTTCTCCACGTGGTTCCTGGTTTCACTGCAGCTCTGAAGAGAATGTTAGCAAAGAGGTAATCGGGACAGTGCAAACAGTACTCAAAGACAGGGAGAGCAAGCTCTCTCTTGGCACTTTGGATGTGGGACATACAGCGAGATGTTTGCTGCTTTTACATTTGGCTGTTGGGAGATTTACAGCACAAAGATATCTAGTTGATTTGAAGCAGTTCCGAGAAAGTCTAAGCATAATCCTCACTTTTCCCTCCTGGCACTTTCCCTGTAGGAGATACCGCAAGACGTTTCTGTATATTGGGCACAGCGCTCTGCAGGGTGTTAGCAGAGAGTTTCCCGGGACAGTGAAACCCTATGTCAGAGACACTGAGAAGAAGCCCCAATGTTCCCTCCAGGCACTTTCAGTGTGGGTGCCTTCTCCACGTGGTTCCTGGTTTCACTGCAGCTCTGAAGAGAATGTTAGCAAAGAGGTAATCGGGACAGTGCAAACAGTACTCAAAGACAGGGAGAGCAAGCTCTACATTACTCTCTTGGCACTTTGGATGTGGGACATACAGCGAGATGTTTGCTGCTTTTACATTTGGCTGTTGGGAGATTTACAGCACAAAGATATCTAGTTGATTTGAAGCAGTTCCGAGAAAGTCTAAACATAATCCTCACTTTTCCCTCCTGGCACTTTCCCTGTAGGGGATACCGCAAGACGTTTCTGTACATTGGGCACAGCGCTCTGCAGGGTGTTAGCAGAGAGTTTCCCGGGACAGTGAAACCCTATGTCGGAGACACTGAGAAGAAGCCCCAATGTTCACTCCAGGCACTTTCAGTGTGGGTGCCTTCTCCACGTGGTTCCTGGTTTCACTGCAGCTCTGAAGAGAATGTTAGCAAAGAGGTAATTGGGACAGTGCAAACAGTACTCAAAGACAGGGAGAGCAAGCTCTCTCTTGGCACTTTGGATGTGGGACATACAGCGAGATGTTTGCTGCTTTTACATTTGGCTGTTGGGAGATTTACAGCACAAAGATATCTAGTTGATTTGAAGCAGTTCCGAGAAAGTCTAAACATAATCCTCACTTTTCCCTCCTGGCACTTTCCCTGTAGGAGATACCGCAAGACGTTTCTGTATATTGGGCACAGCGCTCTGCAGGGTGTTAGCAGAGAGTTTCCCGGGACAGTGAAACCCTATGTCAGAGACACTGAGAAGAAGCCCCAATGTTCCCTCCAGGCACTTTCAGTGTGGGTGCCTTCTCCACGTGGTTCCTGGTTTCACTGCAGCTCTGAAGAGAATGTTAGCAAAGAGGTAATCGGGACAGTGCAAACAGTACTCAAAGACAGGGAGAGCAAGCTCTCTCTTGGCACTTTGGATGTGGGACATACAGCGAGATGTTTGCTGCTTTTACATTTGGCTGTTGGGAGATTTACAGCACAAAGATATCTAGTTGATTTGAAGCAGTTCCGAGAAAGTCTAAGCATAATCCTCACTTTTCCCTCCTGGCACTTTCCCTGTAGGAGATACCGCAAGACGTTTCTGTATATTGGGCACAGCGCTCTGCAGGGTGTTAGCAGAGAGTTTCCCGGGACAGTGAAACCCTATGTCAGAGACACTGAGAAGAAGCCCCAATGTTCCCTCCAGGCACTTTCAGTGTGGGTGCCTTCTCCACGTGGTTCCTGGTTTCACTGCAGCTCTGAAGAGAATGTTAGCAAAGAGGTAATCGGGACAGTGCAAACAGTACTCAAAGACAGGGAGAGCAAGCTCTACATTACTCTCTTGGCACTTTGGATGTGGGACATACAGCGAGATGTTTGCTGCTTTTACATTTGGCTGTTGGGAGATTTACAGCACAAAGATATCTAGTTGATTTGAAGCAGTTCCGAGAAAGTCTAAGCATAATCCTCACTTTTCCCTCCTGGCACTTTCCCTGTAGGGGATACCGCAAGACGTTTCTGTATATTGGGCACAGCGCTCTGCAGGGTGTTAGCAGAGAGTTTCCCGGGACAGTGAAACCCTATGTCGGAGACACTGAGAAGAAGCCCCAATGTTCCTTCCAGGCACTTTCAGTGTGGGTGCCTTCTCCACGTGGTTCCTGGTTTTACTGCAGCTCTGAAGAGAATGTTAGCAAAGAGGTAATCGGGACAGTGCAAACAGTACTGAAAGACAGGGAGAGCAAGCTCTCTCTTGGCACTTTGGATGTGGGACATACAGCGAGATGTTTGCTGCTTTTACATTTGGCTGTTGGGAGATTTACAGCACAAAGATATCTAGTTGATTTGAAGCAGTTCCGAGAAAGTCTAAACATAATCCTCACTTTTCCCTCCTGGCACTTTCCCTGTAGGAGATACCGCAAGACGTTTCTGTATATTGGGCACAGCGCTCTGCAGGGTGTTAGCAGAGAGTTTCCCGGGACAGTGAAACCCTATGTCAGAGACACTGAGAAGAAGCCCCAATGTTCCCTCCAGGCACTTTCAGTGTGGGTGCCTTCTCCACGTGGTTCCTGGTTTCACTGCAGCTCTGAAGAGAATGTTAGCAAAGAGGTAATCGGGACAGTGCAAACAGTACTCAAAGACAGGGAGAGCAAGCTCTACATTACTCTCTTGGCACTTTGGATGTGGGACATACAGCGAGATGTTTGCTGCTTTTACATTTGGCTGTTGGGAGATTTACAGCACAAAGATATCTAGTTGATTTGAAGCAGTTCCGAGAAAGTCTAAACATAATCCTCACTTTTCCCTCCTGGCACTTTCCCTGTAGGGGATACCGCAAGACGTTTCTGTACATTGGGCACAGCGCTCTGCAGGGTGTTAGCAGAGAGTTTCCCGGGACAGTGAAACCCTATATCGGAGACACTGAGAAGAAGCCCCAATGTTCACTCCAGGCACTTTCAGTGTGGGTGCCTTCTCCACGTGGTTCCTGGTTTCACTGCAGCTCTGAAGAGAATGTTAGCAAAGAGGTAATCGGGACAGTGCAAACAGTACTCAAAGACAGGGAGAGCAAGCTCTCTCTTGGCACTTTGGATGTGGGACATACAGCGAGATGTTTGCTGCTTTTACATTTGGCTGTTGGGAGATTTACAGCACAAAGATATCTAGTTGATTTGAAGCAGTTCCGAGAAAGTCTAAGCATAATCCTCACTTTTCCCTCCTGGCACTTTCCCTGTAGGGGATACCGCAAGACGTTTCTGTATATTGGGCACAGCGCTCTGCAGGGTGTTAGCAGAGAGTTTCCCGGGACAGTGAAACCCTATGTCGGAGACACTGAGAAGAAGCCCCAATGTTCCCTCCAGGCACTTTCAGTGTGGGTGCCTTCTCCACGTGGTTCCTGGTTTCACTGCAGCTCTGAAGAGAATGTTAGCAAAGAGGTAATCGGGACAGTGCAAACAGTACTCAAAGACAGGGAGAGCAAGCTCTACATTACTCTCTTGGCACTTTGGATGTGGGACATACAGCGAGATGTTTGCTGCTTTTACATTTGGCTGTTGGGAGATTTACAGCACAAAGATATCTAGTTGATTTGAAGCAGTTCCGAGAAAGTCTAAACATAATCCTCACTTTTCCCTCCTGGCACTTTCCCTGTAGGAGATACCGCAAGACGTTTCTGTATATTGGGCACAGCGCTCTGCAGGGTGTTAGCAGAGAGTTTCCCGGGACAGTGAAACCCTATGTCAGAGACACTGAGAAGAAGCCCCAATGTTCCCTCCAGGCACTTTCAGTGTGGGTGCCTTCTCCACGTGGTTCCTGGTTTCACTGCAGCTCTGAAGAGAATGTTAGCAAAGAGGTAATCGGGACAGTGCAAACAGTACTCAAAGACAGGGAGAGCAAGCTCTCTCTTGGCACTTTGGATGTGGGACATACAGCGAGATGTTTGCTGCTTTTACATTTGGCTGTTGGGAGATTTACAGCACAAAGATATCTAGTTGATTTGAAGCAGTTCCGAGAAAGTCTAAACATAATCCTCACTTTTCCCTCCTGGCACTTTCCCTGTAGGAGATACCGCAAGACGTTTCTGTATATTGGGCACAGCGCTCTGCAGGGTGTTAGCAGAGAGTTTCCCGGGACAGTGAAACCCTATGTCAGAGACACTGAGAAGAAGCCCCAATGTTCCTTCCAGGCACTTTCAGTGTGGGTGCCTTCTCCACGTGGTTCCTGGTTTCACTGCAGCTCTGAAGAGAATGTTAGCAAAGAGGTAATTGGGACAGTGCAAACAGTACTCAAAGACAGGGAGAGCAAGCTCTACATTACTCTCTTGGCACTTTGGATGTGGGACATACAGCGAGATGTTTGCTGCTTTTACATTTGGCTGTTGGGAGATTTACAGCACAAAGATATCTAGTTGATTTGAAGCAGTTCCGAGAAAGTCTATGCATAATCCTCACTTTTCCCTCCTGGTACTTTCCCTGTAGGGGATACCGCAAGACGTTTCTGTACATTGGGCACAGCGCTCTGCAGGGTGTTAGCAGAGAGTTTCCCGGGACAGTGAAACCCTATATCAGAGACACTGAGAAGAAGCCCCAATGTTCCCTCCAGGCACTTTCAGTGTGGGTGCCTTCTCCACATGGTTCCTGGTTTCACTGCAGCTCTGAAGAGAATGTTAGCAAAGAGGTAATCGGGACAGTGCAAACAGTACTCAAAGACAGGGAGAGCAAGCTCTCTCTTGGCACTTTGGATGTGGGACATACAGCGAGATGTTTGCTGCTTTTACATTTGGCTGTTGGGAGATTTACAGCACAAAGATATCTAGTTGATTTGAAGCAGTTCCGAGAAAGTCTAAACATAATCCTCACTTTTCCCTCCTGGCACTTTCCCTGTAGGAGATACCGCAAGACGTTTCTGTATATTGGGCACAGCGCTCTGCAGGGTGTTAGCAGAGAGTTTCCCGGGACAGTGAAACCCTATGTCAGAGACACTGAGAAGAAGCCCCAATGTTCCCTCCAGGCACTTTCAGTGTGGGTGCCTTCTCCACGTGGTTCCTGGTTTCACTGCAGCTCTGAAGAGAATGTTAGCAAAGAGGTAATCGGGACAGTGCAAACAGTACTCAAAGACAGGGAGAGCAAGCTCTACATTACTCTCTTGGCACTTTGGATGTGGGACATACAGCGAGATGTTTGCTGCTTTTACATTTGGCTGTTGGGAGATTTACAGCACAAAGATATGTAGTTGATTTGAAGCAGTTCCGAGAAAGTCTAAACATAATCCTCACTTTTCCCTCCTGGCACTTTCCCTGTAGGGGATACCGCAAGACGTTTCTGTACATTGGGCACAGCGCTCTGCAGGGTGTTAGCAGAGAGTTTCCCGGGACAGTGAAACCCTATATCAGAGACACTGAGAAGAAGCCCCAATGTTCCCTCCAGGCACTTTCAGTGTGGGTGCCTTCTCCACGTGGTTCCTGGTTTCACTGCAGCTCTGAAGAGAATGTTAGCAAAGAGGTAATCGGGACAGTGCAAACAGTACTCAAAGACAGGGAGAGCAAGCTCTCTCTTGGCACTTTGGATGTGGGACATACAGCGAGATGTTTGCTGCTTTTACATTTGGCTGTTGGGAGATTTACAGCACAAAGATATCTAGTTGATTTGAAGCAGTTCCGAGAAAGTCTAAACATAATCCTCACTTTTCCCTCCTGGCACTTTCCCTGTAGGAGATACCGCAAGACGTTTCTGTATATTGGGCACAGCGCTCTGCAGGGTGTTAGCAGAGAGTTTCCCGGGACAGTGAAACCCTATGTCAGAGACACTGAGAAGAAGCCCCAATGTTCACTCCAGGCACTTTCAGTGTGGGTGCCTTCTCCACGTGGTTCCTGGTTTCACTGCAGCTCTGAAGAGAATGTTAGCAAAGAGGTAATCGGGACAGTGCAAACAGTACTCAAAGACAGGGAGAGCAAGCTCTACATTACTCTCTTGGCACTTTGGATGTGGGACATACAGCGAGATGTTTGCTGCTTTTACATTTGGCTGTTGGGAGATTTACAGCACAAAGATATCTAGTTGATTTGAAGCAGTTCCGAGAAAGTCTAAACATAATCCTCACTTTTCCCTCCTGGCACTTTCCCTGTAGGGGATACCGCAAGACGTTTCTGTACATTGGGCACAGCGCTCTGCAGGGTGTTAGCAGAGAGTTTCCCGGGACAGTGAAACCCTATATCGGAGACACTGAGAAGAAGCCCCAATGTTCACTCCAGGCACTTTCAGTGTGGGTGCCTTCTCCACGTGGTTCCTGGTTTCACTGCAGCTCTGAAGAGAATGTTAGCAAAGAGGTAATCGGGACAGTGCAAACAGTACTCAAAGACAGGGAGAGCAAGCTCTCTCTTGGCACTTTGGATGTGGGACATACAGCGAGATGTTTGCTGCTTTTACATTTGGCTGTTGGGAGATTTACAGCACAAAGATATCTAGTTGATTTGAAGCAGTTCCGAGAAAGTCTAAACATAATCCTCACTTTTCCCTCCTGGCACTTTCCCTGTAGGAGATACCGCAAGACGTTTCTGTATATTGGGCACAGCGCTCTGCAGGGTGTTAGCAGAGAGTTTCCCGGGACAGTGAAACCCTATGTCAGAGACACTGAGAAGAAGCCCCAATGTTCCCTCCAGGCACTTTCAGTGTGGGTGCCTTCTCCACGTGGTTCCTGGTTTCACTGCAGCTCTGAAGAGAATGTTAGCAAAGAGGTAATCGGGACAGTGCAAACAGTACTCAAAGACAGGGAGAGCAAGCTCTACATTACTCTCTTGGCACTTTGGATGTGGGACATACAGCGAGATGTTTGCTGCTTTTACATTTGGCTGTTGGGAGATTTACAGCACAAAGATATGTAGTTGATTTGAAGCAGTTCCGAGAAAGTCTAAACATAATCCTCACTTTTCCCTCCTGGCACTTTCCCTGTAGGGGATACCGCAAGACGTTTCTGTACATTGGGCACAGCGCTCTGCAGGGTGTTAGCAGAGAGTTTCCCGGGACAGTGAAACCCTATATCGGAGACACTGAGAAGAAGCCCCAATGTTCCTTCCAGGCACTTTCAGTGTGGGTGCCTTCTCCACGTGGTTCCTGGTTTCACTGCAGCTCTGAAGAGAATGTTAGCAAAGAGGTAATCGGGACAGTGCAAACAGTACTCAAAGACAGGGAGAGCAAGCTCTACATTACTCTCTTGGCACTTTGGATGTGGGACATACAGCGAGATGTTTGCTGCTTTTACATTTGGCTGTTGGGAGATTTACAGCACAAAGATATCTAGTTGATTTGAAGCAGTTCCGAGAAAGTCTAAACATAATCCTCACTTTTCCCTCCTGGCACTTTCCCTGTAGGGGATACCGCAAGACGTTTCTGTACATTGGGCACAGCGCTCTGCAGGGTGTTAGCAGAGAGTTTCCCGGGACAGTGAAACCCTATATCGGAGACACTGAGAAGAAGCCCCAATGTTCACTCCAGGCACTTTCAGTGTGGGTGCCTTCTCCACGTGGTTCCTGGTTTCACTGCAGCTCTGAAGAGAATGTTAGCAAAGAGGTAATCGGGACAGTGCAAACAGTACTCAAAGACAGGGAGAGCAAGCTCTCTCTTGGCACTTTGGATGTGGGACATACAGCGAGATGTTTGCTGCTTTTACATTTGGCTGTTGGGAGATTTACAGCACAAAGATATCTAGTTGATTTGAAGCAGTTCCGAGAAAGTCTAAACATAATCCTCACTTTTCCCTCCTGGCACTTTCCCTGTAGGAGATACCGCAAGACGTTTCTGTATATTGGGCACAGCGCTCTGCAGGGTGTTAGCAGAGAGTTTCCCGGGACAGTGAAACCCTATGTCAGAGACACTGAGAAGAAGCCCCAATGTTCCCTCCAGGCACTTTCAGTGTGGGTGCCTTCTCCACGTGGTTCCTGGTTTCACTGCAGCTCTGAAGAGAATGTTAGCAAAGAGGTAATCGGGACAGTGCAAACAGTACTCAAAGACAGGGAGAGCAAGCTCTACATTACTCTCTTGGCACTTTGGATGTGGGACATACAGCGAGATGTTTGCTGCTTTTACATTTGGCTGTTGGGAGATTTACAGCACAAAGATATGTAGTTGATTTGAAGCAGTTCCGAGAAAGTCTAAACATAATCCTCACTTTTCCCTCCTGGCACTTTCCCTGTAGGGGATACCGCAAGACGTTTCTGTACATTGGGCACAGCGCTCTGCAGGGTGTTAGCAGAGAGTTTCCCGGGACAGTGAAACCCTATATCGGAGACACTGAGAAGAAGCCCCAATGTTCCTTCCAGGCACTTTCAGTGTGGGTGCCTTCTCCACGTGGTTCCTGGTTTCACTGCAGCTCTGAAGAGAATGTTAGCAAAGAGGTAATCGGGACAGTGCAAACAGTACTCAAAGACAGGGAGAGCAAGCTCTACATTACTCTCTTGGCACTTTGGATGTGGGACATACAGCGAGATGTTTGCTGCTTTTACATTTGGCTGTTGGGAGATTTACAGCACAAAGATATCTAGTTGATTTGAAGCAGTTCCGAGAAAGTCTAAACATAATCCTCACTTTTCCCTCCTGGCACTTTCCCTGTAGGGGATACCGCAAGACGTTTCTGTACATTGGGCACAGCGCTCTGCAGGGTGTTAGCAGAGAGTTTCCCGGGACAGTGAAACCCTATATCGGAGACACTGAGAAGAAGCCCCAATGTTCCCTCCAGGCACTTTCAGTGTGGGTGCCTTCTCCACGTGGTTCCTGGTTTCACTGCAGCTCTGAAGAGAATGTTAGCAAAGAGGTAATCGGGACAGTGCAAACAGTACTCAAAGACAGGGAGAGCAAGCTCTCTCTTGGCACTTTGGATGTGGGACATACAGCGAGATGTTTGCTGCTTTTACATTTGGCTGTTGGGAGATTTACAGCACAAAGATATCTAGTTGATTTGAAGCAGTTCCGAGAAAGTCTAAACATAATCCTCACTTTTCCCTCCTGGCACTTTCCCTGTAGGAGATACCGCAAGACGTTTCTGTATATTGGGCACAGCGCTCTGCAGGGTGTTAGCAGAGAGTTTCCCGGGACAGTGAAACCCTATGTCAGAGACACTGAGAAGAAGCCCCAATGTTCCCTCCAGGCACTTTCAGTGTGGGTGCCTTCTCCACGTGGTTCCTGGTTTCACTGCAGCTCTGAAGAGAATGTTAGCAAAGAGGTAATCGGGACAGTGCAAACAGTACTCAAAGACAGGGAGAGCAAGCTCTACATTACTCTCTTGGCACTTTGGATGTGGGACATACAGCGAGATGTTTGCTGCTTTTACATTTGGCTGTTGGGAGATTTACAGCACAAAGATATCTAGTTGATTTGAAGCAGTTCCGAGAAAGTCTAAACATAATCCTCACTTTTCCCTCCTGGCACTTTCCCTGTAGGGGATACCGCAAGACGTTTCTGTACATTGGGCACAGCGCTCTGCAGGGTGTTAGCAGAGAGTTTCCCGGGACAGTGAAACCCTATGTCGGAGACACTGAGAAGAAGCCCCAATGTTCCCTCCAGGCACTTTCAGTGTGGGTGCCTTCTCCACGTGGTTCCTGGTTTCACTGCAGCTCTGAAGAGAATGTTAGCAAAGAGGTAATCAGGACAGTGCAAACAGTACTCAAAGACAGGGAGAGCAAGCTCTCTCTTGGCACTTTGGATGTGGGACATACAGCGAGATGTTTGCTGCTTTTACATTTGGCTGTTGGGAGATTTACAGCACAAAGATATCTAGTTGATTTGAAGCAGTTCCGAGAAAGTCTAAACATAATCCTCACTTTTCCCTCCTGGCACTTTCCCTGTAGGAGATACCGCAAGACGTTTCTGTATATTGGGCACAGCGCTCTGCAGGGTGTTAGCAGAGAGTTTCCCGGGACAGTGAAACCCTATGTCAGAGACACTGAGAAGAAGCCCCAATGTTCCTTCCAGGCACTTTCAGTGTGGGTGCCTTCTCCACGTGGTTCCTGGTTTCACTGCAGCTCTGAAGAGAATGTTAGCAAAGAGGTAATTGGGACAGTGCAAACAGTACTCAAAGACAGGGAGAGCAAGCTCTACATTACTCTCTTGGCACTTTGGATGTGGGACATACAGCGAGATGTTTGCTGCTTTTACATTTGGCTGTTGGGAGATTTACAGCACAAAGATATCTAGTTGATTTGAAGCAGTTCCGAGAAAGTCTAAACATAATCCTCACTTTTCCCTCCTGGCACTTTCCCTGTAGGAGATACCGCAAGACGTTTCTGTATATTGGGCACAGCGCTCTGCAGGGTGTTAGCAGAGAGTTTCCCGGGACAGTGAAACCCTATGTCGGAGACACTGAGAAGAAGCCCCAATGTTCCTTCCAGGCACTTTCAGTGTGGGTGCCTTCTCCACGTGGTTCCTGGTTTCACTGCAGCTCTGAAGAGAATGTTAGCAAAGAGGTAATCGGGACAGTGCAAACAGTACTCAAAGACAGGGAGAGCAAGCTCTCTCTTGGCACTTTGGATGTGGGACATACAGCGAGATGTTTGCTGCTTTTACATTTGGCTGTTGGGAGATTTACAGCACAAAGATATCTAGTTGATTTGAAGCAGTTCCGAGAAAGTCTAAACATAATCCTCACTTTTCCCTCCTGGCACTTTCCCTGTAGGAGATACCGCAAGACGTTTCTGTATATTGGGCACAGCGCTCTGCAGGGTGTTAGCAGAGAGTTTCCCGGGACAGTGAAACCCTATGTCAGAGACACTGAGAAGAAGCCCCAATGTTCCTTCCAGGCACTTTCAGTGTGGGTGCCTTCTCCACGTGGTTCCTGGTTTCACTGCAGCTCTGAAGAGAATGTTAGCAAAGAGGTAATCGGGACAGTGCAAACAGTACTCAAAGACAGGGAGAGCAAGCTCTACATTACTCTCTTGGCACTTTGGATGTGGGACATACAGCGAGATGTTTGCTGCTTTTACATTTGGCTGTTGGGAGATTTACAGCACAAAGATATCTAGTTGATTTGAAGCAGTTCCGAGAAAGTCTAAACATAATCCTCACTTTTCCCTCCTGGCACTTTCCCTGTAGGGGATACCGCAAGACGTTTCTGTACATTGGGCACAGCGCTCTGCAGGGTGTTAGCAGAGAGTTTCCCGGGACAGTGAAACCCTATATCAGAGACACTGAGAAGAAGCCCCAATGTTCCCTCCAGGCACTTTCAGTGTGGGTGCCTTCTCCACGTGGTTCCTGGTTTCACTGCAGCTCTGAAGAGAATGTTAGCAAAGAGGTAATCGGGACAGTGCAAACAGTACTCAAAGACAGGGAGAGCAAGCTCTCTCTTGGCACTTTGGATGTGGGACATACAGCGAGATGTTTGCTGCTTTTACATTTGGCTGTTGGGAGATTTACAGCACAAAGATATCTAGTTGATTTGAAGCAGTTCCGAGAAAGTCTAAACATAATCCTCACTTTTCCCTCCTGGCACTTTCCCTGTAGGAGATACCGCAAGACGTTTCTGTATATTGGGCACAGCGCTCTGCAGGGTGTTAGCAGAGAGTTTCCCGGGACAGTGAAACCCTATGTCAGAGACACTGAGAAGAAGCCCCAATGTTCCCTCCAGGCACTTTCAGTGTGGGTGCCTTCTCCACGTGGTTCCTGGTTTCACTGCAGCTCTGAAGAGAATGTTAGCAAAGAGGTAATCGGGACAGTGCAAACAGTACTCAAAGACAGGGAGAGCAAGCTCTACATTACTCTCTTGGCACTTTGGATGTGGGACATACAGCGAGATGTTTGCTGCTTTTACATTTGGCTGTTGGGAGATTTACAGCACAAAGATATCTAGTTGATTTGAAGCAGTTCCGAGAAAGTCTAAACATAATCCTCACTTTTCCCTCCTGGCACTTTCCCTGTAGGGGATACCGCAAGACGTTTCTGTACATTGGGCACAGCGCTCTGCAGGGTGTTAGCAGAGAGTTTCCCGGGACAGTGAAACCCTATATCAGAGACACTGAGAAGAAGCCCCAATGTTCCCTCCAGGCACTTTCAGTGTGGGTGCCTTCTCCACGTGGTTCCTGGTTTCACTGCAGCTCTGAAGAGAATGTTAGCAAAGAGGTAATCGGGACAGTGCAAACAGTACTCAAAGACAGGGAGAGCAAGCTCTCTCTTGGCACTTTGGATGTGGGACATACAGCGAGATGTTTGCTGCTTTTACATTTGGCTGTTGGGAGATTTACAGCACAAAGATATCTAGTTGATTTGAAGCAGTTCCGAGAAAGTCTAAGCATAATCCTCACTTTTCCCTCCTGGCACTTTCCCTGTAGGGGATACCGCAAGACGTTTCTGTATATTGGGCACAGCGCTCTGCAGGGTGTTAGCAGAGAGTTTCCCGGGACAGTGAAACCCTATGTCGGAGACACTGAGAAGAAGCCCCAATGTTCACTCCAGGCACTTTCAGTGTGGGTGCCTTCTCCACGTGGTTCCTGGTTTCACTGCAGCTCTGAAGAGAATGTTAGCAAAGAGGTAATCGGGACAGTGCAAACAGTACTCAAAGACAGGGAGAGCAAGCTCTCTCTTGGCACTTTGGATGTGGGACATACAGCGAGATGTTTGCTGCTTTTACATTTGGCTGTTGGGAGATTTACAGCACAAAGATATCTAGTTGATTTGAAGCAGTTCCGAGAAAGTCTAAACATAATCCTCACTTTTCCCTCCTGGCACTTTCCCTGTAGGGGATACCGCAAGACGTTTCTGTACATTGGGCACAGCGCTCTGCAGGGTGTTAGCAGAGAATTTCCCGGGACAGTGAAACCCTATATCAGAGACACTGAGAAGAAGCCCCAATGTTCCCTCCAGGCACTTTCAGTGTGGGTGCCTTCTCCACGTGGTTCCTGGTTTCACTGCAGCTCTGAAGAGAATGTTAGCAAAGAGGTAATCGGGACAGTGCAAACAGTACTCAAAGACAGGGAGAGCAAGCTCTCTCTTGGCACTTTGGATGTGGGACATACAGCGAGATGTTTGCTGCTTTTACATTTGGCTGTTGGGAGATTTACAGCACAAAGATATCTAGTTGATTTGAAGCAGTTCCGAGAAAGTCTAAGCATAATCCTCACTTTTCCCTCCTGGCACTTTCCCTGTAGGGGATACCGCAAGACGTTTCTGTATATTGGGCACAGCGCTCTGCAGGGTGTTAGCAGAGAGTTTCCCGGGACAGTGAAACCCTATGTCGGAGACACTGAGAAGAAGCCCCAATGTTCACTCCAGGCACTTTCAGTGTGGGTGCCTTCTCCACGTGGTTCCTGGTTTCACTGCAGCTCTGAAGAGAATGTTAGCAAAGAGGTAATCGGGACAGTGCAAACAGTACTCAAAGACAGGGAGAGCAAGCTCTCTCTTGGCACTTTGGATGTGGGACATACAGCGAGATGTTTGCTGCTTTTACATTTGGCTGTTGGGAGATTTACAGCACAAAGATATCTAGTTGATTTGAAGCAGTTCCGAGAAAGTCTAAACATAATCCTCACTTTTCCCTCCTGGCACTTTCCCTGTAGGAGATACCGCAAGACGTTTCTGTATATTGGGCACAGCGCTCTGCAGGGTGTTAGCAGAGAGTTTCCCGGGACAGTGAAACCCTATGTCAGAGACACTGAGAAGAAGCCCCAATGTTCCTTCCAGGCACTTTCAGTGTGGGTGCCTTCTCCACGTGGTTCCTGGTTTCACTGCAGCTCTGAAGAGAATGTTAGCAAAGAGGTAATTGGGACAGTGCAAACAGTACTCAAAGACAGGGAGAGCAAGCTCTACATTACTCTCTTGGCACTTTGGATGTGGGACATACAGCGAGATGTTTGCTGCTTTTACATTTGGCTGTTGGGAGATTTACAGCACAAAGATATCTAGTTGATTTGAAGCAGTTCCGAGAAAGTCTAAACATAATCCTCACTTTTCCCTCCTGGCACTTTCCCTGTAGGGGATACCGCAAGACGTTTCTGTACATTGGGCACAGCGCTCTGCAGGGTGTTAGCAGAGAGTTTCCCGGGACAGTGAAACCCTATATCGGAGACACTGAGAAGAAGCCCCAATGTTCACTCCAGGCACTTTCAGTGTGGGTGCCTTCTCCACGTGGTTCCTGGTTTCACTGCAGCTCTGAAGAGAATGTTAGCAAAGAGGTAATCGGGACAGTGCAAACAGTACTCAAAGACAGGGAGAGCAAGCTCTCTCTTGGCACTTTGGATGTGGGACATACAGCGAGATGTTTGCTGCTTTTACATTTGGCTGTTGGGAGATTTACAGCACAAAGATATCTAGTTGATTTGAAGCAGTTCCGAGAAAGTCTAAGCATAATCCTCACTTTTCCCTCCTGGCACTTTCCCTGTAGGGGATACCGCAAGACGTTTCTGTATATTGGGCACAGCGCTCTGCAGGGTGTTAGCAGAGAGTTTCCCGGGACAGTGAAACCCTATGTCGGAGACACTGAGAAGAAGCCCCAATGTTCCTTCCAGGCACTTTCAGTGTGGGTGCCTTCTCCACGTGGTTCCTGGTTTCACTGCAGCTCTGAAGAGAATGTTAGCAAAGAGGTAATCGGGACAGTGCAAACAGTACTCAAAGACAGGGAGAGCAAGCTCTCTCTTGGCACTTTGGATGTGGGACATACAGCGAGATGTTTGCTGCTTTTACATTTGGCTGTTGGGAGATTTACAGCACAAAGATATCTAGTTGATTTGAAGCAGTTCCGAGAAAGCCTAAACATAATCCTCACTTTTCCCTCCTGGCACTTTCCCTGTAGGAGATACCGCAAGACGTTTCTGTATATTGGGCACAGCGCTCTGCAGGGTGTTAGCAGAGAGTTTCCCGGGACAGTGAAACCCTATGTCAGAGACACTGAGAAGAAGCCCCAATGTTCCCTCCAGGCACTTTCAGTGTGGGTGCCTTCTCCACGTGGTTCCTGGTTTCACTGCAGCTCTGAAGAGAATGTTAGCAAAGAGGTAATCGGGACAGTGCAAACAGTACTCAAAGACAGGGAGAGCAAGCTCTACATTACTCTCTTGGCACTTTGGATGTGGGACATACAGCGAGATGTTTGCTGCTTTTACATTTGGCTGTTGGGAGATTTACAGCACAAAGATATCTAGTTGATTTGAAGCAGTTCCGAGAAAGTCTAAACATAATCCTCACTTTTCCCTCCTGGCACTTTCCCTGTAGGGGATACCGCAAGACGTTTCTGTACATTGGGCACAGCGCTCTGCAGGGTGTTAGCAGAGAGTTTCCCGGGACAGTGAAACCCTATATCGGAGACACTGAGAAGAAGCCCCAACGTTCCTTCCAGGCACTTTCAGTGTGGGTGCCTTCTCCACGTGGTTCCTGGTTTCACTGCAGCTCTGAAGAGAATGTTAGCAAAGAGGTAATCGGGACAGTGCAAACAGTACTCAAAGACAGGGAGAGCAAGCTCTACATTACTCTCTTGGCACTTTGGATGTGGGACATACAGCGAGATGTTTGCTGCTTTTACATTTGGCTGTTGGGAGATTTACAGCACAAAGATATCTAGTTGATTTGAAGCAGTTCCGAGAAAGTCTAAACATAATCCTCACTTTTCCCTCCTGGCACTTTCCCTGTAGGGGATACCGCAAGACGTTTCTGTACATTGGGCACAGCGCTCTGCAGGGTGTTAGCAGAGAGTTTCCCGGGACAGTGAAACCCTATATCGGAGACACTGAGAAGAAGCCCCAATGTTCACTCCAGGCACTTTCAGTGTGGGTGCCTTCTCCACGTGGTTCCTGGTTTCACTGCAGCTCTGAAGAGAATGTTAGCAAAGAGGTAATCGGGACAGTGCAAACAGTACTCAAAGACAGGGAGAGCAAGCTCTCTCTTGGCACTTTGGATGTGGGACATACAGCGAGATGTTTGCTGCTTTTACATTTGGCTGTTGGGAGATTTACAGCACAAAGATATCTAGTTGATTTGAAGCAGTTCCGAGAAAGTCTAAGCATAATCCTCACTTTTCCCTCCTGGCACTTTCCCTGTAGGGGATACCGCAAGACGTTTCTGTATATTGGGCACAGCGCTCTGCAGGGTGTTAGCAGAGAGTTTCCCGGGACAGTGAAACCCTATGTCGGAGACACTGAGAAGAAGCCCCAATGTTCCCTCCAGGCACTTTCAGTGTGGGTGCCTTCTCCACGTGGTTCCTGGTTTCACTGCAGCTCTGAAGAGAATGTTAGCAAAGAGGTAATCGGGACAGTGCAAACAGTACTCAAAGACAGGGAGAGCAAGCTCTCTCTTGGCACTTTGGATGTGGGACATACAGCGAGATGTTTGCTGCTTTTACATTTGGCTGTTGGGAGATTTACAGCACAAAGATATCTAGTTGATTTGAAGCAGTTCCGAGAAAGTCTAAACATAATCCTCACTTTTCCCTCCTGGCACTTTCCCTGTAGGAGATACCGCAAGACGTTTCTGTATATTGGGCACAGCGCTCTGCAGGGTGTTAGCAGAGAGTTTCCCGGGACAGTGAAACCCTATGTCAGAGACACTGAGAAGAAGCCCCAATGTTCCCTCCAGGCACTTTCAGTGTGGGTGCCTTCTCCACGTGGTTCCTGGTTTCACTGCAGCTCTGAAGAGAATGTTAGCAAAGAGGTAATCGGGACAGTGCAAACAGTACTCAAAGACAGGGAGAGCAAGCTCTACATTACTCTCTTGGCACTTTGGATGTGGGACATACAGCGAGATGTTTGCTGCTTTTACATTTGGCTGTTGGGAGATTTACAGCACAAAGATATCTAGTTGATTTGAAGCAGTTCCGAGAAAGTCTAAACATAATCCTCACTTTTCCCTCCTGGCACTTTCCCTGTAGGGGATACCGCAAGACGTTTCTGTACATTGGGCACAGCGCTCTGCAGGGTGTTAGCAGAGAGTTTCCCGGGACAGTGAAACCCTATATCAGAGACACTGAGAAGAAGCCCCAATGTTCCCTCCAGGCACTTTCAGTGTGGGTGCCTTCTCCACGTGGTTCCTGGTTTCACTGCAGCTCTGAAGAGAATGTTAGCAAAGAGGTAATCGGGACAGTGCAAACAGTACTCAAAGACAGGGAGAGCAAGCTCTACATTACTCTCTTGGCACTTTGGATGTGGGACATACAGCGAGATGTTTGCTGCTTTTACATTTGGCTGTTGGGAGATTTACAGCACAAAGATATCTAGTTGATTTGAAGCAGTTCCGAGAAAGTCTAAACATAATCCTCACTTTTCCCTCCTGGCACTTTCCCTGTAGGGGATACCGCAAGACGTTTCTGTACATTGGGCACAGCGCTCTGCAGGGTGTTAGCAGAGAGTTTCCCGGGACAGTGAAACCCTATATCAGAGACACTGAGAAGAAGCCCCAATGTTCCCTCCAGGCACTTTCAGTGTGGGTGCCTTCTCCACGTGGTTCCTGGTTTCACTGCAGCTCTGAAGAGAATGTTAGCAAAGAGGTAATCGGGACAGTGCAAACAGTACTCAAAGACAGGGAGAGCAAGCTCTCTCTTGGCACTTTGGATGTGGGACATACAGCGAGATGTTTGCTGCTTTTACATTTGGCTGTTGGGAGATTTACAGCACAAAGATATCTAGTTGATTTGAAGCAGTTCCGAGAAAGTCTAAACATAATCCTCACTTTTCCCTCCTGGCACTTTCCCTGTAGGAGATACCGCAAGACGTTTCTGTATATTGGGCACAGCGCTCTGCAGGGTGTTAGCAGAGAGTTTCCCGGGACAGTGAAACCCTATGTCAGAGACACTGAGAAGAAGCCCCAATGTTCCTTCCAGGCACTTTCAGTGTGGGTGCCTTCTCCACGTGGTTCCTGGTTTCACTGCAGCTCTGAAGAGAATGTTAGCAAAGAGGTAATTGGGACAGTGCAAACAGTACTCAAAGACAGGGAGAGCAAGCTCTACATTACTCTCTTGGCACTTTGGATGTGGGACATACAGCGAGATGTTTGCTGCTTTTACATTTGGCTGTTGGGAGATTTACAGCACAAAGATATCTAGTTGATTTGAAGCAGTTCCGAGAAAGTCTAAACATAATCCTCACTTTTCCCTCCTGGCACTTTCCCTGTAGGAGATACCGCAAGACGTTTCTGTACATTGGGCACAGCGCTCTGCACGGTGTTAGCAGAGAGTTTCCCGGGACAGTGAAACCCTATATCAGAGACACTGAGAAGAAGCCCCAATGTTCCCTCCAGGCACTTTCAGTGTGGGTGCCTTCTCCACGTGGTTCCTGGTTTCACTGCAGCTCTGAAGAGAATGTTAGCAAAGAGGTAATCGGGACAGTGCAAACAGTACTCAAAGACAGGGAGAGCAAGCTCTCTCTTGGCACTTTGGATGTGGGACATACAGCGAGATGTTTGCTGCTTTTACATTTGGCTGTTGGGAGATTTACAGCACAAAGATATCTAGTTGATTTGAAGCAGTTCCGAGAAAGTCTAAACATAATCCTCACTTTTCCCTCCTGGCACTTTCCCTGTAGGAGATACCGCAAGACGTTTCTGTATATTGGGCACAGCGCTCTGCAGGGTGTTAGCAGAGAGTTTCCCGGGACAGTGAAACCCTATGTCAGAGACACTGAGAAGAAGCCCCAATGTTCCTTCCAGGCACTTTCAGTGTGGGTGCCTTCTCCACGTGGTTCCTGGTTTCACTGCAGCTCTGAAGAGAATGTTAGCAAAGAGGTAATTGGGACAGTGCAAACAGTACTCAAAGACAGGGAGAGCAAGCTCTACATTACTCTCTTGGCACTTTGGATGTGGGACATACAGCGAGATGTTTGCTGCTTTTACATTTGGCTGTTGGGAGATTTACAGCACAAAGATATCTAGTTGATTTGAAGCAGTTCCGAGAAAGTCTAAACATAATCCTCACTTTTCCCTCCTGGCACTTTCCCTGTAGGGGATACCGCAAGACGTTTCTGTACATTGGGCACAGCGCTCTGCAGGGTGTTAGCAGAGAGTTTCCCGGGACAGTGAAACCCTATATCAGAGACACTGAGAAGAAGCCCCAATGTTCCCTCCAGGCACTTTCAGTGTGGGTGCCTTCTCCACGTGGTTCCTGGTTTCACTGCAGCTCTGAAGAGAATGTTAGCAAAGAGGTAATCGGGACAGTGCAAACAGTACTCAAAGACAGGGAGAGCAAGCTCTCTCTTGGCACTTTGGATGTGGGACATACAGCGAGATGTTTGCTGCTTTTACATTTGGCTGTTGGGAGATTTACAGCACAAAGATATCTAGTTGATTTGAAGCAGTTCCGAGAAAGTCTAAGCATAATCCTCACTTTTCCCTCCTGGCACTTTCCCTGTAGGGGATACCGCAAGACGTTTCTGTATATTGGGCACAGCGCTCTGCAGGGTGTTAGCAGAGAGTTTCCCGGGACAGTGAAACCCTATGTCGGAGACACTGAGAAGAAGCCCCAATGTTCCTTCCAGGCACTTTCAGTGTGGGTGCCTTCTCCACGTGGTTCCTGGTTTCACTGCAGCTCTGAAGAGAATGTTAGCAAAGAGGTAATCGGGACAGTGCAAACAGTACTCAAAGACAGGGAGAGCAAGCTCTCTCTTGGCACTTTGGATGTGGGACATACAGCGAGATGTTTGCTGCTTTTACATTTGGCTGTTGGGAGATTTACAGCACAAAGATATCTAGTTGATTTGAAGCAGTTCCGAGAAAGTCTAAACATAATCCTCACTTTTCCCTCCTGGCACTTTCCCTGTAGGAGATACCGCAAGACGTTTCTGTATATTGGGCACAGCGCTCTGCAGGGTGTTAGCAGAGAGTTTCCCGGGACAGTGAAACCCTATGTCAGAGACACTGAGAAGAAGCCCCAATGTTCCCTCCAGGCACTTTCAGTGTGGGTGCCTTCTCCACGTGGTTCCTGGTTTCACTGCAGCTCTGAAGAGAATGTTAGCAAAGAGGTAATCGGGACAGTGCAAACAGTACTCAAAGACAGGGAGAGCAAGCTCTACATTACTCTCTTGGCACTTTGGATGTGGGACATACAGCGAGATGTTTGCTGCTTTTACATTTGGCTGTTGGGAGATTTACAGCACAAAGATATCTAGTTGATTTGAAGCAGTTCCGAGAAAGTCTAAACATAATCCTCACTTTTCCCTCCTGGCACTTTCCCTGTAGGGGATACCGCAAGACGTTTCTGTACATTGGGCACAGCGCTCTGCAGGGTGTTAGCAGAGAGTTTCCCGGGACAGTGAAACCCTATATCGGAGACACTGAGAAGAAGCCCCAACGTTCACTCCAGGCACTTTCAGTGTGGGTGCCTTCTCCACGTGGTTCCTGGTTTCACTGCAGCTCTGAAGAGAATGTTAGCAAAGAGGTAATCGGGACAGTGCAAACAGTACTCAAAGACAGGGAGAGCAAGCTCTCTCTTGGCACTTTGGATGTGGGACATACAGCGAGATGTTTGCTGCTTTTACATTTGGCTGTTGGGAGATTTACAGCACAAAGATATCTAGTTGATTTGAAGCAGTTCCGAGAAAGTCTAAACATAATCCTCACTTTTCCCTCCTGGCACTTTCCCTGTAGGGGATACCGCAAGACGTTTCTGTACATTGGGCACAGCGCTCTGCAGGGTGTTAGCAGAGAGTTTCCCGGGACAGTGAAACCCTATATCGGAGACACTGAGAAGAAGCCCCAATGTTCCTTCCAGGCACTTTCAGTGTGGGTGCCTTCTCCACGTGGTTCCTGGTTTCACTGCAGCTCTGAAGAGAATGTTAGCAAAGAGGTAATTGGGACAGTGCAAACAGTACTCAAAGACAGGGAGAGCAAGCTCTACATTACTCTCTTGGCACTTTGGATGTGGGACATACAGCGAGATGTTTGCTGCTTTTACATTTGGCTGTTGGGAGATTTACAGCACAAAGATATCTAGTTGATTTGAAGCAGTTCCGAGAAAGTCTAAACATAATCCTCACTTTTCCCTCCTGGCACTTTCCCTGTAGGGGATACCGCAAGACGTTTCTGTACATTGGGCACAGCGCTCTGCACGGTGTTAGCAGAGAGTTTCCCGGGACAGTGAAACCCTATATCAGAGACACTGAGAAGAAGCCCCAATGTTCCCTCCAGGCACTTTCAGTGTGGGTGCCTTCTCCACGTGGTTCCTGGTTTCACTGCAGCTCTGAAGAGAATGTTAGCAAAGAGGTAATCGGGACAGTGCAAACAGTACTCAAAGACAGGGAGAGCAAGCTCTCTCTTGGCACTTTGGATGTGGGACATACAGCGAGATGTTTGCTGCTTTTACATTTGGCTGTTGGGAGATTTACAGCACAAAGATATCTAGTTGATTTGAAGCAGTTCCGAGAAAGTCTAAGCATAATCCTCACTTTTCCCTCCTGGCACTTTCCCTGTAGGGGATACCGCAAGACGTTTCTGTATATTGGGCACAGCGCTCTGCAGGGTGTTAGCAGAGAGTTTCCCGGGACAGTGAAACCCTATGTCGGAGACACTGAGAAGAAGCCCCAATGTTCCTTCCAGGCACTTTCAGTGTGGGTGCCTTCTCCACGTGGTTCCTGGTTTCACTGCAGCTCTGAAGAGAATGTTAGCAAAGAGGTAATCGGGACAGTGCAAACAGTACTCAAAGACAGGGAGAGCAAGCTCTCTCTTGGCACTTTGGATGTGGGACATACAGCGAGATGTTTGCTGCTTTTACATTTGGCTGTTGGGAGATTTACAGCACAAAGATATCTAGTTGATTTGAAGCAGTTCCGAGAAAGTCTAAACATAATCCTCACTTTTCCCTCCTGGCACTTTCCCTGTAGGAGATACCGCAAGACGTTTCTGTATATTGGGCACAGCGCTCTGCAGGGTGTTAGCAGAGAGTTTCCCGGGACAGTGAAACCCTATGTCAGAGACACTGAGAAGAAGCCCCAATGTTCCCTCCAGGCACTTTCAGTGTGGGTGCCTTCTCCACGTGGTTCCTGGTTTCACTGCAGCTCTGAAGAGAATGTTAGCAAAGAGGTAATCGGGACAGTGCAAACAGTACTCAAAGACAGGGAGAGCAAGCTCTACATTACTCTCTTGGCACTTTGGATGTGGGACATACAGCGAGATGTTTGCTGCTTTTACATTTGGCTGTTGGGAGATTTACAGCACAAAGATATCTAGTTGATTTGAAGCAGTTCCGAGAAAGTCTAAACATAATCCTCACTTTTCCCTCCTGGCACTTTCCCTGTAGGGGATACCGCAAGACGTTTCTGTACATTGGGCACAGCGCTCTGCAGGGTGTTAGCAGAGAGTTTCCCGGGACAGTGAAACCCTATATCGGAGACACTGAGAAGAAGCCCCAACGTTCCCTCCAGGCACTTTCAGTGTGGGTGCCTTCTCCACGTGGTTCCTGGTTTCACTGCAGCTCTGAAGAGAATGTTAGCAAAGAGGTAATCGGGACAGTGCAAACAGTACTCAAAGACAGGGAGAGCAAGCTCTCTCTTGGCACTTTGGATGTGGGACATACAGCGAGATGTTTGCTGCTTTTACATTTGGCTGTTGGGAGATTTACAGCACAAAGATATCTAGTTGATTTGAAGCAGTTCCGAGAAAGTCTAAACATAATCCTCACTTTTCCCTCCTGGCACTTTCCCTGTAGGGGATACCGCAAGACGTTTCTGTATATTGGGCACAGCGCTCTGCAGGGTGTTAGCAGAGAGTTTCCCGGGACAGTGAAACCCTATGTCAGAGACACTGAGAAGAAGCCCCAATGTTCCTTCCAGGCACTTTCAGTGTGGGTGCCTTCTCCACGTGGTTCCTGGTTTCACTGCAGCTCTGAAGAGAATGTTAGCAAAGAGGTAATTGGGACAGTGCAAACAGTACTCAAAGACAGGGAGAGCAAGCTCTACATTACTCTCTTGGCACTTTGGATGTGGGACATACAGCGAGATGTTTGCTGCTTTTACATTTGGCTGTTGGGAGATTTACAGCACAAAGATATCTAGTTGATTTGAAGCAGTTCCGAGAAAGTCTAAACATAATCCTCACTTTTCCCTCCTGGCACTTTCCCTGTAGGGGATACCGCAAGACGTTTCTGTACATTGGGCACAGCGCTCTGCAGGGTGTTAGCAGAGAGTTTCCCGGGACAGTGAAACCCTATATCGGAGACACTGAGAAGAAGCCCCAACGTTCCTTCCAGGCACTTTCAGTGTGGGTGCCTTCTCCACGTGGTTCCTGGTTTCACTGCAGCTCTGAAGAGAATGTTAGCAAAGAGGTAATCGGGACAGTGCAAACAGTACTCAAAGACAGGGAGAGCAAGCTCTCTCTTGGCACTTTGGATGTGGGACATACAGCGAGATGTTTGCTGCTTTTACATTTGGCTGTTGGGAGATTTACAGCACAAAGATATCTAGTTGATTTGAAGCAGTTCCGAGAAAGTCTAAACATAATCCTCACTTTTCCCTCCTGGCACTTTCCCTGTAGGGGATACCGCAAGACGTTTCTGTATATTGGGCACAGCGCTCTGCAGGGTGTTAGCAGAGAGTTTCCCGGGACAGTGAAACCCTATGTCAGAGACACTGAGAAGAAGCCCCAATGTTCCTTCCAGGCACTTTCAGTGTGGGTGCCTTCTCCACGTGGTTCCTGGTTTCACTGCAGCTCTGAAGAGAATGTTAGCAAAGAGGTAATTGGGACAGTGCAAACAGTACTCAAAGACAGGGAGAGCAAGCTCTACATTACTCTCTTGGCACTTTGGATGTGGGACATACAGCGAGATGTTTGCTGCTTTTACATTTGGCTGTTGGGAGATTTACAGCACAAAGATATCTAGTTGATTTGAAGCAGTTCCGAGAAAGTCTAAACATAATCCTCACTTTTCCCTCCTGGCACTTTCCCTGTAGGGGATACCGCAAGACGTTTCTGTACATTGGGCACAGCGCTCTGCAGGGTGTTAGCAGAGAGTTTCCCGGGACAGTGAAACCCTATATCGGAGACACTGAGAAGAAGCCCCAATGTTCCCTCCAGGCACTTTCAGTGTGGGTGCCTTCTCCACGTGGTTCCTGGTTTCACTGCAGCTCTGAAGAGAATGTTAGCAAAGAGGTAATCGGGACAGTGCAAACAGTACTCAAAGACAGGGAGAGCAAGCTCTCTCTTGGCACTTTGGATGTGGGACATACAGCGAGATGTTTGCTGCTTTTACATTTGGCTGTTGGGAGATTTACAGCACAACGATATCTAGTTGATTTGAAGCAGTTCCGAGAAAGTCTAAACATAATCCTCACTTTTCCCTCCTGGCACTTTCCCTGTAGGGGATACCGCAAGACGTTTCTGTACATTGGGCACAGCGCTCTGCAGGGTGTTAGCAGAGAGTTTCCCGGGACAGTGAAACCCTATATCGGAGACACTGAGAAGAAGCCCCAATGTTCCTTCCAGGCACTTTCAGTGTGGGTGCCTTCTCCACGTGGTTCCTGGTTTCACTGCAGCTCTGAAGAGAATGTTAGCAAAGAGGTAATTGGGACAGTGCAAACAGTACTCAAAGACAGGGAGAGCAAGCTCTACATTACTCTCTTGGCACTTTGGATGTGGGACATACAGCGAGATGTTTGCTGCTTTTACATTTGGCTGTTGTGAGATTTACAGCACAAAGATATCTAGTTGATTTGAAGCAGTTCCGAGAAAGTCTAAACATAATCCTCACTTTTCCCTCCTGGCACTTTCCCTGTAGGGGATACCGCAAGACGTTTCTGTACATTGGGCACAGCGCTCTGCACGGTGTTAGCAGAGAGTTTCCCGGGACAGTGAAACCCTATATCGGAGACACTGAGAAGAAGCCCCAATGTTCCCTCCAGGCACTTTCAGTGTGGGTGCCTTCTCCACGTGGTTCCTGGTTTCACTGCAGCTCTGAAGAGAATGTTAGCAAAGAGGTAATCGGGACAGTGCAAACAGTACTCAAAGACAGGGAGAGCAAGCTCTCTCTTGGCACTTTGGATGTGGGACATACAGCGAGATGTTTGCTGCTTTTACATTTGGCTGTTGGGAGATTTACAGCACAACGATATCTAGTTGATTTGAAGCAGTTCCGAGAAAGTCTAAACATAATCCTCACTTTTCCCTCCTGGCACTTTCCCTGTAGGGGATACCGCAAGACGTTTCTGTACATTGGGCACAGCGCTCTGCAGGGTGTTAGCAGAGAGTTTCCCGGGACAGTGAAACCCTATATCGGAGACACTGAGAAGAAGCCCCAATGTTCCTTCCAGGCACTTTCAGTGTGGGTGCCTTCTCCACGTGGTTCCTGGTTTCACTGCAGCTCTGAAGAGAATGTTAGCAAAGAGGTAATTGGGACAGTGCAAACAGTACTCAAAGACAGGGAGAGCAAGCTCTACATTACTCTCTTGGCACTTTGGATGTGGGACATACAGCGAGATGTTTGCTGCTTTTACATTTGGCTGTTGGGAGATTTACAGCACAAAGATATCTAGTTGATTTGAAGCAGTTCCGAGAAAGTCTAAACATAATCCTCACTTTTCCCTCCTGGCACTTTCCCTGTAGGGGATACCGCAAGACGTTTCTGTACATTGGGCACAGCGCTCTGCACGGTGTTAGCAGAGAGTTTCCCGGGACAGTGAAACCCTATATCGGAGACACTGAGAAGAAGCCCCAATGTTCCCTCCAGGCACTTTCAGTGTGGGTGCCTTCTCCACGTGGTTCCTGGTTTCACTGCAGCTCTGAAGAGAATGTTAGCAAAGAGGTAATCGGGACAGTGCAAACAGTACTCAAAGACAGGGAGAGCAAGCTCTCTCTTGGCACTTTGGATGTGGGACATACAGCGAGATGTTTGCTGCTTTTACATTTGGCTGTTGGGAGATTTACAGCACAAAGATATCTAGTTGATTTGAAGCAGTTCCGAGAAAGTCTAAACATAATCCTCACTTTTCCCTCCTGGCACTTTCCCTGTAGGGGATACCGCAAGACGTTTCTGTATATTGGGCACAGCGCTCTGCAGGGTGTTAGCAGAGAGTTTCCCGGGACAGTGAAACCCTATGTCAGAGACACTGAGAAGAAGCCCCAATGTTCCTTCCAGGCACTTTCAGTGTGGGTGCCTTCTCCACGTGGTTCCTGGTTTCACTGCAGCTCTGAAGAGAATGTTAGCAAAGAGGTAATTGGGACAGTGCAAACAGTACTCAAAGACAGGGAGAGCAAGCTCTACATTACTCTCTTGGCACTTTGGATGTGGGACATACAGCGAGATGTTTGCTGCTTTTACATTTGGCTGTTGGGAGATTTACAGCACAAAGATATCTAGTTGATTTGAAGCAGTTCCGAGAAAGTCTAAACATAATCCTCACTTTTCCCTCCTGGCACTTTCCCTGTAGGGGATACCGCAAGACGTTTCTGTACATTGGGCACAGCGCTCTGCAGGGTGTTAGCAGAGAGTTTCCCGGGACAGTGAAACCCTATATCGGAGACACTGAGAAGAAGCCCCAACGTTCCCTCCAGGCACTTTCAGTGTGGGTGCCTTCTCCACGTGGTTCCTGGTTTCACTGCAGCTCTGAAGAGAATGTTAGCAAAGAGGTAATCGGGACAGTGCAAACAGTACTCAAAGACA
Organism: Chroicocephalus ridibundus; assembly: GCF_963924245.1. NCBI lineage: Eukaryota > Metazoa > Chordata > Aves > Charadriiformes > Laridae > Chroicocephalus > Chroicocephalus ridibundus. Next base: position 157,737 of record NW_026961370.1, on the reverse strand, counting down.
GGGAGAGCAAGCTCTCTCTTGGCACTTTGGATGTGGGACATACAGCGAGATGTTTGCTGCTTTTACATTTGGCTGTTGGGAGATTTACAGCACAAAGATATCTAGTTGATTTGAAGCAGTTCCGAGAAAGTCTAAACATAATCCTCACTTTTCCCTCCTGGCACTTTCCCTGTAGGGGATACCGCAAGACGTTTCTGTATATTGGGCACAGCGCTCTGCAGGGTGTTAGCAGAGAGTTTCCCGGGACAGTGAAACCCTATGTCAGAGACACTGAGAAGAAGCCCCAATGTTCCTTCCAGGCACTTTCAGTGTGGGTGCCTTCTCCACGTGGTTCCTGGTTTCACTGCAGCTCTGAAGAGAATGTTAGCAAAGAGGTAATTGGGACAGTGCAAACAGTACTCAAAGACAGGGAGAGCAAGCTCTACATTACTCTCTTGGCACTTTGGATGTGGGACATACAGCGAGATGTTTGCTGCTTTTACATTTGGCTGTTGGGAGATTTACAGCACAAAGATATCTAGTTGATTTGAAGCAGTTCCGAGAAAGTCTAAACATAATCCTCACTTTTCCCTCCTGGCACTTTCCCTGTAGGGGATACCGCAAGACGTTTCTGTACATTGGGCACAGCGCTCTGCACGGTGTTAGCAGAGAGTTTCCCGGGACAGTGAAACCCTATATCGGAGACACTGAGAAGAAGCCCCAATGTTCCCTCCAGGCACTTTCAGTGTGGGTGCCTTCTCCACGTGGTTCCTGGTTTCACTGCAGCTCTGAAGAGAATGTTAGCAAAGAGGTAATCGGGACAGTGCAAACAGTACTCAAAGACAGGGAGAGCAAGCTCTCTCTTGGCACTTTGGATGTGGGACATACAGCGAGATGTTTGCTGCTTTTACATTTGGCTGTTGGGAGATTTACAGCACAAAGATATCTAGTTGATTTGAAGCAGTTCCGAGAAAGTCTAAACATAATCCTCACTTTTCCCTCCTGGCACTTTCCCTGTAGGGGATACCGCAAGACGTTTCTGTACATTGGGCACAGCGCTCTGCAGGGTGTTAGCAGAGAGTTTCCCGGGACAGTGAAACCCTATATCGGAGACACTGAGAAGAAGCCCCAATGTTCCCTCCAGGCACTTTCAGTGTGGGTGCCTTCTCCACGTGGTTCCTGGTTTCACTGCAGCTCTGAAGAGAATGTTAGCAAAGAGGTAATCGGGACAGTGCAAACAGTACTCAAAGACAGGGAGAGCAAGCTCTCTCTTGGCACTTTGGATGTGGGACATACAGCGAGATGTTTGCTGCTTTTACATTTGGCTGTTGGGAGATTTACAGCACAAAGATATCTAGTTGATTTGAAGCAGTTCCGAGAAAGTCTAAACATAATCCTCACTTTTCCCTCCTGGCACTTTCCCTGTAGGGGATACCGCAAGACGTTTCTGTACATTGGGCACAGCGCTCTGCAGGGTGTTAGCAGAGAGTTTCCCGGGACAGTGAAACCCTATATCGGAGACACTGAGAAGAAGCCCCAATGTTCACTCCAGGCACTTTCAGTGTGGGTGCCTTCTCCACGTGGTTCCTGGTTTCACTGCAGCTCTGAAGAGAATGTTAGCAAAGAGGTAATTGGGACAGTGCAAACAGTACTCAAAGACAGGGAGAGCAAGCTCTACATTACTCTCTTGGCACTTTGGATGTGGGACATACAGCGAGATGTTTGCTGCTTTTACATTTGGCTGTTGGGAGATTTACAGCACAAAGATATCTAGTTGATTTGAAGCAGTTCCGAGAAAGTCTAAACATAATCCTCACTTTTCCCTCCTGGCACTTTCCCTGTAGGGGATACCGCAAGACGTTTCTGTACATTGGGCACAGCGCTCTGCAGGGTGTTAGCAGAGAGTTTCCCGGGACAGTGAAACCCTATATCGGAGACACTGAGAAGAAGCCCCAATGTTCCCTCCAGGCACTTTCAGTGTGGGTGCCTTCTCCACGTGGTTCCTGGTTTCACTGCAGCTCTGAAGAGAATGTTAGCAAAGAGGTAATCGGGACAGTGCAAACAGTACTCAAAGACAGGGAGAGCAAGCTCTCTCTTGGCACTTTGGATGTGGGACATACAGCGAGATGTTTGCTGCTTTTACATTTGGCTGTTGGGAGATTTACAGCACAAAGATATCTAGTTGATTTGAAGCAGTTCCGAGAAAGTCTAAACATAATCCTCACTTTTCCCTCCTGGCACTTTCCCTGTAGGGGATACCGCAAGACGTTTCTGTACATTGGGCACAGCGCTCTGCAGGGTGTTAGCAGAGAGTTTCCCGGGACAGTGAAACCCTATATCGGAGACACTGAGAAGAAGCCCCAATGTTCACTCCAGGCACTTTCAGTGTGGGTGCCTTCTCCACGTGGTTCCTGGTTTCACTGCAGCTCTGAAGAGAATGTTAGCAAAGAGGTAATTGGGACAGTGCAAACAGTACTCAAAGACAGGGAGAGCAAGCTCTACATTACTCTCTTGGCACTTTGGATGTGGGACATACAGCGAGATGTTTGCTGCTTTTACATTTGGCTGTTGGGAGATTTACAGCACAAAGATATCTAGTTGATTTGAAGCAGTTCCGAGAAAGTCTAAACATAATCCTCACTTTTCCCTCCTGGCACTTTCCCTGTAGGGGATACCGCAAGACGTTTCTGTACATTGGGCACAGCGCTCTGCACGGTGTTAGCAGAGAGTTTCCCGGGACAGTGAAACCCTATATCGGAGACACTGAGAAGAAGCCCCAATGTTCCCTCCAGGCACTTTCAGTGTGGGTGCCTTCTCCACGTGGTTCCTGGTTTCACTGCAGCTCTGAAGAGAATGTTAGCAAAGAGGTAATCGGGACAGTGCAAACAGTACTCAAAGACAGGGAGAGCAAGCTCTCTCTTGGCACTTTGGATGTGGGACATACAGCGAGATGTTTGCTGCTTTTACATTTGGCTGTTGGGAGATTTACAGCACAAAGATATCTAGTTGATTTGAAGCAGTTCCGAGAAAGTCTAAGCATAATCCTCACTTTTCCCTCCTGGCACTTTCCCTGTAGGGGATACCGCAAGACGTTTCTGTATATTGGGCACAGCGCTCTGCAGGGTGTTAGCAGAGAGTTTCCCGGGACAGTGAAACCCTATGTCAGAGACACTGAGAAGAAGCCCCAATGTTCACTCCAGGCACTTTCAGTGTGGGTGCCTTCTCCACGTGGTTCCTGGTTTCACTGCAGCTCTGAAGAGAATGTTAGCAAAGAGGTAATCGGGACAGTGCAAACAGTACTCAAAGACAGGGAGAGCAAGCTCTCTCTTGGCACTTTGGATGTGGGACATACAGCGAGATGTTTGCTGCTTTTACATTTGGCTGTTGGGAGATTTACAGCACAAAGATATCTAGTTGATTTGAAGCAGTTCCGAGAAAGTCTAAACATAATCCTCACTTTTCCCTCCTGGCACTTTCCCTGTAGGAGATACCGCAAGACGTTTCTGTATATTGGGCACAGCGCTCTGCAGGGTGTTAGCAGAGAGTTTCCCGGGACAGTGAAACCCTATGTCAGAGACACTGAGAAGAAGCCCCAATGTTCCCTCCAGGCACTTTCAGTGTGGGTGCCTTCTCCACGTGGTTCCTGGTTTCACTGCAGCTCTGAAGAGAATGTTAGCAAAGAGGTAATCGGGACAGTGCAAACAGTACTCAAAGACAGGGAGAGCAAGCTCTACATTACTCTCTTGGCACTTTGGATGTGGGACATACAGCGAGATGTTTGCTGCTTTTACATTTGGCTGTTGGGAGATTTACAGCACAAAGATATCTAGTTGATTTGAAGCAGTTCCGAGAAAGTCTAAACATAATCCTCACTTTTCCCTCCTGGCACTTTCCCTGTAGGGGATACCGCAAGACGTTTCTGTACATTGGGCACAGCGCTCTGCACGGTGTTAGCAGAGAGTTTCCCGGGACAGTGAAACCCTATATCGGAGACACTGAGAAGAAGCCCCAATGTTCACTCCAGGCACTTTCAGTGTGGGTGCCTTCTCCACGTGGTTCCTGGTTTCACTGCAGCTCTGAAGAGAATGTTAGCAAAGAGGTAATCGGGACAGTGCAAACAGTACTCAAAGACAGGGAGAGCAAGCTCTCTCTTGGCACTTTGGATGTGGGACATACAGCGAGATGTTTGCTGCTTTTACATTTGGCTGTTGGGAGATTTACAGCACAAAGATATCTAGTTGATTTGAAGCAGTTCCGAGAAAGTCTAAGCATAATCCTCACTTTTCCCTCCTGGCACTTTCCCTGTAGGGGATACCGCAAGACGTTTCTGTATATTGGGCACAGCGCTCTGCAGGGTGTTAGCAGAGAGTTTCCCGGGACAGTGAAACCCTATGTCGGAGACACTGAGAAGAAGCCCCAATGTTCCCTCCAGGCACTTTCAGTGTGGGTGCCTTCTCCACGTGGTTCCTGGTTTCACTGCAGCTCTGAAGAGAATGTTAGCAAAGAGGTAATCGGGACAGTGCAAACAGTACTCAAAGACAGGGAGAGCAAGCTCTACATTACTCTCTTGGCACTTTGGATGTGGGACATACAGCGAGATGTTTGCTGCTTTTACATTTGGCTGTTGGGAGATTTACAGCACAAAGATATCTAGTTGATTTGAAGCAGTTCCGAGAAAGTCTAAACATAATCCTCACTTTTCCCTCCTGGCACTTTCCCTGTAGGGGATACCGCAAGACGTTTCTGTACATTGGGCACAGCGCTCTGCACGGTGTTAGCAGAGAGTTTCCCGGGACAGTGAAACCCTATATCGGAGACACTGAGAAGAAGCCCCAATGTTCACTCCAGGCACTTTCAGTGTGGGTGCCTTCTCCACGTGGTTCCTGGTTTCACTGCAGCTCTGAAGAGAATGTTAGCAAAGAGGTAATCGGGACAGTGCAAACAGTACTCAAAGACAGGGAGAGCAAGCTCTCTCTTGGCACTTTGGATGTGGGACATACAGCGAGATGTTTGCTGCTTTTACATTTGGCTGTTGGGAGATTTACAGCACAAAGATATCTAGTTGATTTGAAGCAGTTCCGAGAAAGTCTAAGCATAATCCTCACTTTTCCCTCCTGGCACTTTCCCTGTAGGGGATACCGCAAGACGTTTCTGTATATTGGGCACAGCGCTCTGCAGGGTGTTAGCAGAGAGTTTCCCGGGACAGTGAAACCCTATGTCGGAGACACTGAGAAGAAGCCCCAATGTTCCCTCCAGGCACTTTCAGTGTGGGTGCCTTCTCCACGTGGTTCCTGGTTTCACTGCAGCTCTGAAGAGAATGTTAGCAAAGAGGTAATCGGGACAGTGCAAACAGTACTCAAAGACAGGGAGAGCAAGCTCTACATTACTCTCTTGGCACTTTGGATGTGGGACATACAGCGAGATGTTTGCTGCTTTTACATTTGGCTGTTGGGAGATTTACAGCACAAAGATATCTAGTTGATTTGAAGCAGTTCCGAGAAAGTCTAAACATAATCCTCACTTTTCCCTCCTGGCACTTTCCCTGTAGGGGATACCGCAAGACGTTTCTGTACATTGGGCACAGCGCTCTGCACGGTGTTAGCAGAGAGTTTCCCGGGACAGTGAAACCCTATATCGGAGACACTGAGAAGAAGCCCCAATGTTCACTCCAGGCACTTTCAGTGTGGGTGCCTTCTCCACGTGGTTCCTGGTTTCACTGCAGCTCTGAAGAGAATGTTAGCAAAGAGGTAATCGGGACAGTGCAAACAGTACTCAAAGACAGGGAGAGCAAGCTCTCTCTTGGCACTTTGGATGTGGGACATACAGCGAGATGTTTGCTGCTTTTACATTTGGCTGTTGGGAGATTTACAGCACAAAGATATCTAGTTGATTTGAAGCAGTTCCGAGAAAGTCTAAGCATAATCCTCACTTTTCCCTCCTGGCACTTTCCCTGTAGGGGATACCGCAAGACGTTTCTGTATATTGGGCACAGCGCTCTGCAGGATGTTAGCAGAGAGTTTCCCGGGACAGTGAAACCCTATGTCGGAGACACTGAGAAGAAGCCCCAATGTTCCCTCCAGGCACTTTCAGTGTGGGTGCCTTCTCCACGTGGTTCCTGGTTTCACTGCAGCTCTGAAGAGAATGTTAGCAAAGAGGTAATCGGGACAGTGCAAACAGTACTCAAAGACAGGGAGAGCAAGCTCTCTCTTGGCACTTTGGATGTGGGACATACAGCGAGATGTTTGCTGCTTTTACATTTGGCTGTTGGGAGATTTACAGCACAAAGATATCTAGTTGATTTGAAGCAGTTCCGAGAAAGTCTAAACATAATCCTCACTTTTCCCTCCTGGCACTTTCCCTGTAGGAGATACCGCAAGACGTTTCTGTATATTGGGCACAGCGCTCTGCAGGGTGTTAGCAGAGAGTTTCCCGGGACAGTGAAACCCTATGTCAGAGACACTGAGAAGAAGCCCCAATGTTCCCTCCAGGCACTTTCAGTGTGGGTGCCTTCTCCACGTGGTTCCTGGTTTCACTGCAGCTCTGAAGAGAATGTTAGCAAAGAGGTAATCGGGACAGTGCAAACAGTACTCAAAGACAGGGAGAGCAAGCTCTACATTACTCTCTTGGCACTTTGGATGTGGGACATACAGCGAGATGTTTGCTGCTTTTACATTTGGCTGTTGGGAGATTTACAGCACAAAGATATCTAGTTGATTTGAAGCAGTTCCGAGAAAGTCTAAACATAATCCTCACTTTTCCCTCCTGGCACTTTCCCTGTAGGGGATACCGCAAGACGTTTCTGTACATTGGGCACAGCGCTCTGCAGGGTGTTAGCAGAGAGTTTCCCGGGACAGTGAAACCCTATATCGGAGACACTGAGAAGAAGCCCCAATGTTCACTCCAGGCACTTTCAGTGTGGGTGCCTTCTCCACGTGGTTCCTGGTTTCACTGCAGCTCTGAAGAGAATGTTAGCAAAGAGGTAATCGGGACAGTGCAAACAGTACTCAAAGACAGGGAGAGCAAGCTCTCTCTTGGCACTTTGGATGTGGGACATACAGCGAGATGTTTGCTGCTTTTACATTTGGCTGTTGGGAGATTTACAGCACAAAGATATCTAGTTGATTTGAAGCAGTTCCGAGAAAGTCTAAACATAATCCTCACTTTTCCCTCCTGGCACTTTCCCTGTAGGAGATACCGCAAGACGTTTCTGTATATTGGGCACAGCGCTCTGCAGGGTGTTAGCAGAGAGTTTCCCGGGACAGTGAAACCCTATGTCAGAGACACTGAGAAGAAGCCCCAATGTTCCTTCCAGGCACTTTCAGTGTGGGTGCCTTCTCCACGTGGTTCCTGGTTTCACTGCAGCTCTGAAGAGAATGTTAGCAAAGAGGTAATCGGGACAGTGCAAACAGTACTCAAAGACAGGGAGAGCAAGCTCTCTCTTGGCACTATGGATGTGGGACATACAGCGAGATGTTTGCTGCTTTTACATTTGGCTGTTGGGAGATTAACAGCACAAAGATATCTAGTTGATTTGAAGCAGTTCCGAGAAAGTCTAAGCATAATCCTCACTTTTCCCTCCTGGCACTTTCCCTGTAGGGGATACCGCAAGACGTTTCTGTATATTGGGCACAGCGCTCTGCAGGGTGTTAGCAGAGACTTTCCCGGGACAGTGAAACCCTATGTCAAAGACACTGAGAAGAAGCCCCAATGTTCCCTCCAGGCACTTTCAGTGTGGGTGCCTTCTCCACGTGGTTCCTGGTTTCACTGCAGCTCTGAAGAGAATGTTAGCAAAGAGGTAATCGGGACAGTGCAAACAGTACTCAAAGACAGGGAGAGCAAGCTCTCTCTTGGCACTTTGGATGTGGGACATACAGCGAGATGTTTGCTGCTTTTACATTTGGCTGTTGGGAGATTTACAGCACAAAGATATCTAGTTGATTTGAAGCAGTTCCGAGAAAGTCTAAACATAATCCTCACTTTTCCCTCCTGGCACTTTCCCTGTAGGAGATACCGCAAGACGTTTCTGTATATTGGGCACAGCGCTCTGCAGGGTGTTAGCAGAGAGTTTCCCGGGACAGTGAAACCCTATGTCAGAGACACTGAGAAGAAGCCCCAATGTTCCCTCCAGGCACTTTCAGTGTGGGTGCCTTCTCCACGTGGTTCCTGGTTTCACTGCAGCTCTGAAGAGAATGTTAGCAAAGAGGTAATCGGGACAGTGCAAACAGTACTCAAAGACAGGGAGAGCAAGCTCTACATTACTCTCTTGGCACTTTGGATGTGGGACATACAGCGAGATGTTTGCTGCTTTTACATTTGGCTGTTGGGAGATTTACAGCACAAAGATATCTAGTTGATTTGAAGCAGTTCCGAGAAAGTCTAAACATAATCCTCACTTTTCCCTCCTGGCACTTTCCCTGTAGGGGATACCGCAAGACGTTTCTGTACATTGGGCACAGCGCTCTGCACGGTGTTAGCAGAGAGTTTCCCGGGACAGTGAAACCCTATATCGGAGACACTGAGAAGAAGCCCCAATGTTCACTCCAGGCACTTTCAGTGTGGGTGCCTTCTCCACGTGGTTCCTGGTTTCACTGCAGCTCTGAAGAGAATGTTAGCAAAGAGGTAATCGGGACAGTGCAAACAGTACTCAAAGACAGGGAGAGCAAGCTCTCTCTTGGCACTTTGGATGTGGGACATACAGCGAGATGTTTGCTGCTTTTACATTTGGCTGTTGGGAGATTTACAGCACAAAGATATCTAGTTGATTTGAAGCAGTTCCGAGAAAGTCTAAACATAATCCTCACTTTTCCCTCCTGGCACTTTCCCTGTAGGGGATACCGCAAGACGTTTCTGTACATTGGGCACAGCGCTCTGCAGGGTGTTAGCAGAGAGTTTCCCGGGACAGTGAAACCCTATATCGGAGACACTGAGAAGAAGCCCCAATGTTCACTCCAGGCACTTTCAGTGTGGGTGCCTTCTCCACGTGGTTCCTGGTTTCACTGCAGCTCTGAAGAGAATGTTAGCAAAGAGGTAATCGGGACAGTGCAAACAGTACTCAAAGACAGGGAGAGCAAGCTCTCTCTTGGCACTTTGGATGTGGGACATACAGCGAGATGTTTGCTGCTTTTACATTTGGCTGTAGGGAGATTTACAGCACAAAGATATCTAGTTGATTTGAAGCAGTTCCGAGAAAGTCTAAACATAATCCTCACTTTTCCCTCCTGGCACTTTCCCTGTAGGAGATACCGCAAGACGTTTCTGTATATTGGGCACAGCGCTCTGCAGGGTGTTAGCAGAGAGTTTCCCGGGACAGTGAAACCCTATGTCAGAGACACTGAGAAGAAGCCCCAATGTTCCTTCCAGGCACTTTCAGTGTGGGTGCCTTCTCCACGTGGTTCCTGGTTTCACTGCAGCTCTGAAGAGAATGTTAGCAAAGAGGTAATTGGGACAGTGCAAACAGTACTCAAAGACAGGGAGAGCAAGCTCTACATTACTCTCTTGGCACTTTGGATGTGGGACATACAGCGAGATGTTTGCTGCTTTTACATTTGGCTGTTGGGAGATTTACAGCACAAAGATATCTAGTTGATTTGAAGCAGTTCCGAGAAAGTCTAAACATAATCCTCACTTTTCCCTCCTGGCACTTTCCCTGTAGGGGATACCGCAAGACGTTTCTGTACATTGGGCACAGCGCTCTGCACGGTGTTAGCAGAGAGTTTCCCGGGACAGTGAAACCCTATATCGGAGACACTGAGAAGAAGCCCCAATGTTCCCTCCAGGCACTTTCAGTGTGGGTGCCTTCTCCACGTGGTTCCTGGTTTCACTGCAGCTCTGAAGAGAATGTTAGCAAAGAGGTAATCGGGACAGTGCAAACAGTACTCAAAGACAGGGAGAGCAAGCTCTCTCTTGGCACTTTGGATGTGGGACATACAGCGAGATGTTTGCTGCTTTTACATTTGGCTGTTGGGAGATTTACAGCACAAAGATATCTAGTTGATTTGAAGCAGTTCCGAGAAAGTCTAAGCATAATCCTCACTTTTCCCTCCTGGCACTTTCCCTGTAGGGGATACCGCAAGACGTTTCTGTATATTGGGCACAGCGCTCTGCAGGGTGTTAGCAGAGAGTTTCCCGGGACAGTGAAACCCTATGTCAGAGACACTGAGAAGAAGCCCCAATGTTCACTCCAGGCACTTTCAGTGTGGGTGCCTTCTCCACGTGGTTCCTGGTTTCACTGCAGCTCTGAAGAGAATGTTAGCAAAGAGGTAATCGGGACAGTGCAAACAGTACTCAAAGACAGGGAGAGCAAGCTCTCTCTTGGCACTTTGGATGTGGGACATACAGCGAGATGTTTGCTGCTTTTACATTTGGCTGTTGGGAGATTTACAGCACAAAGATATCTAGTTGATTTGAAGCAGTTCCGAGAAAGTCTAAACATAATCCTCACTTTTCCCTCCTGGCACTTTCCCTGTAGGAGATACCGCAAGACGTTTCTGTATATTGGGCACAGCGCTCTGCAGGGTGTTAGCAGAGAGTTTCCCGGGACAGTGAAACCCTATGTCAGAGACACTGAGAAGAAGCCCCAATGTTCCCTCCAGGCACTTTCAGTGTGGGTGCCTTCTCCACGTGGTTCCTGGTTTCACTGCAGCTCTGAAGAGAATGTTAGCAAAGAGGTAATCGGGACAGTGCAAACAGTACTCAAAGACAGGGAGAGCAAGCTCTACATTACTCTCTTGGCACTTTGGATGTGGGACATACAGCGAGATGTTTGCTGCTTTTACATTTGGCTGTTGGGAGATTTACAGCACAAAGATATCTAGTTGATTTGAAGCAGTTCCGAGAAAGTCTAAACATAATCCTCACTTTTCCCTCCTGGCACTTTCCCTGTAGGGGATACCGCAAGACGTTTCTGTACATTGGGCACAGCGCTCTGCACGGTGTTAGCAGAGAGTTTCCCGGGACAGTGAAACCCTATATCGGAGACACTGAGAAGAAGCCCCAATGTTCACTCCAGGCACTTTCAGTGTGGGTGCCTTCTCCACGTGGTTCCTGGTTTCACTGCAGCTCTGAAGAGAATGTTAGCAAAGAGGTAATCGGGACAGTGCAAACAGTACTCAAAGACAGGGAGAGCAAGCTCTCTCTTGGCACTTTGGATGTGGGACATACAGCGAGATGTTTGCTGCTTTTACATTTGGCTGTTGGGAGATTTACAGCACAAAGATATCTAGTTGATTTGAAGCAGTTCCGAGAAAGTCTAAGCATAATCCTCACTTTTCCCTCCTGGCACTTTCCCTGTAGGGGATACCGCAAGACGTTTCTGTATATTGGGCACAGCGCTCTGCAGGGTGTTAGCAGAGAGTTTCCCGGGACAGTGAAACCCTATGTCGGAGACACTGAGAAGAAGCCCCAATGTTCCCTCCAGGCACTTTCAGTGTGGGTGCCTTCTCCACGTGGTTCCTGGTTTCACTGCAGCTCTGAAGAGAATGTTAGCAAAGAGGTAATCGGGACAGTGCAAACAGTACTCAAAGACAGGGAGAGCAAGCTCTACATTACTCTCTTGGCACTTTGGATGTGGGACATACAGCGAGATGTTTGCTGCTTTTACATTTGGCTGTTGGGAGATTTACAGCACAAAGATATCTAGTTGATTTGAAGCAGTTCCGAGAAAGTCTAAACATAATCCTCACTTTTCCCTCCTGGCACTTTCCCTGTAGGGGATACCGCAAGACGTTTCTGTACATTGGGCACAGCGCTCTGCACGGTGTTAGCAGAGAGTTTCCCGGGACAGTGAAACCCTATATCGGAGACACTGAGAAGAAGCCCCAATGTTCACTCCAGGCACTTTCAGTGTGGGTGCCTTCTCCACGTGGTTCCTGGTTTCACTGCAGCTCTGAAGAGAATGTTAGCAAAGAGGTAATCGGGACAGTGCAAACAGTACTCAAAGACAGGGAGAGCAAGCTCTCTCTTGGCACTTTGGATGTGGGACATACAGCGAGATGTTTGCTGCTTTTACATTTGGCTGTTGGGAGATTTACAGCACAAAGATATCTAGTTGATTTGAAGCAGTTCCGAGAAAGTCTAAGCATAATCCTCACTTTTCCCTCCTGGCACTTTCCCTGTAGGGGATACCGCAAGACGTTTCTGTACATTGGGCACAGCGCTCTGCAGGGTGTTAGCAGAGAGTTTCCCGGGACAGTGAAACCCTATGTCGGAGACACTGAGAAGAAGCCCCAATGTTCCCTCCAGGCACTTTCAGTGTGGGTGCCTTCTCCACGTGGTTCCTGGTTTCACTGCAGCTCTGAAGAGAATGTTAGCAAAGAGGTAATCGGGACAGTGCAAACAGTACTCAAAGACAGGGAGAGCAAGCTCTACATTACTCTCTTGGCACTTTGGATGTGGGACATACAGCGAGATGTTTGCTGCTTTTACATTTGGCTGTTGGGAGATTTACAGCACAAAGATATCTAGTTGATTTGAAGCAGTTCCGAGAAAGTCTAAACATAATCCTCACTTTTCCCTCCTGGCACTTTCCCTGTAGGGGATACCGCAAGACGTTTCTGTACATTGGGCACAGCGCTCTGCACGGTGTTAGCAGAGAGTTTCCCGGGACAGTGAAACCCTATATCGGAGACACTGAGAAGAAGCCCCAATGTTCACTCCAGGCACTTTCAGTGTGGGTGCCTTCTCCACGTGGTTCCTGGTTTCACTGCAGCTCTGAAGAGAATGTTAGCAAAGAGGTAATCGGGACAGTGCAAACAGTACTCAAAGACAGGGAGAGCAAGCTCTCTCTTGGCACTTTGGATGTGGGACATACAGCGAGATGTTTGCTGCTTTTACATTTGGCTGTTGGGAGATTTACAGCACAAAGATATCTAGTTGATTTGAAGCAGTTCCGAGAAAGTCTAAGCATAATCCTCACTTTTCCCTCCTGGCACTTTCCCTGTAGGGGATACCGCAAGACGTTTCTGTATATTGGGCACAGCGCTCTGCAGGGTGTTAGCAGAGAGTTTCCCGGGACAGTGAAACCCTATGTCGGAGACACTGAGAAGAAGCCCCAATGTTCCCTCCAGGCACTTTCAGTGTGGGTGCCTTCTCCACGTGGTTCCTGGTTTCACTGCAGCTCTGAAGAGAATGTTAGCAAAGAGGTAATCGGGACAGTGCAAACAGTACTCAAAGACAGGGAGAGCAAGCTCTCTCTTGGCACTTTGGATGTGGGACATACAGCGAGATGTTTGCTGCTTTTACATTTGGCTGTTGGGAGATTTACAGCACAAAGATATCTAGTTGATTTGAAGCAGTTCCGAGAAAGTCTAAACATAATCCTCACTTTTCCCTCCTGGCACTTTCCCTGTAGGAGATACCGCAAGACGTTTCTGTATATTGGGCACAGCGCTCTGCAGGGTGTTAGCAGAGAGTTTCCCGGGACAGTGAAACCCTATGTCAGAGACACTGAGAAGAAGCCCCAATGTTCCCTCCAGGCACTTTCAGTGTGGGTGCCTTCTCCACGTGGTTCCTGGTTTCACTGCAGCTCTGAAGAGAATGTTAGCAAAGAGGTAATCGGGACAGTGCAAACAGTACTCAAAGACAGGGAGAGCAAGCTCTACATTACTCTCTTGGCACTTTGGATGTGGGACATACAGCGAGATGTTTGCTGCTTTTACATTTGGCTGTTGGGAGATTTACAGCACAAAGATATCTAGTTGATTTGAAGCAGTTCCGAGAAAGTCTAAACATAATCCTCACTTTTCCCTCCTGGCACTTTCCCTGTAGGGGATACCGCAAGACGTTTCTGTACATTGGGCACAGCGCTCTGCAGGGTGTTAGCAGAGAGTTTCCCGGGACAGTGAAACCCTATATCGGAGACACTGAGAAGAAGCCCCAATGTTCCCTCCAGGCACTTTCAGTGTGGGTGCCTTCTCCACGTGGTTCCTGGTTTCACTGCAGCTCTGAAGAGAATGTTAGCAAAGAGGTAATCGGGACAGTGCAAACAGTACTCAAAGACAGGGAGAGCAAGCTCTCTCTTGGCACTTTGGATGTGGGACATACAGCGAGATGTTTGCTGCTTTTACATTTGGCTGTTGGGAGATTTACAGCACAAAGATATCTAGTTGATTTGAAGCAGTTCCGAGAAAGTCTAAACATAATCCTCACTTTTCCCTCCTGGCACTTTCCCTGTAGGAGATACCGCAAGACGTTTCTGTATATTGGGCACAGCGCTCTGCAGGGTGTTAGCAGAGAGTTTCCCGGGACAGTGAAACCCTATGTCAGAGACACTGAGAAGAAGCCCCAATGTTCCTTCCAGGCACTTTCAGTGTGGGTGCCTTCTCCACGTGGTTCCTGGTTTCACTGCAGCTCTGAAGAGAATGTTAGCAAAGAGGTAATCGGGACAGTGCAAACAGTACTCAAAGACAGGGAGAGCAAGCTCTCTCTTGGCACTTTGGATGTGGGACATACAGCGAGATGTTTGCTGCTTTTACATTTGGCTGTTGGGAGATTAACAGCACAAAGATATCTAGTTGATTTGAAGCAGTTCCGAGAAAGTCTAAGCATAATCCTCACTTTTCCCTCCTGGCACTTTCCCTGTAGGGGATACCGCAAGACGTTTCTGTATATTGGGCACAGCGCTCTGCAGGGTGTTAGCAGAGAGTTTCCCGGGACAGTGAAACCCTATGTCGGAGACACTGAGAAGAAGCCCCAATGTTCACTCCAGGCACTTTCAGTGTGGGTGCCTTCTCCACGTGGTTCCTGGTTTCACTGCAGCTCTGAAGAGAATGTTAGCAAAGAGGTAATCGGGACAGTGCAAACAGTACTCAAAGACAGGGAGAGCAAGCTCTACATTACTCTCTTGGCACTTTGGATGTGGGACATACAGCGAGATGTTTGCTGCTTTTACATTTGGCTGTTGGGAGATTTACAGCACAAAGATATCTAGTTGATTTGAAGCAGTTCCGAGAAAGTCTAAACATAATCCTCACTTTTCCCTCCTGGCACTTTCCCTGTAGGGGATACCGCAAGACGTTTCTGTACATTGGGCACAGCGCTCTGCACGGTGTTAGCAGAGAGTTTCCCGGGACAGTGAAACCCTATATCGGAGACACTGAGAAGAAGCCCCAATGTTCACTCCAGGCACTTTCAGTGTGGGTGCCTTCTCCACGTGGTTCCTGGTTTCACTGCAGCTCTGAAGAGAATGTTAGCAAAGAGGTAATCGGGACAGTGCAAACAGTACTCAAAGACAGGGAGAGCAAGCTCTCTCTTGGCACTTTGGATGTGGGACATACAGCGAGATGTTTGCTGCTTTTACATTTGGCTGTTGGGAGATTTACAGCACAAAGATATCTAGTTGATTTGAAGCAGTTCCGAGAAAGTCTAAACATAATCCTCACTTTTCCCTCCTGGCACTTTCCCTGTAGGGGATACCGCAAGACGTTTCTGTACATTGGGCACAGCGCTCTGCAGGGTGTTAGCAGAGAGTTTCCCGGGACAGTGAAACCCTATATCGGAGACACTGAGAAGAAGCCCCAATGTTCACTCCAGGCACTTTCAGTGTGGGTGCCTTCTCCACGTGGTTCCTGGTTTCACTGCAGCTCTGAAGAGAATGTTAGCAAAGAGGTAATCGGGACAGTGCAAACAGTACTCAAAGACAGGGAGAGCAAGCTCTCTCTTGGCACTTTGGATGTGGGACATACAGCGAGATGTTTGCTGCTTTTACATTTGGCTGTAGGGAGATTTACAGCACAAAGATATCTAGTTGATTTGAAGCAGTTCCGAGAAAGTCTAAACATAATCCTCACTTTTCCCTCCTGGCACTTTCCCTGTAGGAGATACCGCAAGACGTTTCTGTATATTGGGCACAGCGCTCTGCAGGGTGTTAGCAGAGAGTTTCCCGGGACAGTGAAACCCTATGTCAGAGACACTGAGAAGAAGCCCCAATGTTCCTTCCAGGCACTTTCAGTGTGGGTGCCTTCTCCACGTGGTTCCTGGTTTCACTGCAGCTCTGAAGAGAATGTTAGCAAAGAGGTAATTGGGACAGTGCAAACAGTACTCAAAGACAGGGAGAGCAAGCTCTACATTACTCTCTTGGCACTTTGGATGTGGGACATACAGCGAGATGTTTGCTGCTTTTACATTTGGCTGTTGGGAGATTTACAGCACAAAGATATCTAGTTGATTTGAAGCAGTTCCGAGAAAGTCTAAACATAATCCTCACTTTTCCCTCCTGGCACTTTCCCTGTAGGGGATACCGCAAGACGTTTCTGTACATTGGGCACAGCGCTCTGCAGGGTGTTAGCAGAGAGTTTCCCGGGACAGTGAAACCCTATATCGGAGACACTGAGAAGAAGCCCCAATGTTCACTCCAGGCACTTTCAGTGTGGGTGCCTTCTCCACGTGGTTCCTGGTTTCACTGCAGCTCTGAAGAGAATGTTAGCAAAGAGGTAATCGGGACAGTGCAAACAGTACTCAAAGACAGGGAGAGCAAGCTCTCTCTTGGCACTTTGGATGTGGGACATACAGCGAGATGTTTGCTGCTTTTACATTTGGCTGTTGGGAGATTTACAGCACAAAGATATCTAGTTGATTTGAAGCAGTTCCGAGAAAGTCTAAGCATAATCCTCACTTTTCCCTCCTGGCACTTTCCCTGTAGGGGATACCGCAAGACGTTTCTGTATATTGGGCACAGCGCTCTGCAGGGTGTTAGCAGAGAGTTTCCCGGGACAGTGAAACCCTATGTCGGAGACACTGAGAAGAAGCCCCAATGTTCCCTCCAGGCACTTTCAGTGTGGGTGCCTTCTCCACGTGGTTCCTGGTTTCACTGCAGCTCTGAAGAGAATGTTAGCAAAGAGGTAATCGGGACAGTGCAAACAGTACTCAAAGACAGGGAGAGCAAGCTCTCTCTTGGCACTTTGGATGTGGGACATACAGCGAGATGTTTGCTGCTTTTACATTTGGCTGTTGGGAGATTTACAGCACAAAGATATCTAGTTGATTTGAAGCAGTTCCGAGAAAGTCTAAACATAATCCTCACTTTTCCCTCCTGGCACTTTCCCTGTAGGAGATACCGCAAGACGTTTCTGTATATTGGGCACAGCGCTCTGCAGGGTGTTAGCAGAGAGTTTCCCGGGACAGTGAAACCCTATGTCAGAGACACTGAGAAGAAGCCCCAATGTTCCCTCCAGGCACTTTCAGTGTGGGTGCCTTCTCCACGTGGTTCCTGGTTTCACTGCAGCTCTGAAGAGAATGTTAGCAAAGAGGTAATCGGGACAGTGCAAACAGTACTCAAAGACAGGGAGAGCAAGCTCTACATTACTCTCTTGGCACTTTGGATGTGGGACATACAGCGAGATGTTTGCTGCTTTTACATTTGGCTGTTGGGAGATTTACAGCACAAAGATATCTAGTTGATTTGAAGCAGTTCCGAGAAAGTCTAAACATAATCCTCACTTTTCCCTCCTGGCACTTTCCCTGTAGGGGATACCGCAAGACGTTTCTGTACATTGGGCACAGCGCTCTGCAGGGTGTTAGCAGAGAGTTTCCCGGGACAGTGAAACCCTATATCGGAGACACTGAGAAGAAGCCCCAATGTTCACTCCAGGCACTTTCAGTGTGGGTGCCTTCTCCACGTGGTTCCTGGTTTCACTGCAGCTCTGAAGAGAATGTTAGCAAAGAGGTAATCGGGACAGTGCAAACAGTACTCAAAGACAGGGAGAGCAAGCTCTCTCTTGGCACTTTGGATGTGGGACATACAGCGAGATGTTTGCTGCTTTTACATTTGGCTGTTGGGAGATTTACAGCACAAAGATATCTAGTTGATTTGAAGCAGTTCCGAGAAAGTCTAAACATAATCCTCACTTTTCCCTCCTGGCACTTTCCCTGTAGGAGATACCGCAAGACGTTTCTGTATATTGGGCACAGCGCTCTGCAGGGTGTTAGCAGAGAGTTTCCCGGGACAGTGAAACCCTATGTCAGAGACACTGAGAAGAAGCCCCAATGTTCCTTCCAGGCACTTTCAGTGTGGGTGCCTTCTCCACGTGGTTCCTGGTTTCACTGCAGCTCTGAAGAGAATGTTAGCAAAGAGGTAATTGGGACAGTGCAAACAGTACTCAAAGACAGGGAGAGCAAGCTCTACATTACTCTCTTGGCACTTTGGATGTGGGACATACAGCGAGATGTTTGCTGCTTTTACATTTGGCTGTTGGGAGATTTACAGCACAAAGATATCTAGTTGATTTGAAGCAGTTCCGAGAAAGTCTAAACATAATCCTCACTTTTCCTTCCTGGCACTTTCCCTGTAGGGGATACCGCAAGACGTTTCTGTACATGGGGCACAGCGCTCTGCACGGTGTTAGCAGAGAGTTTCCCGGGACAGTGAAACCGTATATCGGAGACACTGAGAAGAAGCCCCAATGTTCACTCCAGGCACTTTCAGTGTGGGTGCCTTCTCCACGTGGTTCCTGGTTTCACTGCAGCTCTGAAGAGAATGTTAGCAAAGAGGTAATCGGGACAGTGCAAACAGTACTCAAAGACAGGGAGAGCAAGCTCTCTCTTGGCACTTTGGATGTGGGACATACAGCGAGATGTTTGCTGCTTTTACATTTGGCTGTTGGGAGATTTACAGCACAAAGATATCTAGTTGATTTGAAGCAGTTCCGAGAAAGTCTAAACATAATCCTCACTTTTCCCTCCTGGCACTTTCCCTGTAGGAGATACCACAAGACGTTTCTGTATATTGGGCACAGCGCTCTGCAGGGTGTTAGCAGAGAGTTTCCCGGGACAGTGAAACCCTATGTCAGAGACACTGAGAAGAAGCCCCAATGTTCCTTCCAGGCACTTTCAGTGTGGGTGCCTTCTCCACGTGGTTCCTGGTTTCACTGCAGCTCTGAAGAGAATGTTAGCAAAGAGGTAATTGGGACAGTGCAAACAGTACTCAAAGACAGGGAGAGCAAGCTCTACATTACTCTCTTGGCACTTTGGATGTGGGACATACAGCGAGATGTTTGCTGCTTTTACATTTGGCTGTTGGGAGATTTACAGCACAAAGATATCTAGTTGATTTGAAGCAGTTCCGAGAAAGTCTAAACATAATCCTCACTTTTCCCTCCTGGCACTTTCCCTTTAGGGGATACCGCAAGACGTTTCTGTACATTGGGCACAGCGCTCTGCACGGTGTTAGCAGAGAGTTTCCCGGGACAGTGAAACCCTATATCGGAGACACTGAGAAGAAGCCCCAATGTTCACTCCAGGCACTTTCAGTGTGGGTGCCTTCTCCACGTGGTTCCTGGTTTCACTGCAGCTCTGAAGAGAATGTTAGCAAAGAGGTAATCGGGACAGTGCAAACAGTACTCAAAGACAGGGAGAGCAAGCTCTCTCTTGGCACTTTGGATGTGGGACATACAGCGAGATGTTTGCTGCTTTTACATTTGGCTGTTGGGAGATTTACAGCACAAAGATATCTAGTTGATTTGAAGCAGTTCCGAGAAAGTCTAAGCATAATCCTCACTTTTCCCTCCTGGCACTTTCCCTGTAGGAGATACCGCAAGACGTTTCTGTATATTGGGCACAGCGCTCTGCAGGGTGTTAGCAGAGAGTTTCCCGGGACAGTGAAACCCTATGTCGGAGACACTGAGAAGAAGCCCCAATGTTCCCTCCAGGCACTTTCAGTGTGGGTGCCTTCTCCACGTGGTTCCTGGTTTCACTGCAGCTCTGAAGAGAATGTTAGCAAAGAGGTAATCGGGACAGTGCAAACAGTACTCAAAGACAGGGAGAGCAAGCTCTCTCTTGGCACTTTGGATGTGGGACATACAGCGAGATGTTTGCTGCTTTTACATTTGGCTGTTGGGAGATTTACAGCACAAAGATATCTAGTTGATTTGAAGCAGTTCCGAGAAAGTCTAAACATAATCCTCACTTTTCCCTCCTGGCACTTTCCCTGTAGGAGATACCGCAAGACGTTTCTGTATATTGGGCACAGCGCTCTGCAGGGTGTTAGCAGAGAGTTTCCCGGGACAGTGAAACCCTATGTCAGAGACACTGAGAAGAAGCCCCAATGTTCCCTCCAGGCACTTTCAGTGTGGGTGCCTTCTCCACGTGGTTCCTGGTTTCACTGCAGCTCTGAAGAGAATGTTAGCAAAGAGGTAATCGGGACAGTGCAAACAGTACTCAAAGACAGGGAGAGCAAGCTCTACATTACTCTCTTGGCACTTTGGATGTGGGACATACAGCGAGATGTTTGCTGCTTTTACATTTGGCTGTTGGGAGATTTACAGCACAAAGATATCTAGTTGATTTGAAGCAGTTCCGAGAAAGTCTAAACATAATCCTCACTTTTCCCTCCTGGCACTTTCCCTGTAGGGGATACCGCAAGACGTTTCTGTACATTGGGCACAGCGCTCTGCACGGTGTTAGCAGAGAGTTTCCCGGGACAGTGAAACCCTATATCGGAGACACTGAGAAGAAGCCCCAATGTTCACTCCAGGCACTTTCAGTGTGGGTGCCTTCTCCACGTGGTTCCTGGTTTCACTGCAGCTCTGAAGAGAATGTTAGCAAAGAGGTAATCGGGACAGTGCAAACAGTACTCAAAGACAGGGAGAGCAAGCTCTCTCTTGGCACTTTGGATGTGGGACATACAGCGAGATGTTTGCTGCTTTTACATTTGGCTGTTGGGAGATTTACAGCACAAAGATATCTAGTTGATTTGAAGCAGTTCCGAGAAAGTCTAAACATAATCCTCACTTTTCCCTCCTGGCACTTTCCCTGTAGGGGATACCGCAAGACGTTTCTGTACATTGGGCACAGCGCTCTGCAGGGTGTTAGCAGAGAGTTTCCCGGGACAGTGAAACCCTATATCGGAGACACTGAGAAGAAGCCCCAATGTTCACTCCAGGCACTTTCAGTGTGGGTGCCTTCTCCACGTGGTTCCTGGTTTCACTGCAGCTCTGAA
Organism: Chroicocephalus ridibundus; assembly: GCF_963924245.1. Taxonomy (NCBI): domain Eukaryota; kingdom Metazoa; phylum Chordata; class Aves; order Charadriiformes; family Laridae; genus Chroicocephalus; species Chroicocephalus ridibundus. Next base: position 136,829 of record NW_026961370.1, on the reverse strand, counting down.
GAGAATGTTAGCAAAGAGGTAATCGGGACAGTGCAAACAGTACTCAAAGACAGGGAGAGCAAGCTCTCTCTTGGCACTTTGGATGTGGGACATACAGCGAGATGTTTGCTGCTTTTACATTTGGCTGTTGGGAGATTTACAGCACAAAGATATCTAGTTGATTTGAAGCAGTTCCGAGAAAGTCTAAACATAATCCTCACTTTTCCCTCCTGGCACTTTCCCTGTAGGAGATACCGCAAGACGTTTCTGTATATTGGGCACAGCGCTCTGCAGGGTGTTAGCAGAGAGTTTCCCGGGACAGTGAAACCCTATGTCAGAGACACTGAGAAGAAGCCCCAATGTTCCTTCCAGGCACTTTCAGTGTGGGTGCCTTCTCCACGTGGTTCCTGGTTTCACTGCAGCTCTGAAGAGAATGTTAGCAAAGAGGTAATCGGGACAGTGCAAACAGTACTCAAAGACAGGGAGAGCAAGCTCTACATTACTCTCTTGGCACTTTGGATGTGGGACATACAGCGAGATGTTTGCTGCTTTTACATTTGGCTGTTGGGAGATTTACAGCACAAAGATATCTAGTTGATTTGAAGCAGTTCCGAGAAAGTCTAAACATAATCCTCACTTTTCCCTCCTGGCACTTTCCCTGTAGGGGATACCGCAAGACGTTTCTGTACATTGGGCACAGCGCTCTGCAGGGTGTTAGCAGAGAGTTTCCCGGGACAGTGAAACCCTATATCGGAGACACTGAGAAGAAGCCCCAATGTTCACTCCAGGCACTTTCAGTGTGGGTGCCTTCTCCACGTGGTTCCTGGTTTCACTGCAGCTCTGAAGAGAATGTTAGCAAAGAGGTAATCGGGACAGTGCAAACAGTACTCAAAGACAGGGAGAGCAAGCTCTCTCTTGGCACTTTGGATGTGGGACATACAGCGAGATGTTTGCTGCTTTTACATTTGGCTGTTGGGAGATTTACAGCACAAAGATATCTAGTTGATTTGAAGCAGTTCCGAGAAAGTCTAAGCATAATCCTCACTTTTCCCTCCTGGCACTTTCCCTGTAGGGGATACCGCAAGACGTTTCTGTATATTGGGCACAGCGCTCTGCAGGGTGTTAGCAGAGAGTTTCCCGGGACAGTGAAACCCTATGTCGGAGACACTGAGAAGAAGCCCCAATGTTCCCTCCAGGCACTTTCAGTGTGGGTGCCTTCTCCACGTGGTTCCTGGTTTCACTGCAGCTCTGAAGAGAATGTTAGCAAAGAGGTAATCGGGACAGTGCAAACAGTACTCAAAGACAGGGAGAGCAAGCTCTCTCTTGGCACTTTGGATGTGGGACATACAGCGAGATGTTTGCTGCTTTTACATTTGGCTGTTGGGAGATTTACAGCACAAAGATATCTAGTTGATTTGAAGCAGTTCCGAGAAAGTCTAAACATAATCCTCACTTTTCCCTCCTGGCACTTTCCCTGTAGGAGATACCGCAAGACGTTTCTGTATATTGGGCACAGCGCTCTGCAGGGTGTTAGCAGAGAGTTTCCCGGGACAGTGAAACCCTATGTCAGAGACACTGAGAAGAAGCCCCAATGTTCCCTCCAGGCACTTTCAGTGTGGGTGCCTTCTCCACGTGGTTCCTGGTTTCACTGCAGCTCTGAAGAGAATGTTAGCAAAGAGGTAATCGGGACAGTGCAAACAGTACTCAAAGACAGGGAGAGCAAGCTCTACATTACTCTCTTGGCACTTTGGATGTGGGACATACAGCGAGATGTTTGCTGCTTTTACATTTGGCTGTTGGGAGATTTACAGCACAAAGATATCTAGTTGATTTGAAGCAGTTCCGAGAAAGTCTAAACATAATCCTCACTTTTCCCTCCTGGCACTTTCCCTGTAGGGGATACCGCAAGACGTTTCTGTACATTGGGCACAGCGCTCTGCAGGGTGTTAGCAGAGAGTTTCCCGGGACAGTGAAACCCTATATCGGAGACACTGAGAAGAAGCCCCAATGTTCACTCCAGGCACTTTCAGTGTGGGTGCCTTCTCCACGTGGTTCCTGGTTTCACTGCAGCTCTGAAGAGAATGTTAGCAAAGAGGTAATCGGGACAGTGCAAACAGTACTCAAAGACAGGGAGAGCAAGCTCTCTCTTGGCACTTTGGATGTGGGACATACAGCGAGATGTTTGCTGCTTTTACATTTGGCTGTTGGGAGATTTACAGCACAAAGATATCTAGTTGATTTGAAGCAGTTCCGAGAAAGTCTAAACATAATCCTCACTTTTCCCTCCTGGCACTTTCCCTGTAGGAGATACCGCAAGACGTTTCTGTATATTGGGCACAGCGCTCTGCAGGGTGTTAGCAGAGAGTTTCCCGGGACAGTGAAACCCTATGTCAGAGACACTGAGAAGAAGCCCCAATGTTCCTTCCAGGCACTTTCAGTGTGGGTGCCTTCTCCACGTGGTTCCTGGTTTCACTGCAGCTCTGAAGAGAATGTTAGCAAAGAGGTAATTGGGACAGTGCAAACAGTACTCAAAGACAGGGAGAGCAAGCTCTACATTACTCTCTTGGCACTTTGGATGTGGGACATACAGCGAGATGTTTGCTGCTTTTACATTTGGCTGTTGGGAGATTTACAGCACAAAGATATCTAGTTGATTTGAAGCAGTTCCGAGAAAGTCTAAACATAATCCTCACTTTTCCCTCCTGGCACTTTCCCTTTAGGGGATACCGCAAGACGTTTCTGTACATTGGGCACAGCGCTCTGCACGGTGTTAGCAGAGAGTTTCCCGGGACAGTGAAACCCTATATCGGAGACACTGAGAAGAAGCCCCAATGTTCACTCCAGGCACTTTCAGTGTGGGTGCCTTCTCCACGTGGTTCCTGGTTTCACTGCAGCTCTGAAGAGAATGTTAGCAAAGAGGTAATCGGGACAGTGCAAACAGTACTCAAAGACAGGGAGAGCAAGCTCTCTCTTGGCACTTTGGATGTGGGACATACAGCGAGATGTTTGCTGCTTTTACATTTGGCTGTTGGGAGATTTACAGCACAAAGATATCTAGTTGATTTGAAGCAGTTCCGAGAAAGTCTAAGCATAATCCTCACTTTTCCCTCCTGGCACTTTCCCTGTAGGGGATACCGCAAGACGTTTCTGTATATTGGGCACAGCGCTCTGCAGGGTGTTAGCAGAGAGTTTCCCGGGACAGTGAAACCCTATGTCGGAGACACTGAGAAGAAGCCCCAATGTTCCCTCCAGGCACTTTCAGTGTGGGTGCCTTCTCCACGTGGTTCCTGGTTTCACTGCAGCTCTGAAGAGAATGTTAGCAAAGAGGTAATCGGGACAGTGCAAACAGTACTCAAAGACAGGGAGAGCAAGCTCTCTCTTGGCACTTTGGATGTGGGACATACAGCGAGATGTTTGCTGCTTTTACATTTGGCTGTTGGGAGATTTACAGCACAAAGATATCTAGTTGATTTGAAGCAGTTCCGAGAAAGTCTAAACATAATCCTCACTTTTCCCTCCTGGCACTTTCCCTGTAGGAGATACCGCAAGACGTTTCTGTATATTGGGCACAGCGCTCTGCAGGGTGTTAGCAGAGAGTTTCCCGGGACAGTGAAACCCTATGTCAGAGACACTGAGAAGAAGCCCCAATGTTCCCTCCAGGCACTTTCAGTGTGGGTGCCTTCTCCACGTGGTTCCTGGTTTCACTGCAGCTCTGAAGAGAATGTTAGCAAAGAGGTAATCGGGACAGTGCAAACAGTACTCAAAGACAGGGAGAGCAAGCTCTACATTACTCTCTTGGCACTTTGGATGTGGGACATACAGCGAGATGTTTGCTGCTTTTACATTTGGCTGTTGGGAGATTTACAGCACAAAGATATCTAGTTGATTTGAAGCAGTTCCGAGAAAGTCTAAACATAATCCTCACTTTTCCCTCCTGGCACTTTCCCTGTAGGAGATACCGCAAGACGTTTCTGTATATTGGGCACAGCGCTCTGCAGGGTGTTAGCAGAGAGTTTCCCGGGACAGTGAAACCCTATATCGGAGACACTGAGAAGAAGCCCCAATGTTCACTCCAGGCACTTTCAGTGTGGGTGCCTTCTCCACGTGGTTCCTGGTTTCAATGCAGCTCTGAAGAGAATGTTAGCAAAGAGGTAATTGGGACAGTGCAAACAGTACTCAAAGACAGGGAGAGCAAGCTCTCTCTTGGCACTTTGGATGTGGGACATACAGCGAGATGTTTGCTGCTTTTACATTTGGCTGTTGGGAGATTTACAGCACAAAGATATCTAGTTGATTTGAAGCAGTTCCGAGAAAGTCTAAACATAATCCTCACTTTTCCCTCCTGGCACTTTCCCTGTAGGAGATACCGCAAGACGTTTCTGTATATTGGGCACAGCGCTCTGCAGGGTGTTAGCAGAGAGTTTCCCGGGACAGTGAAACCCTATGTCAGAGACACTGAGAAGAAGCCCCAATGTTCCTTCCAGGCACTTTCAGTGTGGGTGCCTTCTCCACGTGGTTCCTGGTTTCACTGCAGCTCTGAAGAGAATGTTAGCAAAGAGGTAATTGGGACAGTGCAAACAGTACTCAAAGACAGGGAGAGCAAGCTCTACATTACTCTCTTGGCACTTTGGATGTGGGACATACAGCGAGATGTTTGCTGCTTTTACATTTGGCTGTTGGGAGATTTACAGCACAAAGATATCTAGTTGATTTGAAGCAGTTCCGAGAAAGTCTAAACATAATCCTCACTTTTCCCTCCTGGCACTTTCCCTGTAGGGGATACCGCAAGACGTTTCTGTACATTGGGCACAGCGCTCTGCAGGGTGTTAGCAGAGAGTTTCCCGGGACAGTGAAACCCTATATCGGAGACACTGAGAAGAAGCCCCAATGTTCCCTCCAGGCACTTTCAGTGTGGGTGCCTTCTCCACGTGGTTCCTGGTTTCACTGCAGCTCTGAAGAGAATGTTAGCAAAGAGGTAATCGGGACAGTGCAAACAGTACTCAAAGACAGGGAGAGCAAGCTCTCTCTTGGCACTTTGGATGTGGGACATACAGCGAGATGTTTGCTGCTTTTACATTTGGCTGTTGGGAGATTTACAGCACAAAGATATCTAGTTGATTTGAAGCAGTTCCGAGAAAGTCTAAGCATAATCCTCACTTTTCCCTCCTGGCACTTTCCCTGTAGGGGATACCGCAAGACGTTTCTGTATATTGGGCACAGCGCTCTGCAGGGTGTTAGCAGAGAGTTTCCCGGGACAGTGAAACCCTATGTCGGAGACACTGAGAAGAAGCCCCAATGTTCCCTCCAGGCACTTTCAGTGTGGGTGCCTTCTCCACGTGGTTCCTGGTTTCACTGCAGCTCTGAAGAGAATGTTAGCAAAGAGGTAATCGGGACAGTGCAAACAGTACTCAAAGACAGGGAGAGCAAGCTCTACATTACTCTCTTGGCACTTTGGATGTGGGACATACAGCGAGATGTTTGCTGCTTTTACATTTGGCTGTTGGGAGATTTACAGCACAAAGATATCTAGTTGATTTGAAGCAGTTCCGAGAAAGTCTAAACATAATCCTCACTTTTCCCTCCTGGCACTTTCCCTGTAGGAGATACCGCAAGACGTTTCTGTATATTGGGCACAGCGCTCTGCAGGGTGTTAGCAGAGAGTTTCCCGGGACAGTGAAACCCTATGTCAGAGACACTGAGAAGAAGCCCCAATGTTCCCTCCAGGCACTTTCAGTGTGGGTGCCTTCTCCACGTGGTTCCTGGTTTCACTGCAGCTCTGAAGAGAATGTTAGCAAAGAGGTAATCGGGACAGTGCAAACAGTACTCAAAGACAGGGAGAGCAAGCTCTCTCTTGGCACTTTGGATGTGGGACATACAGCGAGATGTTTGCTGCTTTTACATTTGGCTGTTGGGAGATTTACAGCACAAAGATATCTAGTTGATTTGAAGCAGTTCCGAGAAAGTCTAAACATAATCCTCACTTTTCCCTCCTGGCACTTTCCCTGTAGGAGATACCGCAAGACGTTTCTGTATATTGGGCACAGCGCTCTGCAGGGTGTTAGCAGAGAGTTTCCCGGGACAGTGAAACCCTATGTCAGAGACACTGAGAAGAAGCCCCAATGTTCCTTCCAGGCACTTTCAGTGTGGGTGCCTTCTCCACGTGGTTCCTGGTTTCACTGCAGCTCTGAAGAGAATGTTAGCAAAGAGGTAATTGGGACAGTGCAAACAGTACTCAAAGACAGGGAGAGCAAGCTCTACATTACTCTCTTGGCACTTTGGATGTGGGACATACAGCGAGATGTTTGCTGCTTTTACATTTGGCTGTTGGGAGATTTACAGCACAAAGATATGTAGTTGATTTGAAGCAGTTCCGAGAAAGTCTAAACATAATCCTCACTTTTCCCTCCTGGCACTTTCCCTGTAGGGGATACCGCAAGACGTTTCTGTACATTGGGCACAGCGCTCTGCACGGTGTTAGCAGAGAGTTTCCCGGGACAGTGAAACCCTATATCGGAGACACTGAGAAGAAGCCCCAATGTTCCCTCCAGGCACTTTCAGTGTGGGTGCCTTCTCCACGTGGTTCCTGGTTTCACTGCAGCTCTGAAGAGAATGTTAGCAAAGAGGTAATCGGGACAGTGCAAACAGTACTCAAAGACAGGGAGAGCAAGCTCTCTCTTGGCACTTTGGATGTGGGACATACAGCGAGATGTTTGCTGCTTTTACATTTGGCTGTTGGGAGATTTACAGCACAAAGATATCTAGTTGATTTGAAGCAGTTCCGAGAAAGTCTAAACATAATCCTCACTTTTCCCTCCTGGCACTTTCCCTGTAGGGGATACCGCAAGACGTTTCTGTATATTGGGCACAGCGCTCTGCAGGGTGTTAGCAGAGAGTTTCCCGGGACAGTGAAACCCTATGTCAGAGACACTGAGAAGAAGCCCCAATGTTCCCTCCAGGCACTTTCAGTGTGGGTGCCTTCTCCACGTGGTTCCTGGTTTCACTGCAGCTCTGAAGAGAATGTTAGCAAAGAGGTAATCGGGACAGTGCAAACAGTACTCAAAGACAGGGAGAGCAAGCTCTACATTACTCTCTTGGCACTTTGGATGTGGGACATACAGCGAGATGTTTGCTGCTTTTACATTTGGCTGTTGGGAGATTTACAGCACAAAGATATCTAGTTGATTTGAAGCAGTTCCGAGAAAGTCTAAACATAATCCTCACTTTTCCCTCCTGGCACTTTCCCTGTAGGGGATACCGCAAGACGTTTCTGTACATTGGGCACAGCGCTCTGCAGGGTGTTAGCAGAGAGTTTCCCGGGACAGTGAAACCCTATATCGGAGACACTGAGAAGAAGCCCCAATGTTCACTCCAGGCACTTTCAGTGTGGGTGCCTTCTCCACGTGGTTCCTGGTTTCACTGCAGCTCTGAAGAGAATGTTAGCAAAGAGGTAATCGGGACAGTGCAAACAGTACTCAAAGACAGGGAGAGCAAGCTCTCTCTTGGCACTTTGGATGTGGGACATACAGCGAGATGTTTGCTGCTTTTACATTTGGCTGTTGGGAGATTTACAGCACAAAGATATCTAGTTGATTTGAAGCAGTTCCGAGAAAGTCTAAACATAATCCTCACTTTTCCCTCCTGGCACTTTCCCTGTAGGAGATACCGCAAGACGTTTCTGTATATTGGGCACAGCGCTCTGCAGGGTGTTAGCAGAGAGTTTCCCGGGACAGTGAAACCCTATGTCAGAGAAACTGAGAAGAAGCCCCAATGTTCCTTCCAGGCACTTTCAGTGTGGGTGCCTTCTCCACGTGGTTCCTGGTTTCACTGCAGCTCTGAAGAGAATGTTAGCAAAGAGGTAATTGGGACAGTGCAAACAGTACTCAAAGACAGGGAGAGCAAGCTCTACATTACTCTCTTGGCACTTTGGATGTGGGACATACAGCGAGATGTTTGCTGCTTTTACATTTGGCTGTTGGGAGATTTACAGCACAAAGATATCTAGTTGATTTGAAGCAGTTCCGAGAAAGTCTAAACATAATCCTCACTTTTCCCTCCTGGCACTTTCCCTGTAGGGGATACCGCAAGACGTTTCTGTACATTGGGCACAGCGCTCTGCAGGGTGTTAGCAGAGAGTTTCCCGGGACAGTGAAACCCTATATCGGAGACACTGAGAAGAAGCCCCAATGTTCCTTCCAGGCACTTTCAGTGTGGGTGCCTTCTCCACGTGGTTCCTGGTTTCACTGCAGCTCTGAAGAGAATGTTAGCAAAGAGGTAATCGGGACAGTGCAAACAGTACTCAAAGACAGGGAGAGCAAGCTCTCTCTTGGCACTTTGGATGTGGGACATACAGCGAGATGTTTGCTGCTTTTACATTTGGCTGTTGGGAGATTTACAGCACAAAGATATCTAGTTGATTTGAAGCAGTTCCGAGAAAGTCTAAGCATAATCCTCACTTTTCCCTCCTGGCACTTTCCCTGTAGGGGATACCGCAAGACGTTTCTGTACATTGGGCACAGCGCTCTGCAGGGTGTTAGCAGAGAGTTTCCCGGGACAGTGAAACCCTATGTCGGAGACACTGAGAAGAAGCCCCAATGTTCACTCCAGGCACTTTCAGTGTGGGTGCCTTCTCCACGTGGTTCCTGGTTTCACTGCAGCTCTGAAGAGAATGTTAGCAAAGAGGTAATCGGGACAGTGCAAACAGTACTCAAAGACAGGGAGAGCAAGCTCTCTCTTGGCACTTTGGATGTGGGACATACAGCGAGATGTTTGCTGCTTTTACATTTGGCTGTTGGGAGATTTACAGCACAAAGATATCTAGTTGATTTGAAGCAGTTCCGAGAAAGTCTAAACATAATCCTCACTTTTCCCTCCTGGCACTTTCCCTGTAGGAGATACCGCAAGACGTTTCTGTATATTGGGCACAGCGCTCTGCAGGGTGTTAGCAGAGAGTTTCCCGGGACAGTGAAACCCTATGTCAAAGACACTGAGAAGAAGCCCCAATGTTCCCTCCAGGCACTTTCAGTGTGGGTGCCTTCTCCACGTGGTTCCTGGTTTCACTGCAGCTCTGAAGAGAATGTTAGCAAAGAGGTAATCGGGACAGTGCAAACAGTACTCAAAGACAGGGAGAGCAAGCTCTGTCTTGGCACTTTGGATGTGGGACATACAGCGAGATGTTTGCTGCTTTTACATTTGGCTGTTGGGAGATTTACAGCACAAAGATATCTAGTTGATTTGAAGCAGTTCCGAGAAAGTCTAAACATAATCCTCACTTTTCCCTCCTGGCACTTTCCCTGTAGGAGATACCGCAAGACGTTTCTGTATATTGGGCACAGCGCTCTGCAGGGTGTTAGCAGAGACTTTCCCGGGACAGTGAAACCCTATGTCAAAGACACTGAGAAGAAGCCCCAATGTTCCCTCCAGGCACTTTCAGTGTGGGTGCCTTCTCCACGTGGTTCCTGGTTTCACTGCAGCTCTGAAGAGAATGTTAGCAAAGAGGTAATCGGGACAGTGCAAACAGTACTCAAAGACAGGGAGAGCAAGCTCTACATTACTCTCTTGGCACTTTGGATGTGGGACATACAGCGAGATGTTTGCTGCTTTTACATTTGGCTGTTGGGAGATTTACAGCACAAAGATATCTAGTTGATTTGAAGCAGTTCCGAGAAAGTCTAAACATAATCCTCACTTTTCCCTCCTGGCACTTTCCATGTGGGAGATATAGGAGGATGTATATTGGTTTTGAGGACAACTCAATGGATAGTGTAGGGAGAAAAGTTCCTGGCTCCTTGAATGCCGTTTCTGGAGACACTGCGATCAATTTGGGAGATATGTCAAGATGTGTGTTGGTTTTGAGGACAGCTTTCTGGAGTGTCTTAGCAAAGAGGTCACACGGATAATCAGAGCAATTCTCAGAGACACTGAGACCAAGCTCCACAATTCCTCCTGGCACTTTCCCTGTAGGAGATACCGCAAGACGTTTCTGTATATTGGGCACAGCGCTCTGCAGGGTGTTAGCAGAGAGTTTCCCGGGACAGTGAAACGCTATATCAGAGACACTGAGAAGAAGCCCCAACGTTCCTTCCAGGCACTTTCAGTGTGGGTGCCTTCTCCACGTGGTTCCTGGTTTCACTGCAGCTCTGAAGAGAATGTTAGCAAAGAGGTAATCGGGACAGTGCAAACAGTACTCAAAGAAAGGGAGAGCAAGCTCTACATTACTCTCTCGGCACTTTGGATGTGGGACATACAGCGAGATGTTTGCTGCTTTTACATTTGGCTGTTGGGAGATTTACAGCACAAAGATATCTAGTTGATTTGAAGCAGTTCCGAGAAAGTCTAAACATAATCCTCACTTTTCCCTCCTGGCACTTTCCATGTGGGAGATACAGGAGGATGTATATTGGTTTTGAGGACAACTCAATGGACAGTGTAGGGAGAAAAGTTCCTGGCTCCTTGAATGCCGTTTCTGCAGACACTGCGATCAATGTGGGAGATATGTCAAGATGTGTGTTGGTTTTGAGGACAGCTTTCTGGAGTGTCTTAGCAAAGAGGTCACACGGATAATCAGAGCAATTCTCAGAGACACTGAGACCAAGCTCCACAATTCCTCCTGGCACTTTCCCTGTAGGAGATACCGCAAGACGTTTCTGTATATTGGGCACAGCGCTCTGCAGGGTGTTAGCAGAGAGTTTCCCGGGACAGTGAAACCCTATGTCAGAGACACTGAGAAGAAGCCCCAATGTTCCCTCCAGGCACTTTCAGTGTGGGTGCCTTCTCCACGTGGTTCCTGGTTTCACTGCAGCTCTGAAGAGAATGTTAGCAAAGAGGTAATCGGGACAGTGCAAACAGTACTCAAAGACAGGGAGAGCAAGCTCTACATTACTCTCTTGGCACTTTGGATGTGGGACATACAGCGAGATGTTTGCTGCTTTTACATTTGGCTGTTGGGAGATTTACAGCACAAAGATATCTAGTTGATTTGAAGCAGTTCCGAGAAAGTCCAAACATAATCCTCACTTTTCCCTCCTGGCACTTTCCCTGTAGGGGATACCGCAAGACGTTTCTGTACATTGGGCACAGCGCTCTGCAGGGTGTTAGCAGAGAGTTTCCCGGGACAGTGAAACCCTATATCGGAGACACTGAGAAGAAGCCCCAATGTTCACTCCAGGCACTTTCAGTGTGGGTGCCTTCTCCACGTGGTTCCTGGTTTCACTGCAGCTCTGAAGAGAATGTTAGCAAAGAGGTAATCGGGACAGTGCAAACAGTACTCAAAGACAGGGAGAGCAAGCTCTCTCTTGGCACTTTGGATGTGGGACATACAGCGAGATGTTTGCTGCTTTTACATTTGGCTGTTGGGAGATTTACAGCACAAAGATATCTAGTTGATTTGAAGCAGTTCCGAGAAAGTCTAAACATAATCCTCACTTTTCCCTCCTGGCACTTTCCCTGTAGGAGATACCGCAAGACGTTTCTGTATATTGGGCACAGCGCTCTGCAGGGTGTTAGCAGAGACTTTCCCGGGACAGTGAAACCCTATGTCAGAGACACTGAGAAGAAGCCCCAATGTTCCCTCCAGGCACTTTCAGTGTGGGTGCCTTCTCCACGTGGTTCCTGGTTTCACTGCAGCTCTGAAGAGAATGTTAGCAAAGAGGTAATCGGGACAGTGCAAACAGTACTCAAAGACAGGGAGAGCAAGCTCTACATTACTCTCTTGGCACTTTGGATGTGGGACATACAGCGAGATGTTTGCTGCTTTTACATTTGGCTGTTGGGAGATTTACAGCACAAAGATATGTAGTTGATTTGAAGCAGTTCCGAGAAAGTCTAAACATAATCCTCACTTTTCCCTCCTGGCACTTTCCCTGTAGGGGATACCGCAAGACGTTTCTGTACATTGGGCACAGCGCTCTGCAGGGTGTTAGCAGAGAGTTTCCCGGGACAGTGAAACCCTATATCGGAGACACTGAGAAGAAGCCCCAATGTTCACTCCAGGCACTTTCAGTGTGGGTGCCTTCTCCACGTGGTTCCTGGTTTCACTGCAGCTCTGAAGAGAATGTTAGCAAAGAGGTAATCGGGACAGTGCAAACAGTACTCAAAGACAGGGAGAGCAAGCTCTCTCTTGGCACTTTGGATGTGGGACATAGAGCGAGATGTTTGCTGCTTTTACATTTGGCTGTTGGGAGATTTACAGCACAAAGATATCTAGTTGATTTGAAGCAGTTCCGAGAAAGTCTAAGCATAATCCTCACTTTTCCCTCCTGGCACTTTCCCTGTAGGGGATACCGCAAGACGTTTCTGTACATTGGGCACAGCGCTCTGCAGGGTGTTAGCAGAGAGTTTCCCGGGACAGTGAAACCCTATGTCGGAGACACTGAGAAGAAGCCCCAATGTTCACTCCAGGCACTTTCAGTGTGGGTGCCTTCTCCACGTGGTTCCTGGTTTCACTGCAGCTCTGAAGAGAATGTTAGCAAAGAGGTAATCGGGACAGTGCAAACAGTACTCAAAGACAGGGAGAGCAAGCTCTCTCTTGGCACTTTGGATGTGGGACATACAGCGAGATGTTTGCTGCTTTTACATTTGGCTGTTGGGAGATTTACAGCACAAAGATATCTAGTTGATTTGAAGCAGTTCCGAGAAAGTCTAAACATAATCCTCACTTTTCCCTCCTGGCACTTTCCCTGTAGGAGATACCGCAAGACGTTTCTGTATATTGGGCACAGCGCTCTGCAGGGTGTTAGCAGAGAGTTTCCCGGGACAGTGAAACCCTATGTCAAAGACACTGAGAAGAAGCCCCAATGTTCCCTCCAGGCACTTTCAGTGTGGGTGCCTTCTCCACGTGGTTCCTGGTTTCACTGCAGCTCTGAAGAGAATGTTAGCAAAGAGGTAATCGGGACAGTGCAAACAGTACTCAAAGACAGGGAGAGCAAGCTCTGTCTTGGCACTTTGGATGTGGGACATACAGCGAGATGTTTGCTGCTTTTACATTTGGCTGTTGGGAGATTTACAGCACAAAGATATCTAGTTGATTTGAAGCAGTTCCGAGAAAGTCTAAACATAATCCTCACTTTTCCCTCCTGGCACTTTCCCTGTAGGAGATACCGCAAGACGTTTCTGTATATTGGGCACAGCGCTCTGCAGGGTGTTAGCAGAGACTTTCCCGGGACAGTGAAACCCTATGTCAAAGACACTGAGAAGAAGCCCCAATGTTCCCTCCAGGCACTTTCAGTGTGGGTGCCTTCTCCACGTGGTTCCTGGTTTCACTGCAGCTCTGAAGAGAATGTTAGCAAAGAGGTAATCGGGACAGTGCAAACAGTACTCAAAGACAGGGAGAGCAAGCTCTACATTACTCTCTTGGCACTTTGGATGTGGGACATACAGCGAGATGTTTGCTGCTTTTACATTTGGCTGTTGGGAGATTTACAGCACAAAGATATCTAGTTGATTTGAAGCAGTTCCGAGAAAGTCTAAACATAATCCTCACTTTTCCCTCCTGGCACTTTCCATGTGGGAGATATAGGAGGATGTATATTGGTTTTGAGGACAACTCAATGGATAGTGTAGGGAGAAAAGTTCCTGGCTCCTTGAATGCCGTTTCTGGAGACACTGCGATCAATTTGGGAGATATGTCAAGATGTGTGTTGGTTTTGAGGACAGCTTTCTGGAGTGTCTTAGCAAAGAGGTCACACGGATAATCAGAGCAATTCTCAGAGACACTGAGACCAAGCTCCACAATTCCTCCTGGCACTTTCCCTGTAGGAGATACCGCAAGACGTTTCTGTATATTGGGCACAGCGCTCTGCAGGGTGTTAGCAGAGAGTTTCCCGGGACAGTGAAACGCTATATCAGAGACACTGAGAAGAAGCCCCAACGTTCCTTCCAGGCACTTTCAGTGTGGGTGCCTTCTCCACGTGGTTCCTGGTTTCACTGCAGCTCTGAAGAGAATGTTAGCAAAGAGGTAATCGGGACAGTGCAAACAGTACTCAAAGAAAGGGAGAGCAAGCTCTACATTACTCTCTCGGCACTTTGGATGTGGGACATACAGCGAGATGTTTGCTGCTTTTACATTTGGCTGTTGGGAGATTTACAGCACAAAGATATCTAGTTGATTTGAAGCAGTTCCGAGAAAGTCTAAACATAATCCTCACTTTTCCCTCCTGGCACTTTCCATGTGGGAGATACAGGAGGATGTATATTGGTTTTGAGGACAACTCAATGGACAGTGTAGGGAGAAAAGTTCCTGGCTCCTTGAATGCCGTTTCTGCAGACACTGCGATCAATGTGGGAGATATGTCAAGATGTGTGTTGGTTTTGAGGACAGCTTTCTGGAGTGTCTTAGCAAAGAGGTCACACGGATAATCAGAGCAATTCTCAGAGACACTGAGACCAAGCTCCACAATTCCTCCTGGCACTTTCCCTGTAGGAGATACCGCAAGACGTTTCTGTATATTGGGCACAGCGCTCTGCAGGGTGTTAGCAGAGAGTTTCCCGGGACAGTGAAACCCTATGTCAGAGACACTGAGAAGAAGCCCCAATGTTCCCTCCAGGCACTTTCAGTGTGGGTGCCTTCTCCACGTGGTTCCTGGTTTCACTGCAGCTCTGAAGAGAATGTTAGCAAAGAGGTAATCGGGACAGTGCAAACAGTACTCAAAGACAGGGAGAGCAAGCTCTACATTACTCTCTTGGCACTTTGGATGTGGGACATACAGCGAGATGTTTGCTGCTTTTACATTTGGCTGTTGGGAGATTTACAGCACAAAGATATCTAGTTGATTTGAAGCAGTTCCGAGAAAGTCCAAACATAATCCTCACTTTTCCCTCCTGGCACTTTCCCTGTAGGGGATACCGCAAGACGTTTCTGTACATTGGGCACAGCGCTCTGCAGGGTGTTAGCAGAGAGTTTCCCGGGACAGTGAAACCCTATATCGGAGACACTGAGAAGAAGCCCCAATGTTCACTCCAGGCACTTTCAGTGTGGGTGCCTTCTCCACGTGGTTCCTGGTTTCACTGCAGCTCTGAAGAGAATGTTAGCAAAGAGGTAATCGGGACAGTGCAAACAGTACTCAAAGACAGGGAGAGCAAGCTCTCTCTTGGCACTTTGGATGTGGGACATACAGCGAGATGTTTGCTGCTTTTACATTTGGCTGTTGGGAGATTTACAGCACAAAGATATCTAGTTGATTTGAAGCAGTTCCGAGAAAGTCTAAACATAATCCTCACTTTTCCCTCCTGGCACTTTCCCTGTAGGAGATACCGCAAGACGTTTCTGTATATTGGGCACAGCGCTCTGCAGGGTGTTAGCAGAGACTTTCCCGGGACAGTGAAACCCTATGTCAGAGACACTGAGAAGAAGCCCCAATGTTCCCTCCAGGCACTTTCAGTGTGGGTGCCTTCTCCACGTGGTTCCTGGTTTCACTGCAGCTCTGAAGAGAATGTTAGCAAAGAGGTAATCGGGACAGTGCAAACAGTACTCAAAGACAGGGAGAGCAAGCTCTACATTACTCTCTTGGCACTTTGGATGTGGGACATACAGCGAGATGTTTGCTGCTTTTACATTTGGCTGTTGGGAGATTTACAGCACAAAGATATCTAGTTGATTTGAAGCAGTTCCGAGAAAGTCTAAACATAATCCTCACTTTTCCCTCCTGGCACTTTCCCTGTAGGGGATACCGCAAGACGTTTCTGTACATTGGGCACAGCGCTCTGCAGGGTGTTAGCAGAGAGTTTCCCGGGACAGTGAAACCCTATATCGGAGACACTGAGAAGAAGCCCCAATGTTCCCTCCAGGCACTTTCAGTGTGGGTGCCTTCTCCACGTGGTTCCTGGTTTCACTGCAGCTCTGAAGAGAATGTTAGCAAAGAGGTAATCGGGACAGTGCAAACAGTACTCAAAGACAGGGAGAGCAAGCTCTGTCTTGGCACTTTGGATGTGGGACATACAGCGAGATGTTTGCTGCTTTTACATTTGGCTGTTGGGAGATTTACAGCACAAAGATATCTAGTTGATTTGAAGCAGTTCCGAGAAAGTCTAAACATAATCCTCACTATTCCCTCCTGGCACTTTCCCTGTATGAGATACCGCAAGACGTTTCTGTATATTGGGCACAGCGCTCTGCAGGGTGTTAGCAGAGAGTTTCCCGGGACAGTGAAACCCTATGTCAGAGACACTGAGAAGAAGCCCCAATGTTCCCTCCAGGCACTTTCAGTGTGGGTGCCTTCTCCACGTGGTTCCTGGTTTCACTGCAGCTCTGAAGAGAATGTTAGCAAAGAGGTAATCGGGACAGTGCAAACAGTACTCAAAGACAGGGAGAGCAAGCTCTCTCTTGGCACTTTGGATGTGGGACATACAGCGAGATGTTTGCTGCTTTTACATTTGGCTGTTGGGAGATTTACAGCACAAAGATATCTAGTTGATTTGAAGCAGTTCCGAGAAAGTCTAAACATAATCCTCACTATTCCCTCCTGGCACTTTCCCTGTAGGGGATACCGCAAGACGTTTCTGTATATTGGGCACAGCGCTCTGCAGGGTGTTAGCAGAGAGTTTCCCGGGACAGTGAAACCCTATGTCAGAGACACTGAGAAGAAGCCCCAATGTTCACTCCAGGCACTTTCAGTGTGGGTGCCTTCTCCACGTGGTTCCTGGTTTCACTGCAGCTCTGAAGAGAATGTTAGCAAAGAGGTAATCGGGACAGTGCAAACAGTACTCAAAGACAGGGAGAGCAAGCTCTCTCTTGGCACTTTGGATGTGGGACATACAGCGAGATGTTTGCTGCTTTTACATTTGGCTGTTGGGAGATTTACAGCACAAAGATATCTAGTTGATTTGAAGCAGTTCCGAGAAAGTCTAAACATAATCCTCACTATTCCCTCCTGGCACTTTCCCTGTAGGGGATACCGCAAGACGTTTCTGTATATTGGGCACAGCGCTCTGCAGGGTGTTAGCAGAGAGTTTCCCGGGACAGTGAAACCCTATGTCAGAGACACTGAGAAGAAGCCCCAATGTTCCCTCCAGGCACTTTCAGTGTGGGTGCCTTCTCCACGTGGTTCCTGGTTTCACTGCAGCTCTGAAGAGAATGTTAGCAAAGAGGTAATCGGGACAGTGCAAACAGTACTCAAAGACAGGGAGAGCAAGCTCTACATTACTCTCTTGGCACTTTGGATGTGGGACATACAGCGAGATGTTTGCTGCTTTTACATTTGGCTGTTGGGAGATTTACAGCACAAAGATATCTAGTTGATTTGAAGCAGTTCCGAGAAAGTCTAAACATAATCCTCACTTTTCCCTCCTGGCACTTTCCCTGTAGGGGATAGCGCAAGACGTTTCTGTACATTGGGCACAGCGCTCTGCAGGGTGTTAGCAGAGAGTTTCCCGGGACAGTGAAACCCTATATCGGAGACACTGAGAAGAAGCCCCAATGTTCCCTCCAGGCACTTTCAGTGTGGGTGCCTTCTCCACGTGGTTCCTGGTTTCACTGCAGCTCTGAAGAGAATGTTAGCAAAGAGGTAATCGGGACAGTGCAAACAGTACTCAAAGACAGGGAGAGCAAGCTCTACATTACTCTCTTGGCACTTTGGATGTGGGACATACAGCGAGATGTTTGCTGCTTTTACATTTGGCTGTTGGGAGATTTACAGCACAAAGATATCTAGTTGATTTGAAGCAGTTCCGAGAAAGTCTAAACATAATCCTCACTTTTCCCTCCTGGCACTTTCCCTGTAGGAGATACCGCAAGACGTTTCTGTATATTGGGCACAGCGCTCTGCAGGGTGTTAGCAGAGAGTTTCCCGGGACAGTGAAACCCTATATCAGAGACACTGAGAAGAAGCCCCAATGTTCCCTCCAGGCACTTTCAGTGTGGGTGCCTTCTCCACGTGGTTCCTGGTTTCACTGCAGCTCTGAAGAGAATGTTAGCAAAGAGGTAATCGGGACAGTGCAAACAGTACTCAAAGACAGGGAGAGCAAGCTCTCTCTTGGCACTTTGGATGTGGGACATACAGCGAGATGTTTGCTGCTTTTACATTTGGCTGTTGGGAGATTTACAGCACAAAGATATCTAGTTGATTTGAAGCAGTTCCGAGAAAGTCTAAACATAATCCTCACTTTTCCCTCCTGGCACTTTCCCTGTAGGAGATACCGCAAGACGTTTCTGTATATTGGGCACAGCGCTCTGCAGGGTGTTAGCAGAGAGTTTCCCGGGACAGTGAAACCCTATGTCAGAGACACTGAGAAGAAGCCCCAATGTTCCCTCCAGGCACTTTCAGTGTGGGTGCCTTCTCCACGTGGTTCCTGGTTTCACTGCAGCTCTGAAGAGAATGTTAGCAAAGAGGTAATCGGGACAGTGCAAACAGTACTCAAAGACAGGGAGAGCAAGCTCTCTCTTGGCACTTTGGATGTGGGACATACAGCGAGATGTTTGCTGCTTTTACATTTGGCTGTTGGGAGATTTACAGCACAAAGATATCTAGTTGATTTGAAGCAGTTCCGAGAAAGTCTAAACATAATCCTCACTTTTCCCTCCTGGCACTTTCCCTGTAGGAGATACCGCAAGACGTTTCTGTATATTGGGCACAGCGCTCTGCAGGGTGTTAGCAGAGACTTTCCCGGGACAGTGAAACCCTATGTCAAAGACACTGAGAAGAAGCCCCAATGTTCCCTCCAGGCACTTTCAGTGTGGGTGCCTTCTCCACGTGGTTCCTGGTTTCACTGCAGCTCTGAAGAGAATGTTAGCAAAGAGGTAATCGGGACAGTGCAAACAGTACTCAAAGACAGGGAGAGCAAGCTCTACATTACTCTCTCGGCACTTTGGATGTGGGACATAGAGCGAGATGTTTGCTGCTTTTACATTTGGCTGTTGGGAGATTTACAGCACAAAGATATCTAGTTGATTTGAAGCAGTTCCGAGAAAGTCTAAACATAATCCTCACTTTTCCCTCCTGGCACTTACCATGTGGGAGATATAGGAGGATGTATATTGGTTTTGAGGACAACTCAATGGACAGTGTAGGGAGAAAAGTTCCTGGCTCCTTGAATGCCGTTTCTGGAGACACTGCGATCAATTTGGGAGATATGTCAAGATGTGTGTTGGTTTTGAGGACAGCTTTCTGGAGTGTCTTAGCAAAGAGGTCACACGGATAATCAGAGCAATTCTCAGAGACACTGAGACCAAGCTCCACAATTCCTCCTGGCACTTTCCCTGTAGGAGATACCGCAAGACGTTTCTGTATATTGGGCACAGCGCTCTGCAGGGTGTTAGCAGAGAGTTTCCCGGGACAGTGAAACGCTATGTCAGAGACACTGAGAAGAAGCCCCAACGTTCCTTCCAGGCACTTTCAGTGTGGGTGCCTTCTCCACGTGGTTCCTGGTTTCACTGCAGCTCTGAAGAGAATGTTAGCAAAGAGGTAATCGGGACAGTGCAAACAGTACTCAAAGACAGGGAGAGCAAGCTCTCTCTTGGCACTTTGGATGTGGGACATACAGCGAGATGTTTGCTGCTTTTACATTTGGCTGTTGGGAGATTTACAGCACAAAGATATGTAGTTGATTTGAAGCAGTTCCGAGAAAGTCTAAACATAATCCTCACTTTTCCCTCCTGGCACTTTCCATGTGGGAGATACAGGAGGATGTATATTGGTTTTGAGGACAACTCAATGGACAGTGTAGGGAGAAAAGTTCCTGGCTCCTTGAATGCCGTTTCTGGAGACACTGCGATCAATGTGGGAGATATGTCAAGATGTGTGTTGGTTTTGAGGACAGCTTTCTGGAGTGTCTTAGCAAAGAGGTCACACTAATAATCAGAGCAATTCTCAGAGACACTGAGACCAAGCTCCACAATTCCTCCTGGCACTTTCCCTGTAGGAGATACCGCAAGACGTTTCTGTATATTGGGCACAGCGCTCTGCAGGGTGTTAGCAGAGAGTTTCCCGGGACAGTGAAACCCTATATCAGAGACACTGAGAAGAAGCCCCAACGTTCCTTCCAGGCACTTTCAGTGTGGGTGCCTTCTCCACGTGGTTCCTGGTTTCACTGCAGCTCTGAAGAGAATGTTAGCAAAGAGGTAATCGGGACAGTGCAAACAGTACTCAAAGACAGGGAGAGCAAGCTCTACATTACTCTCTTGGCACTTTGGATGTGGGACATACAGCGAGATGTTTGCTGCTTTTACATTTGGCTGTTGGGAGATTTACAGCACAAAGATATCTAGTTGATTTGAAGCAGTTCCGAGAAAGTCTAAACATAATCCTCACTTTTCCCTCCTGGCACTTTCCCTGTAGGAGATACCGCAAGACGTTTCTGTATATTGGGCACAGCGCTCTGCAGGGTGTTAGCAGAGAGTTTCCCGGGACAGTGAAACCCTATGTCAGAGACACTGAGAAGAAGCCCCAATGTTCCCTCCAGGCACTTTCAGTGTGGGTGCCTTCTCCATGTGGTTCCTGGTTTCACTGCAGCTCTGAAGAGAATGTTAGCAAAGAGGTAATCGGGACAGTGCAAACAGTACTCAAAGACAGGGAGAGCAAGCTCTCTCTTGGCACTTTGGATGTGGGACATACAGCGAGATGTTTGCTGCTTTTACATTTGGCTGTTGGGAGATTTACAGCACAAAGATATCTAGTTGATTTGAAGCAGTTCCGAGAAAGTCTAAACATAATCCTCACTATTCCCTCCTGGCACTTTCCCTGTAGGAGATACCGCAAGACGTTTCTGTATATTGGGCACAGCGCTCTGCAGGGTGTTAGCAGAGAGTTTCCCGGGACAGTGAAACCCTATGTCAGAGACACTGAGAAGAAGCCCCAATGTTCCCTCCAGGCACTTTCAGTGTGGGTGCCTTCTCCACGTGGTTCCTGGTTTCACTGCAGCTCTGAAGAGAATGTTAGCAAAGAGGTAATCGGGACAGTGCAAACAGTACTCAAAGACAGGGAGAGCAAGCTCTACATTACTCTCTTGGCACTTTGGATGTGGGACATACAGCGAGATGTTTGCTGCTTTTACATTTGGCTGTTGGGAGATTTACAGCACAAAGATATCTAGTTGATTTGAAGCAGTTCCGAGAAAGTCTAAACATAATCCTCACTTTTCCCTCCTGGCACTTTCCCTGTAGGGGATAGCGCAAGACGTTTCTGTACATTGGGCACAGCGCTCTGCAGGGTGTTAGCAGAGAGTTTCCCGGGACAGTGAAACCCTATATCGGAGACACTGAGAAGAAGCCCCAATGTTCACTCCAGGCACTTTCAGTGTGGGTGCCTTCTCCACGTGGTTCCTGGTTTCACTGCAGCTCTGAAGAGAATGTTAGCAAAGAGGTAATCGGGACAGTGCAAACAGTACTCAAAGACAGGGAGAGCAAGCTCTCTCTTGGCACTTTGGATGTGGGACATACAGCGAGATGTTTGCTGCTTTTACATTTGGCTGTTGGGAGATTTACAGCACAAAGATATCTAGTTGATTTGAAGCAGTTCCGAGAAAGTCTAAACATAATCCTCACTTTTCCCTCCTGGCACTTTCCCTGTAGGGGATACCGCAAGACGTTTCTGTACATTGGGCACAGCGCTCTGCAGGGTGTTAGCAGAGAGTTTCCCGGGACAGTGAAACCCTATATCGGAGACACTGAGAAGAAGCCCCAATGTTCCCTCCAGGCACTTTCAGTGTGGGTGCCTTCTCCACGTGGTTCCTGGTTTCACTGCAGCTCTGAAGAGAATGTTAGCAAAGAGGTAATCGGGACAGTGCAAACAGTACTCAAAGACAGGGAGAGCAAGCTCTCTCTTGGCACTTTGGATGTGGGACATACAGCGAGATGTTTGCTGCTTTTACATTTGGCTGTTGGGAGATTTACAGCACAAAGATATCTAGTTGATTTGAAGCAGTTCCGAGAAAGTCTAAACATAATCCTCACTTTTCCCTCCTGGCACTTTCCCTGTAGGGGATACCGCAAGACGTTTCTGTATATTGGGCACAGCGCTCTGCAGGGTGTTAGCAGAGAGTTTCCCAGGACAGTGAAACCCTATGTCAGAGACACTGAGAAGAAGCCCCAATGTTCCCTCCAGGCACTTTCAGTGTGGGTGCCTTCTCCACGTGGTTCCTGGTTTCACTGCAGCTCTGAAGAGAATGTTAGCAAAGAGGTAATCGGGACAGTGCAAACAGTACTCAAAGACAGGGAGAGCAAGCTCTACATTACTCTCTCGGCACTTTGGATGTGGGACATACAGCGAGATGTTTGCTGCTTTTACATTTGGCTGTTGGGAGATTTACAGCACAAAGATATGTAGTTGATTTGAAGCAGTTCCGAGAAAGTCTAAACATAATCCTCACTTTTCCCTCCTGGCACTTTCCCTGTAGGGGATACCGCAAGACGTTTCTGTACATTGGGCACAGCGCTCTGCAGGGTGTTAGCAGAGAGTTTCCCGGGACAGTGAAACCCTATATCGGAGACACTGAGAAGAAGCCCCAATGTTCCCTCCAGGCACTTTCAGTGTGGGTGCCTTCTCCACGTGGTTCCTGGTTTCACTGCAGCTCTGAAGAGAATGTTAGCAAAGAGGTAATCGGGACAGTGCAAACAGTACTCAAAGACAGGGAGAGCAAGCTCTCTCTTGGCACTTTGGATGTGGGACATACAGCGAGATGTTTGCTGCTTTTACATTTGGCTGTTGGGAGATTTACAGCACAAAGATATCTAGTTGATTTGAAGCAGTTCCGAGAAAGTCTAAACATAATCCTCACTTTTCCCTCCTGGCACTTTCCCTGTAGGGGATACCGCAAGACGTTTCTGTACATTGGGCACAGCGCTCTGCAGGGTGTTAGCAGAGAGTTTCCCGGGACAGTGAAACCCTATATCGGAGACACTGAGAAGAAGCCCCAATGTTCCCTCCAGGCACTTTCAGTGTGGGTGCCTTCTCCACGTGGTTCCTGGTTTCACTGCAGCTCTGAAGAGAATGTTAGCAAAGAGGTAATCGGGACAGTGCAAACAGTACTCAAAGACAGGGAGAGCAAGCTCTCTCTTGGCACTTTGGATGTGGGACATACAGCGAGATGTTTGCTGCTTTTACATTTGGCTGTTGGGAGATTTACAGCACAAAGATATCTAGTTGATTTGAAGCAGTTCCGAGAAAGTCTAAACATAATCCTCACTTTTCCCTCCTGGCACTTTCCCTGTAGGGGATACCGCAAGACGTTTCTGTACATTGGGCACAGCGCTCTGCAGGGTGTTAGCAGAGAGTTTCCCGGGACAGTGAAACCCTATATCGGAGACACTGAGAAGAAGCCCCAATGTTCACTCCAGGCACTTTCAGTGTGGGTGCCTTCTCCACGTGGTTCCTGGTTTCACTGCAGCTCTGAAGAGAATGTTAGCAAAGAGGTAATCGGGACAGTGCAAACAGTACTCAAAGACAGGGAGAGCAAGCTCTCTCTTGGCACTTTGGATGTGGGACATACAGCGAGATGTTTGCTGCTTTTACATTTGGCTGTTGGGAGATTTACAGCACAAAGATATCTAGTTGATTTGAAGCAGTTCCGAGAAAGTCTAAACATAATCCTCACTATTCCCTCCTGGCACTTTCCCTGTAGGAGATACCGCAAGACGTTTCTGTATATTGGGCACAGCGCTCTGCAGGGTGTTAGCAGAGAGTTTCCCGGGACAGTGAAACCCTATGTCAGAGACACTGAGAAGAAGCCCCAATGTTCCCTCCAGGCACTTTCAGTGTGGGTGCCTTCTCCACGTGGTTCCTGGTTTCACTGCAGCTCTGAAGAGAATGTTAGCAAAGAGGTAATCGGGACAGTGCAAACAGTACTCAAAGACAGGGAGAGCAAGCTCTACATTACTCTCTTGGCACTTTGGATGTGGGACATACAGCGAGATGTTTGCTGCTTTTACATTTGGCTGTTGGGAGATTTACAGCACAAAGATATCTAGTTGATTTGAAGCAGTTCCGAGAAAGTCTAAACATAATCCTCACTTTTCCCTCCTGGCACTTTCCCTGTAGGGGATAGCGCAAGACGTTTCTGTACATTGGGCACAGCGCTCTGCAGGGTGTTAGCAGAGAGTTTCCCGGGACAGTGAAACCCTATATCGGAGACACTGAGAAGAAGCCCCAATGTTCACTCCAGGCACTTTCAGTGTGGGTGCCTTCTCCACGTGGTTCCTGGTTTCACTGCAGCTCTGAAGAGAATGTTAGCAAAGAGGTAATCGGGACAGTGCAAACAGTACTCAAAGACAGGGAGAGCAAGCTCTCTCTTGGCACTTTGGATGTGGGACATACAGCGAGATGTTTGCTGCTTTTACATTTGGCTGTTGGGAGATTTACAGCACAAAGATATCTAGTTGATTTGAAGCAGTTCCGAGAAAGTCTAAACATAATCCTCACTTTTCCCTCCTGGCACTTTCCCTGTAGGGGATACCGCAAGACGTTTCTGTACATTGGGCACAGCGCTCTGCAGGGTGTTAGCAGAGAGTTTCCCGGGACAGTGAAACCCTATATCGGAGACACTGAGAAGAAGCCCCAATGTTCCCTCCAGGCACTTTCAGTGTGGGTGCCTTCTCCACGTGGTTCCTGGTTTCACTGCAGCTCTGAAGAGAATGTTAGCAAAGAGGTAATCGGGACAGTGCAAACAGTACTCAAAGACAGGGAGAGCAAGCTCTCTCTTGGCACTTTGGATGTGGGACATACAGCGAGATGTTTGCTGCTTTTACATTTGGCTGTTGGGAGATTTACAGCACAAAGATATCTAGTTGATTTGAAGCAGTTCCGAGAAAGTCTAAACATAATCCTCACTTTTCCCTCCTGGCACTTTCCCTGTAGGGGATACCGCAAGACGTTTCTGTATATTGGGCACAGCGCTCTGCAGGGTGTTAGCAGAGAGTTTCCCAGGACAGTGAAACCCTATGTCAGAGACACTGAGAAGAAGCCCCAATGTTCCCTCCAGGCACTTTCAGTGTGGGTGCCTTCTCCACGTGGTTCCTGGTTTCACTGCAGCTCTGAAGAGAATGTTAGCAAAGAGGTAATTGGGACAGTGCAAACAGTACTCAAAGACAGGGAGAGCAAGCTCTACATTACTCTCTCGGCACTTTGGATGTGGGACATACAGCGAGATGTTTGCTGCTTTTACATTTGGCTGTTGGGAGATTTACAGCACAAAGATATCTAGTTGATTTGAAGCAGTTCCGAGAAAGTCTAAACATAATCCTCACTTTTCCCTCCTGGCACTTTCCCTGTAGGAGATACCGCAAGACGTTTCTGTATATTGGGCACAGCGCTCTGCAGGGTGTTAGCAGAGAGTTTCCCGGGACAGTGAAACCCTATGTCAGAGACACTGAGAAGAAGCCCCAATGTTCCCTCCAGGCACTTTCAGTGTGGGTGCCTTCTCCACGTGGTTCCTGGTTTCACTGCAGCTCTGAAGAGAATGTTAGCAAAGAGGTAATCGGGACAGTGCAAACAGTACTCAAAGACAGGGAGAGCAAGCTCTCTCTTGGCACTTTGGATGTGGGACATACAGCGAGATGTTTGCTGCTTTTACATTTGGCTGTTGGGAGATTTACAGCACAAAGATATCTAGTTGATTTGAAGCAGTTCCGAGAAAGTCTAAACATAATCCTCACTATTCCCTCCTGGCACTTTCCCTGTAGGAGATACCGCAAGACGTTTCTGTATATTGGGCACAGCGCTCTGCAGGGTGTTAGCAGAGAGTTTCCCGGGACAGTGAAACCCTATGTCAGAGACACTGAGAAGAAGCCCCAATGTTCCCTCCAGGCACTTTCAGTGTGGGTGCCTTCTCCACGTGGTTCCTGGTTTCACTGCAGCTCTGAAGAGAATGTTAGCAAAGAGGTAATCGGGACAGTGCAAACAGTACTCAAAGACAGGGAGAGCAAGCTCTACATTACTCTCTTGGCACTTTGGATGTGGGACATACAGCGAGATGTTTGCTGCTTTTACATTTGGCTGTTGGGAGATTTACAGCACAAAGATATCTAGTTGATTTGAAGCAGTTCCGAGAAAGTCTAAACATAATCCTCACTTTTCCCTCCTGGCACTTTCCCTGTAGGGGATACCGCAAGACGTTTCTGTACATTGGGCACAGCGCTCTGCAGGGTGTTAGCAGAGAGTTTCCCGGGACAGTGAAACCCTATATCGGAGACACTGAGAAGAAGCCCCAATGTTCCCTCCAGGCACTTTCAGTGTGGGTGCCTTCTCCACGTGGTTCCTGGTTTCACTGCAGCTCTGAAGAGAATGTTAGCAAAGAGGTAATCGGGACAGTGCAAACAGTACTCAAAGACAGGGAGA
This sequence comes from Chroicocephalus ridibundus, assembly GCF_963924245.1. Classification (NCBI taxonomy): domain Eukaryota; kingdom Metazoa; phylum Chordata; class Aves; order Charadriiformes; family Laridae; genus Chroicocephalus; species Chroicocephalus ridibundus. The sequence continues at coordinate 110,595 of NW_026961370.1, read as the reverse complement.
GCAAGCTCTCTCTTGGCACTTTGGATGTGGGACATACAGCGAGATGTTTGCTGCTTTTACATTTGGCTGTTGGGAGATTTACAGCACAAAGATATCTAGTTGATTTGAAGCAGTTCCGAGAAAGTCTAAACATAATCCTCACTTTTCCCTCCTGGCACTTTCCCTGTAGGGGATACCGCAAGACGTTTCTGTATATTGGGCACAGCGCTCTGCAGGGTGTTAGCAGAGAGTTTCCCGGGACAGTGAAACCCTATGTCAGAGACACTGAGAAGAAGCCCCAATGTTCCCTCCAGGCACTTTCAGTGTGGGTGCCTTCTCCACGTGGTTCCTGGTTTCACTGCAGCTCTGAAGAGAATGTTAGCAAAGAGGTAATCGGGACAGTGCAAACAGTACTCAAAGACAGGGAGAGCAAGCTCTACATTACTCTCTCGGCACTTTGGATGTGGGACATACAGCGAGATGTTTGCTGCTTTTACATTTGGCTGTTGGGAGATTTACAGCACAAAGATATCTAGTTGATTTGAAGCAGTTCCGAGAAAGTCTAAACATAATCCTCACTTTTCCCTCCTGGCACTTTCCATGTGGGAGATATAGGAGGATGTATATTGGTTTTGAGGACAACTCAATGGACAGTGTAGGGAGAAAAGTTCCTGGCTCCTTGAATGCCGTTTCTGGAGACACTGCGATCAATGTGGGAGATATGTCAAGATGTGTGTTGGTTTTGAGGACAGCTTTCTGGAGTGTCTTAGCAAAGAGGTCACACGGATAATCAGAGTAATTCTCAGAGACACTGAGACCAAGCTCCACAATTCCTCCTGGCACTTTCCCTGTAGGAGATACCGCAAGACGTTTCTGTATATTGGGCACAGCGCTCTGCAGGGTGTTAGCAGAGAGTTTCCCGGGACAGTGAAACCCTATATCAGAGACACTGAGAAGAAGCCCCAACGTTCCTTCCAGGCACTTTCAGTGTGGGTGCCTTCTCCACGTGGTTCCTGGTTTCACTGCAGCTCTGAAGAGAATGTTAGCAAAGAGGTAATCGGGACAGTGCAAACAGTACTCAAAGACAGGGAGAGCAAGCTCTCTCTTGGCACTTTGGATGTGGGACATACAGCGAGATGTTTGCTGCTTTTACATTTGGCTGTTGGGAGATTTACAGCACAAAGATATCTAGTTGATTTGAAGCAGTTCCGAGAAAGTCTAAACATAATCCTCACTTTTCCCTCCTGGCACTTTCCCTGTAGGGGATACCGCAAGACGTTTCTGTACATTGGGCACAGCGCTCTGCAGGGTGTTAGCAGAGAGTTTCCCGGGACAGTGAAACCCTATATCGGAGACACTGAGAAGAAGCCCCAATGTTCACTCCAGGCACTTTCAGTGTGGGTGCCGTCTCCACGTGGTTCCTGGTTTCACTGCAGCTCTGAAGAGAATGTTAGCAAAGAGGTAATCGGGACAGTGCAAACAGTACTCAAAGACAGGGAGAGCAAGCTCTCTCTTGGCACTTTGGATGTGGGACATACAGCGAGATGTTTGCTGCTTTTACATTTGGCTGTTGGGAGATTTACAGCACAAAGATATCTAGTTGATTTGAAGCAGTTCCGAGAAAGTCTAAACATAATCCTCACTTTTCCCTCCTGGCACTTTCCCTGTAGGAGATACCGCAAGACGTTTCTGTATATTGGGCACAGCGCTCTGCAGGGTGTTAGCAGAGAGTTTCCCGGGACAGTGAAACCCTATATCGGAGACACTGAGAAGAAGCCCCAATGTTCCCTCCAGGCACTTTCAGTGTGGGTGCCTTCTCCACGTGGTTCCTGGTTTCACTGCAGCTCTGAAGAGAATGTTAGCAAAGAGGTAATCGGGACAGTGCAAACAGTACTCAAAGACAGGGAGAGCAAGCTCTACATTACTCTCTTGGCACTTTGGATGTGGGACATACAGCGAGATGTTTGCTGCTTTTACATTTGGCTGTTGGGAGATTTACAGCACAAAGATATCTAGTTGATTTGAAGCAGTTCCGAGAAAGTCTAAACATAATCCTCACTTTTCCCTCCTGGCACTTTCCCTGTAGGGGATACCGCAAGACGTTTCTGTACATTGGGCACAGCGCTCTGCAGGGTGTTAGCAGAGAGTTTCCCGGGACAGTGAAACCCTATATCGGAGACACTGAGAAGAAGCCCCAATGTTCACTCCAGGCACTTTCAGTGTGGGTGCCTTCTCCACGTGGTTCCTGGTTTCACTGCAGCTCTGAAGAGAATGTTAGCAAAGAGGTAATCGGGACAGTGCAAACAGTACTCAAAGACAGGGAGAGCAAGCTCTCTCTTGGCACTTTGGATGTGGGACATACAGCGAGATGTTTGCTGCTTTTACATTTGGCTGTTGGGAGATTTACAGCACAAAGATATCTAGTTGATTTGAAGCAGTTCCGAGAAAGTCTAAACATAATCCTCACTTTTCCCTCCTGGCACTTTCCCTGTAGGGGATACCGCAAGACGTTTCTGTACATTGGGCACAGCGCTCTGCAGGGTGTTAGCAGAGAGTTTCCCGGGACAGTGAAACCCTATATCGGAGACACTGAGAAGAAGCCCCAATGTTCCCTCCAGGCACTTTCAGTGTGGGTGCCTTCTCCACGTGGTTCCTGGTTTCACTGCAGCTCTGAAGAGAATGTTAGCAAAGAGGTAATCGGGACAGTGCAAACAGTACTCAAAGACAGGGAGAGCAAGCTCTCTCTTGGCACTTTGGATGTGGGACATACAGCGAGATGTTTGCTGCTTTTACATTTGGCTGTTGGGAGATTTACAGCACAAAGATATCTAGTTGATTTGAAGCAGTTCCGAGAAAGTCTAAACATAATCCTCACTATTCCCTCCTGGCACTTTCCCTGTAGGGGATACCGCAAGACGTTTCTGTATATTGGGCACAGCGCTCTGCAGGGTGTTAGCAGAGAGTTTCCCGGGACAGTGAAACCCTATGTCAGAGACACTGAGAAGAAGCCCCAATGTTCCCTCCAGGCACTTTCAGTGTGGGTGCCTTCTCCACGTGGTTCCTGGTTTCACTGCAGCTCTGAAGAGAATGTTAGCAAAGAGGTAATCGGGACAGTGCAAACAGTACTCAAAGACAGGGAGAGCAAGCTCTACATTACTCTCTTGGCACTTTGGATGTGGGACATACAGCGAGATGTTTGCTGCTTTTACATTTGGCTGTTGGGAGATTTACAGCACAAAGATATGTAGTTGATTTGAAGCAGTTCCGAGAAAGTCTAAACATAATCCTCACTTTTCCCTCCTGGCACTTTCCCTGTAGGGGATACCGCAAGACGTTTCTGTACATTGGGCACAGCGCTCTGCAGGGTGTTAGCAGAGAGTTTCCCGGGACAGTGAAACCCTATGTCAGAGACACTGAGAAGAAGCCCCAATGTTCCCTCCAGGCACTTTCAGTGTGGGTGCCTTCTCCACGTGGTTCCTGGTTTCACTGCAGCTCTGAAGAGAATGTTAGCAAAGAGGTAATCGGGACAGTGCAAACAGTACTCAAAGACAGGGAGAGCAAGCTCTACATTACTCTCTTGGCACTTTGGATGTGGGACATAGAGCGAGATGTTTGCTGCTTTTACATTTGGCTGTTGGGAGGTTTACAGCACAAAGATATCTAGTTGATTTGAAGCAGTTCCGAGAAAGTCTAAACATAATCCTCACTTTTCCCTCCTGGCACTTTCCCTGTAGGGGATACCGCAAGACGTTTCTGTACATTGGGCACAGCGCTCTGCAGGGTGTTAGCAGAGAGTTTCCCGGGACAGTGAAACCCTATGTCGGAGACACTGAGAAGAAGCCCCAATGTTCACTCCAGGCACTTTCAGTGTGGGTGCCTTCTCCACGTGGTTCCTGGTTTCACTGCAGCTCTGAAGAGAATGTTAGCAAAGAGGTAATCGGGACAGTGCAAACAGTACTCAAAGACAGGGAGAGCAAGCTCTCTCTTGGCACTTTGGATGTGGGACATACAGCGAGATGTTTGCTGCTTTTACATTTGGCTGTTGGGAGATTTACAGCACAAAGATATCTAGTTGATTTGAAGCAGTTCCGAGAAAGTCTAAACATAATCCTCACTTTTCCCTCCTGGCACTTTCCCTGTAGGGGATACCGCAAGACGTTTCTGTACATTGGGCACAGCGCTCTGCAGGGTGTTAGCAGAGAGTTTCCCGGGACAGTGAAACCCTATGTCAGAGACACTGAGAAGAAGCCCCAATGTTCCCTCCAGGCACTTTCAGTGTGGGTGCCTTCTCCACGTGGTTCCTGGTTTCACTGCAGCTCTGAAGAGAATGTTAGCAAAGAGGTAATCGGGACAGTGCAAACAGTACTCAAAGACAGGGAGAGCAAGCTCTACATTACTCTCTCGGCACTTTGGATGTGGGACATACAGCGAGATGTTTGCTGCTTTTACATTTGGCTGTTGGGAGATTTACAGCACAAAGATATCTAGTTGATTTGAAGCAGTTCCGAGAAAGTCTAAACATAATCCTCACTTTTCCCTCCTGGCACTTTCCCTGTAGGAGATACCGCAAGACGTTTCTGTACATTGGGCACAGCGCTCTGCAGGGTGTTAGCAGAGAGTTTCCCGGGACAGTGAAACCCTATGTCGGAGACACTGAGAAGAAGCCCCAATGTTCACTCCAGGCACTTTCAGTGTGGGTGCCTTCTCCACGTGGTTCCTGGTTTCACTGCAGCTCTGAAGAGAATGTTAGCAAAGAGGTAATCGGGACAGTGCAAACAGTACTCAAAGACAGGGAGAGCAAGCTCTCTCTTGGCACTTTGGATGTGGGACATACAGCGAGATGTTTGCTGCTTTTACATTTGGCTGTTGGGAGATTTACAGCACAAAGATATCTAGTTGATTTGAAGCAGTTCCGAGAAAGTCTAAACATAATCCTCACTTTTCCCTCCTGGCACTTTCCCTGTAGGGGATACCGCAAGACGTTTCTGTACATTGGGCACAGCGCTCTGCAGGGTGTTAGCAGAGAGTTTCCCGGGACAGTGAAACCCTATATCGGAGACACTGAGAAGAAGCCCCAATGTTCCCTCCAGGCACTTTCAGTGTGGGTGCCTTCTCCACGTGGTTCCTGGTTTCACTGCAGCTCTGAAGAGAATGTTAGCAAAGAGGTAATCGGGACAGTGCAAACAGTACTCAAAGACAGGGAGAGCAAGCTCTCTCTTGGCACTTTGGATGTGGGACATACAGCGAGATGTTTGCTGCTTTTACATTTGGCTGTTGGGAGATTTACAGCACAAAGATATCTAGTTGATTTGAAGCAGTTCCGAGAAAGTCTAAACATAATCCTCACTTTTCCCTCCTGGCACTTTCCCTGTAGGGGATACCGCAAGACGTTTCTGTACATTGGGCACAGCGCTCTGCAGGGTGTTAGCAGAGAGTTTCCCGGGACAGTGAAACCCTATATCGGAGACACTGAGAAGAAGCCCCAATGTTCCCTCCAGGCACTTTCAGTGTGGGTGCCTTCTCCACGTGGTTCCTGGTTTCACTGCAGCTCTGAAGAGAATGTTAGCAAAGAGGTAATCGGGACAGTGCAAACAGTACTCAAAGACAGGGAGAGCAAGCTCTCTCTTGGCACTTTGGATGTGGGACATACAGCGAGATGTTTGCTGCTTTTACATTTGGCTGTTGGGAGATTTACAGCACAAAGATATCTAGTTGATTTGAAGCAGTTCCGAGAAAGTCTAAACATAATCCTCACTTTTCCCTCCTGGCACTTTCCCTGTAGGGGATACCGCAAGACGTTTCTGTACATTGGGCACAGCGCTCTGCAGGGTGTTAGCAGAGAGTTTCCCGGGACAGTGAAACCCTATGTCAGAGACACTGAGAAGAAGCCCCAATGTTCCCTCCAGGCACTTTCAGTGTGGGTGCCTTCTCCACGTGGTTCCTGTTTTCACTGCAGCTCTGAAGAGAATGTTAGCAAAGAGGTAATCGGGACAGTGCAAACAGTACTCAAAGACAGGGAGAGCAAGCTCTACATTACTCTCTTGGCACTTTGGATGTGGGACATACAGCGAGATGTTTGCTGCTTTTACATTTGGCTGTTGGGAGATTTACAGCACAAAGATATGTAGTTGATTTGAAGCAGTTCCGAGAAAGTCTAAACATAATCCTCACTTTTCCCTCCTGGCACTTTCCCTGTAGGAGATACCGCAAGACGTTTCTGTACATTGGGCACAGCGCTCTGCAGGGTGTTAGCAGAGAGTTTCCCGGGACAGTGAAACCCTATGTCAGAGACACTGAGAAGAAGCCCCAATGTTCCCTCCAGGCACTTTCAGTGTGGGTGCCTTCTCCACGTGGTTCCTGGTTTCACTGCAGCTCTGAAGAGAATGTTAGCAAAGAGGTAATCGGGACAGTGCAAACAGTACTCAAAGACAGGGAGAGCAAGCTCTACATTACTCTCTTGGCACTTTGGATGTGGGACATAGAGCGAGATGTTTGCTGCTTTTACATTTGGCTGTTGGGAGATTTACAGCACAAAGATATCTAGTTGATTTGAAGCAGTTCCGAGAAAGTCTAAACATAATCCTCACTTTTCCCTCCTGGCACTTTCCCTGTAGGGGATACCGCAAGACGTTTCTGTACATTGGGCACAGCGCTCTGCAGGGTGTTAGCAGAGAGTTTCCCGGGACAGTGAAACCCTATGTCGGAGACACTGAGAAGAAGCCCCAATGTTCCTTCCAGGCACTTTCAGTGTGGGTGCCTTCTCCACGTGGTTCCTGGTTTCACTGCAGCTCTGAAGAGAATGTTAGCAAAGAGGTAATCGGGACAGTGCAAACAGTACTCAAAGACAGGGAGAGCAAGCTCTCTCTTGGCACTTTGGATGTGGGACATACAGCGAGATGTTTGCTGCTTTTACATTTGGCTGTTGGGAGATTTACAGCACAAAGATATCTAGTTGATTTGAAGCAGTTCCGAGAAAGTCTAAACATAATCCTCACTTTTCCCTCCTGGCACTTTCCCTGTAGGAGATACCGCAAGACGTTTCTGTATATTGGGCACAGCGCTCTGCAGGGTGTTAGCAGAGACTTTCCCGGGACAGTGAAACACTATGTCAAAGACACTGAGAAGAAGCCCCAATGTTCCCTCCAGGCACTTTCAGTGTGGGTGCCTTCTCCACGTGGTTCCTGGTTTCACTGCAGCTCTGAAGAGAATGTTAGCAAAGAGGTAATCGGGACAGTGCAAACAGTACTCAAAGACAGGGAGAGCAAGCTCTCTCTTGGCACTTTGGATGTGGGACATACAGCGAGATGTTTGCTGCTTTTACATTTGGCTGTTGGGAGATTTACAGCACAAAGATATGTAGTTGATTTGAAGCAGTTCCGAGAAAGTCTAAACATAATCCTCACTTTTCCCTCCTGGCACTTTCCCTGTAGGGGATACCGCAAGACGTTTCTGTACATTGGGCACAGCGCTCTGCAGGGTGTTAGCAGAGAGTTTCCCGGGACAGTGAAACCCTATGTCAGAGACACTGAGAAGAAGCCCCAATGTTCCCTCCAGGCACTTTCAGTGTGGGTGCCTTCTCCACGTGGTTCCTGGTTTCACTGCAGCTCTGAAGAGAATGTTAGCAAAGAGGTAATCGGGACAGTGCAAACAGTACTCAAAGACAGGGAGAGCAAGCTCTCTCTTGGCACTTTGGATGTGGGACATACAGCGAGATGTTTGCTGCTTTTACATTTGGCTGTTGGGAGATTTACAGCACAAAGATATCTAGTTGATTTGAAGCAGTTCCGAGAAAGTCTAAACATAATCCTCACTTTTCCCTCCTGGCACTTTCCCTGTAGGAGATACCGCAAGACGTTTCTGTATATTGGGCACAGCGCTCTGCAGGGTGTTAGCAGAGACTTTCCCGGGACAGTGAAACACTATGTCAAAGACACTGAGAAGAAGCCCCAATGTTCCCTCCAGGCACTTTCAGTGTGGGTGCCTTCTCCACGTGGTTCCTGGTTTCACTGCAGCTCTGAAGAGAATGTTAGCAAAGAGGTAATCGGGACAGTGCAAACAGTACTCAAAGACAGGGAGAGCAAGCTCTCTCTTGGCACTTTGGATGTGGGACATACAGCGAGATGTTTGCTGCTTTTACATTTGGCTGTTGGGAGATTTACAGCACAAAGATATCTAGTTGATTTGAAGCAGTTCCGAGAAAGTCTAAACATAATCCTCACTTTTCCCTCCTGGCACTTTCCCTGTAGGAGATACCGCAAGACGTTTCTGTATATTGGGCACAGCGCTCTGCAGGGTGTTAGCAGAGACTTTCCCGGGACAGTGAAACACTATGTCAAAGACACTGAGAAGAAGCCCCAATGTTCCCTCCAGGCACTTTCAGTGTGGGTGCCTTCTCCACGTGGTTCCTGGTTTCACTGCAGCTCTGAAGAGAATCTTAGCAAAGAGGTAATCGGGACAGTGCAAACAGTACTCAAAGACAGGGAGAGCAAGCTCTACATTACTCTCTTGGCACTTTGGATGTGGGACATACAGCGAGATGTTTGCTGCTTTTACATTTGGCTGTTGGGAGATTTACAGCACAAAGATATGTAGTTGATTTGAAGCAGTTCCGAGAAAGTCTAAACATAATCCTCACTTTTCCCTCCTGGCACTTTCCCTGTAGGGGATACCGCAAGACGTTTCTGTACATTGGGCACAGCGCTCTGCAGGGTGTTAGCAGAGAGTTTCCCGGGACAGTGAAACCCTATGTCAGAGACACTGAGAAGAAGCCCCAATGTTCCCTCCAGGCACTTTCAGTGTGGGTGCCTTCTCCACGTGGTTCCTGGTTTCACTGCAGCTCTGAAGAGAATGTTAGCAAAGAGGTAATCGGGACAGTGCAAACAGTACTCAAAGACAGGGAGAGCAAGCTCTCTCTTGGCACTTTGGATGTGGGACATACAGCGAGATGTTTGCTGCTTTTACATTTGGCTGTTGGGAGATTTACAGCACAAAGATATCTAGTTGATTTGAAGCAGTTCCGAGAAAGTCTAAACATAATCCTCACTTTTCCCTCCTGGCACTTTCCCTGTAGGAGATACCGCAAGACGTTTCTGTATATTGGGCACAGCGCTCTGCAGGGTGTTAGCAGAGACTTTCCCGGGACAGTGAAACACTATGTCAAAGACACTGAGAAGAAGCCCCAATGTTCCCTCCAGGCACTTTCAGTGTGGGTGCCTTCTCCACGTGGTTCCTGGTTTCACTGCAGCTCTGAAGAGAATGTTAGCAAAGAGGTAATCGGGACAGTGCAAACAGTACTCAAAGACAGGGAGAGCAAGCTCTCTCTTGGCACTTTGGATGTGGGACATACAGCGAGATGTTTGCTGCTTTTACATTTGGCTGTTGGGAGATTTACAGCACAAAGATATCTAGTTGATTTGAAGCAGTTCCGAGAAAGTCTAAACATAATCCTCACTTTTCCCTCCTGGCACTTTCCCTGTAGGAGATACCGCAAGACGTTTCTGTATATTGGGCACAGCGCTCTGCAGGGTGTTAGCAGAGACTTTCCCGGGACAGTGAAACACTATGTCAAAGACACTGAGAAGAAGCCCCAATGTTCCCTCCAGGCACTTTCAGTGTGGGTGCCTTCTCCACGTGGTTCCTGGTTTCACTGCAGCTCTGAAGAGAATCTTAGCAAAGAGGTAATCGGGACAGTGCAAACAGTACTCAAAGACAGGGAGAGCAAGCTCTACATTACTCTCTTGGCACTTTGGATGTGGGACATACAGCGAGATGTTTGCTGCTTTTACATTTGGCTGTTGGGAGATTTACAGCACAAAGATATGTAGTTGATTTGAAGCAGTTCCGAGAAAGTCTAAACATAATCCTCACTTTTCCCTCCTGGCACTTTCCCTGTAGGGGATACCGCAAGACGTTTCTGTACATTGGGCACAGCGCTCTGCAGGGTGTTAGCAGAGAGTTTCCCGGGACAGTGAAACCCTATATCGGAGACACTGAGAAGAAGCCCCAATGTTCCCTCCAGGCACTTTCAGTGTGGGTGCCTTCTCCACGTGGTTCCTGGTTTCACTGCAGCTCTGAAGAGAATGTTAGCAAAGAGGTAATCGGGACAGTGCAAACAGTACTCAAAGACAGGGAGAGCAAGCTCTCTCTTGGCACTTTGGATGTGGGACATACAGCGAGATGTTTGCTGCTTTTACATTTGGCTGTTGGGAGATTTACAGCACAAAGATATCTAGTTGATTTGAAGCAGTTCCGAGAAAGTCTAAACATAATCCTCACTTTTCCCTCCTGGCACTTTCCCTGTAGGGGATACCGCAAGACGTTTCTGTACATTGGGCACAGCGCTCTGCAGGGTGTTAGCAGAGAGTTTCCCGGGACAGTGAAACCCTATATCGGAGACACTGAGAGGAAGCCCCAATGTTCCCTCCAGGCACTTTCAGTGTGGGTGCCTTCTCCACGTGGTTCCTGGTTTCACTGCAGCTCTGAAGAGAATGTTAGCAAAGAGGTAATCGGGACAGTGCAAACAGTACTCAAAGACAGGGAGAGCAAGCTCTACATTACTCTCTTGGCACTTTGGATGTGGGACATACAGCGAGATGTTTGCTGCTTTTACATTTGGCTGTTGGGAGATTTACAGCACAAAGATATGTAGTTGATTTGAAGCAGTTCCGAGAAAGTCTAAACATAATCCTCACTTTTCCCTCCTGGCACTTTCCCTGTAGGGGATACCGCAAGACGTTTCTGTACATTGGGCACAGCGCTCTGCAGGGTGTTAGCAGAGAGTTTCCCGGGACAGTGAAACCCTATATCGGAGACACTGAGAAGAAGCCCCAATGTTCCCTCCAGGCACTTTCAGTGTGGGTGCCTTCTCCACGTGGTTCCTGGTTTCACTGCAGCTCTGAAGAGAATGTTAGCAAAGAGGTAATTGGGACAGTGCAAACAGTACTCAAAGACAGGGAGAGCAAGCTCTACATTACTCTCTTGGCACTTTGGATGTGGGACATACAGCGAGATGTTTGCTGCTTTTACATTTGGCTGTTGGGAGATTTACAGCACAAAGATATCTAGTTGATTTGAAGCAGTTCCGAGAAAGTCTAAACATAATCCTCACTTTTCCCTCCTGGCACTTTCCCTGTAGGGGATACCGCAAGACGTTTCTGTACATTGGGCACAGCGCTCTGCAGGGTGTTAGCAGAGAGTTTCCCGGGACAGTGAAACCCTATGTCAGAGACACTGAGAAGAAGCCCCAATGTTCCCTCCAGGCACTTTCAGTGTGGGTGCCTTCTCCACGTGGTTCCTGGTTTCACTGCAGCTCTGAAGAGAATGTTAGCAAAGAGGTAATCGGGACAGTGCAAACAGTACTCAAAGACAGGGAGAGCAAGCTCTACATTACTCTCTTGGCACTTTGGATGTGGGACATAGAGCGAGATGTTTGCTGCTTTTACATTTGGCTGTTGGGAGATTTACAGCACAAAGATATCTAGTTGATTTGAAGCAGTTCCGAGAAAGTCTAAACATAATCCTCACTTTTCCCTCCTGGCACTTTCCCTGTAGGGGATACCGCAAGACGTTTCTGTACATTGGGCACAGCGCTCTGCAGGGTGTTAGCAGAGAGTTTCCCGGGACAGTGAAACCCTATGTCGGAGACACTGAGAAGAAGCCCCAATGTTCACTCCAGGCACTTTCAGCGTGGGTGCCTTCTCCACGTGGTTCCTGGTTTCACTGCAGCTCTGAAGAGAATGTTAGCAAAGAGGTAATCGGGACAGTGCAAACAGTACTCAAAGACAGGGAGAGCAAGCTCTACATTACTCTCTTGGCACTTTGGATGTGGGACATACAGCGAGATGTTTGCTGCTTTTACATTTGGCTGTTGGGAGATTTACAGCACAAAGATATCTAGTTGATTTGAAGCAGTTCCGAGAAAGTCTAAACATAATCCTCACTTTTCCCTCCTGGCACTTTCCCTGTAGGGGATACCGCAAGACGTTTCTGTACATTGGGCACAGCGCTCTGCAGGGTGTTAGCAGAGAGTTTCCCGGGACAGTGAAACCCTATGTCGGAGACACTGAGAAGAAGCCCCAATGTTCACTCCAGGCACTTTCAGTGTGGGTGCCTTCTCCACGTGGTTCCTGGTTTCACTGCAGCTCTGAAGAGAATGTTAGCAAAGAGGTAATCGGGACAGTGCAAACAGTACTCAAAGACAGGGAGAGCAAGCTCTCTCTTGGCACTTTGGATGTGGGACATACAGCGAGATGTTTGCTGCTTTTACATTTGGCTGTTGGGAGATTTACAGCACAAAGATATCTAGTTGATTTGAAGCAGTTCCGAGAAAGTCTAAACATAATCCTCACTTTTCCCTCCTGGCACTTTCCCTGTAGGAGATACCGCAAGACGTTTCTGTATATTGGGCACAGCGCTCTGCAGGGTGTTAGCAGAGACTTTCCCGGGACAGTGAAACCCTATGTCAAAGACACTGAGAAGAAGCCCCAATGTTCCCTCCAGGCACTTTCAGTGTGGGTGCCTTCTCCACGTGGTTCCTGGTTTCACTGCAGCTCTGAAGAGAATGTTAGCAAAGAGGTAATCGGGACAGTGCAAACAGTACTCAAAGACAGGGAGAGCAAGCTCTCTCTTGGCACTTTGGATGTGGGACATACAGCGAGATGTTTGCTGCTTTTACATTTGGCTGTTGGGAGATTTACAGCACAAAGATATCTAGTTGATTTGAAGCAGTTCCGAGAAAGTCTAAACATAATCCTCACTTTTCCCTCCTGGCACTTTCCCTGTAGGGGATACCGCAAGACGTTTCTGTACATTGGGCACAGCGCTCTGCAGGGTGTTAGCAGAGAGTTTCCCGGGACAGTGAAACCCTATGTCAGAGACACTGAGAAGAAGCCCCAATGTTCACTCCAGGCACTTTCAGTGTGGGTGCCTTCTCCACGTGGTTCCTGGTTTCACTGCAGCTCTGAAGAGAATGTTAGCAAAGAGGTAATCGGGACAGTGCAAACAGTACTCAAAGACAGGGAGAGCAAGCTCTACATTACTCTCTTGGCACTTTGGATGTGGGACATAGAGCGAGATGTTTGCTGCTTTTACATTTGGCTGTTGGGAGATTTACAGCACAAAGATATCTAGTTGATTTGAAGCAGTTCCGAGAAAGTCTAAACATAATCCTCACTTTTCCCTCCTGGCACTTTCCCTGTAGGAGATACCGCAAGACGTTTCTGTACATTGGGCACAGCGCTCTGCAGGGTGTTAGCAGAGAGTTTCCCGGGACAGTGAAACCCTATGTCGGAGACACTGAGAAGAAGCCCCAATGTTCACTCCAGGCACTTTCAGTGTGGGTGCCTTCTCCACGTGGTTCCTGGTTTCACTGCAGCTCTGAAGAGAATGTTAGCAAAGAGGTAATCGGGACAGTGCAAACAGTACTCAAAGACAGGGAGAGCAAGCTCTACATTACTCTCTTGGCACTTTGGATGTGGGACATACAGCGAGATGTTTGCTGCTTTTACATTTGGCTGTTGGGAGATTTACAGCACAAAGATATCTAGTTGATTTGAAGCAGTTCCGAGAAAGTCTAAACATAATCCTCACTTTTCCCTCCTGGCACTTTCCCTGTAGGGGATACCGCAAGACGTTTCTGTACATTGGGCACAGCGCTCTGCAGGGTGTTAGCAGAGAGTTTCCCGGGACAGTGAAACCCTATGTCGGAGACACTGAGAAGAAGCCCCAATGTTCACTCCAGGCACTTTCAGTGTGGGTGCCTTCTCCACGTGGTTCCTGGTTTCACTGCAGCTCTGAAGAGAATGTTAGCAAAGAGGTAATCGGGACAGTGCAAACAGTACTCAAAGACAGGGAGAGCAAGCTCTCTCTTGGCACTTTGGATGTGGGACATACAGCGAGATGTTTGCTGCTTTTACATTTGGCTGTTGGGAGATTTACAGCACAAAGATATCTAGTTGATTTGAAGCAGTTCCGAGAAAGTCTAAACATAATCCTCACTTTTCCCTCCTGGCACTTTCCCTGTAGGAGATACCGCAAGACGTTTCTGTATATTGGGCACAGCGCTCTGCAGGGTGTTAGCAGAGACTTTCCCGGGACAGTGAAACACTATGTCAAAGACACTGAGAAGAAGCCCCAATGTTCCCTCCAGGCACTTTCAGTGTGGGTGCCTTCTCCACGTGGTTCCTGGTTTCACTGCAGCTCTGAAGAGAATGTTAGCAAAGAGGTAATCGGGACAGTGCAAACAGTACTCAAAGACAGGGAGAGCAAGCTCTCTCTTGGCACTTTGGATGTGGGACATACAGCGAGATGTTTGCTGCTTTTACATTTGGCTGTTGGGAGATTTACAGCACAAAGATATCTAGTTGATTTGAAGCAGTTCCGAGAAAGTCTAAACATAATCCTCACTTTTCCCTCCTGGCACTTTCCCTGTAGGGGATACCGCAAGACGTTTCTGTATATTGGGCACAGCGCTCTGCAGGGTGTTAGCAGAGAGTTTCCCGGGACAGTGAAACCCTATGTCAGAGACACTGAGAAGAAGCCCCAATGTTCCCTCCAGGCACTTTCAGTGTGGGTGCCTTCTCCACGTGGTTCCTGGTTTCACTGCAGCTCTGAAGAGAATGTTAGCAAAGAGGTAATCGGGACAGTGCAAACAGTACTCAAAGACAGGGAGAGCAAGCTCTACATTACTCTCTTGGCACTTTGGATGTGGGACATACAGCGAGATGTTTGCTGCTTTTACATTTGGCTGTTGGGAGATTTACAGCACAAAGATATCTAGTTGATTTGAAGCAGTTCCGAGAAAGTCTAAACATAATCCTCACTTTTCCCTCCTGGCACTTTCCCTGTAGGGGATACCGCAAGACGTTTCTGTACATTGGGCACAGCGCTCTGCAGGGTGTTAGCAGAGAGTTTCCCGGGACAGTGAAACCCTATGTCGGAGACACTGAGAAGAAGCCCCAATGTTCACTCCAGGCACTTTCAGTGTGGGTGCCTTCTCCACGTGGTTCCTGGTTTCACTGCAGCTCTGAAGAGAATGTTAGCAAAGAGGTAATCGGGACAGTGCAAACAGTACTCAAAGACAGGGAGAGCAAGCTCTACATTACTCTCTTGGCACTTTGGATGTGGGACATACAGCGAGATGTTTGCTGCTTTTACATTTGGCTGTTGGGAGATTTACAGCACAAAGATATCTAGTTGATTTGAAGCAGTTCCGAGAAAGTCTAAACATAATCCTCACTTTTCCCTCCTGGCACTTTCCCTGTAGGGGATACCGCAAGACGTTTCTGTACATTGGGCACAGCGCTCTGCAGGGTGTTAGCAGAGAGTTTCCCGGGACAGTGAAACCCTATGTCGGAGACACTGAGAAGAAGCCCCAATGTTCACTCCAGGCACTTTCAGTGTGGGTGCCTTCTCCACGTGGTTCCTGGTTTCACTGCAGCTCTGAAGAGAATGTTAGCAAAGAGGTAATCGGGACAGTGCAAACAGTACTCAAAGACAGGGAGAGCAAGCTCTCTCTTGGCACTTTGGATGTGGGACATACAGCGAGATGTTTGCTGCTTTTACATTTGGCTGTTGGGAGATTTACAGCACAAAGATATCTAGTTGATTTGAAGCAGTTCCGAGAAAGTCTAAACATAATCCTCACTTTTCCCTCCTGGCACTTTCCCTGTAGGAGATACCGCAAGACGTTTCTGTATATTGGGCACAGCGCTCTGCAGGGTGTTAGCAGAGACTTTCCCGGGACAGTGAAACACTATGTCAAAGACACTGAGAAGAAGCCCCAATGTTCCCTCCAGGCACTTTCAGTGTGGGTGCCTTCTCCACGTGGTTCCTGGTTTCACTGCAGCTCTGAAGAGAATGTTAGCAAAGAGGTAATCGGGACAGTGCAAACAGTACTCAAAGACAGGGAGAGCAAGCTCTCTCTTGGCACTTTGGATGTGGGACATACAGCGAGATGTTTGCTGCTTTTACATTTGGCTGTTGGGAGATTTACAGCACAAAGATATCTAGTTGATTTGAAGCAGTTCCGAGAAAGTCTAAACATAATCCTCACTTTTCCCTCCTGGCACTTTCCCTGTAGGAGATACCGCAAGACGTTTCTGTATATTGGGCACAGCGCTCTGCAGGGTGTTAGCAGAGAGTTTCCCGGGACAGTGAAACCCTATGTCAGAGACACTGAGAAGAAGCCCCAATGTTCCCTCCAGGCACTTTCAGTGTGGGTGCCTTCTCCACGTGGTTCCTGGTTTCACTGCAGCTCTGAAGAGAATGTTAGCAAAGAGGTAATCGGGACAGTGCAAACAGTACTCAAAGACAGGGAGAGCAAGCTCTACATTACTCTCTTGGCACTTTGGATGTGGGACATACAGCGAGATGTTTGCTGCTTTTACATTTGGCTGTTGGGAGATTTACAGCACAAAGATATCTAGTTGATTTGAAGCAGTTCCGAGAAAGTCTAAACATAATCCTCACTTTTCCCTCCTGGCACTTTCCCTGTAGGGGATACCGCAAGACGTTTCTGTACATTGGGCACAGTGCTCTGCAGGGTGTTAGCAGAGAGTTTCCCGGGACAGTGAAACCCTATATCGGAGACACTGAGAAGAAGCCCCAATGTTCCCTCCAGGCACTTTCAGTGTGGGTGCCTTCTCCACGTGGTTCCTGGTTTCACTGCAGCTCTGAAGAGAATGTTAGCAAAGAGGTAATCGGGACAGTGCAAACAGTACTCAAAGACAGGGAGAGCAAGCTCTACATTACTCTCTTGGCACTTTGGATGTGGGACATACAGCGAGATGTTTGCTGCTTTTACATTTGGCTGTTGGGAGATTTACAGCACAAAGATATGTAGTTGATTTGAAGCAGTTCCGAGAAAGTCTAAACATAATCCTCACTTTTCCCTCCTGGCACTTTCCCTGTAGGGGATACCGCAAGACGTTTCTGTACATTGGGCACAGCGCTCTGCAGGGTGTTAGCAGAGAGTTTCCCGGGACAGTGAAACCCTATGTCGGAGACACTGAGAAGAAGCCCCAATGTTCCCTCCAGGCACTTTCAGTGTGGGTGCCTTCTCCACGTGGTTCCTGGTTTCACTGCAGCTCTGAAGAGAATGTTAGCAAAGAGGTAATCGGGACAGTGCAAACAGTACTCAAAGACAGGGAGAGCAAGCTCTGTCTTGGCACTTTGGATGTGGGACATACAGCGAGATGTTTGCTGCTTTTACATTTGTCTGTTGGGAGATTTACAGCACAAAGATATGTAGTTGATTTGAAGCAGTTCCGAGAAAGTCTAAACATAATCCTCACTTTTCCCTCCTGGCACTTTCCATGTGGGAGATACCGCAAGACGTTTCTGTATATTAGGCACAGCGCTCTGCAGGGTGTTAGCAGAGACTTTCCCGGGACAGTGAAACACTATGTCAAAGACACTGAGAAGAAGCCCCAATGTTCCCTCCAGGCACTTTCAGTGTGGGTGCCTTCTCCACGTGGTTCCTGGTTTCACTGCAGCTCTGAAGAGAATGTTAGCAAAGAGGTAATCGGGACAGTGCAAACAGTACTCAAAGACAGGGAGAGCAAGCTCTCTCTTGGCACTTTGGATGTGGGACATACAGCGAGATGTTTGCTGCTTTTACATTTGGCTGTTGGGAGATTTACAGCACAAAGATATCTAGTTGATTTGAAGCAGTTCCGAGAAAGTCTAAACATAATCCTCACTTTTCCCTCCTGGCACTTTCCCTGTAGGGGATACCGCAAGACGTTTCTGTACATTGGGCACAGCGCTCTGCAGGGTGTTAGCAGAGAGTTTCCCGGGACAGTGAAACCCTATATCGGAGACACTGAGAAGAAGCCCCAATGTTCCCTCCAGGCACTTTCAGTGTGGGTGCCTTCTCCACGTGGTTCCTGGTTTCACTGCAGCTCTGAAGAGAATGTTAGCAAAGAGGTAATCGGGACAGTGCAAACAGTACTCAAAGACAGGGAGAGCAAGCTCTCTCTTGGCACTTTGGATGTGGGACATACAGCGAGATGTTTGCTGCTTTTACATTTGGCTGTTGGGAGATTTACAGCACAAAGATATCTAGTTGATTTGAAGCAGTTCCGAGAAAGTCTAAGCATAATCCTCACTTTTCCCTCCTGGCACTTTCCCTGTAGGGGATACCGCAAGACGTTTCTGTATATTGGGCACAGCGCTCTGCAGGGTGTTAGCAGAGAGTTTCCCGGGACAGTGAAACCCTATGTCGGAGACACTGAGAAGAAGCCCCAATGTTCACTCCAGGCACTTTCAGTGTGGGTGCCTTCTCCACGTGGTTCCTGGTTTCACTGCAGCTCTGAAGAGAATGTTAGCAAAGAGGTAATCGGGACAGTGCAAACAGTACTCAAAGACAGGGAGAGCAAGCTCTCTCTTGGCACTTTGGATGTGGGACATACAGCGAGATGTTTGCTGCTTTTACATTTGGCTGTTGGGAGATTTACAGCACAAAGATATCTAGTTGATTTGAAGCAGTTCCGAGAAAGTCTAAACATAATCCTCACTTTTCCCTCCTGGCACTTTCCCTGTAGGGGATACCGCAAGACGTTTCTGTACATTGGGCACAGCGCTCTGCAGGGTGTTAGCAGAGAGTTTCCCGGGACAGTGAAACCCTATATCGGAGACACTGAGAAGAAGCCCCAATGTTCCCTCCAGGCACTTTCAGTGTGGGTGCCTTCTCCACGTGGTTCCTGGTTTCACTGCAGCTCTGAAGAGAATGTTAGCAAAGAGGTAATCGGGACAGTGCAAACAGTACTCAAAGACAGGGAGAGCAAGCTCTCTCTTGGCACTTTGGATGTGGGACATACAGCGAGATGTTTGCTGCTTTTACATTTGGCTGTTGGGAGATTTACAGCACAAAGATATCTAGTTGATTTGAAGCAGTTCCGAGAAAGTCTAAACATAATCCTCACTTTTCCCTCCTGGCACTTTCCCTGTAGGAGATACCGCAAGACGTTTCTGTATATTGGGCACAGCGCTCTGCAGGGTGTTAGCAGAGAGTTTCCCGGGACAGTGAAACCCTATGTCAAAGACACTGAGAAGAAGCCCCAATGTTCCCTCCAGGCACTTTCAGTGTGGGTGCCTTCTCCACGTGGTTCCTGGTTTCACTGCAGCTCTGAAGAGAATGTTAGCAAAGAGGTAATCGGGACAGTGCAAACAGTACTCAAAGACAGGGAGAGCAAGCTCTACATTACTCTCTCGGCACTTTGGATGTGGGACATACAGCGAGATGTTTGCTGCTTTTATATTTGGCTGTTGGGAGATTTACAGCACAAAGATATCTAGTTGATTTGAAGCAGTTCCGAGAAAGTCTAAACATAATCCTCACTTTTCCCTCCTGGCACTTTCCCTGTAGGGGATACCGCAAGACGTTTCTGTACATTGGGCACAGCGCTCTGCAGGGTGTTAGCAGAGAGTTTCCCGGGACAGTGAAACCCTATGTCGGAGACACTGAGAAGAAGCCCCAATGTTCACTCCAGGCACTTTCAGTATGGGTGCCTTCTCCACGTGGTTCCTGGTTTCACTGCAGCTCTGAAGAGAATGTTAGCAAAGAGGTAATCGGGACAGTGCAAACAGTACTCAAAGACAGGGAGAGCAAGCTCTCTCTTGGCACTTTGGATGTGGGACATACAGCGAGATGTTTGCTGCTTTTACATTTGGCTGTTGGGAGATTTACAGCACAAAGATATCTAGTTGATTTGAAGCAGTTCCGAGAAAGTCTAAACATAATCCTCACTTTTCCCTCCTGGCACTTTCCCTGTAGGAGATACCGCAAGACGTTTCTGTATATTGGGCACAGCGCTCTGCAGGGTGTTAGCAGAGACTTTCCCGGGACAGTGAAACACTATGTCAAAGACACTGAGAAGAAGCCCCAATGTTCCCTCCAGGCACTTTCAGTGTGGGTGCCTTCTCCACGTGGTTCCTGGTTTCACTGCAGCTCTGAAGAGAATGTTAGCAAAGAGGTAATCGGGACAGTGCAAACAGTACTCAAAGACAGGGAGAGCAAGCTCTCTCTTGGCACTTTGGATGTGGGACATACAGCGAGATGTTTGCTGCTTTTACATTTGGCTGTTGGGAGATTTACAGCACAAAGATATCTAGTTGATTTGAAGCAGTTCCGAGAAAGTCTAAACATAATCCTCACTTTTCCCTCCTGGCACTTTCCCTGTAGGAGATACCGCAAGACGTTTCTGTACATTGGGCACAGCGCTCTGCAGGGTGTTAGCAGAGAGTTTCCCGGGACAGTGAAACCCTATGTCAGAGACACTGAGAAGAAGCCCCAATGTTCCCTCCAGGCACTTTCAGTGTGGGTGCCTTCTCCACGTGGTTCCTGGTTTCACTGCAGCTCTGAAGAGAATGTTAGCAAAGAGGTAATCGGGACAGTGCAAACAGTACTCAAAGACAGGGAGAGCAAGCTCTACATTACTCTCTTGGCACTTTGGATGTGGGACATACAGCGAGATGTTTGCTGCTTTTACATTTGGCTGTTGGGAGATTTACAGCACAAAGATATGTAGTTGATTTGAAGCAGTTCCGAGAAAGTCTAAACATAATCCTCACTTTTCCCTCCTGGCACTTTCCCTGTAGGGGATACCGCAAGACGTTTCTGTACATTGGGCACAGCGCTCTGCACGGTGTTAGCAGAGAGTTTCCCGGGACAGTGAAACCCTATATCGGAGACACTGAGAAGAAGCCCCAATGTTCCCTCCAGGCACTTTCAGTGTGGGTGCCTTCTCCACGTGGTTCCTGGTTTCACTGCAGCTCTGAAGAGAATGTTAGCAAAGAGGTAATCGGGACAGTGCAAACAGTACTCAAAGACAGGGAGAGCAAGCTCTCTCTTGGCACTTTGGATGTGGGACATACAGCGAGATGTTTGCTGCTTTTACATTTGGCTGTTGGGAGATTTACAGCACAAAGATATCTAGTTGATTTGAAGCAGTTCCGAGAAAGTCTAAGCATAATCCTCACTTTTCCCTCCTGGCACTTTCCCTGTAGGGGATACCGCAAGACGTTTCTGTATATTGGGCACAGCGCTCTGCAGGGTGTTAGCAGAGAGTTTCCCGGGACAGTGAAACCCTATGTCGGAGACACTGAGAAGAAGCCCCAATGTTCCCTCCAGGCACTTTCAGTGTGGGTGCCTTCTCCACGTGGTTCCTGGTTTCACTGCAGCTCTGAAGAGAATGTTAGCAAAGAGGTAATCGGGACAGTGCAAACAGTACTCAAAGACAGGGAGAGCAAGCTCTCTCTTGGCACTTTGGATGTGGGACATACAGCGAGATGTTTGCTGCTTTTACATTTGGCTGTTGGGAGATTTACAGCACAAAGATATCTAGTTGATTTGAAGCAGTTCCGAGAAAGTCTAAACATAATCCTCACTTTTCCCTCCTGGCACTTTCCCTGTAGGGGATACCGCAAGACGTTTCTGTACATTGGGCACAGCGCTCTGCAGGGTGTTAGCAGAGAGTTTCCCGGGACAGTGAAACCCTATATCGGAGACACTGAGAAGAAGCCCCAATGTTCCCTCCAGGCACTTTCAGTGTGGGTGCCTTCTCCACGTGGTTCCTGGTTTCACTGCAGCTCTGAAGAGAATGTTAGCAAAGAGGTAATCGGGACAGTGCAAACAGTACTCAAAGACAGGGAGAGCAAGCTCTCTCTTGGCACTTTGGATGTGGGACATACAGCGAGATGTTTGCTGCTTTTACATTTGGCTGTTGGGAGATTTACAGCACAAAGATATGTAGTTGATTTGAAGCAGTTCCGAGAAAGTCTAAACATAATCCTCACTTTTCCCTCCTGGCACTTTCCCTGTAGGGGATACCGCAAGACGTTTCTGTACATTGGGCACAGCGCTCTGCAGGGTGTTAGCAGAGAGTTTCCCGGGACAGTGAAACCCTATGTCAGAGACACTGAGAAGAAGCCCCAATGTTCCCTCCAGGCACTTTCAGTGTGGGTGCCTTCTCCACGTGGTTCCTGGTTTCACTGCAGCTCTGAAGAGAATGTTAGCAAAGAGGTAATCGGGACAGTGCAAACAGTACTCAAAGACAGGGAGAGCAAGCTCTACATTACTCTCTTGGCACTTTGGATGTGGGACATAGAGCGAGATGTTTGCTGCTTTTACATTTGGCTGTTGGGAGATTTACAGCACAAAGATATCTAGTTGATTTGAAGCAGTTCCGAGAAAGTCTAAACATAATCCTCACTTTTCCCTCCTGGCACTTTCCCTGTAGGGGATACCGCAAGACGTTTCTGTACATTGGGCACAGCGCTCTGCAGGGTGTTAGCAGAGAGTTTCCCGGGACAGTGAAACCCTATGTCGGAGACACTGAGAAGAAGCCCCAATGTTCACTCCAGGCACTTTCAGTGTGGGTGCCTTCTCCACGTGGTTCCTGGTTTCACTGCAGCTCTGAAGAGAATGTTAGCAAAGAGGTAATCGGGACAGTGCAAACAGTACTCAAAGACAGGGAGAGCAAGCTCTACATTACTCTCTTGGCACTTTGGATGTGGGACATACAGCGAGATGTTTGCTGCTTTTACATTTGGCTGTTGGGAGATTTACAGCACAAAGATATCTAGTTGATTTGAAGCAGTTCCGAGAAAGTCTAAACATAATCCTCACTTTTCCCTCCTGGCACTTTCCCTGTAGGGGATACCGCAAGACGTTTCTGTACATTGGGCACAGCGCTCTGCAGGGTGTTAGCAGAGAGTTTCCCGGGACAGTGAAACCCTATGTCGGAGACACTGAGAAGAAGCCCCAATGTTCACTCCAGGCACTTTCAGTGTGGGTGCCTTCTCCACGTGGTTCCTGGTTTCACTGCAGCTCTGAAGAGAATGTTAGCAAAGAGGTAATCGGGACAGTGCAAACAGTACTCAAAGACAGGGAGAGCAAGCTCTCTCTTGGCACTTTGGATGTGGGACATACAGCGAGATGTTTGCTGCTTTTACATTTGGCTGTTGGGAGATTTACAGCACAAAGATATCTAGTTGATTTGAAGCAGTTCCGAGAAAGTCTAAACATAATCCTCACTTTTCCCTCCTGGCACTTTCCCTGTAGGAGATACCGCAAGACGTTTCTGTATATTGGGCACAGCGCTCTGCAGGGTGTTAGCAGAGACTTTCCCGGGACAGTGAAACACTATGTCAAAGACACTGAGAAGAAGCCCCAATGTTCCCTCCAGGCACTTTCAGTGTGGGTGCCTTCTCCACGTGGTTCCTGGTTTCACTGCAGCTCTGAAGAGAATGTTAGCAAAGAGGTAATCGGGACAGTGCAAACAGTACTCAAAGACAGGGAGAGCAAGCTCTCTCTTGGCACTTTGGATGTGGGACATACAGCGAGATGTTTGCTGCTTTTACATTTGGCTGTTGGGAGATTTACAGCACAAAGATATCTAGTTGATTTGAAGCAGTTCCGAGAAAGTCTAAACATAATCCTCACTTTTCCCTCCTGGCACTTTCCCTGTAGGGGATACCGCAAGACGTTTCTGTACATTGGGCACAGCGCTCTGCACGGTGTTAGCAGAGAGTTTCCCGGGACAGTGAAACCCTATATCGGAGACACTGAGAAGAAGCCCCAATGTTCCCTCCAGGCACTTTCAGTGTGGGTGCCTTCTCCACGTGGTTCCTGGTTTCACTGCAGCTCTGAAGAGAATGTTAGCAAAGAGGTAATCGGGACAGTGCAAACAGTACTCAAAGACAGGGAGAGCAAGCTCTCTCTTGGCACTTTGGATGTGGGACATACAGCGAGATGTTTGCTGCTTTTACATTTGGCTGTTGGGAGATTTACAGCACAAAGATATCTAGTTGATTTGAAGCAGTTCCGAGAAAGTCTAAACATAATCCTCACTTTTCCCTCCTGGCACTTTCCCTGTAGGAGATACCGCAAGACGTTTCTGTATATTGGGCACAGCGCTCTGCAGGGTGTTAGCAGAGACTTTCCCGGGACAGTGAAACACTATGTCAAAGACACTGAGAAGAAGCCCCAATGTTCCCTCCAGGCACTTTCAGTGTGGGTGCCTTCTCCACGTGGTTCCTGGTTTCACTGCAGCTCTGAAGAGAATGTTAGCAAAGAGGTAATCGGGACAGTGCAAACAGTACTCAAAGACAGGGAGAGCAAGCTCTCTCTTGGCACTTTGGATGTGGGACATACAGCGAGATGTTTGCTGCTTTTACATTTGGCTGTTGGGAGATTTACAGCACAAAGATATCTAGTTGATTTGAAGCAGTTCCGAGAAAGTCTAAACATAATCCTCACTTTTCCCTCCTGGCACTTTCCCTGTAGGGGATACCGCAAGACGTTTCTGTACATTGGGCACAGCGCTCTGCAGGGTGTTAGCAGAGAGTTTCCCGGGACAGTGAAACCCTATGTCAGAGACACTGAGAAGAAGCCCCAATGTTCACTCCAGGCACTTTCAGTGTGGGTGCCTTCTCCACGTGGTTCCTGGTTTCACTGCAGCTCTGAAGAGAATGTTAGCAAAGAGGTAATCGGGACAGTGCAAACAGTACTCAAAGACAGGGAGAGCAAGCTCTACATTACTCTCTTGGCACTTTGGATGTGGGACATAGAGCGAGATGTTTGCTGCTTTTACATTTGGCTGTTGGGAGATTTACAGCACAAAGATATCTAGTTGATTTGAAGCAGTTCCGAGAAAGTCTAAACATAATCCTCACTTTTCCCTCCTGGCACTTTCCCTGTAGGGGATACCGCAAGACGTTTCTGTACATTGGGCACAGCGCTCTGCAGGGTGTTAGCAGAGAGTTTCCCGGGACAGTGAAACCCTATGTCGGAGACACTGAGAAGAAGCCCCAATGTTCACTCCAGGCACTTTCAGTGTGGGTGCCTTCTCCACGTGGTTCCTGGTTTCACTGCAGCTCTGAAGAGAACGTTAGCAAAGAGGTAATCGGGACAGTGCAAACAGTACTCAAAGACAGGGAGAGCAAGCTCTACATTACTCTCTTGGCACTTTGGATGTGGGACATACAGCGAGATGTTTGCTGCTTTTACATTTGGCTGTTGGGAGATTTACAGCACAAAGATATCTAGTTGATTTGAAGCAGTTCCGAGAAAGTCTAAACATAATCCTCACTTTTCCCTCCTGGCACTTTCCCTGTAGGGGATACCGCAAGACGTTTCTGTACATTGGGCACAGCGCTCTGCAGGGTGTTAGCAGAGAGTTTCCCGGGACAGTGAAACCCTATGTCGGAGACACTGAGAAGAAGCCCCAATGTTCCCTCCAGGCACTTTCAGTGTGGGTGCCTTCTCCACGTGGTTCCTGGTTTCACTGCAGCTCTGAAGAGAATGTTAGCAAAGAGGTAATCGGGACAGTGCAAACAGTACTCAAAGACAGGGAGAGCAAGCTCTCTCTTGGCACTTTGGATGTGGGACATACAGCGAGATGTTTGCTGCTTTTACGTTTGGCTGTTGGGAGATTTACAGCACAAAGATATCTAGTTGATTTGAAGCAGTTCCGAGAAAGTCTAAACATAATCCTCACTTTTCCCTCCTGGCACTTTCCCTGTAGGAGATACCGCAAGACGTTTCTGTATATTGGGCACAGCGCTCTGCAGGGTGTTAGCAGAGACTTTCCCGGGACAGTGAAACCCTATATCGGAGACACTGAGAAGAAGCCCCAATGTTCCCTCCAGGCACTTTCAGTGTGGGTGCCTTCTCCACGTGGTTCCTGGTTTCACTGCAGCTCTGAAGAGAATGTTAGCAAAGAGGTAATCGGGACAGTGCAAACAGTACTCAAAGACAGGGAGAGCAAGCTCTCTCTTGGCACTTTGGATGTGGGACATACAGCGAGATGTTTGCTGCTTTTACATTTGGCTGTTGGGAGATTTACAGCACAAAGATATCTAGTTGATTTGAAGCAGTTCCGAGAAAGTCTAAACATAATCCTCACTTTTCCCTCCTGGCACTTTCCCTGTAGGGGATACCGCAAGACGTTTCTGTACATTGGGCACAGCGCTCTGCAGGGTGTTAGCAGAGAGTTTCCCGGGACAGTGAAACCCTATGTCAGAGACACTGAGAAGAAGCCCCAATGTTCCCTCCAGGCACTTTCAGTGTGGGTGCCTTCTCCACGTGGTTCCTGGTTTCACTGCAGCTCTGAAGAGAATGTTAGCAAAGAGGTAATCGGGACAGTGCAAACAGTACTCAAAGACAGGGAGAGCAAGCTCTACATTACTCTCTTGGCACTTTGGATGTGGGACATACAGCGAGATGTTTGCTGCTTTTACATTTGGCTGTTGGGAGATTTACAGCACAAAGATATCTAGTTGATTTGAAGCAGTTCCGAGAAAGTCTAAACATAATCCTCACTTTTCCCTCCTGGCACTTTCCCTGTAGGGGATACCGCAAGACGTTTCTGTACATTGGGCACAGCGCTCTGCAGGGTGTTAGCAGAGAGTTTCCCGGGACAGTGAAACCCTATGTCGGAGACACTGAGAAGTAGCCCCAATGTTCACTCCAGGCACTTTCAGTGTGGGTGCCTTCTCCACGTGGTTCCTGGTTTCACTGCAGCTCTGAAGAGAATGTTAGCAAAGAGGTAATCGGGACAGTGCAAACAGTACTCAAAGACAGGGAGAGCAAGCTCTACATTACTCTCTTGGCACTTTGGATGTGGGACATACAGCGAGATGTTTGCTGCTTTTACATTTGGCTGTTGGGAGATTTACAGCACAAAGATATGTAGTTGATTTGAAGCAGTTCCGAGAAAGTCTAAACATAATCCTCACTTTTCCCTCCTGGCACTTTCCCTGTAGGGGATACCGCAAGACGTTTCTGTACATTGGGCACAGCGCTCTGCAGGGTGTTAGCAGAGAGTTTCCCGGGACAGTGAAACCCTATGTCGGAGACACTGAGAAGAAGCCCCAATGTTCACTCCAGGCACTTTCAGTGTGGGTGCCTTCTCCACGTGGTTCCTGGTTTCACTGCAGCTCTGAAGAGAATGTTAGCAAAGAGGTAATCGGGACAGTGCAAACAGTACTCAAAGACAGGGAGAGCAAGCTCTCTCTTGGCACTTTGGATGTGGGACATACAGCGAGATGTTTGCTGCTTTTACATTTGGCTGTTGGGAGATTTACAGCACAAAGATATCTAGTTGATTTGAAGCAGTTCCGAGAAAGTCTAAACATAATCCTCACTTTTCCCTCCTGGCACTTTCCCTGTAGGAGATACCGCAAGACGTTTCTGTATATTGGGCACAGCGCTCTGCAGGGTGTTAGCAGAGACTTTCCCGGGACAGTGAAACACTATGTCAAAGACACTGAGAAGAAGCCCCAATGTTCCCTCCAGGCACTTTCAGTGTGGGTGCCTTCTCCACGTGGTTCCTGGTTTCACTGCAGCTCTGAAGAGAATGTTAGCAAAGAGGTAATCGGGACAGTGCAAACAGTACTCAAAGACAGGGAGAGCAAGCTCTCTCTTGGCACTTTGGATGTGGGACATACAGCGAGATGTTTGCTGCTTTTACATTTGGCTGTTGGGAGATTTACAGCACAAAGATATCTAGTTGATTTGAAGCAGTTCCGAGAAAGTCTAAACATAATCCTCACTTTTCCCTCCTGGCACTTTCCCTGTAGGAGATACCGCAAGACGTTTCTGTATATTGGGCACAGCGCTCTGCAGGGTGTTAGCAGAGAGTTTCCCGGGACAGTGAAACCCTATGTCAGAGACACTGAGAAGAAGCCCCAATGTTCCCTCCAGGCACTTTCAGTGTGGGTGCCTTCTCCACGTGGTTCCTGGTTTCACTGCAGCTCTGAAGAGAATGTTAGCAAAGAGGTAATCGGGACAGTGCAAACAGTACTCAAAGACAGGGAGAGCAAGCTCTACATTACTCTCTTGGCACTTTGGATGTGGGACATACAGCGAGATGTTTGCTGCTTTTACATTTGGCTGTTGGGAGATTTACAGCACAAAGATATGTAGTTGATTTGAAGCAGTTCCGAGAAAGTCTAAACATAATCCTCACTTTTCCCTCCTGGCACTTTCCCTGTAGGGGATACCGCAAGACGTTTCTGTACATTGGGCACAGTGCTCTGCAGGGTGTTAGCAGAGAGTTTCCCGGGACAGTGAAACCCTATATCGGAGACACTGAGAAGAAGCCCCAATGTTCCCTCCAGGCACTTTCAGTGTGGGTGCCTTCTCCACGTGGTTCCTGGTTTCACTGCAGCTCTGAAGAGAATGTTAGCAAAGAGGTAATCGGGACAGTGCAAACAGTACTCAAAGACAGGGAGAGCAAGCTCTCTCTTGGCACTTTGGATGTGGGACATACAGCGAGATGTTTGCTGCTTTTACATTTGGCTGTTGGGAGATTTACAGCACAAAGATATCTAGTTGATTTGAAGCAGTTCCGAGAAAGTCTAAGCATAATCCTCACTTTTCCCTCCTGGCACTTTCCCTGTAGGGGATACCGCAAGACGTTTCTGTATATTGGGCACAGCGCTCTGCAGGGTGTTAGCAGAGAGTTTCCCGGGACAGTGAAACCCTATGTCGGAGACACTGAGAAGAAGCCCCAATGTTCACTCCAGGCACTTTCAGTGTGGGTGCCTTCTCCACGTGGTTCCTGGTTTCACTGCAGCTCTGAAGAGAATGTTAGCAAAGAGGTAATCGTGACAGTGCAAACAGTACTCAAAGACAGGGAGAGCAAGCTCTCTCTTGGCACTTTGGATGTGGGACATACAGCGAGATGTTTGCTGCTTTTACATTTGGCTGTTGGGAGATTTACAGCACAAAGATATCTAGTTGATTTGAAGCAGTTCCGAGAAAGTCTAAACATAATCCTCACTTTTCCCTCCTGGCACTTTCCCTGTAGGGGATACCGCAAGACGTTTCTGTACATTGGGCACAGCGCTCTGCAGGGTGTTAGCAGAGAGTTTCCCGGGACAGTGAAACCCTATATCGGAGACACTGAGAAGAAGCCCCAATGTTCCCTCCAGGCACTTTCAGTGTGGGTGCCTTCTCCACGTGGTTCCTGGTTTCACTGCAGCTCTGAAGAGAATGTTAGCAAAGAGGTAATCGGGACAGTGCAAACAGTACTCAAAGACAGGGAGAGCAAGCTCTCTCTTGGCACTTTGGATGTGGGACATACAGCGAGATGTTTGCTGCTTTTACATTTGGCTGTTGGGAGATTTACAGCACAAAGATATCTAGTTGATTTGAAGCAGTTCCGAGAAAGTCTAAACATAATCCTCACTTTTCCCTCCTGGCACTTTCCCTGTAGGAGATACCGCAAGACGTTTCTGTATATTGGGCACAGCGCTCTGCAGGGTGTTAGCAGAGAGTTTCCCGGGACAGTGAAACCCTATGTCAAAGACACTGAGAAGAAGCCCCAATGTTCCCTCCAGGCACTTTCAGTGTGGGTGCCTTCTCCACGTGGTTCCTGGTTTCACTGCAGCTCTGAAGAGAATGTTAGCAAAGAGGTAATCGGGACAGTGCAAACAGTACTCAAAGACAGGGAGAGCAAGCTCTACATTACTCTCTCGGCACTTTGGATGTGGGACATACAGCGAGATGTTTGCTGCTTTTATATTTGGCTGTTGGGAGATTTACAGCACAAAGATATCTAGTTGATTTGAAGCAGTTCCGAGAAAGTCTAAACATAATCCTCACTTTTCCCTCCTGGCACTTTCCCTGTAGGGGATACCGCAAGACGTTTCTGTACATTGGGCACAGCGCTCTGCAGGGTGTTAGCAGAGAGTTTCCCGGGACAGTGAAACCCTATGTCGGAGACACTGAGAAGAAGCCCCAATGTTCACTCCAGGCACTTTCAGTATGGGTGCCTTCTCCACGTGGTTCCTGGTTTCACTGCAGCTCTGAAGAGAATGTTAGCAAAGAGGTAATCGGGACAGTGCAAACAGTACTCAAAGACAGGGAGAGCAAGCTCTCTCTTGGCACTTTGGATGTGGGACATACAGCGAGATGTTTGCTGCTTTTACATTTGGCTGTTGGGAGATTTACAGCACAAAGATATCTAGTTGATTTGAAGCAGTTCCGAGAAAGTCTAAACATAATCCTCACTTTTCCCTCCTGGCACTTTCCCTGTAGGAGATACCGCAAGACGTTTCTGTATATTGGGCACAGCGCTCTGCAGGGTGTTAGCAGAGACTTTCCCGGGACAGTGAAACACTATGTCAAAGACACTGAGAAGAAGCCCCAATGTTCCCTCCAGGCACTTTCAGTGTGGGTGCCTTCTCCACGTGGTTCCTGGTTTCACTGCAGCTCTGAAGAGAATGTTAGCAAAGAGGTAATCGGGACAGTGCAAACAGTACTCAAAGACAGGGAGAGCAAGCTCTCTCTTGGCACTTTGGATGTGGGACATACAGCGAGATGTTTGCTGCTTTTACATTTGGCTGTTGGGAGATTTACAGCACAAAGATATCTAGTTGATTTGAAGCAGTTCCGAGAAAGTCTAAACATAATCCTCACTTTTCCCTCCTGGCACTTTCCCTGTAGGAGATACCGCAAGACGTTTCTGTACATTGGGCACAGCGCTCTGCAGGGTGTTAGCAGAGAGTTTCCCGGGACAGTGAAACCCTATATCGGAGACACTGAGAAGAAGCCCCAATGTTCCCTCCAGGCACTTTCAGTGTGGGTGCCTTCTCCACGTGGTTCCTGGTTTCACTGCAGCTCTGAAGAGAATGTTAGCAAAGAGGTAATCGGGACAGTGCAAACAGTACTCAAAGACAGGGAGAGCAAGCTCTACATTACTCTCTTGGCACTTTGGATGTGGGACATACAGCGAGATGTTTGCTGCTTTTACATTTGGCTGTTGGGAGATTTACAGCACAAAGATATGTAGTTGATTTGAAGCAGTTCCGAGAAAGTCTAAACATAATCCTCACTTTTCCCTCCTGGCACTTTCCCTGTAGGGGATACCGCAAGACGTTTCTGTACATTGGGCACAGCGCTCTGCAGGGTGTTAGCAGAGAGTTTCCCGGGACAGTGAAACCCTATGTCGGAGACACTGAGAAGAAGCCCCAATGTTCACTCCAGGCACTTTCAGTGTGGGTGCCTTCTCCACGTGGTTCCTGGTTTCACTGCAGCTCTGAAGAGAATGTTAGCAAAGAGGTAATCGGGACAGTGCAAACAGTACTCAAAGACAGGGAGAGCAAGCTCTACATTACTCTCTTGGCACTTTGGATGTGGGACATACAGCGAGATGTTTGCTGCTTTTACATTTGGCTGTTGGGAGATTTACAGCACAAAGATATGTAGTTGATTTGAAGCAGTTCCGAGAAAGTCTAAACATAATCCTCACTTTTCCCTCCTGGCACTTTCCCTGTAGGGGATACCGCAAGACGTTTCTGTACATTGGGCACAGTGCTCTGCAGGGTGTTAGCAGAGAGTTTCCCGGGACAGTGAAACCCTATATCGGAGACACTGAGAAGAAGCCCCAATGTTCCCTCCAGGCACTTTCAGTGTGGGTGCCTTCTCCACGTGGTTCCTGGTTTCACTGCAGCTCTGAAGAGAATGTTAGCAAAGAGGTAATCGGGACAGTGCAAACAGTACTCAAAGACAGGGAGAGCAAGCTCTCTCTTGGCACTTTGGATGTGGGACATACAGCGAGATGTTTGCTGCTTTTACATTTGGCTGTTGGGAGATTTACAGCACAAAGATATCTAGTTGATTTGAAGCAGTTCCGAGAAAGTCTAAGCATAATCCTCACTTTTCCCTCCTGGCACTTTCCCTGTAGGGGATACCGCAAGACGTTTCTGTATATTGGGCACAGCGCTCTGCAGGGTGTTAGCAGAGAGTTTCCCGGGACAGTGAAACCCTATGTCGGAGACACTGAGAAGAAGCCCCAATGTTCACTCCAGGCACTTTCAGTGTGGGTGCCTTCTCCACGTGGTTCCTGGTTTCACTGCAGCTCTGAAGAGAATGTTAGCAAAGAGGTAATCGTGACAGTGCAAACAGTACTCAAAGACAGGGAGAGCAAGCTCTCTCTTGGCACTTTGGATGTGGGACATACAGCGAGATGTTTGCTGCTTTTACATTTGGCTGTTGGGAGATTTACAGCACAAAGATATCTAGTTGATTTGAAGCAGTTCCGAGAAAGTCTAAACATAATCCTCACTTTTCCCTCCTGGCACTTTCCCTGTAGGGGATACCGCAAGACGTTTCTGTACATTGGGCACAGCGCTCTGCAGGGTGTTAGCAGAGAGTTTCCCGGGACAGTGAAACCCTATATCGGAGACACTGAGAAGAAGCCCCAATGTTCCCTCCAGGCACTTTCAGTGTGGGTGCCTTCTCCACGTGGTTCCTGGTTTCACTGCAGCTCTGAAGAGAATGTTAGCAAAGAGGTAATCGGGACAGTGCAAACAGTACTCAAAGACAGGGAGAGCAAGCTCTACATTACTCTCTCGGCACTTTGGATGTGGGACATACAGCGAGATGTTTGCTGCTTTTACATTTGGCTGTTGGGAGATTTACAGCACAAAGATATCTAGTTGATTTGAAGCAGTTCCGAGAAAGTCTAAACATAATCCTCACTTTTCCCTCCTGGCACTTTCCCTGTAGGGGATACCGCAAGACGTTTCTGTACATTGGGCACAGCGCTCTGCAGGGTGTTAGCAGAGAGTTTCCCGGGACAGTGAAACCCTATGTCGGAGACACTGAGAAGAAGCCCCAATGTTCACTCCAG
Organism: Chroicocephalus ridibundus; assembly: GCF_963924245.1. Taxonomy (NCBI): domain Eukaryota; kingdom Metazoa; phylum Chordata; class Aves; order Charadriiformes; family Laridae; genus Chroicocephalus; species Chroicocephalus ridibundus. The sequence continues at coordinate 77,974 of NW_026961370.1, read as the reverse complement.
GCACTTTCAGTATGGGTGCCTTCTCCACGTGGTTCCTGGTTTCACTGCAGCTCTGAAGAGAATGTTAGCAAAGAGGTAATCGGGACAGTGCAAACAGTACTCAAAGACAGGGAGAGCAAGCTCTCTCTTGGCACTTTGGATGTGGGACATACAGCGAGATGTTTGCTGCTTTTACATTTGGCTGTTGGGAGATTTACAGCACAAAGATATCTAGTTGATTTGAAGCAGTTCCGAGAAAGTCTAAACATAATCCTCACTTTTCCCTCCTGGCACTTTCCCTGTAGGAGATACCGCAAGACGTTTCTGTATATTGGGCACAGCGCTCTGCAGGGTGTTAGCAGAGACTTTCCCGGGACAGTGAAACACTATGTCAAAGACACTGAGAAGAAGCCCCAATGTTCCCTCCAGGCACTTTCAGTGTGGGTGCCTTCTCCACGTGGTTCCTGGTTTCACTGCAGCTCTGAAGAGAATGTTAGCAAAGAGGTAATCGGGACAGTGCAAACAGTACTCAAAGACAGGGAGAGCAAGCTCTCTCTTGGCACTTTGGATGTGGGACATACAGCGAGATGTTTGCTGCTTTTACATTTGGCTGTTGGGAGATTTACAGCACAAAGATATCTAGTTGATTTGAAGCAGTTCCGAGAAAGTCTAAACATAATCCTCACTTTTCCCTCCTGGCACTTTCCCTGTAGGAGATACCGCAAGACGTTTCTGTACATTGGGCACAGCGCTCTGCAGGGTGTTAGCAGAGAGTTTCCCGGGACAGTGAAACCCTATGTCAGAGACACTGAGAAGAAGCCCCAATGTTCCCTCCAGGCACTTTCAGTGTGGGTGCCTTCTCCACGTGGTTCCTGGTTTCACTGCAGCTCTGAAGAGAATGTTAGCAAAGAGGTAATCGGGACAGTGCAAACAGTACTCAAAGACAGGGAGAGCAAGCTCTACATTACTCTCTTGGCACTTTGGATGTGGGACATACAGCGAGATGTTTGCTGCTTTTACATTTGGCTGTTGGGAGATTTACAGCACAAAGATATCTAGTTGATTTGAAGCAGTTCCGAGAAAGTCTAAACATAATCCTCACTTTTCCCTCCTGGCACTTTCCCTGTAGGAGATACCGCAAGACGTTTCTGTATATTGGGCACAGCGCTCTGCAGGGTGTTAGCAGAGAGTTTCCCGGGACAGTGAAACCCTATGTCAGAGACACTGAGAAGAAGCCCCAATGTTCCCTCCAGGCACTTTCAGTGTGGGTGCCTTCTCCACGTGGTTCCTGGTTTCACTGCAGCTCTGAAGAGAATGTTAGCAAAGAGGTAATCGGGACAGTGCAAACAGTACTCAAAGACAGGGAGAGCAAGCTCTACATTACTCTCTTGGCACTTTGGATGTGGGACATACAGCGAGATGTTTGCTGCTTTTACATTTGGCTGTTGGGAGATTTACAGCACAAAGATATGTAGTTGATTTGAAGCAGTTCCGAGAAAGTCTAAACATAATCCTCACTTTTCCCTCCTGGCACTTTCCCTGTAGGGGATACCGCAAGACGTTTCTGTACATTGGGCACAGTGCTCTGCAGGGTGTTAGCAGAGAGTTTCCCGGGACAGTGAAACCCTATATCGGAGACACTGAGAAGAAGCCCCAATGTTCCCTCCAGGCACTTTCAGTGTGGGTGCCTTCTCCACGTGGTTCCTGGTTTCACTGCAGCTCTGAAGAGAATGTTAGCAAAGAGGTAATCGGGACAGTGCAAACAGTACTCAAAGACAGGGAGAGCAAGCTCTCTCTTGGCACTTTGGATGTGGGACATACAGCGAGATGTTTGCTGCTTTTACATTTGGCTGTTGGGAGATTTACAGCACAAAGATATCTAGTTGATTTGAAGCAGTTCCGAGAAAGTCTAAGCATAATCCTCACTTTTCCCTCCTGGCACTTTCCCTGTAGGGGATACCGCAAGACGTTTCTGTATATTGGGCACAGCGCTCTGCAGGGTGTTAGCAGAGAGTTTCCCGGGACAGTGAAACCCTATGTCGGAGACACTGAGAAGAAGTCCCAATGTTCACTCCAGGCACTTTCAGTGTGGGTGCCTTCTCCACGTGGTTCCTGGTTTCACTGCAGCTCTGAAGAGAATGTTAGCAAAGAGGTAATCGTGACAGTGCAAACAGTACTCAAAGACAGGGAGAGCAAGCTCTCTCTTGGCACTTTGGATGTGGGACATACAGCGAGATGTTTGCTGCTTTTACATTTGGCTGTTGGGAGATTTACAGCACAAAGATATCTAGTTGATTTGAAGCAGTTCCGAGAAAGTCTAAACATAATCCTCACTTTTCCCTCCTGGCACTTTCCCTGTAGGGGATACCGCAAGACGTTTCTGTACATTGGGCACAGCGCTCTGCAGGGTGTTAGCAGAGAGTTTCCCGGGACAGTGAAACCCTATATCGGAGACACTGAGAAGAAGCCCCAATGTTCCCTCCAGGCACTTTCAGTGTGGGTGCCTTCTCCACGTGGTTCCTGGTTTCACTGCAGCTCTGAAGAGAATGTTAGCAAAGAGGTAATCGGGACAGTGCAAACAGTACTCAAAGACAGGGAGAGCAAGCTCTCTCTTGGCACTTTGGATGTGGGACATACAGCGAGATGTTTGCTGCTTTTACATTTGGCTGTTGGGAGATTTACAGCACAAAGATATCTAGTTGATTTGAAGCAGTTCCGAGAAAGTCTAAACATAATCCTCACTTTTCCCTCCTGGCACTTTCCCTGTAGGAGATACCGCAAGACGTTTCTGTATATTGGGCACAGCGCTCTGCAGGGTGTTAGCAGAGAGTTTCCCGGGACAGTGAAACCCTATGTCAAAGACACTGAGAAGAAGCCCCAATGTTCCCTCCAGGCACTTTCAGTGTGGGTGCCTTCTCCACGTGGTTCCTGGTTTCACTGCAGCTCTGAAGAGAATGTTAGCAAAGAGGTAATCGGGACAGTGCAAACAGTACTCAAAGACAGGGAGAGCAAGCTCTACATTACTCTCTCGGCACTTTGGATGTGGGACATACAGCGAGATGTTTGCTGCTTTTATATTTGGCTGTTGGGAGATTTACAGCACAAAGATATCTAGTTGATTTGAAGCAGTTCCGAGAAAGTCTAAACATAATCCTCACTTTTCCCTCCTGGCACTTTCCCTGTAGGGGATACCGCAAGACGTTTCTGTACATTGGGCACAGCGCTCTGCAGGGTGTTAGCAGAGAGTTTCCCGGGACAGTGAAACCCTATGTCGGAGACACTGAGAAGAAGCCCCAATGTTCACTCCAGGCACTTTCAGTATGGGTGCCTTCTCCACGTGGTTCCTGGTTTCACTGCAGCTCTGAAGAGAATGTTAGCAAAGAGGTAATCGGGACAGTGCAAACAGTACTCAAAGACAGGGAGAGCAAGCTCTCTCTTGGCACTTTGGATGTGGGACATACAGCGAGATGTTTGCTGCTTTTACATTTGGCTGTTGGGAGATTTACAGCACAAAGATATCTAGTTGATTTGAAGCAGTTCCGAGAAAGTCTAAACATAATCCTCACTTTTCCCTCCTGGCACTTTCCCTGTAGGAGATACCGCAAGACGTTTCTGTATATTGGGCACAGCGCTCTGCAGGGTGTTAGCAGAGACTTTCCCGGGACAGTGAAACACTATGTCAAAGACACTGAGAAGAAGCCCCAATGTTCCCTCCAGGCACTTTCAGTGTGGGTGCCTTCTCCACGTGGTTCCTGGTTTCACTGCAGCTCTGAAGAGAATGTTAGCAAAGAGGTAATCGGGACAGTGCAAACAGTACTCAAAGACAGGGAGAGCAAGCTCTCTCTTGGCACTTTGGATGTGGGACATACAGCGAGATGTTTGCTGCTTTTACATTTGGCTGTTGGGAGATTTACAGCACAAAGATATCTAGTTGATTTGAAGCAGTTCCGAGAAAGTCTAAACATAATCCTCACTTTTCCCTCCTGGCACTTTCCCTGTAGGAGATACCGCAAGACGTTTCTGTACATTGGGCACAGCGCTCTGCAGGGTGTTAGCAGAGAGTTTCCCGGGACAGTGAAACCCTATGTCAGAGACACTGAGAAGAAGCCCCAATGTTCCCTCCAGGCACTTTCAGTGTGGGTGCCTTCTCCACGTGGTTCCTGGTTTCACTGCAGCTCTGAAGAGAATGTTAGCAAAGAGGTAATCGGGACAGTGCAAACAGTACTCAAAGACAGGGAGAGCAAGCTCTACATTACTCTCTCGGCACTTTGGATGTGGGACATACAGCGAGATCTTTGCTGCTTTTATATTTGGCTGTTGGGAGATTTACAGCACAAAGATATCTAGTTGATTTGAAGCAGTTCCGAGAAAGTCTAAACATAATCCTCACTTTTCCCTCCTGGCACTTTCCCTGTAGGGGATACCGCAAGACGTTTCTGTACATTGGGCACAGCGCTCTGCAGGGTGTTAGCAGAGAGTTTCCCGGGACAGTGAAACCCTATGTCGGAGACACTGAGAAGAAGCCCCAATGTTCACTCCAGGCACTTTCAGTATGGGTGCCTTCTCCACGTGGTTCCTGGTTTCACTGCAGCTCTGAAGAGAATGTTAGCAAAGAGGTAATCGGGACAGTGCAAACAGTACTCAAAGACAGGGAGAGCAAGCTCTCTCTTGGCACTTTGGATGTGGGACATACAGCGAGATGTTTGCTGCTTTTACATTTGGCTGTTGGGAGATTTACAGCACAAAGATATCTAGTTGATTTGAAGCAGTTCCGAGAAAGTCTAAGCATAATCCTCACTTTTCCCTCCTGGCACTTTCCCTGTAGGAGATACCGCAAGACGTTTCTGTATATTGGGCACAGCGCTCTGCAGGGTGTTAGCAGAGACTTTCCCGGGACAGTGAAACACTATGTCAAAGACACTGAGAAGAAGCCCCAATGTTCCCTCCAGGCACTTTCAGTGTGGGTGCCTTCTCCACGTGGTTCCTGGTTTCACTGCAGCTCTGAAGAGAATGTTAGCAAAGAGGTAATCGGGACAGTGCAAACAGTACTCAAAGACAGGGAGAGCAAGCTCTCTCTTGGCACTTTGGATGTGGGACATACAGCGAGATGTTTGCTGCTTTTACATTTGGCTGTTGGGAGATTTACAGCACAAAGATATCTAGTTGATTTGAAGCAGTTCCGAGAAAGTCTAAACATAATCCTCACTTTTCCCTCCTGGCACTTTCCCTGTAGGAGATACCGCAAGACGTTTCTGTACATTGGGCACAGCGCTCTGCAGGGTGTTAGCAGAGAGTTTCCCGGGACAGTGAAACCCTATGTCAGAGACACTGAGAAGAAGCCCCAATGTTCCCTCCAGGCACTTTCAGTGTGGGTGCCTTCTCCACGTGGTTCCTGGTTTCACTGCAGCTCTGAAGAGAATGTTAGCAAAGAGGTAATCGGGACAGTGCAAACAGTACTCAAAGACAGGGAGAGCAAGCTCTACATTACTCTCTTGGCACTTTGGATGTGGGACATACAGCGAGATGTTTGCTGCTTTTACATTTGGCTGTTGGGAGATTTACAGCACAAAGATATGTAGTTGATTTGAAGCAGTTCCGAGAAAGTCTAAACATAATCCTCACTTTTCCCTCCTGGCACTTTCCCTGTAGGGGATACCGCAAGACGTTTCTGTACATTGGGCACAGCGCTCTGCAGGGTGTTAGCAGAGAGTTTCCCGGGACAGTGAAACCCTATATCGGAGACACTGAGAAGAAGCCCCAATGTTCCCTCCAGGCACTTTCAGTGTGGGTGCCTTCTCCACGTGGTTCCTGGTTTCACTGCAGCTCTGAAGAGAATGTTAGCAAAGAGGTAATCGGGACAGTGCAAACAGTACTCAAAGACAGGGAGAGCAAGCTCTCTCTTGGCACTTTGGATGTGGGACATACAGCGAGATGTTTGCTGCTTTTACATTTGGCTGTTGGGAGATTTACAGCACAAAGATATCTAGTTGATTTGAAGCAGTTCCGAGAAAGTCTAAGCATAATCCTCACTTTTCCCTCCTGGCACTTTCCCTGTAGGGGATACCGCAAGACGTTTCTGTATATTGGGCACAGCGCTCTGCAGGGTGTTAGCAGAGAGTTTCCCGGGACAGTGAAACCCTATGTCGGAGACACTGAGAAGAAGCCCCAATGTTCCCTCCAGGCACTTTCAGTGTGGGTGCCTTCTCCACGTGGTTCCTGGTTTCACTGCAGCTCTGAAGAGAATGTTAGCAAAGAGGTAATCGGGACAGTGCAAACAGTACTCAAAGACAGGGAGAGCAAGCTCTCTCTTGGCACTTTGGATGTGGGACATACAGCGAGATGTTTGCTGCTTTTACATTTGGCTGTTGGGAGATTTACAGCACAAAGATATCTAGTTGATTTGAAGCAGTTCCGAGAAAGTCTAAACATAATCCTCACTTTTCCCTCCTGGCACTTTCCCTGTAGGGGATACCGCAAGACGTTTCTGTACATTGGGCACAGCGCTCTGCAGGGTGTTAGCAGAGAGTTTCCCGGGACAGTGAAACCCTATATCGGAGACACTGAGAAGAAGCCCCAATGTTCCCTCCAGGCACTTTCAGTGTGGGTGCCTTCTCCACGTGGTTCCTGGTTTCACTGCAGCTCTGAAGAGAATGTTAGCAAAGAGGTAATCGGGACAGTGCAAACAGTACTCAAAGACAGGGAGAGCAAGCTCTCTCTTGGCACTTTGGATGTGGGACATACAGCGAGATGTTTGCTGCTTTTACATTTGGCTGTTGGGAGATTTACAGCACAAAGATATCTAGTTGATTTGAAGCAGTTCCGAGAAAGTCTAAACATAATCCTCACTTTTCCCTCCTGGCACTTTCCCTGTAGGAGATACCGCAAGACGTTTCTGTATATTGGGCACAGCGCTCTGCAGGGTGTTAGCAGAGAGTTTCCCGGGACAGTGAAACCCTATGTCAAAGACACTGAGAAGAAGCCCCAATGTTCCCTCCAGGCACTTTCAGTGTGGGTGCCTTCTCCACGTGGTTCCTGGTTTCACTGCAGCTCTGAAGAGAATGTTAGCAAAGAGGTAATCGGGACAGTGCAAACAGTACTCAAAGACAGGGAGAGCAAGCTCTACATTACTCTCTCGGCACTTTGGATGTGGGACATACAGCGAGATGTTTGCTGCTTTTATATTTGGCTGTTGGGAGATTTACAGCACAAAGATATCTAGTTGATTTGAAGCAGTTCCGAGAAAGTCTAAACATAATCCTCACTTTTCCCTCCTGGCACTTTCCCTGTAGGGGATACCGCAAGACGTTTCTGTACATTGGGCACAGCGCTCTGCAGGGTGTTAGCAGAGAGTTTCCCGGGACAGTGAAACCCTATGTCGGAGACACTGAGAAGAAGCCCCAATGTTCACTCCAGGCACTTTCAGTATGGGTGCCTTCTCCACGTGGTTCCTGGTTTCACTGCAGCTCTGAAGAGAATGTTAGCAAAGAGGTAATCGGGACAGTGCAAACAGTACTCAAAGACAGGGAGAGCAAGCTCTCTCTTGGCACTTTGGATGTGGGACATACAGCGAGATGTTTGCTGCTTTTACATTTGGCTGTTGGGAGATTTACAGCACAAAGATATCTAGTTGATTTGAAGCAGTTCCGAGAAAGTCTAAACATAATCCTCACTTTTCCCTCCTGGCACTTTCCCTGTAGGAGATACCGCAAGACGTTTCTGTATATTGGGCACAGCGCTCTGCAGGGTGTTAGCAGAGACTTTCCCGGGACAGTGAAACACTATGTCAAAGACACTGAGAAGAAGCCCCAATGTTCCCTCCAGGCACTTTCAGTGTGGGTGCCTTCTCCACGTGGTTCCTGGTTTCACTGCAGCTCTGAAGAGAATGTTAGCAAAGAGGTAATCGGGACAGTGCAAACAGTACTCAAAGACAGGGAGAGCAAGCTCTCTCTTGGCACTTTGGATGTGGGACATACAGCGAGATGTTTGCTGCTTTTACATTTGGCTGTTGGGAGATTTACAGCACAAAGATATCTAGTTGATTTGAAGCAGTTCCGAGAAAGTCTAAACATAATCCTCACTTTTCCCTCCTGGCACTTTCCCTGTAGGAGATACCGCAAGACGTTTCTGTACATTGGGCACAGCGCTCTGCAGGGTGTTAGCAGAGAGTTTCCCGGGACAGTGAAACCCTATGTCAGAGACACTGAGAAGAAGCCCCAATGTTCCCTCCAGGCACTTTCAGTGTGGGTGCCTTCTCCACGTGGTTCCTGGTTTCACTGCAGCTCTGAAGAGAATGTTAGCAAAGAGGTAATCGGGACAGTGCAAACAGTACTCAAAGACAGGGAGAGCAAGCTCTACATTACTCTCTCGGCACTTTGGATGTGGGACATACAGCGAGATCTTTGCTGCTTTTATATTTGGCTGTTGGGAGATTTACAGCACAAAGATATCTAGTTGATTTGAAGCAGTTCCGAGAAAGTCTAAACATAATCCTCACTTTTCCCTCCTGGCACTTTCCCTGTAGGGGATACCGCAAGACGTTTCTGTACATTGGGCACAGCGCTCTGCAGGGTGTTAGCAGAGAGTTTCCCGGGACAGTGAAACCCTATGTCGGAGACACTGAGAAGAAGCCCCAATGTTCACTCCAGGCACTTTCAGTATGGGTGCCTTCTCCACGTGGTTCCTGGTTTCACTGCAGCTCTGAAGAGAATGTTAGCAAAGAGGTAATCGGGACAGTGCAAACAGTACTCAAAGACAGGGAGAGCAAGCTCTCTCTTGGCACTTTGGATGTGGGACATACAGCGAGATGTTTGCTGCTTTTACATTTGGCTGTTGGGAGATTTACAGCACAAAGATATCTAGTTGATTTGAAGCAGTTCCGAGAAAGTCTAAGCATAATCCTCACTTTTCCCTCCTGGCACTTTCCCTGTAGGAGATACCGCAAGACGTTTCTGTATATTGGGCACAGCGCTCTGCAGGGTGTTAGCAGAGACTTTCCCGGGACAGTGAAACACTATGTCAAAGACACTGAGAAGAAGCCCCAATGTTCCCTCCAGGCACTTTCAGTGTGGGTGCCTTCTCCACGTGGTTCCTGGTTTCACTGCAGCTCTGAAGAGAATGTTAGCAAAGAGGTAATCGGGACAGTGCAAACAGTACTCAAAGACAGGGAGAGCAAGCTCTCTCTTGGCACTTTGGATGTGGGACATACAGCGAGATGTTTGCTGCTTTTACATTTGGCTGTTGGGAGATTTACAGCACAAAGATATCTAGTTGATTTGAAGCAGTTCCGAGAAAGTCTAAACATAATCCTCACTTTTCCCTCCTGGCACTTTCCCTGTAGGAGATACCGCAAGACGTTTCTGTACATTGGGCACAGCGCTCTGCAGGGTGTTAGCAGAGAGTTTCCCGGGACAGTGAAACCCTATGTCAGAGACACTGAGAAGAAGCCCCAATGTTCCCTCCAGGCACTTTCAGTGTGGGTGCCTTCTCCACGTGGTTCCTGGTTTCACTGCAGCTCTGAAGAGAATGTTAGCAAAGAGGTAATCGGGACAGTGCAAACAGTACTCAAAGACAGGGAGAGCAAGCTCTACATTACTCTCTTGGCACTTTGGATGTGGGACATACAGCGAGATGTTTGCTGCTTTTACATTTGGCTGTTGGGAGATTTACAGCACAAAGATATGTAGTTGATTTGAAGCAGTTCCGAGAAAGTCTAAACATAATCCTCACTTTTCCCTCCTGGCACTTTCCCTGTAGGGGATACCGCAAGACGTTTCTGTACATTGGGCACAGCGCTCTGCAGGGTGTTAGCAGAGAGTTTCCCGGGACAGTGAAACCCTATATCGGAGACACTGAGAAGAAGCCCCAATGTTCCCTCCAGGCACTTTCAGTGTGGGTGCCTTCTCCACGTGGTTCCTGGTTTCACTGCAGCTCTGAAGAGAATGTTAGCAAAGAGGTAATCGGGACAGTGCAAACAGTACTCAAAGACAGGGAGAGCAAGCTCTCTCTTGGCACTTTGGATGTGGGACATACAGCGAGATGTTTGCTGCTTTTACATTTGGCTGTTGGGAGATTTACAGCACAAAGATATCTAGTTGATTTGAAGCAGTTCCGAGAAAGTCTAAGCATAATCCTCACTTTTCCCTCCTGGCACTTTCCCTGTAGGGGATACCGCAAGACGTTTCTGTATATTGGGCACAGCGCTCTGCAGGGTGTTAGCAGAGAGTTTCCCGGGACAGTGAAACCCTATGTCGGAGACACTGAGAAGAAGCCCCAATGTTCCCTCCAGGCACTTTCAGTGTGGGTGCCTTCTCCACGTGGTTCCTGGTTTCACTGCAGCTCTGAAGAGAATGTTAGCAAAGAGGTAATCGGGACAGTGCAAACAGTACTCAAAGACAGGGAGAGCAAGCTCTCTCTTGGCACTTTGGATGTGGGACATACAGCGAGATGTTTGCTGCTTTTACATTTGGCTGTTGGGAGATTTACAGCACAAAGATATCTAGTTGATTTGAAGCAGTTCCGAGAAAGTCTAAACATAATCCTCACTTTTCCCTCCTGGCACTTTCCCTGTAGGGGATACCGCAAGACGTTTCTGTACATTGGGCACAGCGCTCTGCAGGGTGTTAGCAGAGAGTTTCCCGGGACAGTGAAACCCTATATCGGAGACACTGAGAAGAAGCCCCAATGTTCCCTCCAGGCACTTTCAGTGTGGGTGCCTTCTCCACGTGGTTCCTGGTTTCACTGCAGCTCTGAAGAGAATGTTAGCAAAGAGGTAATCGGGACAGTGCAAACAGTACTCAAAGACAGGGAGAGCAAGCTCTCTCTTGGCACTTTGGATGTGGGACATACAGCGAGATGTTTGCTGCTTTTACATTTGGCTGTTGGGAGATTTACAGCACAAAGATATCTAGTTGATTTGAAGCAGTTCCGAGAAAGTCTAAACATAATCCTCACTTTTCCCTCCTGGCACTTTCCCTGTAGGAGATACCGCAAGACGTTTCTGTACATTGGGCACAGCGCTCTGCAGGGTGTTAGCAGAGAGTTTCCCGGGACAGTGAAACCCTATGTCAAAGACACTGAGAAGAAGCCCCAATGTTCCCTCCAGGCACTTTCAGTGTGGGTGCCTTCTCCACGTGGTTCCTGGTTTCACTGCAGCTCTGAAGAGAATGTTAGCAAAGAGGTAATCGGGACAGTGCAAACAGTACTCAAAGACAGGGAGAGCAAGCTCTACATTACTCTCTCGGCACTTTGGATGTGGGACATACAGCGAGATGTTTGCTGCTTTTATATTTGGCTGTTGGGAGATTTACAGCACAAAGATATCTAGTTGATTTGAAGCAGTTCCGAGAAAGTCTAAACATAATCCTCACTTTTCCCTCCTGGCACTTACCATGTGGGAGATATAGGAGGATGTATATTGGTTTTGAGGACAACTCAATGGACAGTGTAGGGAGAAAAGTTCCTGGCTCCTTGAATGCCGTTTCTGGAGACACTGCGATCAATTTGGGAGATATGTCAAGATGTGTGTTGGTTTTGAGGACAGCTTTCTGGAGTGTCTTAGCAAAGAGGTCACACGGATAATCAGAGCAATTCTCAGAGACACTGAGACCAAGCTCCACAATTCCTCCTGGCACTTTCCCTGTAGGAGATACCGCAAGACGTTTCTGTATATTGGGCACAGCGCTCTGCAGGGTGTTAGCAGAGAGTTTCCCGGGACAGTGAAACCCTATATCAGAGACACTGAGAAGAAGCCCCAACGTTCCTTCCAGGCACTTTCAGTGTGGGTGCCTTCTCCACGTGGTTCCTGGTTTCACTGCAGCTCTGAAGAGAATGTTAGCAAAGAGGTAATCGGGACAGTGCAAACAGTACTCAAAGACAGGGAGAGCAAGCTCTCTCTTGGCACTTTGGATGTGGGACATACAGCGAGATGTTTGCTGCTTTTACATTTGGCTGTTGGGAGATTTACAGCACAAAGATATCTAGTTGATTTGAAGCAGTTCCGAGAAAGTCTAAACATAATCCTCACTTTTCCCTCCTGGCACTTTCCCTGTAGGAGATACCGCAAGACGTTTCTGTATATTGGGCACAGCGCTCTGCAGGGTGTTAGCAGAGAGTTTCCCGGGACAGTGAAACCCTATGTCAAAGACACTGAGAAGAAGCCCCAATGTTCCCTCCAGGCACTTTCAGTGTGGGTGCCTTCTCCACGTGGTTCCTGGTTTCACTGCAGCTCTGAAGAGAATGTTAGCAAAGAGGTAATCGGGACAGTGCAAACAGTACTCAAAGACAGGGAGAGCAAGCTCTACATTACTCTCTCGGCACTTTGGATGTGGGACATACAGCGAGATGTTTGCTGCTTTTATATTTGGCTGTTGGGAGATTTACAGCACAAAGATATGTAGTTGATTTGAAGCAGTTCCGAGAAAGTCTAAACATAATCCTCACTTTTCCCTCCTGGCACTTTCCCTGTAGGAGATACCGCAAGACGTTTCTGTATATTGGGCACAGCGCTCTGCAGGGTGTTAGCAGAGACTTTCCCGGGACAGTGAAACACTATGTCAAAGACACTGAGAAGAAGCCCCAATGTTCCCTCCAGGCACTTTCAGTGTGGGTGCCTTCTCCACGTGGTTCCTGGTTTCACTGCAGCTCTGAAGAGAATGTTAGCAAAGAGGTAATCGGGACAGTGCAAACAGTACTCAAAGACAGGGAGAGCAAGCTCTCTCTTGGCACTTTGGATGTGGGACATACAGCGAGATGTTTGCTGCTTTTACATTTGGCTGTTGGGAGATTTACAGCACAAAGATATCTAGTTGATTTGAAGCAGTTCCGAGAAAGTCTAAACATAATCCTCACTTTTCCCTCCTGGCACTTTCCCTGTAGGAGATACCGCAAGACGTTTCTGTACATTGGGCACAGCGCTCTGCAGGGTGTTAGCAGAGAGTTTCCCGGGACAGTGAAACCCTATGTCAGAGACACTGAGAAGAAGCCCCAATGTTCCCTCCAGGCACTTTCAGTGTGGGTGCCTTCTCCACGTGGTTCCTGGTTTCACTGCAGCTCTGAAGAGAATGTTAGCAAAGAGGTAATCGGGACAGTGCAAACAGTACTCAAAGACAGGGAGAGCAAGCTCTACATTACTCTCTTGGCACTTTGGATGTGGGACATACAGCGAGATGTTTGCTGCTTTTACATTTGGCTGTTGGGAGATTTACAGCACAAAGATATGTAGTTGATTTGAAGCAGTTCCGAGAAAGTCTAAACATAATCCTCACTTTTCCCTCCTGGCACTTTCCCTGTAGGGGATACCGCAAGACGTTTCTGTACATTGGGCACAGCGCTCTGCAGGGTGTTAGCAGAGAGTTTCCCGGGACAGTGAAACCCTATATCGGAGACACTGAGAAGAAGCCCCAATGTTCCCTCCAGGCACTTTCAGTGTGGGTGCCTTCTCCACGTGGTTCCTGGTTTCACTGCAGCTCTGAAGAGAATGTTAGCAAAGAGGTAATCGGGACAGTGCAAACAGTACTCAAAGACAGGGAGAGCAAGCTCTCTCTTGGCACTTTGGATGTGGGACATACAGCGAGATGTTTGCTGCTTTTACATTTGGCTGTTGGGAGATTTACAGCACAAAGATATCTAGTTGATTTGAAGCAGTTCCGAGAAAGTCTAAGCATAATCCTCACTTTTCCCTCCTGGCACTTTCCCTGTAGGGGATACCGCAAGACGTTTCTGTATATTGGGCACAGCGCTCTGCAGGGTGTTAGCAGAGAGTTTCCCGGGACAGTGAAACCCTATGTCGGAGACACTGAGAAGAAGCCCCAATGTTCACTCCAGGCACTTTCAGTGTGGGTGCCTTCTCCACGTGGTTCCTGGTTTCACTGCAGCTCTGAAGAGAATGTTAGCAAAGAGGTAATCGGGACAGTGCAAACAGTACTCAAAGACAGGGAGAGCAAGCTCTCTCTTGGCACTTTGGATGTGGGACATACAGCGAGATGTTTGCTGCTTTTACATTTGGCTGTTGGGAGATTTACAGCACAAAGATATCTAGTTGATTTGAAGCAGTTCCGAGAAAGTCTAAACATAATCCTCACTTTTCCCTCCTGGCACTTTCCCTGTAGGGGATACCGCAAGACGTTTCTGTACATTGGGCACAGCGCTCTGCAGGGTGTTAGCAGAGAGTTTCCCGGGACAGTGAAACCCTATATCGGAGACACTGAGAAGAAGCCCCAATGTTCCCTCCAGGCACTTTCAGTGTGGGTGCCTTCTCCACGTGGTTCCTGGTTTCACTGCAGCTCTGAAGAGAATGTTAGCAAAGAGGTAATCGGGACAGTGCAAACAGTACTCAAAGACAGGGAGAGCAAGCTCTCTCTTGGCACTTTGGATGTGGGACATACAGCGAGATGTTTGCTGCTTTTACATTTGGCTGTTGGGAGATTTACAGCACAAAGATATCTAGTTGATTTGAAGCAGTTCCGAGAAAGTCTAAACATAATCCTCACTTTTCCCTCCTGGCACTTTCCCTGTAGGAGATACCGCAAGATGTTTCTGTATATTGGGCACAGCGCTCTGCAGGGTGTTAGCAGAGAGTTTCCCGGGACAGTGAAACCCTATGTCAAAGACACTGAGAAGAAGCCCCAATGTTCCCTCCAGGCACTTTCAGTGTGGGTGCCTTCTCCACGTGGTTCCTGGTTTCACTGCAGCTCTGAAGAGAATGTTAGCAAAGAGGTAATCGGGACAGTGCAAACAGTACTCAAAGACAGGGAGAGCAAGCTCTCTCTTGGCACTTTGGATGTGGGACATACAGCGAGATGTTTGCTGCTTTTACATTTGGCTGTTGGGAGATTTACAGCACAAAGATATCTAGTTGATTTGAAGCAGTTCCGAGAAAGTCTAAACATAATCCTCACTTTTCCCTCCTGGCACTTTCCCTGTAGGGGATACCGCAAGACGTTTCTGTACATTGGGCACAGCGCTCTGCAGGGTGTTAGCAGAGAGTTTCCCGGGACAGTGAAACCCTATATCGGAGACACTGAGAAGAAGCCCCAATGTTCCCTCCAGGCACTTTCAGTGTGGGTGCCTTCTCCACGTGGTTCCTGGTTTCACTGCAGCTCTGAAGAGAATGTTAGCAAAGAGGTAATCGGGACAGTGCAAACAGTACTCAAAGACAGGGAGAGCAAGCTCTCTCTTGGCACTTTGGATGTGGGACATACAGCGAGATGTTTGCTGCTTTTACATTTGGCTGTTGGGAGATTTACAGCACAAAGATATCTAGTTGATTTGAAGCAGTTCCGAGAAAGTCTAAGCATAATCCTCACTTTTCCCTCCTGGCACTTTCCCTGTAGGGGATACCGCAAGACGTTTCTGTACATTGGGCACAGCGCTCTGCAGGGTGTTAGCAGAGAGTTTCCCGGGACAGTGAAACCCTATGTCGGAGACACTGAGAAGAAGCCCCAATGTTCACTCCAGGCACTTTCAGTGTGGGTGCCTTCTCCACGTGGTTCCTGGTTTCACTGCAGCTCTGAAGAGAATGTTAGCAAAGAGGTAATCGGGACAGTGCAAACAGTACTCAAAGACAGGGAGAGCAAGCTCTCTCTTGGCACTTTGGATGTGGGACATACAGCGAGATGTTTGCTGCTTTTACATTTGGCTGTTGGGAGATTTACAGCACAAAGATATCTAGTTGATTTGAAGCAGTTCCGAGAAAGTCTAAACATAATCCTCACTTTTCCCTCCTGGCACTTACCATGTGGGAGATATAGGAGGATGTATATTGGTTTTGAGGACAACTCAATGGACAGTGTAGGGAGAAAAGGTCCTGGCTCCTTGAATGCCGTTTCTGGAGACACTGCGATCAATGTGGGAGATATGTCAAGATGTGTGTTGGTTTTGAGGACAGCTTTCTGGAGTGTCTTAGCAAAGAGGTCACACGGATAATCAGAGCAATTCTCAGAGACACTGAGACCAAGCTCCACAATTCCTCCTGGCACTTTCCCTGTAGGAGATACCGCAAGACGTTTCTGTATATTGGGCACAGCGCTCTGCAGGGTGTTAGCAGAGAGTTTCCCGGGACAGTGAAACCCTATATCAGAGACACTGAGAAGAAGCCCCAACGTTCCTTCCAGGCACTTTCAGTGTGGGTGCCTTCTCCACGTGGTTCCTGGTTTCACTGCAGCTCTGAAGAGAATGTTAGCAAAGAGGTAATCGGGACAGTGCAAACAGTACTCAAAGACAGGGAGAGCAAGCTCTCTCTTGGCACTTTGGATGTGGGACATACAGCGAGATGTTTGCTGCTTTTACATTTGGCTGTTGGGAGATTTACAGCACAAAGATATCTAGTTGATTTGAAGCAGTTCCGAGAAAGTCTAAACATAATCCTCACTTTTCCCTCCTGGCACTTTCCCTGTAGGGGATACCGCAAGACGTTTCTGTACATTGGGCACAGCGCTCTGCAGGGTGTTAGCAGAGAGTTTCCCGGGACAGTGAAACCCCATATCGGAGACACTGAGAAGAAGCCCCAATGTTCCCTCCAGGCACTTTCAGTGTGGGTGCCTTCTCCACGTGGTTCCTGGTTTCACTGCAGCTCTGAAGAGAATGTTAGCAAAGAGGTAATCGGGACAGTGCAAACAGTACTCAAAGACAGGGAGAGCAAGCTCTCTCTTGGCACTTTGGATGTGGGACATACAGCGAGATGTTTGCTGCTTTTACATTTGGCTGTTGGGAGATTTACAGCACAAAGATATCTAGTTGATTTGAAGCAGTTCCGAGAAAGTCTAAGCATAATCCTCACTTTTCCCTCCTGGCACTTTCCCTGTAGGGGATACCGCAAGACGTTTCTGTATATTGGGCACAGCGCTCTGCAGGGTGTTAGCAGAGAGTTTCCCGGGACAGTGAAACCCTATGTCAGAGACACTGAGAAGAAGCCCCAATGTTCACTCCAGGCACTTTCAGTGTGGGTGCCTTCTCCACGTGGTTCCTGGTTTCACTGCAGCTCTGAAGAGAATGTTAGCAAAGAGGTAATCGGGACAGTGCAAACAGTACTCAAAGACAGGGAGAGCAAGCTCTCTCTTGGCACTTTGGATGTGGGACATACAGCGAGATGTTTGCTGCTTTTACATTTGGCTGTTGGGAGATTTACAGCACAAAGATATCTAGTTGATTTGAAGCAGTTCCGAGAAAGTCTAAACATAATCCTCACTTTTCCCTCCTGGCACTTTCCCTGTAGGGGATACCGCAAGACGTTTCTGTACATTGGGCACAGCGCTCTGCAGGGTGTTAGCAGAGAGTTTCCCGGGACAGTGAAACCCTATGTCAGAGACACTGAGAAGAAGCCCCAATGTTCCCTCCAGGCACTTTCAGTGTGGGTGCCTTCTCCACGTGGTTCCTGGTTTCACTGCAGCTCTGAAGAGAATGTTAGCAAAGAGGTAATCGGGACAGTGCAAACAGTACTCAAAGACAGGGAGAGCAAGCTCTACATTACTCTCTTGGCACTTTGGATGTGGGACATACAGCGAGATGTTTGCTGCTTTTACATTTGGCTGTTGGGAGATTTACAGCACAAAGATATGTAGTTGATTTGAAGCAGTTCCGAGAAAGTCTAAACATAATCCTCACTTTTCCCTCCTGGCACTTTCCCTGTAGGAGATACCGCAAGACGTTTCTGTATATTGGGCACAGCGCTCTGCAGGGTGTTAGCAGAGAGTTTCCCGGGACAGTGAAACCCTATGTCAAAGACACTGAGAAGAAGCCCCAATGTTCCCTCCAGGCACTTTCAGTGTGGGTGCCTTCTCCACGTGGTTCCTGGTTTCACTGCAGCTCTGAAGAGAATGTTAGCAAAGAGGTAATCGGGACAGTGCAAACAGTACTCAAAGACAGGGAGAGCAAGCTCTACATTACTCTCTCGGCACTTTGGATGTGGGACATACAGCGAGATGTTTGCTGCTTTTATATTTGGCTGTTGGGAGATTTACAGCACAAAGATATCTAGTTGATTTGAAGCAGTTCCGAGAAAGTCTAAACATAATCCTCACTTTTCCCTCCTGGCACTTACCATGTGGGAGATATAGGAGGATGTATATTGGTTTTGAAGACAACTCAATGGACAGTGTAGGGAGAAAAGTTCCTGGCTCCTTGAATGCCGTTTCTGGAGACACTGCGATCAATTTGGGAGATATGTCAAGATGTGTGTTGGTTTTGAGGACAGCTTTCTGGAGTGTCTTAGCAAAGAGGTCACACGGATAATCAGAGCAATTCTCAGAGACACTGAGACCAAGCTCCACAATTCCTCCTGGCACTTTCCCTGTAGGAGATACCGCAAGACGTTTCTGTATATTGGGCACAGCGCTCTGCAGGGTGTTAGCAGAGAGTTTCCCGGGACAGTGAAACCCTATATCAGAGACACTGAGAAGAAGCCCCAACGTTCCTTCCAGGCACTTTCAGTGTGGGTGCCTTCTCCACGTGGTTCCTGGTTTCACTGCAGCTCTGAAGAGAATGTTAGCAAAGAGGTAATCGGGACAGTGCAAACAGTACTCAAAGACAGGGAGAGCAAGCTCTACATTACTCTCTCGGCACTTTGGATGTGGGACATACAGCGAGATGTTTGCTGCTTTTACATTTGGCTGTTGGGAGATTTACAGCACAAAGATATCTAGTTGATTTGAAGCAGTTCCGAGAAAGTCTAAGCATAATCCTCACTTTTCCCTCCTGGCACTTTCCCTGTAGGAGATACCGCAAGACGTTTCTGTACATTGGGCACAGCGCTCTGCAGGGTGTTAGCAGAGAGTTTCCCGGGACAGTGAAACCCTATATCGGAGACACTGAGAAGAAGCCCCAATGTTCACTCCAGGCACTTTCAGTGTGGGTGCCTTCTCCACGTGGTTCCTGGTTTCACTGCAGCTCTGAAGAGAATGTTAGCAAAGAGGTAATCGGGACAGTGCAAACAGTACTCAAAGACAGGGAGAGCAAGCTCTCTCTTGGCACTTTGGATGTGGGACATACAGCGAGATGTTTGCTGCTTTTACATTTGGCTGTTGGGAGATTTACAGCACAAAGATATCTAGTTGATTTGAAGCAGTTCCGAGAAAGTCTAAGCATAATCCTCACTTTTCCCTCCTGGCACTTTCCCTGTAGGGGATACCGCAAGACGTTTCTGTATATTGGGCACAGCGCTCTGCAGGGTGTTAGCAGAGAGTTTCCCGGGACAGTGAAACCCTATGTCGGAGACACTGAGAAGAAGCCCCAATGTTCACTCCAGGCACTTTCAGTGTGGGTGCCTTCTCCACGTGGTTCCTGGTTTCACTGCAGCTCTGAAGAGAATGTTAGCAAAGAGGTAATCGGGACAGTGCAAACAGTACTCAAAGACAGGGAGAGCAAGCTCTCTCTTGGCACTTTGGATGTGGGACATAGAGCGAGATGTTTGCTGCTTTTACATTTGGCTGTTGGGAGATTTACAGCACAAAGATATCTAGTTGATTTGAAGCAGTTCCGAGAAAGTCTAAACATAATCCTCACTTTTCCCTCCTGGCACTTTCCCTGTAGGGGATACCGCAAGACGTTTCTGTACATTGGGCACAGCGCTCTGCAGGGTGTTAGCAGAGAGTTTCCCGGGACAGTGAAACCCTATATCGGAGACACTGAGAAGAAGCCCCAATGTTCACTCCAGGCACTTTCAGTGTGGGTGCCTTCTCCACGTGGTTCCTGGTTTCACTGCAGCTCTGAAGAGAATGTTAGCAAAGAGGTAATCGGGACAGTGCAAACAGTACTCAAAGACAGGGAGAGCAAGCTCTCTCTTGGCACTTTGGATGTGGGACATACAGCGAGATGTTTGCTGCTTTTACATTTGGCTGTTGGGAGATTTACAGCACAAAGATATCTAGTTGATTTGAAGCAGTTCTGAGAAAGTCTAAGCATAATCCTCACTTTTCCCTCCTGGCACTTTCCCTGTAGGGGATACCGCAAGACGTTTCTGTACATTGGGCACAGCGCTCTGCAGGGTGTTAGCAGAGAGTTTCCCGGGACAGTGAAACCCTATGTCGGAGACACTGAGAAGAAGCCCCAATGTTCACTCCAGGCACTTTCAGTGTGGGTGCCTTCTCCACGTGGTTCCTGGTTTCACTGCAGCTCTGAAGAGAATGTTAGCAAAGAGGTAATCGGGACAGTGCAAACAGTACTCAAAGACAGGGAGAGCAAGCTCTCTCTTGGCACTTTGGATGTGGGACATACAGCGAGATGTTTGCTGCTTTTACATTTGGCTGTTGGGAGATTTACAGCACAAAGATATCTAGTTGATTTGAAGCAGTTCCGAGAAAGTCTAAACATAATCCTCACTTTTCCCTCCTGGCACTTACCATGTGGGAGATATAGGAGGATGTATATTGGTTTTGAGGACAACTCAATGGACAGTGTAGGGAGAAAAGGTCCTGGCTCCTTGAATGCCGTTTCTGGAGACACTGCGATCAATGTGGGAGATATGTCAAGATGTGTGTTGGTTTTGAGGACAGCTTTCTGGAGTGTCTTAGCAAAGAGGTCACACGGATAATCAGAGCAATTCTCAGAGACACTGAGACCAAGCTCCACAATTCCTCCTGGCACTTTCCCTGTAGGAGATACCGCAAGACGTTTCTGTATATTGGGCACAGCGCTCTGCAGGGTGTTAGCAGAGAGTTTCCCGGGACAGTGAAACCCTATATCAGAGACACTGAGAAGAAGCCCCAACGTTCCCTCCAGGCACTTTCAGTGTGGGTGCCTTCTCCACGTGGTTCCTGGTTTCACTGCAGCTCTGAAGAGAATGTTAGCAAAGAGGTAATCGGGACAGTGCAAACAGTACTCAAAGACAGGGAGAGCAAGCTCTCTCTTGGCACTTTGGATGTGGGACATACAGCGAGATGTTTGCTGCTTTTACATTTGGCTGTTGGGAGATTTACAGCACAAAGATATCTAGTTGATTTGAAGCAGTTCCGAGAAAGTCTAAACATAATCCTCACTTTTCCCTCCTGGCACTTTCCCTGTAGGAGATACCGCAAGACGTTTCTGTATATTGGGCACAGCGCTCTGCAGGGTGTTAGCAGAGACTTTCCCGGGACAGTGAAACCCTATGTCAGAGACACTGAGAAGAAGCCCCAATGTTCCTTCCAGGCACTTTCAGTGTGGGTGCCTTCTCCACGTGGTTCCTGGTTTCACTGCAGCTCTGAAGAGAATGTTAGCAAAGAGGTAATCGGGACAGTGCAAACAGTACTCAAAGACAGGGAGAGCAAGCTCTCTCTTGGCACTTTGGATGTGGGACATACAGCGAGATGTTTGCTGCTTTTACATTTGGCTGTTGGGAGATTTACAGCACAAAGATATCTAGTTGATTTGAAGCAGTTCCGAGAAAGTCTAAACATAATCCTCACTTTTCCCTCCTGGCACTTTCCCTGTAGGCGTGCTTTTGAGGCTGAGGGAGAGCAGGAAAGCCTGCAGCTCCCAGGTGTGTGGGGCTACGCAAGCGGTTCCCAAAGAGCTTTAGAACAAGGCATAGTTTTCCCTGATGGCTCTTTGGGCGTGGGACCAGTCTCCAGACATATGGCCATTTTTGGGCCTGGCGCGAAGCCAAGTGGGAAAGGGTGGTTTTGAGGCTGAAGGCAGCAGGAAAGCCTGCAGCCCCCAGGTGTGTGGGGCTACGCAAGCGGTTCCCAAAGAGCTTTAGAACAAGGCATAGTTTTCCCTGCTGGCTCTTTGGGCGTGGGACCAGTCTCCAGACATATGGCCATTTTTGGGCCTGGCGCAGCGCCAAGTGGGAAAGGGTTGTTTTGAGGCTGAAGGCAGCAGGAAAGACTGCAGCCCCCAGGTGTGTGGGGCTACGCAAGCGGTTCCCAAAGAGCTTTAGAACAAGGCATAGTTTTCCCTGCTGGCTCTTTGGGAATGGGACCAACCTCCAGACATATGGCCATTTTTGTGCCTGGCGCGGCGCCAATTGCTAAAGGTTTCTTTTGAGGCTGAAGGCAGCAGGAAAGCCTTCAGCCCCCAGGTGTGTGGGGCTACGCAAGCGGTTCCCAAAGAGCTTTAGAACAAGGCATAGTTTTCCCTGCTGGCTCTTTGGGCGTGGGACCAGTCTCCAGACATATGGCCATTTTTGTGCCTGGCGGAGTGCCATGTGGGAAAGGGTGGTTTTGAGGCTGAAGGCAGCAGGAAAGCCTGCAGCCCCCAGGTCTGTGGGGCTACGTAAGCGGTTCCCAAAGAGCTTTAGAACAAGGCCTAGTTTTCCCTGCTGGCTCTTTGGGCGTGGGACCATTCTCCAGACATATGGCCATTTTTGGGCCTGGCGCGGGGCCAAGTTGGAAAGGGTTGTTTTGAGGCTGAAGGCACCAGGAAAGCCTGCAGCCCCCAGGTGTGTGGGGCTACGCAAGCGGTTCCCAAAGAGCTTTAGAACAAGACATAGTTTTCCCTGCTGGCTCTTTGGGCGTGGGACCAACCTCCAGACATATGGCCATTTTTGTGCCTGGCGCGGCGCCAAGTGGGAAAGCGTGCTTTTGAGGCTGAGGGAGAGCAGGAAAGCCTGCAGCTCCCAGGTGTGTGGGGCTACGCAAGCGGTTCCCAAAGAGCTTTAGAACAAGGCATAGTTTTCCCTGCTGGCTCTTTGGGCGTGGGACCAGTCTCCTGACATATGGCCATTTTTGGGCCTGGCGCGGCGCCAAGTGGGAAAGGGTGGTTTTGAGGCTGAAGGCAGCAGGAAAGCCTGCAGCCCCCAGGTGTGTGGGGCTACGCAAGCGGTTCCCAAAGAGCTTTAGAACAAGGCATAGTTTTCCCTGCTGGCTCTTTGGGCGTGGGACCAGTCTCCAGACATATGGCCATTTTTGGGCCTGGCGGAGTGCCATGTGGGAAAGGGTGGTTTTGAGGCTGAAGGCAGCAGGAAAGCCTGCAGCCCCCAGGTGTGTGGGGCTACGCAAGCGGTTCCCAAAGAGCTTTAGAACAAGGCATAGTTTTCCCTGCTGGCTCTTTGGGCGTGGGACCAGTCTCCAGACATATGGCCATTTTTGGGCCTGGCGCGGGGCCAAGTTGGAAAGGGTTGTTTTGAGGCTGAAGGCACCAGGAAAGCCTGCAGCCCCCAGGTGTGTGGGGCTACGCAAGCCGTTCCCAAAGAGCTTTAGAACAAGGCATAGTTTTCCCTGCTGGCTCTTTGGGCGTGGAACCAATCTCCAGATATATGGCCATTTTTGTGCCTGGCACGGCGCCAAGTGGGAAAGGGTGGTTTTGACGCTGAAGTCAGCAGGAAAGCCTGCAGCCCCCAGGTCTGTGGGGCTACGCAAGCGGTTCCCAAAGAGCTTTAGAACAAGGCATAGTTTTCCCTGCTGGCTCTTTGGGCGTGGAACCAATCTCCAGATATATGGCCATTTTTGTGCCTGGCACGGCGCCATGTGGGAAAGGGTGGTTTTGAGGCTGAAGGCAGCAGGAAAGCCTGCAGCCCCCAGGTGTGTGGGGCTACGCAAGCGGTTCCCAAAGAGCTTTAGAACAAGGCATAGTTTTCCCTGCTGGCTCTTTGGGCGTGGGACCAACCTCCAGATATATGGCCATTTTTGGGCCTGGCGCAGCGCCAAGTGGGAAAGGGTTGTTTTGAGTCTGAAGGCAGCAGGAAAGCCTGCAGCCCCCAGGTGTGTGGGGCTACGCAAGCGGTTCCCAAAGAGCTTTAGAACAAGGCATAGTTTTCCCTGCTGGCTCTTTGGGCGTGGGACCAATCTTCAGACATATGGCCATTTTTGGGCCTGGCGGGGCGCCAATGGCGAAAGGTTTCTTTTGAGGCTGAAGGCAGCAGGAAAGCCTGCAGCCCCCAGGTGTGTGGGGCTACGCAAGCCGTTCCCAAAGAGCTTTAGAACAAGGCATAGTTTTCCCTGCTGGCTCTTTGGGCGTGGGACCAGTCTCCAGACATATGGCCATTTTTGTGCCTGGCGTGACGCCATGTGGAAAATGGTGTGCTTTTGAGGTTGAAGGCAGCAGGAAAGCCTGCAGCCCCCAGGTGTGTGGGGCTACGCAAGTGGTTCCCAAAGAGCTTTAGAACAAGGCATAGTTTTCCCTGCTGGCTCTTTGGGCGTGGGACCAGTCTCCAGACATATGGCCATTTTTGGGCCTGGCGCGGGGCCAAGTTGGAAAGGGTTGTTTTGAGGCTGAAGGCACCAGGAAAGCCTGCAGCCCCCAGGTGTGTGGGGCTACGCAAGCGGTTCCCAAAGAGCTTTAGAACAAGGCATAGTTTTCCCTGCTGGCTCTTTGGGCGTGGAACCAATCTCCAGACATATGGCCATTTTTGTGCCTGGCGGAGTGCCATGTGGGAAAGGGTGGTTTTGAGGCTGAAGGCAGCAGGAAAGCCTGCAGCCCCCAGGTGTGTGGGGCTACGCAAGCGGTTCCCAAAGAGCTTTAGAACAAGGCATAGTTTTCCCTGCTGGCTCTTTGGGAAAGGGACCAGTCTCCAGACATATGGTCATTTTTGGACCTGGTGCGGGGCCAGGTGGGAAAGGGTGGTTTTGAGGCTGAAGGCAGCAGGAAAGCCTGCAGCCCCCAGGTCTGTGGGGCTACGCAAGCGGTTCCCAAAGAGCTTTAGAACAAGGCATAGTTTTCCCTGCTGGCTCTTTGGGCGTGGAACCAATCTCCAGATATATGGCCATTTTTGTGCCTGGCACGGCGCCATGTGGGAAAGGGTGGTTTTGAGGCTGAAGGCAGCAGGAAAGCCTGCAGCCCCCAGGTGTGTGGGGCTACGCAAGCGGTTCCCAAAGAGCTTTAGAACAAGGCATAGTTTTCCCTGCTGGCTCTTTGGGCGTGGGACCAACCTCCAGATATATGGCCATTTTTGGGCCTGGCGCAGCGCCAAGTGGGAAAGGGTTGTTTTGAGTCTGAAGGCAGCAGGAAAGCCTGCAGCCCCCAGGTGTGTGGGGCTACGCAAGCGGTTCCCAAAGAGCTTTAGAACAAGGCATAGTTTTCCCTGCTGGCTCTTTGGGCGTGGGACCAATCTTCAGACATATGGCCATTTTTGGGCCTGGCGGGGCGCCAATGGCGAAAGGTTTCTTTTGAGGCTGAAGGCAGCAGGAAAGCCTGCAGCCCCCAGGTGTGTGGGGCTACGCAAGCCGTTCCCAAAGAGCTTTAGAACAAGGCATAGTTTTCCCTGCTGGCTCTTTGGGCGTGGGACCAGTCTCCAGACATATGGCCATTTTTGTGCCTGGCGTGACGCCATGTGGAAAATGGTGTGCTTTTGAGGTTGAAGGCAGCAGGAAAGCCTGCAGCCCCCAGGTGTGTGGGGCTACGCAAGTGGTTCCCAAAGAGCTTTAGAACAAGGCATAGTTTTCCCTGCTGGCTCTTTGGGCGTGGGACCAGTCTCCAGACATATGGCCATTTTTGGGCCTGGCGCGGGGCCAAGTGGGAAAGGGTTGTTTTGAGGCTGAAGGCACCAGGAAAGCCTGCAGCCCCCAGGTGTGTGGGGCTACGCAAGCGGTTCCCAAAGAGCTTTAGAACAAGGCATAGTTTTCCCTGCTGGCTCTTTGGGCGTGGAACCAATCTCCAGACATATGGCCATTTTTGTGCCTGGCGGAGTGCCATGTGGGAAAGGGTGGTTTTGAGGCTGAAGGCAGCAGGAAAGCCTGCAGCCCCCAGGTGTGTGGGGCTACGCAAGCGGTTCCCAAAGAGCTTTAGAACAAGGCATAGTTTTCCCTGCTGGCTCTTTGGGAAAGGGACCAGTCTCCAGACATATGGTCATTTTTGGACCTGGTGCGGGGCCAGGTGGGAAAGGGTGGTTTTGAGGCTGAAGGCAGCAGGAAAGCCTGCAGCCCCCAGGTGTGTGGGGCTACGCAAGAGGTTCCCAAAGAGCTTTAGAACAAGGCATAGTTTTCCCTGCTGGCTCTTTGGGCGTGGGACCAAACTCCAGACATATGGCCATTTTTGTGCCTGGCGTGGCGCCAAGTGGGAAAGGGTGGTTTTGAGGCTGAAGGCAGCAGGAAAGCCTGCAGCCCCCAGGTGTGTGGGGCTACGCAAGCGGTTCCCAAAGAGCTTTAGAACAAGGCATAGTTTTCCCTGCTGGCTCTTTGGGCGTGGGACCATTCTCCAGACATATGGCCATTTTTGGGCCTGGCGCGGGGCCAAGTTGGAAAGGGTTGTTTTGAGGCTGAAGGCACCAGGAAAGCCTGCAGCCCCCAGGTGTGTGGGGCTACGCAAGCGGTTCCCAAAGAGCTTTAGAACAAGACATAGTTTTCCCTGCTGGCTCTTTGGGCGTGGGACCAACCTCCAGACATATGGCCATTTTTGTGCCTGGCGCGGCGCCAAGTGGGAAAGCGTGCTTTTGAGGCTGAGGGAGAGCAGGAAAGCCTGCAGCTCCCAGGTGTGTGGGGCTACGCAAGCGGTTCCCAAAGAGCTTTAGAACAAGGCATAGTTTTCCCTGCTGGCTCTTTGGGCGTGGGACCAGTCTCCAGACATATGGGCATTTTTGTGCCTGGCGGAGTGCCATGTGGGAAAGGGTGGTTTTGAGGCTGAAGGCAGCAGGAAAGCCTGCAGCCCCCAGGTGTGTGGGGCTACGCAAGCGGTTCCCAAAGAGCTTTAGAACAAGGCATAGTTTTCCCTGCTGGCTCTTTGGGCGTGGGACCAGTCTCCAGACATATGGCCATTTTTGGGCCTGGCGCGGGGCCAAGTTGGAAAGGGTTGTTTTGAGGCTGAAGGCACCAGGAAAGCCTGCAGCCCCCAGGTGTGTGGGGCTACGCAAGCCGTTCCCAAAGAGCTTTAGAACAAGGCATAGTTTTCCCTGCTGGCTCTTTGGGCGTGGAACCAATCTCCAGATATATGGCCAATTTGGGCCTGGAGAGGCACCAAGTGGGAAAGGGTGGCTCTGAGGCTGAAGTCAGCAGGAAAGCCTGCAGCCCCCAGGTCTGTGGGGCTACACAAGAGGTTCCCAAAGAGCTTTAGAACAAGGCATAGTTTTCCCTGCTGGCTCTTTGGGCGTGGGACCAAACTCCAGACATATGGCCATTTTTGTGCCTGGCGTGGCGCCAAGTGGGAAAGGGTGGTTTTGAGGCTGAAGGCAGCAGGAAAGCCTGCAGCCCCCAGGTGTGTGGGGCTACGCAAGCGGTTCCCAAAGAGCTTTAGAACAAGGCATAGTTTTCCCTGCTGGCTCTTTGGGCGTGGGACCAACCTCCAGATATATGGCCATTTTTGGGCCTGGCGCAGCGCCAAGTGGGAAAGGGTTGTTTTGAGTCTGAAGGCAGCAGGAAAGCCTGCAGCCCCCAGGTGTGTGGGGCTACGCAAGCGGTTCCCAAAGAGCTTTAGAACAAGGCATAGTTTTCCCTGCTGGCTCTTTGGGCGTGGGACCAATCTTCAGACATATGGCCATTTTTGGGCCTGGCGGGGCGCCAATGGCGAAAGGTTTCTTTTGAGGCTGAAGGCAGCAGGAAAGCCTGCAGCCCCCAGGTGTGTGGGGCTACGCAAGCCGTTCCCAAAGAGCTTTAGAACAAGGCATAGTTTTCCCTGCTGGCTCTTTGGGCGTGGGACCAGTCTCCAGACATATGGCCATTTTTGTGCCTGGCGTGACGCCATGTGGAAAATGGTGTGCTTTTGAGGTTGAAGGCAGCAGGAAAGCCTGCAGCCCCCAGGTGTGTGGGGCTACGCAAGTGGTTCCCAAAGAGCTTTAGAACAAGGCATAGTTTTCCCTGCTGGCTCTTTGGGCGTGGGACCAGTCTCCAGACATATGGCCATTTTTGGGCCTGGCGCGGGGCCAAGTTGGAAAGGGTTGTTTTGAGGCTGAAGGCACCAGGAAAGCCTGCAGCCCCCAGGTGTGTGGGGCTACGCAAGAGGTTCCCAAAGAGCTTTAGAACAAGGCATAGTTTTCCCTGCTGGCTCTTTGGGCGTGGGACCAAACTCCAGACATATGGCCATTTTTGTGCCTGGCGTGGCGCCAAGTGGGAAAGGGTGGTTTTGAGGCTGAAGGCAGCAGGAAAGCCTGCAGCCCCCAGGTGTGTGGGGCTACGCAAGCGGTTCCCAAAGAGCTTTAGAACAAGGCATAGTTTTCCCTGATGGCTCTTTGGGCGTGGGACCAACCTCCAGATATATGGCCATTTTTGGGCCTGGCGCAGCGCCAAGTGGGAAAGGGTTGTTTTGAGGCTGAAGGCAGCAGGAAAGCCTGCAGCCCCCAGGTGTGTGGGGCTACGCAAGCGGTTCCCAAAGAGCTTTAGAACAAGGCATAGTTTTCCCTGCTGGCTCTTTGGGCGTGGGACCAATCTTCAGATATATGGCCATTTTTGGGCCTGGCGGGGCGCCAATGGCGAAAGGTTTCTTTTGAGGCTGAAGGCAGCAGGAAAGCCTGCAGCCCCCAGGTGTGTGGGGCTACGCAAGCCGTTCCCAAAGAGCTTTAGAACAAGGCATAGTTTTCCCTGCTGGCTCTTTGGGCGTGGGACCAGTCTCCAGACATATGGCCATTTTTGTGCCTGGCGTGACGCCATGTGGAAAATGGTGTGCTTTTGAGGTTGAAGGCAGCAGGAAAGCCTGCAGCCCCCAGGTGTGTGGGGCTACGCAAGCCGTTCCCAAAGAGCTTTAGAACAAGGCATAGTTTTCCCTGATGGCTCTTTGGGCGTGGGACCAGTCTCCAGACATATGGCCATTTTTGGGCCTGGCGCGAAGCCAAGTGGGAAAGGGTGGTTTTGAGGCTGAAGGCAGCAGGAAAGCCTGCAGCCCCCAGGTGTGTGGGGCTACGCAAGCGGTTCCCAAAGAGCTTTAGAACAAGGCATAGTTTTCCCTGCTGGCTCTTTGGGCGTGGGACCAGTCTCCAGACATATGGCCATTTTTGGGCCTGGCGCAGCGTCAAGTGGGAAAGGGTTGTTTTGAGTCTGAAGGCAGCAGGAAGGCCTGCAGCCCCCAGGTGTGTGGGGCTACGCAAGCGGTTCCCAAAGAGCTTTAGAACAAGGCATAGTTTTCCCTGCTGGCTCTTTGGGAATGGGACCAACCTCCAGACATATGGCCATTTTTGTGCCTGGCGCGGCGCCAATTGCTAAAGGTTTCTTTTGAGGCTGAAGGCAGCAGGAAAGCCTTCAGCCCCCAGGTGTGTGGGGCTACGCAAGCGGTTCCCAAAGAGCTTTAGAACAAGGCATAGTTTTCCCTGCTGGCTCTTTGGGCGTGGGACCAGTCTCCAGACATATGGCCATTTTTGTGCCTGGCGGAGTGCCATGTGGGAAAGGGTGGTTTTGAGGCTGAAGGCAGCAGGAAAGCCTGCAGCCCCCAGGTCTGTGGGGCTACGTAAGCGGTTCCCAAAGAGCTTTAGAACAAGGCCTAGTTTTCCCTGCTGGCTCTTTGGGCGTGGGACCATTCTCCAGACATATGGCCATTTTTGGGCCTGGCGCGGGGCCAAGTTGGAAAGGGTTGTTTTGAGGCTGAAGGCACCAGGAAAGCCTGCAGCCCCCAGGTGTGTGGGGCTACGCAAGCGGTTCCCAAAGAGCTTTAGAACAAGACATAGTTTTCCCTGCTGGCTCTTTGGGCGTGGGACCAACCTCCAGACATATGGCCATTTTTGTGCCTGGCGCGGCGCCAAGTGGGAAAGCGTGCTTTTGAGGCTGAGGGAGAGCAGGAAAGCCTGCAGCTCCCAGGTGTGTGGGGCTACGCAAGCGGTTCCCAAAGAGCTT
Source organism: Chroicocephalus ridibundus (assembly GCF_963924245.1). Taxonomy (NCBI): domain Eukaryota; kingdom Metazoa; phylum Chordata; class Aves; order Charadriiformes; family Laridae; genus Chroicocephalus; species Chroicocephalus ridibundus. The sequence continues at coordinate 48,401 of NW_026961370.1, read as the reverse complement.
TAGAACAAGGCATAGTTTTCCCTGCTGGCTCTTTGGGCGTGGGACCAGTCTCCTGACATATGGCCATTTTTGGGCCTGGCGCGGCGCCAAGTGGGAAAGGGTGGTTTTGAGGCTGAAGGCAGCAGGAAAGCCTGCAGCCCCCAGGTGTGTGGGGCTACGCAAGCGGTTCCCAAAGAGCTTTAGAACAAGGCATAGTTTTCCCTGCTGGCTCTTTGGGCGTGGGACCAGTCTCCAGACATATGGCCATTTTTGGGCCTGGCGCAGCGCCAAGTGGGAAAGGGTTGTTTTGAGGCTGAAGGCAGCAGGAAAGACTGCAGCCCCCAGGTGTGTGGGGCTACGCAAGTGGTTCCCAAAGAGCTTTAGAACAAGGCATAGTTTTCCCTGCTGGCTCTTTGGGCGTGGGACCAGTCTCCAGACATATGGGCATTTTTGTGCCTGGCGGAGTGCCATGTGGGAAAGGGTGGTTTTGAGGCTGAAGGCAGCAGGAAAGCCTGCAGCCCCCAGGTGTGTGGGGCTACGCAAGCGGTTCCCAAAGAGCTTTAGAACAAGGCATAGTTTTCCCTGCTGGCTCTTTGGGCGTGGGACCAGTCTCCAGACATATGGCCATTTTTGGGCCTGGCGCGGGGCCAAGTTGGAAAGGGTTGTTTTGAGGCTGAAGGCACCAGGAAAGCCTGCAGCCCCCAGGTGTGTGGGGCTACGCAAGCCGTTCCCAAAGAGCTTTAGAACAAGGCATAGTTTTCCCTGCTGGCTCTTTGGGCGTGGAACCAATCTCCAGATATATGGCCATTTTTGTGCCTGGCACGGCGCCAAGTGGGAAAGGGTGGTTTTGACGCTGAAGTCAGCAGGAAAGCCTGCAGCCCCCAGGTCTGTGGGGCTACGCAAGCGGTTCCCAAAGAGCTTTAGAACAAGGCATAGTTTTCCCTGCTGGCTCTTTGGGCGTGGAACCAATCTCCAGATATATGGCCATTTTTGTGCCTGGCACGGCGCCATGTGGGAAAGGGTGGTTTTGAGGCTGAAGGCAGCAGGAAAGCCTGCAGCCCCCAGGTGTGTGGGGCTACGCAAGCGGTTCCCAAAGAGCTTTAGAACAAGGCATAGTTTTCCCTGCTGGCTGTTTGGGAAAGGGACCAGTCTCCAGATATATGGCCAATTTGGGCCTGGAGAGGCACCAAGTGGGAAAGGGTGGCTCTGAGGCTGAAGTCAGCAGGAAAGCCTGCAGCCCCCAGGTCTGTGGGGCTACACAAGAGGTTCCCAAAGAGCTTTAGAACAAGGCATAGTTTTCCCTGCTGGCTCTTTGGGCGTGGGACCAAACTCCAGACATATGGCCATTTTTGTGCCTGGCGTGGCGCCAAGTGGGAAAGGGTGGTTTTGAGGCTGAAGGCACCAGGAAAGCCTGCAGCCCCCAGGTGTGTGGGGCTACGCAAGCGGTTCCCAAAGAGCTTTAGAACAAGGCATAGTTTTCCCTGCTGGCTCTTTGGGCGTGGGACCAACCTCCAGATATATGGCCATTTTTGGGCCTGGCGCAGCGCCAAGTGGGAAAGGGTTGTTTTGAGTCTGAAGGCAGCAGGAAAGCCTGCAGCCCCCAGGTGTGTGGGGCTACGCAAGCGGTTCCCAAAGAGCTTTAGAACAAGGCATAGTTTTCCCTGCTGGCTCTTTGGGCGTGGAACCAATCTCCAGACATATGGCCATTTTTGTGCCTGGCGGAGTGCCATGTGGGAAAGGGTGGTTTTGAGGCTGAAGGCAGCAGGAAAGCCTGCAGCCCCCAGGTGTGTGGGGCTACGCAAGCCGTTCCCAAAGAGCTTTAGAACAAGGCATAGTTTTCCCTGCTGGCTCTTTGGGAAAGGGACCAGTCTCCAGACATATGGCCATTTTTGGACCTGGTGCGGGGCCAGGTGGGAAAGGGTGGTTTTGAGGCTGAAGGCAGCAGGAAAGCCTGCAGCCCCCAGGTGTGTGGGGCTACGCAAGAGGTTCCCAAAGAGCTTTAGAACAAGGCATAGTTTTCCCTGCTGGCTCTTTGGGCGTGGGACCAAACTCCAGACATATGGCCATTTTTGTGCCTGGCGTGGCGCCAAGTGGGAAAGGGTGGTTTTGAGGCTGAAGGCAGCAGGAAAGCCTGCAGCCCCCAGGTGTGTGGGGCTACGCAAGCGGTTCCCAAAGAGCTTTAGAACAAGGCATAGTTTTCCCTGCTGGCTCTTTGGGCGTGGGACCAACCTCCAGATATATGGCCATTTTTGGGCCTGGCGCAGCGCCAAGTGGGAAAGGGTTGTTTTGAGTCTGAAGGCAGCAGGAAAGCCTGCAGCCCCCAGGTGTGTGGGGCTACGCAAGCGGTTCCCAAAGAGCTTTAGAACAAGGCATAGTTTTCCCTGCTGGCTCTTTGGGCGTGGAACCAATCTCCAGACATATGGCCATTTTTGTGCCTGGCGGAGTGCCATGTGGGAAAGGGTGGTTTTGAGGCTGAAGGCAGCAGGAAAGCCTGCAGCTCCCAGGTGTGTGGGGCTACGCAAGCGGTTCCCAAAGAGCTTTAGAACAAGGCATAGTTTTCCCTGCTGGCTCTTTGGGCGTGGAACCAATCTCCAGACATATGGCCATTTTTGTGCCTGGCGGAGTGCCATGTGGGAAAGGGTGGTTTTGAGGCTGAAGGCAGCAGGAAAGCCTGCAGCCCCCAGGTGTGTGGGGCTACGCAAGCCGTTCCCAAAGAGCTTTAGAACAAGGCATAGTTTTCCCTGCTGGCTCTTTGGGAAAGGGACCAGTCTCCAGACATATGGCCATTTTTGGACCTGGTGCGGGGCCAGGTGGGAAAGGGTGGTTTTGAGGCTGAAGGCAGCAGGAAAGCCTGCAGCCCCCAGGTGTGTGGGGCTACGCAAGAGGTTCCCAAAGAGCTTTAGAACAAGGCATAGTTTTCCCTGCTGGCTCTTTGGGCGTGGGACCAAACTCCAGACATATGGCCATTTTTGTGCCTGGCGTGGCGCCAAGTGGGAAAGGGTGGTTTTGAGGCTGAAGGCAGCAGGAAAGCCTGCAGCCCCCAGGTGTGTGGGGCTACGCAAGCGGTTCCCAAAGAGCTTTAGAACAAGGCATAGTTTTCCCTGATGGCTCTTTGGGCGTGGGACCAACCTCCAGATATATGGCCATTTTTGGGCCTGGCGCAGCGCCAAGTGGGAAAGGGTTGTTTTGAGTCTGAAGGCAGCAGGAAAGCCTGCAGCCCCCAGGTGTGTGGGGCTACGCAAGCGGTTCCCAAAGAGCTTTAGAACAAGGCATAGTTTTCCCTGATGGCTCTTTGGGCGTGGGACCAACCTCCAGATATATGGCCATTTTTGGGCCTGGCGCAGCGCCAAGTGGGAAAGGGTTGTTTTGAGTCTGAAGGCAGCAGGAAAGCCTGCAGCCCCCAGGTGTGTGGGGCTACGCAAGCGGTTCCCAAAGAGCTTTAGAACAAGGCATAGTTTTCCCTGCTGGCTCTTTGGGCGTGGGACCAATCTTCAGATATATGGCCATTTTTGGGCCTGGCGGGGCGCCAATGGCGAAAGGTTTCTTTTGAGGCTGAAGGCAGCAGGAAAGCCTGCAGCCCCCAGGTGTGTGGGGCTACGCAAGCCGTTCCCAAAGAGCTTTAGAACAAGGCATAGTTTTCCCTGCTGGCTCTTTGGGCGTGGGACCAGTCTCCAGACATATGGCCATTTTTGTGCCTGGCGTGACGCCATGTGGAAAATGGTGTGCTTTTGAGGTTGAAGGCAGCAGGAAAGCCTGCAGCCCCCAGGTGTGTGGGGCTACGCAAGCGGTTCCCAAAGAGCTTTAGAACAAGGCATAGTTTTCCCTGCTGGCTCTTTGGGCGTGGGACCATTCTCCAGACATATGGCCATTTTTGGGCCTGGCGCGGGGCCAAGTTGGAAAGGGTTGTTTTGAGTCTGAAGGCAGCAGGAAAGCCTGCAGCCCCCAGGTGTGTGGGGCTACGCAAGCGGTTCCCAAAGAGCTTTAGAACAAGGCATAGTTTTCCCTGCTGGCTCTTTGGGCGTGGAACCAATCTCCAGACATATGGCCATTTTTGTGCCTGGCGGAGTGCCATGTGGGAAAGGGTGGTTTTGAGGCTGAAGGCAGCAGGAAAGCCTGCAGCTCCCAGGTGTGTGGGGCTACGCAAGCGGTTCCCAAAGAGCTTTAGAACAAGGCATAGTTTTCCCTGCTGGCTCTTTGGGCGTGGAACCAATCTCCAGACATATGGCCATTTTTGTGCCTGGCGGAGTGCCATGTGGGAAAGGGTGGTTTTGAGGCTGAAGGCAGCAGGAAAGCCTGCAGCCCCCAGGTGTGTGGGGCTACGCAAGCCGTTCCCAAAGAGCTTTAGAACAAGGCATAGTTTTCCCTGCTGGCTCTTTGGGAAAGGGACCAGTCTCCAGACATATGGCCATTTTTGGACCTGGTGCGGGGCCAGGTGGGAAAGGGTGGTTTTGAGGCTGAAGGCAGCAGGAAAGCCTGCAGCCCCCAGGTGTGTGGGGCTACGCAAGAGGTTCCCAAAGAGCTTTAGAACAAGGCATAGTTTTCCCTGCTGGCTCTTTGGGCGTGGGACCAAACTCCAGACATATGGCCATTTTTGTGCCTGGCGTGGCGCCAAGTGGGAAAGGGTGGTTTTGAGGCTGAAGGCAGCAGGAAAGCCTGCAGCCCCCAGGTGTGTGGGGCTACGCAAGCGGTTCCCAAAGAGCTTTAGAACAAGGCATAGTTTTCCCTGATGGCTCTTTGGGCGTGGGACCAACCTCCAGATATATGGCCATTTTTGGGCCTGGCGCAGCGCCAAGTGGGAAAGGGTTGTTTTGAGTCTGAAGGCAGCAGGAAAGCCTGCAGCCCCCAGGTGTGTGGGGCTACGCAAGCGGTTCCCAAAGAGCTTTAGAACAAGGCATAGTTTTCCCTGATGGCTCTTTGGGCGTGGGACCAACCTCCAGATATATGGCCATTTTTGGGCCTGGCGCAGCGCCAAGTGGGAAAGGGTTGTTTTGAGTCTGAAGGCAGCAGGAAAGCCTGCAGCCCCCAGGTGTGTGGGGCTACGCAAGCGGTTCCCAAAGAGCTTTAGAACAAGGCATAGTTTTCCCTGCTGGCTCTTTGGGCGTGGGACCAATCTTCAGATATATGGCCATTTTTGGGCCTGGCGGGGCGCCAATGGCGAAAGGTTTCTTTTGAGGCTGAAGGCAGCAGGAAAGCCTGCAGCCCCCAGGTGTGTGGGGCTACGCAAGCCGTTCCCAAAGAGCTTTAGAACAAGGCATAGTTTTCCCTGCTGGCTCTTTGGGCGTGGGACCAGTCTCCAGACATATGGCCATTTTTGTGCCTGGCGTGACGCCATGTGGAAAATGGTGTGCTTTTGAGGTTGAAGGCAGCAGGAAAGCCTGCAGCCCCCAGGTGTGTGGGGCTACGCAAGCGGTTCCCAAAGAGCTTTAGAACAAGGCATAGTTTTCCCTGCTGGCTCTTTGGGCGTGGGACCATTCTCCAGACATATGGCCATTTTTGGGCCTGGCGCGGGGCCAAGTTGGAAAGGGTTGTTTTGAGGCTGAAGGCACCAGGAAAGCCTGCAGCCCCCAGGTGTGTGGGGCTACGCAAGCGGTTCCCAAAGAGCTTTAGAACAAGACATAGTTTTCCCTGCTGGCTCTTTGGGCGTGGGACCAACCTCCAGACATATGGCCATTTTTGTGCCTGGCGCGGCGCCAAGTGGGAAAGCGTGCTTTTGAGGCTGAGGGAGAGCAGGAAAGCCTGCAGCTCCCAGGTGTGTGGGGCTACGCAAGTGGTTCCCAAAGAGCTTTAGAACAAGGCATAGTTTTCCCTGCTGGCTCTTTGGGCGTGGAACCAATCTCCAGACATATGGCCATTTTTGTGCCTGGCGGAGTGCCATGTGGGAAAGGGTGGTTTTGAGGCTGAAGGCAGCAGGAAAGCCTGCAGCCCCCAGGTGTGTGGGGCTACGCAAGCCGTTCCCAAAGAGCTTTAGAACAAGGCATAGTTTTCCCTGCTGGCTCTTTGGGAAAGGGACCAGTCTCCAGACATATGGCCATTTTTGGACCTGGTGCGGGGCCAGGTGGGAAAGGGTGGTTTTGAGGCTGAAGGCAGCAGGAAAGCCTGCAGCCCCCAGGTGTGTGGGGCTACGCAAGAGGTTCCCAAAGAGCTTTAGAACAAGGCATAGTTTTCCCTGCTGGCTCTTTGGGCGTGGGACCAAACTCCAGACATATGGCCATTTTTGGGCCTGGCGTGGCGCCAAGTGGGAAAGGGTGGTTTTGAGGCTGAAGGCAGCAGGAAAGCCTGCAGCCCCCAGGTGTGTGGGGCTACGCAAGCGGTTCCCAAAGAGCTTTAGAACAAGGCATAGTTTTCCCTGATGGCTCTTTGGGCGTGGGACCAACCTCCAGATATATGGCCATTTTTGGGCCTGGCGCAGCGCCAAGTGGGAAAGGGTTGTTTTGAGTCTGAAGGCAGCAGGAAAGCCTGCAGCCCCCAGGTGTGTGGGGCTACGCAAGCGGTTCCCAAAGAGCTTTAGAACAAGGCATAGTTTTCCCTGCTGGCTCTTTGGGCGTGGGACCAATCTTCAGATATATGGCCATTTTTGGGCCTGGCGGGGCGCCAATGGCGAAAGGTTTCTTTTGAGGCTGAAGGCAGCAGGAAAGCCTGCAGCCCCCAGGTGTGTGGGGCTACGCAAGCCGTTCCCAAAGAGCTTTAGAACAAGGCATAGTTTTCCCTGCTGGCTCTTTGGGCGTGGGACCAGTCTCCAGACATATGGCCATTTTTGTGCCTGGCGTGACGCCATGTGGAAAATGGTGTGCTTTTGAGGTTGAAGGCAGCAGGAAAGCCTGCAGCCCCCAGGTGTGTGGGGCTACGCAAGCGGTTCCCAAAGAGCTTTAGAACAAGGCATAGTTTTCCCTGCTGGCTCTTTGGGCGTGGGACCATTCTCCAGACATATGGCCATTTTTGGGCCTGGCGCGGGGCCAAGTTGGAAAGGGTTGTTTTGAGGCTGAAGGCACCAGGAAAGCCTGCAGCCCCCAGGTGTGTGGGGCTACGCAAGCGGTTCCCAAAGAGCTTTAGAACAAGACATAGTTTTCCCTGCTGGCTCTTTGGGCGTGGGACCAACCTCCAGACATATGGCCATTTTTGTGCCTGGCGCGGCGCCAAGTGGGAAAGCGTGCTTTTGAGGCTGAGGGAGAGCAGGAAAGCCTGCAGCTCCCAGGTGTGTGGGGCTACGCAAGCGGTTCCCAAAGAGCTTTAGAACAAGGCATAGTTTTCCCTGCTGGCTCTTTGGGCGTGGGACCAGTCTCCTGACATATGGCCATTTTTGGGCCTGGCGCGGCGCCAAGTGGGAAAGGGTGGTTTTGAGGCTGAAGGCAGCAGGAAAGCCTGCAGCCCCCAGGTGTGTGGGGCTACGCAAGCGGTTCCCAAAGAGCTTTAGAACAAGGCATAGTTTTCCCTGCTGGCTCTTTGGGCGTGGGACCAGTCTCCAGACATATGGCCATTTTTGGGCCTGGCGCAGCGCCAAGTGGGAAAGGGTTGTTTTGAGGCTGAAGGCAGCAGGAAAGACTGCAGCCCCCAGGTGTGTGGGGCTACGCAAGTGGTTCCCAAAGAGCTTTAGAACAAGGCATAGTTTTCCCTGCTGGCTCTTTGGGCGTGGGACCAGTCTCCAGACATATGGGCATTTTTGTGCCTGGCGAAGTGCCATGTGGGAAAGGGTGGTTTTGAGGCTGAAGGCAGCAGGAAAGCCTGCAGCCCCCAGGTGTGTGGGGCTACGCAAGCGGTTCCCAAAGAGCTTTAGAACAAGGCATAGTTTTCCCTGCTGGCTCTTTGGGCGTGGGACCAGTCTCCAGACATATGGCCATTTTTGGGCCTGGCGCGGGGCCAAGTTGGAAAGGGTTGTTTTGAGGCTGAAGGCACCAGGAAAGCCTGCAGCCCCCAGGTGTGTGGGGCTACGCAAGCCGTTCCCAAAGAGCTTTAGAACAAGGCATAGTTTTCCCTGCTGGCTCTTTGGGCGTGGAACCAATCTCCAGATATATGGCCAATTTGGGCCTGGAGAGGCACCAAGTGGGAAAGGGTGGCTCTGAGGCTGAAGTCAGCAGGAAAGCCTGCAGCCCCCAGGTCTGTGGGGCTACACAAGAGGTTCCCAAAGAGCTTTAGAACAAGGCATAGTTTTCCCTGCTGGCTCTTTGGGCGTGGGACCAAACTCCAGACATATGGCCATTTTTGTGCCTGGCGTGGCGCCAAGTGGGAAAGGGTGGTTTTGAGGCTGAAGGCAGCAGGAAAGCCTGCAGCCCCCAGGTGTGTGGGGCTACGCAAGCGGTTCCCAAAGAGCTTTAGAACAAGGCATAGTTTTCCCTGCTGGCTCTTTGGGCGTGGGACCAACCTCCAGATATATGGCCATTTTTGGGCCTGGCGCAGCGCCAAGTGGGAAAGGGTTGTTTTGAGTCTGAAGGCAGCAGGAAAGCCTGCAGCCCCCAGGTGTGTGGGGCTACGCAAGCGGTTCCCAAAGAGCTTTAGAACAAGGCATAGTTTTCCCTGCTGGCTCTTTGGGCGTGGGACCAATCTTCAGACATATGGCCATTTTTGGGCCTGGCGGGGCGCCAATGGCGAAAGGTTTCTTTTGAGGCTGAAGGCAGCAGGAAAGCCTGCAGCCCCCAGGTGTGTGGGGCTACGCAAGCCGTTCCCAAAGAGCTTTAGAACAAGGCATAGTTTTCCCTGCTGGCTCTTTGGGCGTGGGACCAGTCTCCAGACATATGGCCATTTTTGTGCCTGGCGTGACGCCATGTGGAAAATGGTGTGCTTTTGAGGTTGAAGGCAGCAGGAAAGCCTGCAGCCCCCAGCTGTGTGGGGCTACGCAAGTGGTTCCCAAAGAGCTTTAGAACAAGGCATAGTTTTCCCTGCTGGCTCTTTGGGCGTGGGACCAGTCTCCAGACATATGGCCATTTTTGGGCCTGGCGCGGGGCCAAGTTGGAAAGGGTTGTTTTGAGGCTGAAGGGACCAGGAAAGCCTGCAGCCCCCAGGTGTGTGGGGCTACGCAAGCGGTTCCCAAAGAGCTTTAGAACAAGGCATAGTTTTCCCTGCTGGCTCTTTGGGCGTGGAACCAATCTCCAGACATATGGCCATTTTTGTGCCTGGCGGAGTGCCATGTGGGAAAGGGTGGTTTTGAGGCTGAAGGCAGCAGGAAAGCCTGCAGCCCCCAGGTGTGTGGGGCTACGCAAGCCGTTCCCAAAGAGCTTTAGAACAAGGCATAGTTTTCCCTGCTGGCTCTTTGGGAAAGGGACCAGTCTCCAGACATATGGCCATTTTTGGACCTGGTGCGGGGCCAGGTGGGAAAGGGTGGTTTTGAGGCTGAAGGCAGCAGGAAAGCCTGCAGCCCCCAGGTGTGTGGGGCTACGCAAGAGGTTCCCAAAGAGCTTTAGAACAAGGCATAGTTTTCCCTGCTGGCTCTTTGGGCGTGGGACCAAACTCCAGACATATGGCCATTTTTGTGCCTGGCGTGGCGCCAAGTGGGAAAGGGTGGTTTTGAGGCTGAAGGCAGCAGGAAAGCCTGCAGCCCCCAGGTGTGTGGGGCTACGCAAGCGGTTCCCAAAGAGCTTTAGAACAAGGCATAGTTTTCCCTGATGGCTCTTTGGGCGTGGGACCAACCTCCAGATATATGGCCATTTTTGGGCCTGGCGCAGCGCCAAGTGGGAAAGGGTTGTTTTGAGTCTGAAGGCAGCAGGAAAGCCTGCAGCCCCCAGGTGTGTGGGGCTACGCAAGCGGTTCCCAAAGAGCTTTAGAACAAGGCATAGTTTTCCCTGCTGGCTCTTTGGGCGTGGGACCAATCTTCAGATATATGGCCATTTTTGGGCCTGGCGGGGCGCCAATGGCGAAAGGTTTCTTTTGAGGCTGAAGGCAGCAGGAAAGCCTGCAGCCCCCAGGTGTGTGGGGCTACGCAAGCCGTTCCCAAAGAGCTTTAGAACAAGGCATAGTTTTCCCTGCTGGCTCTTTGGGCGTGGGACCAGTCTCCAGACATATGGCCATTTTTGTGCCTGGCGTGACGCCATGTGGAAAATGGTGTGCTTTTGAGGTTGAAGGCAGCAGGAAAGCCTGCAGCCCCCAGGTGTGTGGGGCAACGCAAGCGGTTCCCAAAGAGCTTTAGAACAAGGCATAGTTTTCCCTGCTGGCTCTTTGGGCGTGGGAACAGTCTCCAGACATATGGCCATTTTTGGGCCTGGCGCGGGGCCAAGTTGGAAAGGGTTGTTTTGAGGCTGAAGGCACCAGGAAAGCCTGCAGCCCCCAGGTGTGTGTGGCTACGCAAGCGGTTCCCAAAGAGCTTTAGAACAAGGCATAGTTTTCCCTGCTGGCTCTTTGGGCGTGGAACCAATCTCCAGATATATGGCCATTTTTGTGCCTGGCACGGCGCCATGTGGGAAAGGGTGGTTTTGAGGCTGAAGGCAGCAGGAAAGCCTGCAGCCCCCAGGTCTGTGGGGCTACGCAAGCGGTTCCCAAAGAGCTTTAGAACAAGGCATAGTTTTCCCTGCTGGCTGTTTGGGAAAGGGACCAGTCTCCAGATATATGGCCAATTTGGGCCTGGAGAGGCACCAAGTGGGAAAGGGTGGTTTTGAGGCTGAAGTCAGCAGGAAAGCCTGCAGCCCCCAGGTCTGTGGGGCTACGCAAGCGGTTCCCAAAGAGCTTTAGAACAAGGCATAGTTTTCCCTGCTGCCTCTTTGGGCGTGGGACCAACCTCCAGACATATGGCCATTTTTGTGCCTGGCGTGGCGCCAAGTGGGAAAGGGTGGTTTTGAGGCTGAAGGCAGCAGGAAAGCCTGCAGCCCCCAGGTGTGTGGGGCTACGCAAGCCGTTCCCAAAGAGCTTTAGAACAAGGCATAGTTTTCCCTGCTGGCTCTTTGGGCGTGGGACCAACCTCCAGATATATGGCCATTTTTGGGCCTGGCGCAGCGCCAAGTGGGAAAGGGTTGTTTTGAGTCTGAAGGCAGCAGGAAAGCCTGCAGCCCCCAGGTGTGTGGGGCTACGCAAGCCGTTCCCAAAGAGCTTTAGAACAAGGCATAGTTTTCCCTGCTGGCTCTTTGGGCGTGGGACCAATCTTCAGACATATGGCCATTTTTGGGCCTGGCGGGGCGCCAATGGCGAAAGTTTTCTTTTGAGGCTGAAGGCAGCAGGAAAGCCTGCAGCCCCCAGGTGTGTGGGGCTACGCAAGCCGTTCCCAAAGAGCTTTAGAACAAGGCATAGTTTTCCCTGCTGGCTCTTTGGGCGTGGGACCAGTCTCCAGACATATGGCCATTTTTGTGCCTGGCGTGACGCCATGTGGAAAATGGTGTGCTTTTGAGCTTGAAGGCAGCAGGAAAGCCTGCAGCCCCCAGGTGTGTGGGGCTACGCAAGCGGTTCCCAAAGAGCTTTAGAACAAGGCATAGTTTTCCCTGCTGGCTCTTTGTGCGTGGGACCAGTCTCCAGACATATGGCCATTTTTGGGCCTGGCGCGGGGCCAAGTTGGAAAGGGTTGTTTTGAGGCTGAAGGCACCAGGAAAGCCTGCAGCCCCCAGGTGTGTGGGGCTACGCAAGCGGTTCCCAAAGAGCTTTAGAACAAGGCATAGTTTTCCCTGCTGGCTCTTTGGGCGTGGAACCAATCTCCAGATATATGGCCATTTTTGTGCCTGGCACTGGGCCATGTGGGAAAGGGTGGTTTTGAGGCTGAAGGCAGCAGGAAAGCCTGCAGCCCCCACGTCTCTGGGGCTACGCAAGCGGTTCCCAAAGAGCTTTAGAACAAGGCATAGTTTTCCCTGCTGGCTCTTTGGGCGTGGAACCAATCTCCAGATATATGGCCATTTTTGTGCCTGGCACGGCGCCAAGTGGGAAAGGGTGCTTTTGAGGCTGAAGAGAGCAGGAAAGCCTGCAGCCCCCAGGTCTGTGGGGCTACGCAAGCGGTTCCCAAAGAGCTTTAGAACAAGGCATAGTTTTCCCTGCTGGCTGTTTGGGAAAGGGACCAGTCTCCAGATATATGGCCAATTTGGGCCTGGAGAGGCACCAAGTGGGAAAGGGTGGTTTTGAGGCTGAAGTCAGCAGGAAAGCCTGCAGCCCCCAGGTCTGTGGGGCTACGCAAGCGGTTCCCAAAGAGCTTTAGAACAAGGCATAGTTTTCCCTGCTGCCTCTTTGGGCGTGGGACCAACCTCCAGACATATGGCCATTTTTGTGCCTGGCGTGGCGCCATGTGGAAAAGGGTGGTTTTGAGGCTGAAGGCAGCAGGAAAGCCTGCAGCCCCCAGGTGTGTGGGGCTACGCAAGCGGTTCCCAAAGAGCTTTAGAACAAGGCATAGTTTTCCCTGCTGGCTCTTTGGGCATGGGACCAGTCTCCAGACATATGGCCATTTTTGGGCCTGGCGGAGTGCCATGTGGGAAAGGGTGGTTTTGAGGCTGAAGGCAGCAGGAAAGCCTGCAGCCCCCAGGTGTGTGGGGCTACGCAAGCGGTTCCCAAAGAGCTTTAGAACAAGGCATAGTTTTCCCTGCTGGCTCTTTGGGAAAGGGACCAGTCTCCAGACATATGGCCATTTTTGGAACTGGTGCGGGGCCAAGTGGGAAAGGGTGGTTTTGAGGCTGAAGGCAGCAGGAAAGCCTGCAGCCCCCAGGTGTGTGGGGCTACGCAAGCCGTTCCCAAAGAGCTTTAGAACAAGGCATATTTTTCCCTGCTGGCTCTTTGGTCGTGGGACCAAACTACAGACATATGGCCATTTTTGTGCCTGGCGTGGCGCCAAGTGGGAAAGGGTGGTTTTGCGGCTGAAGGCAGCAGGAAAGCCTGCAGCCCCCAGGTGTGTGGGGCTACGCAAGCGGTTCCCAAAGAGCTTTAGAACAAGGCATAGTTTTCCCTGCTGGCTCTTTGGGCGTGGGACCAATCTTCAGACATATGGCCATTTTTGGGCCTGGCGGGGCGCCAATGGCGAAAGGTTTCTTTTGAGGCTGAAGGCAGCAGGAAAGCCTGCAGCCCCCAGGTGTGTGGGGCTACGCAAGCCGTTCCCAAAGAGCTTTAGAACAAGGCATAGTTTTCCCTGCTGGCTCTTTGGGCGTGGGACCAGTCTCCAGACATATGGCCATTTTTGTGCCTGGCGTGACGCCATGTGGAAAAGGGTGTGCTTTTGAGGTTGAAGGCAGCAGGAAAGCCTGCAGCCCCCAGGTGTGTGGGGCTACGCAAGCGGTTCCCAAAGAGCTTTAGAACAAGGCATAGTTTTCCCTGCTGGCTCTTTAGGCGTGGGACCAACCTCCAGACATATGGCCATTTTTGGGCCTGGCATGGCGCCAAGTGGGAAAGGGTGGTTTTGAGGTTGAAGGCAGCAGGAAAGCCTGCAGCCCCCAGGTGTGTGGGGCTACGCAAGCGGTTCCCAAAGAGCTTTAGAACAAGGCATAGTTTTCCCTGCTGGCTGTTTGGGAAAGGGACCAGTCTCCAGATATATGGCCAATTTGGGCCTGGAGAGGCACCAAGTGGGAAAGGGTGGTTTTGAGGCTGAAGTCAGCAGGAAAGCCTGCAGCCCCCAGGTCTGTGGGGCTACGCAAGCGGTTCCCAAAGAGCTTTAGAACAAGGCATAGTTTTCCCTGCTGCCTCTTTGGGCGTGGGACCAACCTCCAGACATATGGCCATTTTTGTGCCTGGCGTGGCGCCATGTGGAAAAGGGTGGTTTTGAGGCTGAAGGCAGCAGGAAAGCCTGCAGCCCCCAGGTGTGTGGGGCTACGCAAGCGGTTCCCAAAGAGCTTTAGAACAAGGCATAGTTTTCCCTGCTGGCTCTTTGGGCATGGGACCAGTCTCCAGACATATGGCCATTTTTGGGCCTGGCGGAGTGCCATGTGGGAAAGGGTGGTTTTGAGGCTGAAGGCAGCAGGAAAGCCTGCAGCCCCCAGGTGTGTGGGGCTACGCAAGCGGTTCCCAAAGAGCTTTAGAACAAGGCATAGTTTTCCCTGCTGGCTCTTTGGGAAAGGGACCAGTCTCCAGACATATGGCCATTTTTGGAACTGGTGCGGGGCCAAGTGGGAAAGGGTGGTTTTGAGGCTGAAGGCAGCAGGAAAGCCTGCAGCCCCCAGGTGTGTGGGGCTACGCAAGCCGTTCCCAAAGAGCTTTAGAACAAGGCATATTTTTCCCTGCTGGCTCTTTGGTCGTGGGACCAAACTCCAGACATATGGCCATTTTTGTGCCTGGCGTGGCGCCAAGTGGGAAAGGGTGGTTTTGCGGCTGAAGGCAGCAGGAAAGCCTGCAGCCCCCAGGTGTGTGGGGCTACGCAAGCGGTTCCCAAAGAGCTTTAGAACAAGGCATAGTTTTCCCTGCTGGCTCTTTGGGCGTGGGACCAATCTTCAGACATATGGCCATTTTTGGGCCTGGCGGGGCGCCAATGGCGAAAGGTTTCTTTTGAGGCTGAAGGCAGCAGGAAAGCCTGCAGCCCCCAGGTGTGTGGGGCTACGCAAGCCGTTCCCAAAGAGCTTTAGAACAAGGCATAGTTTTCCCTGCTGGCTCTTTGGGCGTGGGACCAGTCTCCAGACATATGGCCATTTTTGTGCCTGGCGTGACGCCATGTGGAAAAGGGTGTGCTTTTGAGGTTGAAGGCAGCAGGAAAGCCTGCAGCCCCCAGGTGTGTGGGGCTACGCAAGCGGTTCCCAAAGAGCTTTAGAACAAGGCATAGTTTTCCCTGCTGGCTCTTTGGGCATGGGACTAGTCTCCAGACATATGGCCATTTTTGGGCCTGGCGCAGCGCCAAGTGGGAAAGGGTGGTTTTGAGGCTGAAGGCAGCAGGAAAGCCTGCAGCCCCCAGGTGTGTGGGGCTACGCAAGAGGTTCCCAAAGAGCTTTAGAACAAGGCATAGTTTTCCCTGCTGGCTCTTTAGGCGTGGGACCAACCTCCAGACATATGGCCATTTTTGGGCCTGGCATGGCGCCAAGTGGGAAAGGGTGGTTTTGAGGTTGAAGGCAGCAGGAAAGCCTGCAGCCCCCAGGTGTGTGGGGCTACGCAAGTGGTTCCCAAAGAGCTTTAGAACAAGGCATAGTTTTCCCTGCTGGCTCTTTGGGCGTGGGACCAGCCTCCAGACATATGGCCATTTTTGTGCCTGGCGTGACGCCATGTGAAAAAGGGTGCTTTTGATGTTGAAGGCAGCAGGAAAGCCTGCAGCCCCCAGGTCTGTGGGGCTACGCAAGCGGTTCCCAAAGAGCTTTAGAACAAGGCATAGTTTTCCCTGCTGGCTCTTTGGGCATGGGACCAGTCTCCAGACATATGGCCATTTTTGTGCCTGGCGTGACACCATGTGGAAAAGGGTGCTTTTGAGGTTGAAGGCAGCAGGAAAGCCTGCAGCCCCCAGGTGTGTGGGGCTACGCAAGCGGTTCCCAAAGAGCTTTAGAACAAGGCATAGTTTTCCCTGCTGGCTCTTTGGGCATGGGACCAGTCTCCAGACATATGGCCATTTTTGGGCCTGGCGCGGGGCCAAGTGGGAAAGGGTGGTTTTGAGGCTGAAGGCAGCAGGAAAGCCTGCAGCCCCCAGGTGTGTGGGGCTATGCAAGAGGTTCCCAAAGAGCTTTAGAACAAGGCATAGTTTTCCCTGCTGGCACTTTGGGCGTGGGACCAAACTCCAGACATATGGCCATTTTTGGGCCTGGCGTGGCGCCATGTGGGAAAGGGTGGTTTTGAGGCTGAAGGCAGCAGGAAAGCCTGCAGCCCCCAGGTGTGTGGGGCTACGCAAGCGGTTCCCAAAGAGCTTTAGAACAAGGCATATTTTTCCCTGCTGGCTCTTTGGGCGTGGGACCATTCTCCAGACATATGGCCATTTTTGGGCCTGGCGCAGCGCCAAGTGGGAAAGGGTGGTTTTGAGGCTGAAAGCGAGAGAAAAGCCTGCAGCCCCCAGTTTGTGTGGGGCTACGCAAGCGGTTCCCAAAGAGCTTTAGAACAAGGCATAGTTTTCCCTGCTGGCTTTTTAGGCGTGGGACCAGTCTCCAGACATATGGCCATTTTTGGGCCTGGCTTGGCGCCAAGTGGGAAAGGGTGGTTTTGAGGCTGAAGAGAGCAGGAAAGCCTGCAGCCCCCAGGTGTGTGGGGCTACGCAAGCGGTTCCCAAAGAGCTTTAGAACAAGGCATAGTTTTCCCTGCTGGCTCTTTAGGCTTGGGACCAACCTCCAGACATATGGCCATTTTTGGGCCTGGCATGGCGCCAAGTGGGAAAAGGTGGTTTTGAGGCTGAAGAGAGCAGGAAAGCCTGCAGCCCCCAGGTGTGTGGGGCTACGCAAGCGGTTCCCAAAGAGCTTTAGAACAAGGCATAGTTTTCCCTGCTGGCTCTTTGGGCGTGGGACCAGTCTCCAGACATATGGCCATTTTTGTGCCTGGTGTGACGCCATGTGAAAAAGGGTGCTTTTGATGTTGAAGGCAGCAGGAAAGCCTGCAGCCCCCAGGTGTGTGGGGCTACGCAAGCGGTTCCCAAAGAGCTTTAGAACAAGGCATAGTTTTCCCTGCTGGCTCTTTGGGCGTGGGACCAGTCTCCAGACATATGGCCATTTTTGTGCCTGGCGTGACGCCATGTGGAAAAGGGTGCTTTTGAGGTTGAAGGCAGCAGGAAAGCCTGCAGCCCCCAGGTGTGTGGGGCTACGCAAGCGGTTCCCAAAGAGCTTTAGAACAAGGCATAGTTTTCCCTGCTGGCTCTTTGGGCCTGGGACCAGTCTCCAGACATATGGCCATTTTTGGGCCTAGCGTGGGGCCAAGTGGGAAAGGGTGGTTTTGAGGCTGAAGGCAGCAGGAAAGCCTGCAGCCCCCAGGTGTGTGGGGCTATGCAAGAGGTTCCCAAAGAGCTTTAGAACAAGGCATAGTTTTCCCTGCTGGCACTTTGGGCGTGGGACCAGTCTCCAGACATATGGCCATTTTTGGGCCTGGCGTGGCGCCATGTGGGAAAGGGTGGTTTTGAGGCTGAAGGCAGCAGGAAAGCCTGCAGCCCCCAGGTCTGTGGGGCTACGCAAGCGGTTCCCAAAGAGCTTTAGAACAAGGCATATTTTTCCCTGCTGGCTCTTTGGGAAAGGGACCAGTCTCCAGAAATATGGCCATTTTTGTGCCTGGCACGATGCGAAGCGGGAAAGGGTGGTTTTGAGGTTGAAGGCAGCAGGAAAGCCTGCAGCCCCCAGGTGTGTGGGGCTACGCAAGCGGTTCCAAAAGAGCTTTAGAACAAGGCATAGTTTTCCCTGCTGGCTCTTTGGGCGTGGAACCAATCTCCAGATATATGGCCATTTTTGTGCCTGGCACGGCGCCATGTGGGAAAGGGTGGTTTTGAGGCTGAAGGCAGCAGGAAAGCCTGCAGCCCCCAGGTGTGTGGGGCTACGCAAGCGGTTCCCAAAGAGCTTTAGAACAAGGCATAGTTTTCCCTGCTGGCTCTTTGGGCGTGGGACCAGTCTCCAGATATATGGCCATTTTTGGGCCTGGCGCAGCGCCAAGTGGGAAAGGGTGGTTTTGAGTCTGAAGGCAGCAGGAAAGCCTGCAGCCCCCAGGTGTGTGGGGCTACGCAAGCGGTTCCCAAAGAGCTTTAGAACAAGGCATAGTTTTCCCTGCTGGCTCTTTGGGCGTGGGACCAATCTTCAGACATATGGCCATTTTTGGGCCTGGCGGGGCGCCAATGGCGAAAGGTTTCTTTTGAGGCTGAAGGCAGCAGGAAAGCCTGCAGCCCCCAGGTGTGTGGGGCTACGCAAGCGTTTCCCAAAGAGCTTTAGAACAAGGCATAGTTTTCCCTGCTGGCTCTTTGGGCGTGGGACCAGTCTCCAGACATATGGCCATTTTTGTGCCTGGCGTGACGCCATGTGGAAAAGGGTGTGCTTTTGAGGTTGAAGGCAGCAGGAAAGCCTGCAGCCCCCAGGTCTGTGGGGCTACGCAAGCGGTTCCCAAAGAGCTTTAGAACAAGGCATAGTTTTCCCTGCTGGCTCTTTGGGCATGGGACCAGTCTCCAGACATATGGCCATTTTTGGGCCTGGCGCAGCGCCAAGTGGGAAAGGGTGGTTTTGAGTCTGAAGGCAGCAGGAAAGCCTGCAGCCCCCAGGTGTGTGGGGCTACGCAAGTGGTTCCCAAAGAGCTTTAGAACAAGGCATAGTTTTCCCTGCTGGCTCTTTGGGCGTGGGACCAGTCTCCAGACATATGGCCATTTTTGGGCCTGGCTTGGCGCCAAGTGGGAAAGGGTGGTTTTGAGGCTGAAGAGAGCAGGAAAGCCTGCAGCCCGCAGGTGTGTGGGGCTACGCAAGAGGTTCCCAAAGAGCTTTAGAACAAGGCATAGTTTTCCCTGCTGGCTCTTTGGGCGTGGGACCAGTCTCCAGACATATGGCCATTTTTGGGCCTGGCGCGGGGCCAAGTGGGAAAGGGTGGTTTTGAGGCTGAAGGCAGCAGGAAAGCCTGCAGCCCCCAGGTGTGTGGGGCTACGCAAGCGGTTCCCAAAGAGCTTTAGAACAAGGCATAGTTTTCCCTGCTGGCTCTTTGGGCGTGGGACCAGTCTTCAGACAAATGGCCATTTTTGGGCCTGGCGGGGGGCCAAGTGGGAAAGGGTGGTTTTGAGGCTGAAGGCAGCAGGAAAGCCTGCAGCCCCCAGGTGTGTGGGGCTACGCAAGCGGTTCCAAAAGAGCTTTAGAACAAGACATAGTTTTCCCTGCTGGCACTTTGGGCGTGGAACCAATCTCCAGACATATGGCCATTTTTGTGCCTGGCACGGCGCCATGTGGGAAAGGGTGGTTTTGAGGCTGAAGTCAGCAGGAAAGCCTGCAGCCCCCAGGTGTGTGTGGCTACGCAAGCGGTTCCCAAAGAGCTTTAGAACAGGTCATAGTTTTCCCTGCTGGCTCTTTGGGCGTGGGACCAACCTCCAGACATATGGCCATTTTTGTGCCTGGCGTGGCACCATGTGGAAAAGGGTGGTTTTGAGGCTGAAGGCAGCAGGAAAGCCTGCAGCCCCCAGGTCTGTGGGGCTACGCAAGCGGTTCCCAAAGAGCTTTAGAACAAGGCATAGTTTTCCCTGCTGGCACTTTGGGCGTGGGACCAAACTCCAGACATATGGCCATTTTTGGGCCTGGCGTGGCGCCATGTGGGAAAGGGTGGTTTTGAGGCTGAAGGCAGCAGGAAAGCCTGCAGCCCCCAGGTCTGTGGGGCTACGCAAGCGGTTCCCAAAGAGCTTTAGAACAAGGCATATTTTTCCCTGCTGGCTCTTTGGGAAAGGGACCAGTCTCCAGAAATATGGCCATTTTTGTGCCTGGCACGATGCGAAGCGGGAAAGGGTGGTTTTGAGGTTGAAGGCAGCAGGAAAGCCTGCAGCCCCCAGGTGTGTGGGGCTACGCAAGCGGTTCCCAAAGAGCTTTAGAACAAGGCATAATTTTCCCTGCTGGCTCTTTGGGCGTGGAACCAATCTCCAGATATATGGCCATTTTTGTGCCTGGCACGGCGCCATGTGGGATAGGGTGGTTTTGAGGCTGAAGGCAGCAGGAAAGCCTGCAGCCCCCAGGTCTGTGGGGCTACGCAAGCGGTTCCCAAAGAGCTTTAGAACAAGGCATAGTTTTCCCTGCTGGCTCTTTGGGCGTGGGACCAGTCTCCAGACATATGGCCATTTTTGGGCCTGGCGCAGCGCCAAGTGGGAAAGGGTGGTTTTGAGGCTGAAGGCAGCAGGAAAGCCTGCAGCCCCCAGGTGTGTGGGGCTACGCAAGTGGTTCCCAAAGAGCTTTAGAACAAGGCATAGTTTTCCCTGCTGGCTCTTTGGGCGTGGGACCAGTCTCCAGACATATGGCCATTTTTGGGCCTGGCTTGGCGCCAAGTGGGAAAGGGTGGTTTTGAGGCTGAAGAGAGCAGGAAAGCCTGCAGCCCGCAGGTGTGTGGGGCTACGCAAGAGGTTCCCAAAGAGCTTTAGAACAAGGCATAGTTTTCCCTGCTGGCTCTTTGGGCATGGGACCAGTCTCCAGACATATGGCCATTTTTGGGCCTGGCGCGGGGCCAAGTGGGAAAGGGTGGTTTTGAGGCTGAAGGCAGCAGGAAAGCCTGCAGCCCCCAGGTGTGTGGGGCTATGCAAGAGGTTCCCAAAGAGCTTTAGAGAAGGCATAGTTTTCCCTGCTGGCACTTTGGGCGTGGGACCAAACTCCAGACATATGGCCATTTTTGGGCCTGGCGCAGCGCCAAGTGGGAAAGGGTGGTTTTGAGGCTGAAGGCACCAGGAAAGCCTGCAGCCCCCAGGTGTGTGGGGCTACGCAAGTGGTTCCCAAAGAGCTTTAGAACAAGGCATAGTTTTCCCTGCTGGCTCTTTGGGCGTGGGACCAGTCTCCAGACATATGGCCATTTTTGGGCCTGGCTTGGCGCCAAGTGGGAAAGGGTGGTTTTGAGGCTGAAGAGAGCAGGAAAGCCTGCAGCCCGCAGGTGTGTGGGGCTACGCAAGAGGTTCCCAAAGAGCTTTAGAACAAGGCATAGTTTTCCCTGCTGGCTCTTTGGGCGTGGGACCAGTCTCCAGACATATGGCCATTTTTGGGCCTGGCGCGGGGCCAAGTGGGAAAGGGTGGTTTTGAGGCTGAAGGCAGCAGGAAAGCCTGCAGCCCCCAGGTGTGTGGGGCTACGCAAGCGGTTCCCAAAGAGCTTTAGAACAAGGCATAGTTTTCCCTGCTGGCTCTTTGGGCGTGGGACCAGTCTTCAGACAAATGGCCATTTTTGGGCCTGGCGGGGGGCCAAGTGGGAAAGGGTGGTTTTGAGGCTGAAGGCAGCAGGAAAGCCTGCAGCCCCCAGGTGTGTGGGGCTACGCAAGCGGTTCCAAAAGAGCTTTAGAACAAGACATAGTTTTCCCTGCTGGCACTTTGGGCGTGGAACCAATCTCCAGATATATGGCCATTTTTGTGCCTGGCACGGCGCCATGTGGGAAAGGGTGGTTTTGAGGCTGAAGGCAGCAGGAAAGCCTGCAGCCCCCAGGTCTGTGGGGCTACGCAAGCGGTTCCCAAAGAGCTTTAGAACAAGGCATAGTTTTCCCTGCTGGCTCTTTGGGAAAGGGACCAGTCTCCAGATATATGGCCAATTTGGGCCTGGAGAGGCACCAAGTGGGAAAGGGTGGTTTTGAGGCTGAAGTCAGCAGGAAAGCCTGCAGCCCCCAGGTGTGTGTGGCTACGCAAGCGGTTCCCAAAGAGCTTTAGAACAGGTCATATTTTTCCCTGCTGGCTCTTTGGGCGTGGGACCAACCTCCAGACATATGGCCATTTTTGTGCCTGGCGTGGCACCATGTGGAAAAGGGTGGTTTTGAGGCTGAAGGCAGCAGGAAAGCCTGCAGCCCCCAGGTCTGTGGGGCTACGCAAGCGGTTCCCAAAGAGCTTTAGAACAAGGCATAGTTTTCCCTGCTGGCTCTTTGGGCATGGGACTAGGCTCCAGACATATGGCCATTTTTGGGCCTGGCGCGGGGCCAAGTGGGAAAGGGTGGTTTTGAGGCTGAAGGCAGCAGGAAAGCCTGCAGCCCCCAGGTGTGTGGGGCTATGCAAGAGGTTCCCAAAGAGCTTTAGAACAAGGCATAGTTTTCCCTGCTGGCACTTTGGGCGTGGGACCAAACTCCAGACATATGGCCATTTTTGGGCCTGGCGTGGCGCCATGTGGGAAAGGGTGGTTTTGAGGCTGAAGGCAGCAGGAAAGCCTGCAGCCCCCAGGTCTGTGTGGCTACGCAAGCGGTTCCCAAAGAGCTTTAGAACAAGGCATATTTTTCCCTGCTGGCTCTTTGGGAAAGGGACCAGTCTCCAGAAATATGGCCATTTTTGTGCCTGGCACGATGCGAAGCGGGAAAGGGTGGTTTTGAGGTTGAAGAGAGCAGGAAAGCCTGCAGCCCCCAGGTGTGTGGGGCTACGCAAGCGGTTCCCAAAGAGCTTTAGAACAAGGCATAATTTTCCCTGCTGGCTCTTTGGGCGTGGAACCAATCTCCAGATATATGGCCATTTTTGTGCCTGGCACGGCGCCATGTGGGATAGGGTGGTTTTGAGGCTGAAGGCAGCAGGAAAGCCTGCAGCCCCCAGGTCTGTGGGGCTACGCAAGCGGTTCCCAAAGAGCTTTAGAACAAGGCATAGTTTTCCCTGCTGGCTCTTTGGGCGTGGGACCAGTCTCCAGACATATGGCCATTTTTGGGCCTGGCGCAGCGCCAAGTGGGAAAGGGTGGTTTTGAGGCTGAAGGCAGCAGGAAAGCCTGCAGCCCCCAGGTGTGTGGGGCTACGCAAGTGGTTCCCAAAGAGCTTTAGAACAAGGCATAGTTTTCCCTGCTGGCTCTTTAGGCGTGGGACCAGTCTCCAGACATATGGCCATTTTTGGGCCTGGCTTGGCGCCAAGTGGGAAAGGGTGGTTTTGAGGCTGAAGAGAGCAGGAAAGCCTGCAGCCCGCAGGTGTGTGGGGCTACGCAAGAGGTTCCCAAAGAGCTTTAGAACAAGGCATAGTTTTCCCTGCTGGCTCTTTGGGCATGGGACCAGTCTCCAGACATATGGCCATTTTTGGGCCTGGCGCGGGGCCAAGTGGGAAAGGGTGGTTTTGAGGCTGAAGGCAGCAGGAAAGCCTGCAGCCCCCAGGTGTGTGGGGCTATGCAAGAGGTTCCCAAAGAGCTTTAGAGAAGGCATAGTTTTCCCTGCTGGCACTTTGGGCGTGGGACCAAACTCCAGACATATGGCCATTTTTGGGCCTGGCGCAGCGGCAAGTGGGAAAGGGTTGTTTTGAGGCTGAAGGCAGCAGGAAAGCCTGCAGCCCCCAGGTGTGTGGGGCTACGCAAGCGGTTCCCAAAGAGCTTTAGAACAAGGCATAGTTTTCCCTGCTGGCTCTTTGGGCGTGGGACCAATCTTCAGACAAATGGCCATTTTTGGGCCTGGCGCGGGGCCAAGTGGGAAAGGGTGGTTTTGAGGCTGAAGGCAGCAGGAAAGCCTGCAGCCCCCAGGTGTGTGGGGCTACGCAAGCGGTTCCAAAAGAGCTTTAGAACAAGACATAGTTTTCCCTGCTGGCACTTTGGGCGTGGAACCAATCTCCAGATATATGGCCATTTTTGTGCCTGGCACGGCGCCATGTGGGAAAGGGTGGTTTTGAGGCTGAAGGCAGCAGGAAAGCCTGCAGCCCCCAGGTGTGTGGGGCTACGCAAGCGGTTCCCAAAGAGCTTTAGAACAAGGCATAGTTTTCCCTGCTGGCTCTTTGGGCGTGGGACCAGCCTCCAGACATATGGCCATTTTTGTGCCTGGCGTGACGCCATGTGAAAAAGGGTGCTTTTGATGTTGAAGGCAGCAGGAAAGCCTGCAGCCCCCAGGTCTGTGGGGCTACGCAAGCGGTTCCCAAAGAGCTTTAGAACAAGGCATAGTTTTCCCTGCTGGCTCTTTGGGCGTGGGACCAGTCTCCAGACATATGGCCATTTTTGTGCCTGGCGTGACACCATGTGGAAAAGGGTGCTTTTGAGGTTGAAGGCAGCAGGAAAGCCTGCAGCCCCCAGGTGTGTGGGGCTACGCAAGCGGTTCCCAAAGAGCTTTAGAACAAGGCATAGTTTTCCCTGCTGGCTCTTTGGGCATGGGACCAGTCTCCAGACATATGGCCATTTTTGGGCCTGGCGCGGGGCCAAGTGGGAAAGGGTGGTTTTGAGGCTGAAGGCAGCAGGAAAGCCTGCAGCCCCCAGGTGTGTGGGGCTATGCAAGAGGTTCCCAAAGAGCTTTAGAACAAGGCATAGTTTTCCCTGCTGGCACTTTGGGCGTGGGACCAAACTCCAGACATATGGCAATTTTTGGGCCTGGCATGGCGCCAAGTGGGAAAGGGTGGTTTTGAGGTTGAAGGCAGCAGGAAAGCCTGCAGCCCCCAGGTGTGTGGGGCTACGCAAGCGGTTCCCAAAGAGCTTTAGAACAAGGCATAGTTTTCCCTGCTGGCTCTTTGGGCGTGGGACCAGCCTCCAGACATATGGCCATTTTTGTGCCTGGCGTGACGCCATGTGAAAAAGGGTGCTTTTGATGTTGAAGGCAGCAGGAAAGCCTGCAGCCCCCAGGTCTGTGGGGCTACGCAAGCGGTTCCCAAAGAGCTTTAGAACAAGGCATAGTTTTCCCTGCTGGCTCTTTGGGCGTGGGACCAGTCTCCAGACATATGGCCATTTTTGTGCCTGGCGTGACACCATGTGGAAAAGGGTGCTTTTGAGGTTGAAGGCAGCAGGAAAGCCTGCAGCCCCCAGGTGTGTGGGGCTACGCAAGCGGTTCCCAAAGAGCTTTAGAACAAGGCATAGTTTTCCCTGCTGGCTCTTTGGGCATGGGACCAGTCTCCAGACATATGGCCATTTTTGGGCCTGGCGCGGGGCCAAGTGGGAAAGGGTGGTTTTGAGGCTGAAGGCAGCAGGAAAGCCTGCAGCCCCCAGGTGTGTGGGGCTATGCAAGAGGTTCCCAAAGAGCTTTAGAACAAGGCATAGTTTTCCCTGCTGGCACTTTGGGCGTGGGACCAAACTCCAGACATATGGCCATTTTTGGGCCTGGCGTGGCGCCATGTGGGAAAGGGTGGTTTTGAGGCTGAAGGCAGCAGGAAAGCCTGCAGCCCCCAGGTGTGTGGGGCTACGCAAGCGGTTCCCAAAGAGCTTTAGAACAAGGCATAGTTTTCCCTGCTGGCTCTTTGGGCGTGGGACCATTCTCCAGACATATGGCCATTTTTGGGCCTGGCGCAGCGCCAAGTGGGAAAGGGTGGTTTTGAGGCTGAAAGCGAGAGAAAAGCCTGCAGCCCCCAGTTTGTGTGGGGCTACGCAAGCGGTTCCCAAAGAGCTTTAGAACAAGGCATAGTTTTCCCTGCTGGCTCTTTAGGCGTGGGACCAGTCTCCAGACATATGGCCATTTTTGGGCCTGGCTTGGCGCCAAGTGGGAAAGGGTGGTTTTGAGGCTGAAGAGAGCAGGAAAGCCTGCAGCCCCCAGGTGTGTGGGGCTACGCAAGCGGTTCCCAAAGAGCTTTAGAACAAGGCATAGTTTTCCCTGCTGGCTCTTTAGGCTTGGGACCAACCTCCAGACATATGGCCATTTTTGGGCCTGGCATGGCGCCAAGTGGGAAAGGGTGGTTTTGAGGCTGAAGAGAGCAGGAAAGCCTGCAGCCCCCAGGTGTGTGGGGCTACGCAAGCGGTTCCCAAAGAGCTTTAGAACAAGGCATAGTTTTCCCTGCTGGCTCTTTGGGCGTGGGACCAGTCTCCAGACATATGGCCATTTTTGTGCCTGGTGTGACGCCATGTGAAAAAGGGTGCTTTTGATGTTGAAGGCAGCAGGAAAGCCTGCAGCCCCCAGGTGTGTGGGGCTACGCAAGCGGTTCCCAAAGAGCTTTAGAACAAGGCATAGTTTTCCCTGCTGGCTCTTTGGGCGTGGGACCAGTCTCCAGACATATGGCCATTTTTGTGCCTGGCGTGACGCCATGTGGAAAAGGGTGCTTTTGAGGTTGAAGGCAGCAGGAAAGCCTGCAGCCCCCAGGTGTGTGGGGCTACGCAAGCGGTTCCCAAAGAGCTTTAGAACAAGGCATAGTTTTCCCTGCTGGCTCTTTGGGCCTGGGACCAGTCTCCAGACATATGGCCATTTTTGGGCCTAGCGTGGGGCCAAGTGGGAAAGGGTGGTTTTGAGGCTGAAGGCAGCAGGAAAGCCTGCAGCCCCCAGGTGTGTGGGGCTATGCAAGAGGTTCCCAAAGAGCTTTAGAACAAGGCATAGTTTTCCCTGCTGGCACTTTGGGCGTGGGACCAGTCTCCAGACATATGGCCATTTTTGGGCCTGGCGTGGCGCCAAGTGGGAAAGGGTGGTTTTGAGGCTGAAGGCAGCAGGAAAGCCTGCAGCCCCCAGGTCTGTGGGGCTACGCAAGCGGTTCCCAAAGAGCTTTAGAACAAGGCATATTTTTCCCTGCTGGCTCTTTGGGAAAGGGACCAGTCTCCAGAAATATGGCCATTTTTGTGCCTGGCACGATGCGAAGCGGGAAAGGGTGGTTTTGAGGTTGAAGGCAGCAGGAAAGCCTGCAGCCCCCAGGTGTGTGGGGCTACGCAAGCGGTTCCAAAAGAGCTTTAGAACAAGGCATAGTTTTCCCTGCTGGCTCTTTGGGCGTGGAACCAATCTCCAGATATATGGCCATTTTTGTGCCTGGCACGGCGCCATGTGGGAAAGGGTGGTTTTGAGGCTGAAGGCAGCAGGAAAGCCTGCAGCCCCCAGGTGTGTGGGGCTACGCAAGCGGTTCCCAAAGAGCTTTAGAACAAGGCATAGTTTTCCCTGCTGGCTCTTTGGGCGTGGGACCAGTCTCCAGATATATGGCCATTTTTGGGCCTGGCGCAGCGCCAAGTGGGAAAGGGTGGTTTTGAGTCTGAAGGCAGCAGGAAAGCCTGCAGCCCCCAGGTGTGTGGGGCTACGCAAGCGGTTCCCAAAGAGCTTTAGAACAAGGCATAGTTTTCCCTGCTGGCTCTTTGGGCGTGGGACCAATCTTCAGACATATGGCCATTTTTGGGCCTGGCGGGGCGCCAATGGCGAAAGGTTTCTTTTGAGGCTGAAGGCAGCAGGAAAGCCTGCAGCCCCCAGGTGTGTGGGGCTACGCAAGCCGTTCCCAAAGAGCTTTAGAACAAGGCATAGTTTTCCCTGCTGGCTCTTTGGGCGTGGGACCAGTCTCCAGACATATGGCCATTTTTGTGCCTGGCGTGACGCCATGTGGAAAAGGGTGTGCTTTTGAGGTTGAAGGCAGCAGGAAAGCCTGCAGCCCCCAGGTCTGTGGGGCTACGCAAGCGGTTCCCAAAGAGCTTTAGAACAAGGCATAGTTTTCCCTGCTGGCTCTTTGGGCATGGGACCAGTCTCCAGACATATGGCCATTTTTGGGCCTGGCGCAGCGCCAAGTGGGAAAGGGTGGTTTTGAGGCTGAAGGCAGCAGGAAAGCCTGCAGCCCCCAGGTGTGTGGGGCTACGCAAGTGGTTCCCAAAGAGCTTTAGAACAAGGCATAGTTTTCCCTGCTGGCTCTTTGGGCGTGGGACCAGTCTCCAGACATATGGCCATTTTTGGGCCTGGCTTGGCGCCAAGTGGGAAAGGGTGGTTTTGAGGCTGAAGAGAGCAGGAAAGCCTGCAGCCCGCAGGTGTGTGGGGCTACGCAAGAGGTTCCCAAAGAGCTTTAGAACAAGGCATAGTTTTCCCTGCTGGCTCTTTGGGCGTGGGACCAGTCTCCAGACATATGGCCATTTTTGGGCCTGGCGCGGGGCCAAGTGGGAAAGGGTGGTTTTGAGGCTGAAGGCAGCAGGAAAGCCTGCAGCCCCCAGGTGTGTGGGGCTACGCAAGCGGTTCCCAAAGAGCTTTAGAACAAGGCATAGTTTTCCCTGCTGGCTCTTTGGGCGTGGGACCAGTCTTCAGACAAATGGCCATTTTTGGGCCTGGCGGGGGGCCAAGTGGGAAAGGGTGGTTTTGAGGCTGAAGGCAGCAGGAAAGCCTGCAGCCCCCAGGTGTGTGGGGCTACGCAAGCGGTTCCAAAAGAGCTTTAGAACAAGACATAGTTTTCCCTGCTGGCACTTTGGGCGTGGAACCAATCTCCAGATATATGGCCATTTTTGTGCCTGGCACGGCGCCATGTGGGAAAGGGTGGTTTTGAGGCTGAAGGCAGCAGGAAAGCCTGCAGCCCCCAGGTGTGTGGGGCTACGCAAGCGGTTCCCAAAGAGCTTTAGAACAAGGCATAGTTTTCCCTGCTGGCTCTTTGGGCATGGGACTAGGCTCCAGACATATGGCCATTTTTGGGCCTGGCGCGGGGCCAAGTGGGAAAGGGTGGTTTTGAGGCTGAAGGCAGCAGGAAAGCCTGCAGCCCCCAGGTGTGTGGGGCTATGCAAGAGGTTCCCAAAGAGCTTTAGAACAAGGCATAGTTTTCCCTGCTGGCACTTTGGGCGTGGGACCAAACTCCAGACATATGGCCATTTTTGGGCCTGGCGTGGCGCCATGTGGGAAAGGGTGGTTTTGAGGCTGAAGGCAGCAGGAAAGCCTGCAGCCCCCAGGTCTGTGGGGCTACGCAAGCGGTTCCCAAAGAGCTTTAGAACAAGGCATATTTTTCCCTGCTGGCTCTTTGGGAAAGGGACCAGTCTCCAGAAATATGGCCATTTTTGTGCCTGGCACGATGCGAAGCGGGAAAGGGTGGTTTTGAGGTTGAAGGCAGCAGGAAAGCCTGCAGCCCCCAGGTGTGTGGGGCTACGCAAGCGGTTCCCAAAGAGCTTTAGAACAAGGCATAATTTTCCCTGCTGGCTCTTTGGGCGTGGAACCAATCTCCAGATATATGGCCATTTTTGTGCCTGGCACGGCGCCATGTGGGATAGGGTGGTTTTGAGGCTGAAGGCAGCAGGAAAGCCTGCAGCCCCCAGGTCTGTGGGGCTACGCAAGCGGTTCCCAAAGAGCTTTAGAACAAGGCATAGTTTTCCCTGCTGGCTCTTTGGGCGTGGGACCAGTCTCCAGACATATGGCCATTTTTGGGCCTGGCGCAGCGCCAAGTGGGAAAGGGTGGTTTTGAGGCTGAAGGCAGCAGGAAAGCCTGCAGCCCCCAGGTGTGTGGGGCTACGCAAGTGGTTCCCAAAGAGCTTTAGAACAAGGCATAGTTTTCCCTGCTGGCTCTTTGGGCGTGGGACCAGTCTCCAGACATATGGCCATTTTTGGGCCTGGCTTGGCGCCAAGTGGGAAAGGGTGGTTTTGAGGCTGAAGAGAGCAGGAAAGCCTGCAGCCCGCAGGTGTGTGGGTCTACGCAAGAGGTTCCCAAAGAGCTTTAGAACAAGGCATAGTTTTCCCTGCTGGCTCTTTGGGCATGGGACCAGTCTCCAGACATATGGCCATTTTTGGGCCTGGCGCGGGGCCAAGTGGGAAAGGGTGGTTTTGAGGCTGAAGGCAGCAGGAAAGCCTGCAGCCCCCAGGTGTGTGGGGCTATGCAAGAGGTTCCCAAAGAGCTTTAGAGAAGGCATAGTTTTCCCTGCTGGCACTTTGGGCGTGGGACCAAACTCCAGACATATGGCCATTTTTGGGCCTGGCGCAGCGGCAAGTGGGAAAGGGTTGTTTTGAGGCTGAAGGCAGCAGGAAAGCCTGCAGCCCCCAGGTGTGTGGGGCTACGCAAGCGGTTCCCAAAGAGCTTTAGAACAAGGCATAGTTTTCCCTGCTGGCTCTTTGGGCGTGGGACCAATCTTCAGACAAATGGCCATTTTTGGGCCTGGCGCGGGGCCAAGTGGGAAAGGGTGGTTTTGAGGCTGAAGGCAGCAGGAAAGCCTGCAGCCCCCAGGTGTGTGGGGCTACGCAAGCGGTTCCAAAAGAGCTTTAGAACAAGACATAGTTTTCCCTGCTGGCACTTTGGGCGTGGAACCAATCTCCAGATATATGGCCATTTTTGTGCCTGGCACGGCGCCATGTGGGAAAGGGTGGTTTTGAGGCTGAAGGCAGCAGGAAAGCCTGCAGCCCCCAGGTGTGTGGGGCTACGCAAGCGGTTCCCAAAGAGCTTTAGAACAAGGCATAGTTTTCCCTGCTGGCTCTTTGGGCGTGGGACAAGCTCCAGACATATGGCCATTTTTGGGCCTGGCGCAGCGCCAAGTGGGAAAGGGTGGTTTTGACGCTGAAGTCAGCAGGAAAGCCTGCAGCCCCCAGGTGTGTGGGGCTACGCAAGCGGTTCCCAAAGAGCTTTAGAACAAGGCATAGTTTTCCCTGCTGGCTCTTTGGGTATGGGACTAGTCTCCAGACATATGGCCATTTTTGGGCCTGGCGCGGGGCCAAGTGGGAAAGGGTGGTTTTGAGGCTGAAGGCAGCAGGAAAGCCTGCAGCCCCCAGGTGTGTGGGGCTACGCAAGCGGTTCCCAAAGAGCTTCAGAACAAGGCATAGTTTTCCCTGCTGGCTCTTTGGGCGTGGGACCAAACTCCAGACATATGGCCATTTTTGTGCCTGGCGTGGCGCCATGTGGGAAAGGGTGGTTTTGAGGCTGAAGGCAGCAGGAAAGCCTGCAGCCCCCAGGTCTGTGGGGCTACGCAAGCCGTTCCCAAAGAGCTTTAGAACAAGGCATAGTTTTCCCTGCTGGCTCTTTGGGCGTGGGACCAATCTTCAGACATATGGCCATTTTTGGGCCTGGCGGGGCGCCAATGGCGAAAGGTTTCTTTTGAGGCTGAAGGCAGCAGGAAAGCCTGCAGCCCCCAGGTGTGTGGGGCTACGCAAGCGGTTCCCAAAGAGCTTTAGAACAAGGCATAGTTTTCCCTGCTGGCTCTTTGGGCGTGGGACCAGTCTCCAGACATATGGCCATTTTTGTGCCTGGCGTGACGCCATGTGGAAAAGGGTGTGCTTTTGAGGTTGAAGGCAGCAGGAAAGCCTGCAGCCCCCAGGTGTGTGGGGCTACGCAAGCGGTTCCCAAAGAGCTTTAGAACAAGGCATAGTTTTCCCTGCTGGCTCTTTGGGCGTGGGACCACTCTCCAGACATATGGCCATTTTTGGGCCTGGCGCAGCGCCATGTGGGAAAGGGTGGTTTTGAGGCTGAAGGCAGCAGGAAAGCCTGCAGCCCCCAGGTGTGTGGGGCTACGCAAGTGGTTCCCAAAGAGCTTTAGAACAAGGCATAGTTTTCCCTGCTGGCTCTTTGGGCATGGGACCAGTCTCCAGACATATGGCCATTTTTGGGCCTGGCTTGGCGCCAAGTGGGAAAGGGTGGTTTTGAGGCTGAAGAGAGCAGGAAAGCCTGCAGCCCCTAGGTGTGTGTGGCTACGCAAGCGGTTCCCAAAGAGCTTTAGAACAAGGCATAGTTTTCCCTGCTGGCTCTTTGGGCATGGGACCAGTCTCCAGACATATGGCCATTTTTGGGCCTGGCGCGGGGCCAAGTGGGAAAGGGTGGTTTTGAGGCTGAAGGCAGCAGGAAAGCCTGCAGCCCCCAGGTGTGTGGGGCTATGCAAGAGGTTCCCAAAGAGCTTTAGAACAAGGCATAGTTTTCCCTGCTGGCACTTTGGGCGTGGGACCAAACTCCAGACATATGGCCATTTTTGGGCCTGGCGCAGCGGCAAGTGGGAAAGGGTTGTTTTGAGGCTG
Organism: Chroicocephalus ridibundus; assembly: GCF_963924245.1. NCBI lineage: Eukaryota > Metazoa > Chordata > Aves > Charadriiformes > Laridae > Chroicocephalus > Chroicocephalus ridibundus. The sequence continues at coordinate 17,490 of NW_026961370.1, read as the reverse complement.
AAGGCAGCAGGAAAGCCTGCAGCCCCCAGGTGTGTGGGGCTACGCAAGCGGTTCCCAAAGAGCTTTAGAACAAGGCATAGTTTTCCCTGCTGGCTCTTTGGGCGTGGGACCAATCTTCAGACATATGGCCATTTTTGGGCCTGGCGCGGGGCCAAGTGGGAAAGGGTGGTTTTGAGGCTGAAGGCAGCAGGAAAGCCTGCAGCCCCCAGGTGTGTGGGGCTACGCAAGCGGTTCCAAAAGAGCTTTAGAACAAGACATAGTTTTCCCTGCTGGCACTTTGGGCGTGGAACCAATCTCCAGATATATGGCCATTTTTGTGCCTGGCACGGCGCCATGTGGGAAAGGGTGGTTTTGAGGCTGAAGGCAGCAGGAAAGCCTGCAGCCCCCACGTCTCTGGGGCTACGCAAGCGGTTCCCAAAGAGCTTTAGAACAAGGCATAGTTTTCCCTACTGGCTGTTTGGGAAAGGGACCAGTCTCCAGATATATGGCCAATTTGGGCCTGGAGAGGCACCAAGTGGGAAAGGGTGGTTTTGAGGCTGAAGTCAGCAGGAAAGCCTGCAGCCCCCAGGTGTGTGGGGCTACGCAAGCGGTTCCCAAAGAGCTTTAGAACAGGGCATAGTTTTCCCTGCTGGCTCTTTGGGCGTGGGACCAACCTCCAGACATATGGCCATTTTTGTGCCTGGCGTGGCACCATGTGGAAAAGGGTGGTTTTGAGGCTGAAGGCAGCAGGAAAGCCTGCAGCCCCCAGGTCTGTGGGGCTACGCAAGCCGTTCCCAAAGAGCTTTAGAACAAGGCATAGTTTTCCCTGCTGGCTCTTTGGGCGTGGGACAAGCTCCAGACATATGGCCATTTTTGGGCCTGGCGCAGCGCCAAGTGGGAAAGGGTGGTTTTGAGGCTGAAGGCAGCAGGAAAGCCTGCAGCCCCCAGGTGTGTGGGGCTACGCAAGCGGTTCCCAAAGAGCTTTAGAACAAGGCATAGTTTTCCCTGCTGGCTCTTTGGGCATGGGACTAGTCTCCAGACATATGGCCATTTTTGGGCCTGGCGCGGGGCCAAGTGGGAAAGGGTGGTTTTGAGGCTGAAGGCAGCAGGAAAGCCTGCAGCCCCCACGTGTGTGGGGCTACGCAAGCGGTTCCCAAAGAGCTTCAGAACAAGGCATAGTTTTCCCTGCTGGCTCTTTGGGCGTGGGACCAAACTCCAGACATATGGCCATTTTTGTGCCTGGCGTGGCGCCATGTGGGAAAGGGTGGTTTTGAGGCTGAAGGCAGCAGGAAAGCCTGCAGCCCCCAGGTGTGTGGGGCTATGCAAGAGGTTCCCAAAGAGCTTTAGAACAAGGCATAGTTTTCCCTGCTGGCACTTTGGGCGTGGGACCAACCTCCAGACATATGGCCATTTTTGTGCCTGGCGCAGCGCCAAGTGGGAAAGGGTGGTTTTGAGGTTGAAAGCGCGAGAAAAGCCTGCAGCCCCCAGGTGTGTGGGGCTACGCAAGCGGTTCCCAAAGAGCTTTAGAACAAGGCATATTTTTCCCTGCTGGCTCTTTGGGCGTGGGACCAGTCTCCAGACATATGGCCATTTTTGGGCCTGGCGCGGGGCCAAGTGGGAAAGGGTGGTTTTGAGGCTGAAGGCACCAGGAAAGCCTGCAGCCCCCAGGAGTGTGGGGCTACGCAAGCGGTTCCCAAAGAGCTTCAGAACAAGGCATAGTTTTCCCTGCTGGCTCTTTGGGCGTGGGACCAAACTCCAGACATATGGCCATTTTTGTGCCTGGCGTGGCGCCATGTGGGAAAGGGTGGTTTTGAGGCTGAAGGCAGCAGGAAAGCCTGCAGCCCCCAGGTGTGTGGGGCTACGCAAGCGGTTCCCAAAGAGCTTTAGAACAAGGCATAGTTTTCCCTGCTGGCTCTTTGGGCGTGGGACCAATCTTCAGACATATGGCCATTTTTGGGCCTGGCGGGGCGCCAATGGCGAAAGGTTTCTTTTGAGGCTGAAGGCAGCAGGAAAGCCTGCAGCCCCCAGGTGTGTGGGGCTACGCAAGCGGTTCCCAAAGAGCTTTAGAACAAGGCATAGTTTTCCCTGCTGGCTCTTTGGGCGTGGGACCAGTCTCCAGACATATGGCCATTTTTGTGCCTGGCGTGACGCCATGTGGAAAAGGGTGTGCTTTTGAGGTTGAAGGCAGCAGGAAAGCCTGCAGCCCCCAGGTGTGTGGGGCTACGCAAGCGGTTCCCAAAGAGCTTTAGAACAAGGCATAGTTTTCCCTGCTGGCTCTTTGGGCGTGGGACCACTCTCCAGACATATGGCCATTTTTGGGCCTGGCGCGGCGCCATGTGGAAAAGGGTGGTTTTGAGGCTGAAGGCAGCAGGAAAGCCTGCAGCCCCCAGGTGTGTGGGGCTACGCAAGTGGTTCCCAAAGAGCTTTAGAACAAGGCATAGTTTTCCCTGCTGGCTCTTTGGGCGTGGGACCAGTCTCCAGACATATGGCCATTTTTGGGCCTGGCTTGGCGCCAAGTGGGAAAGGGTGGTTTTGAGGCTGAAGAGAGCAGGAAAGCCTGCAGCCCCTAGGTGTGTGTGGCTACGCAAGCGGTTCCCAAAGAGCTTTAGAACAAGGCATAGTTTTCCCTGCTGGCTCTTTGGGCATGGGACCAGTCTCCAGACATATGGCCATTTTTGGGCCTGGCGCAGCGCCAAGTGGGAAAGGGTTGTTTTGAGGCTGAAGGCAGCAGGAAAGCCTGCAGCCCCCAGGTGTGTGGGGCTACGCAAGCGGTTCCCAAAGAGCTTTAGAACAAGGCATAGTTTTCCCTGCTGGCTCTTTGGGAAAGGGACCAGTCTCCAGACATATGGCCATTTTTGGGCCTGGCGCGGGGCCAAGTGGGAAAGGGTGGTTTTGAGACTGAAGGCAGCAGGAAAGCCTGCAGCCCCCAGGTGTGTGGGGCTACGCAAGCGGTTCCAAAAGAGCTTTAGAACAAGACATATTTTTCCCTGCTGGCACTTTGGGCGTGGAACCAATCTCCAGATATATGGCCATTTTTGTGCCTGGCACGGCGCCATGTGGGAAAGGGTGGTTTTGAGGCTGAAGGCAGCAGGAAAGCCTGCAGCCCCCAGGTCTGTGGGGCTACGCAAGCGGTTCCCAAAGAGCTTTAGAACAAGGCATAGTTTTCCCTACTGGCTGTTTGGGAAAGGGACCAGTCTCCAGATATATGGCCAATTTGGGCCTGGAGAGGCACCAAGTGGGAAAGGGTGGTTTTGAGGCTGAAGTCAGCAGGAAAGCCTGCAGCCCCCAGGTCTGTGGGGCTACGCAAGCGGTTCCCAAAGAGCTTTAGAACAGGGCATAGTTTTCCCTGCTGGCTCTTTGGGCATGGGACTAGTCTCCAGACATATGGCCATTTTTGGGCCTGGCGCGGGGCCAAGTGGGAAAGGGTGGTTTTGAGGCTGAAGGCAGCAGGAAAGCCTGCAGCCCCCACGTGTGTGGGGCTACGCAAGCGGTTCCCAAAGAGCTTTAGAACAAGGCATAGTTTTCCCTGCTGGCACTTTGGGCGTGGGACCAAACTCCAGACATATGGCCATTTTTGGGCCTGGCGCAGCGGCAAGTGGGAAAGGGTTGTTTTGAGGCTGAAGGCAGCAGGAAAGCCTGCAGCCCCCAGGTGTGTGGGGCTACGCAAGCGGTTCCCAAAGAGCTTTAGAACAAGGCATAGTTTTCCCTGCTGGCTCTTTGGGCGTGGGACCAATCTTCAGACATATGGCCATTTTTGGGCCTGGCGCGGGGCCAAGTGGGAAAGGGTGGTTTTGAGGCTGAAGGCAGCAGGAAAGCCTGCAGCCCCCAGGTGTGTGGGGCTACGCAAGCGGTTCCAAAAGAGCTTTAGAACAAGACATAGTTTTCCCTGCTGGCACTTTGGGCGTGGAACCAATCTCCAGATATATGGCCATTTTTGTGCCTGGCACGGCGCCATGTGGGAAAGGGTGGTTTTGAGGCTGAAGGCAGCAGGAAAGCCTGCAGCCCCCAGGTCTGTGGGGCTACGCAAGCCGTTCCCAAAGAGCTTTAGAACAAGGCATAGTTTTCCCTGCTGGCTCTTTGGGCGTGGGACAAGCTCCAGACATATGGCCATTTTTGGGCCTGGCGCAGCGCCAAGTGGGAAAGGGTTGTTTTGAGGCTGAAGGCAGCAGGAAAGCCTGCAGCCCCCAGGTGTGTGGGGCTACGCAAGCGGTTCCCAAAGAGCTTTAGAACAAGGCATAGTTTTCCCTGCTGGCACTTTGGGCGTGGGACCAACCTCCAGACATATGGCCATTTTTGTGCCTGGCGCAGCGCCAAGTGGGAAAGGGTGGTTTTGAGGTTGAAAGCGCGAGAAAAGCCTGCAGCCCCCAGGTGTGTGGGGCTACGCAAGCGGTTCCCAAAGAGCTTTAGAACAAGGCATATTTTTCCCTGCTGGCTCTTTGGGCGTGGGACCAGTCTCCAGACATATGGCCATTTTTGGGCCTGGCGCGGGGCCAAGTGGGAAAGGGTGGTTTTGAGGCTGAAGGCAGCAGGAAAGCCTGCAGCCCCCAGGTCTGTGGGGCTACGCAAGCGGTTCCCAAAGAGCTTTAGAACAGGGCATAGTTTTCCCTGCTGGCTCTTTGGGCATGGGACTAGTCTCCAGACATATGGCCATTTTTGGGCCTGGCGCGGGGCCAAGTGGGAAAGGGTGGTTTTGAGGCTGAAGGCAGCAGGAAAGCCTGCAGCCCCCACGTGTGTGGGGCTACGCAAGCGGTTCCCAAAGAGCTTTAGAACAAGGCATAGTTTTCCCTGCTGGCACTTTGGGCGTGGGACCAAACTCCAGACATATGGCCATTTTTGGGCCTGGCGCAGCGGCAAGTGGGAAAGGGTTGTTTTGAGGCTGAAGGCAGCAGGAAAGCCTGCAGCCCCCAGGTGTGTGGGGCTACGCAAGCGGTTCCCAAAGAGCTTTAGAACAAGGCATAGTTTTCCCTGCTGGCTCTTTGGGCGTGGGACCAATCTTCAGACATATGGCCATTTTTGGGCCTGGCGCGGGGCCAAGTGGGAAAGGGTGGTTTTGAGGCTGAAGGCAGCAGGAAAGCCTGCAGCCCCCAGGTGTGTGGGGCTACGCAAGCGGTTCCAAAAGAGCTTTAGAACAAGACATAGTTTTCCCTGCTGGCACTTTGGGCGTGGAACCAATCTCCAGATATATGGCCATTTTTGTGCCTGGCACGGCGCCATGTGGGAAAGGGTGGTTTTGAGGCTGAAGGCAGCAGGAAAGCCTGCAGCCCCCACGTCTCTGGGGCTACGCAAGCGGTTCCCAAAGAGCTTTAGAACAAGGCATAGTTTTCCCTACTGGCTGTTTGGGAAAGGGACCAGTCTCCAGATATATGGCCAATTTGGGCCTGGAGAGGCACCAAGTGGGAAAGGGTGGTTTTGAGGCTGAAGTCAGCAGGAAAGCCTGCAGCCCCCAGGTGTGTGGGGCTACGCAAGCGGTTCCCAAAGAGCTTTAGAACAGGGCATAGTTTTCCCTGCTGGCTCTTTGGGCGTGGGACCAACCTCCAGACATATGGCCATTTTTGTGCCTGGCGTGGCACCATGTGGAAAAGGGTGGTTTTGAGGCTGAAGGCAGCAGGAAAGCCTGCAGCCCCCAGGTCTGTGGGGCTACGCAAGCCGTTCCCAAAGAGCTTTAGAACAAGGCATAGTTTTCCCTGCTGGCTCTTTGGGCGTGGGACAAGCTCCAGACATATGGCCATTTTTGGGCCTGGCGCAGCGCCAAGTGGGAAAGGGTGGTTTTGAGGCTGAAGGCAGCAGGAAAGCCTGCAGCCCCCAGGTGTGTGGGGCTACGCAAGCGGTTCCCAAAGAGCTTTAGAACAAGGCATAGTTTTCCCTGCTGGCTCTTTGGGCATGGGACTAGTCTCCAGACATATGGCCATTTTTGGGCCTGGCGCGGGGCCAAGTGGGAAAGGGTGGTTTTGAGGCTGAAGGCAGCAGGAAAGCCTGCAGCCCCCACGTGTGTGGGGCTACGCAAGCGGTTCCCAAAGAGCTTCAGAACAAGGCATAGTTTTCCCTGCTGGCTCTTTGGGCGTGGGACCAAACTCCAGACATATGGCCATTTTTGTGCCTGGCGTGGCGCCATGTGGGAAAGGGTGGTTTTGAGGCTGAAGGCAGCAGGAAAGCCTGCAGCCCCCAGGTGTGTGGGGCTATGCAAGAGGTTCCCAAAGAGCTTTAGAACAAGGCATAGTTTTCCCTGCTGGCACTTTGGGCGTGGGACCAACCTCCAGACATATGGCCATTTTTGTGCCTGGCGCAGCGCCAAGTGGGAAAGGGTGGTTTTGAGGTTGAAAGCGCGAGAAAAGCCTGCAGCCCCCAGGTGTGTGGGGCTACGCAAGCGGTTCCCAAAGAGCTTTAGAACAAGGCATATTTTTCCCTGCTGGCTCTTTGGGCGTGGGACCAGTCTCCAGACATATGGCCATTTTTGGGCCTGGCGCGGGGCCAAGTGGGAAAGGGTGGTTTTGAGGCTGAAGGCACCAGGAAAGCCTGCAGCCCCCAGGTGTGTGGGGCTACGCAAGCGGTTCCCAAAGAGCTTCAGAACAAGGCATAGTTTTCCCTGCTGGCTCTTTGGGCGTGGGACCAAACTCCAGACATATGGCCATTTTTGTGCCTGGCGTGGCGCCATGTGGGAAAGGGTGGTTTTGAGGCTGAAGGCAGCAGGAAAGCCTGCAGCCCCCAGGTGTGTGGGGCTACGCAAGCGGTTCCCAAAGAGCTTTAGAACAAGGCATAGTTTTCCCTGCTGGCTCTTTGGGCGTGGGACCAATCTTCAGACATATGGCCATTTTTGGGCCTGGCGGGGCGCCAATGGCGAAAGGTTTCTTTTGAGGCTGAAGGCAGCAGGAAAGCCTGCAGCCCCCAGGTGTGTGGGGCTACGCAAGCGGTTCCCAAAGAGCTTTAGAACAAGGCATAGTTTTCCCTGCTGGCTCTTTGGGCGTGGGACCAGTCTCCAGACATATGGCCATTTTTGTGCCTGGCGTGACGCCATGTGGAAAAGGGTGTGCTTTTGAGGTTGAAGGCAGCAGGAAAGCCTGCAGCCCCCAGGTGTGTGGGGCTACGCAAGCGGTTCCCAAAGAGCTTTAGAACAAGGCATAGTTTTCCCTGCTGGCTCTTTGGGCGTGGGACCACTCTCCAGACATATGGCCATTTTTGGGCCTGGCGCGGCGCCATGTGGAAAAGGGTGGTTTTGAGGCTGAAGGCAGCAGGAAAGCCTGCAGCCCCCAGGTGTGTGGGGCTACGCAAGTGGTTCCCAAAGAGCTTTAGAACAAGGCATAGTTTTCCCTGCTGGCTCTTTGGGCGTGGGACCAGTCTCCAGACATATGGCCATTTTTGGGCCTGGCTTGGCGCCAAGTGGGAAAGGGTGGTTTTGAGGCTGAAGAGAGCAGGAAAGCCTGCAGCCCCTAGGTGTGTGTGGCTACGCAAGCGGTTCCCAAAGAGCTTTAGAACAAGGCATAGTTTTCCCTGCTGGCACTTTGGGCGTGGGACCAAACTCCAGACATATGGCCATTTTTGGGCCTGGCGCAGCGCCAAGTGGGAAAGGGTTGTTTTGAGGCTGAAGGCAGCAGGAAAGCCTGCAGCCCCCAGGTGTGTGGGGCTACGCAAGCGGTTCCCAAAGAGCTTTAGAACAAGGCATAGTTTTCCCTGCTGGCTCTTTGGGAAAGGGACCAGTCTCCAGACATATGGCCATTTTTGGGCCTGGCGCGGGGCCAAGTGGGAAAGGGTGGTTTTGAGACTGAAGGCAGCAGGAAAGCCTGCAGCCCCCAGGTGTGTGGGGCTACGCAAGCGGTTCCAAAAGAGCTTTAGAACAAGACATATTTTTCCCTGCTGGCACTTTGGGCGTGGAACCAATCTCCAGATATATGGCCATTTTTGTGCCTGGCACGGCGCCATGTGGGAAAGGGTGGTTTTGAGGCTGAAGGCAGCAGGAAAGCCTGCAGCCCCCAGGTCTGTGGGGCTACGCAAGCGGTTCCCAAAGAGCTTTAGAACAAGGCATAGTTTTCCCTACTGGCTGTTTGGGAAAGGGACCAGTCTCCAGATATATGGCCAATTTGGGCCTGGAGAGGCACCAAGTGGGAAAGGGTGGTTTTGAGGCTGAAGTCAGCAGGAAAGCCTGCAGCCCCCAGGTCTGTGGGGCTACGCAAGCGGTTCCCAAAGAGCTTTAGAACAGGGCATAGTTTTCCCTGCTGGCTCTTTGGGCATGGGACTAGTCTCCAGACATATGGCCATTTTTGGGCCTGGCGCGGGGCCAAGTGGGAAAGGGTGGTTTTGAGGCTGAAGGCAGCAGGAAAGCCTGCAGCCCCCACGTGTGTGGGGCTACGCAAGCGGTTCCCAAAGAGCTTCAGAACAAGGCATAGTTTTCCCTGCTGGCTCTTTGGGCGTGGGACCAAACTCCAGACATATGGCCATTTTTGTGCCTGGCGTGGCGCCATGTGGGAAAGGGTGGTTTTGAGGCTGAAGGCAGCAGGAAAGCCTGCAGCCCCCAGGTGTGTGGGGCTATGCAAGAGGTTCCCAAAGAGCTTTAGAACAAGGCATAGTTTTCCCTGCTGGCACTTTGGGCGTGGGACCAACCTCCAGACATATGGCCATTTTTGTGCCTGGCGCAGCGCCAAGTGGGAAAGGGTGGTTTTGAGGTTGAAAGCGCGAGAAAAGCCTGCAGCCCCCAGGTGTGTGGGGCTACGCAAGCGGTTCCCAAAGAGCTTTAGAACAAGGCATATTTTTCCCTGCTGGCTCTTTGGGCGTGGGACCAGTCTCCAGACATATGGCCATTTTTGGGCCTGGCGCGGGGCCAAGTGGGAAAGGGTGGTTTTGAGGCTGAAGGCACCAGGAAAGCCTGCAGCCCCCAGGTGTGTGGGGCTACGCAAGCGGTTCCCAAAGAGCTTCAGAACAAGGCATAGTTTTCCCTGCTGGCTCTTTGGGCGTGGGACCAATCTTCAGACATATGGCCATTTTTGGGCCTGGCGTGGCGCCATGTGGGAAAGGGTGGTTTTGAGGCTGAAGGCAGCAGGAAAGCCTGCAGCCCCCAGGTGTGTGGGGCTACGCAAGCGGTTCCCAAAGAGCTTTAGAACAAGGCATAGTTTTCCCTGCTGGCTCTTTGGGCGTGGGACCAATCTTCAGACATATGGCCATTTTTGGGCCTGGCGGGGCGCCAATGGCGAAAGGTTTCTTTTGAGGCTGAAGGCAGCAGGAAAGCCTGCAGCCCCCAGGTGTGTGGGGCTACGCAAGCGGTTCCCAAAGAGCTTTAGAACAAGGCATAGTTTTCCCTGCTGGCTCTTTGGGCGTGGGACCAGTCTCCAGACATATGGCCATTTTTGTGCCTGGCGTGACGCCATGTGGAAAAGGGTGTGCTTTTGAGGTTGAAGGCAGCAGGAAAGCCTGCAGCCCCCAGGTGTGTGGGGCTACGCAAGCGGTTCCCAAAGAGCTTTAGAACAAGGCATAGTTTTCCCTGCTGGCTCTTTGGGCGTGGGACCACTCTCCAGACATATGGCCATTTTTGGGCCTGGCGCGGCGCCATGTGGAAAAGGGTGGTTTTGAGGCTGAAGGCAGCAGGAAAGCCTGCAGCCCCCAGGTGTGTGGGGCTACGCAAGTGGTTCCCAAAGAGCTTTAGAACAAGGCATAGTTTTCCCTGCTGGCTCTTTGGGCGTGGGACCAGTCTCCAGACATATGGCCATTTTTGGGCCTGGCTTGGCGCCAAGTGGGAAAGGGTGGTTTTGAGGCTGAAGAGAGCAGGAAAGCCTGCAGCCCCTAGGTGTGTGTGGCTACGCAAGCGGTTCCCAAAGAGCTTTAGAACAAGGCATAGTTTTCCCTGCTGGCACTTTGGGCGTGGGACCAAACTCCAGACATATGGCCATTTTTGGGCCTGGCGCAGCGCCAAGTGGGAAAGGGTTGTTTTGAGGCTGAAGGCAGCAGGAAAGCCTGCAGCCCCCAGGTGTGTGGGGCTACGCAAGCGGTTCCCAAAGAGCTTTAGAACAAGGCATAGTTTTCCCTGCTGGCTCTTTGGGAAAGGGACCAGTCTCCAGACATATGGCCATTTTTGGGCCTGGCGCGGGGCCAAGTGGGAAAGGGTGGTTTTGAGACTGAAGGCAGCAGGAAAGCCTGCAGCCCCCAGGTGTGTGGGGCTACGCAAGCGGTTCCAAAAGAGCTTTAGAACAAGACATATTTTTCCCTGCTGGCACTTTGGGCGTGGAACCAATCTCCAGATATATGGCCATTTTTGTGCCTGGCACGGCGCCATGTGGGAAAGGGTGGTTTTGAGGCTGAAGGCAGCAGGAAAGCCTGCAGCCCCCACGTGTGTGGGGCTACGCAAGCGGTTCCCAAAGAGCTTTAGAACAAGGCATAGTTTTCCCTACTGGCTGTTTGGGAAAGGGACCAGTCTCCAGATATATGGCCAATTTGGGCCTGGAGAGGCACCAAGTGGGAAAGGGTGGTTTTGAGGCTGAAGTCAGCAGGAAAGCCTGCAGCCCCCAGGTCTGTGGGGCTACGCAAGCGGTTCCCAAAGAGCTTTAGAACAGGGCATAGTTTTCCCTGCTGGCTCTTTGGGCGTGGGACCAACCTCCAGACATATGGCCATTTTTGTGCCTGGCGTGGCACCATGTGGAAAAGGGTGGTTTTGAGGCTGAAGGCAGCAGGAAAGCCTGCAGCCCCCAGGTGTGTGGGGCTACGCAAGCGGTTCCCAAAGAGCTTTAGAACAAGGCATAGTTTTCCCTGCTGGCTCTTTGGGCGTGGGACCAAACTCCAGACATATGGCCATTTTTGTGCCTGGCGTGGCGCCATGTGGGAAAGGGTGGTTTTGAGGCTGAAGGCAGCAGGAAAGCCTGCAGCCCCCAGGTGTGTGGGGCTACGCAAGCGGTTCCCAAAGAGCTTTAGAACAAGGCATAGTTTTCCCTGCTGGCTCTTTGGGCGTGGGACCAGTCTCCAGACATATGGCCATTTTTGGGCCTGGAGAGGCACCAAGTGGGAAAGGGTGCTTTTGAGGCTGAGGGAGAGCAGGAAAGCCTGCAGCTCCCAGGTGTGTGGGGCTACGCAAGCGGTTCCCAAAGAGCTTTAGAACAAGGCATAGTTTTCCCTGCTGGCTCTTTGGGCGTGGGACCAGCCTCCAGACATATGGCCATCTTTGTGCCTGGCGTGGCGCCATGTGGAAAAGGGTGGTTTTGAGGCTGAAGGCAGCAGGAAAGCCTGCAGCCCCCAGGTGTGTGGGGCTACGCAAGCGGTTCCCAAAGAGCTTTAGAACAAGGCATAGTTTTCCCTGCTGGGTCTTTGTGAAAGGGACCAGTCTCCAGAAATATGGCCATTTTTGTGCCTGGAACGATGCCAAGTGGGAAAGGGTGGTTTTGAGGCTGAAGGCAGCAGGAAAGCCTGCAGCCCCCAGGTGTGTGGGGCTACGCAAGAGGTTCCCAAAGAGCTTTAGAACAAGGCATAGTTTTCCCTGCTGGCTCTTTAGGCGTGGGACCAACCTCCATACATATGGCCATTTTTGGGCCTGGCATGGCGCCAAGTGGGAAAGGGAGGTTTTGAGGTTGAAGGCTGCAGGAAAGCCTTCAGCCCCCAGGTGTGTGGGGCCACGCAAGCGGTTCCCAAAGAGCTTTAGAACAAGGCATAGTTTTCCCTGCTGGCTCTTTGGGCGTGGGACCAGCCTCCAGACATATGGCCATTTTTGTGCCTGGCGTGACGCCATGTGGAAAAGGGTGCTTTTGATGTTGAAGGCAGCAGGAAAGCCTGCAGCCCCCAGTTTGTGTGGGGCTACGCAAGTGGTTCCCAAAGAGCTTTAGAACAAGGCATAGTTTTCCCTGCTGGCTCTTTGGGCGTGGGACCAGTCTCCAGACATATGGCCATTTTTGTGCCTGGCGTGACACCATGTGGAAAAGGGTGCTTTTGAGGTTGAAGGCAGCAGGAAAGCCTGCAGCCCCCAGGTGTGTGGGGCTACGCAAGCGGTTCCCAAAGAGCTTTAGAACAAGGCATAGTTTTCCCTGATGGCTCTTTTGGCATGGGACCAGTCTCCAGACATATGGCCATTTTTGGGCCTGGCGCGGGGCCAAGTGGGAAAGGGTGGTTTTGAGGCTGAAGGCAGCAGGAAAGCCTGCAGCCCCCAGGTGTGTGGGGCTATGCAAGAGGTTCCCAAAGAGCTTTAGAACAAGGCATAGTTTTCCCTGCTGGCACTTTGGGCGTGGGACCAAACTCCAGACATATGGCCATTTTTGTGCCTGGCGTGGCGCCATGTGGGAAAGGGTGGTTTTGAGGCTGAAGGCAGCAGGAAAGCCTGCAGCCCCCAGGTCTGTGGGGCTACGCAAGCGGTTCCCAAAGAGCTTTAGAACAAGGCATATTTTTCCCTGCTGGCTCTTTGGGAAAGGGACCAGTCTCCAGAAATATGGCCATTTTTGTGCCTGGCACGATGCGAAGCGGGAAAGGGTGGTTTTGAGGTTGAAGGCAGCAGGAAAGCCTGCAGCCCCCAGGTGTGTGGGGCTACGCAAGCGGTTCCCAAAGAGCTTTAGAACAAGGCATAGTTTTCCCTGCTGGCTCTTTGGGCGTGGAACCAATCTCCAGATATATGGCCATTTTTGTGCCTGGCACGGCGCCATGTGGGATAGGGTGGTTTTGAGGCTGAAGAGAGCAGGAAAGCCTGCAGCCCCCAGGTCTGTGGGGCTACGCAAGCGGTTCCCAAAGAGCTTTAGAACAAGGCATAGTTTTCCCTGCTGGCTCTTTGGGCGTGGGACCAGTCTCCAGACATATGGCCATTTTTGGGCCTGGCGCACCGCCAAGTGGGAAAGGGTTGTTTTGAGTCTGAAGGCAGCAGGAAAACCTGCAGCCCCCAGGTGTGTGGGGCTACGCAAGCGGTTCCCAAAGAGCTTTAGAACAAGGCATAGTTTTCCCTGCTGGCTCTTTGGGCGTGGGACCAATCTTCAGACATATGGCCATTTTTGGGCCTGGCGGGGCGCCAATGGCGAAAGGATTCTTTTGAGGCTGAAGGCAGCAGGAAAGCCTGCAGCCCCCAGGTGTGTGGGGCTACGCAAGCGGTTCCCAAAGAGCTTTAGAACAAGGCATAGTTTTCCCTGCTGGCTCTTTGGGCATGCGACCAGTCTCCAGACATATGGCCATTTTTGGGCCTGGCGCAGCGCCAAGTGGGAAAGGGTGGTTTTGAGGCTGAAGGCAGCAGGAAAGCCTGCAGCCCCCAGGTGTGTGGGGCTACGCAAGCGGTTCCCAAAGAGCTTTAGAACAAGGCATAGTTTTCCCTGCTGGCTCTTTGGGCTTGGGACCAAGTTCCAGACATATGGCCATTTTTGTGCCTGGCGGAGTGCCATGTGGGAAAGGGTGGTTTTGAGGCTGAAGGCAGCAGGAAAGCCTGCAGCCCCCAGGTGTGTGGGGCTACGCAAGCGGTTCCCAAAGAGCTTTAGAACAAGGCATAGTTTTCCCTGCTGGCTCTTTGGGCGTGGAACCAATCTCCAGATATATGGTCATTTTTGTGCCTGGCACGGCGCCATGTGGGAAAGGGTGGTTTTGAGGCTGAAGGCAGCAGGAAAGCCTGCAGCCCCCAGGTCTGTGTGGCTACGCAAGCGGTTCCCAAAGAGCTTTAGAACAAGGCATAGTTTTCCCTACTGGCTGTTTGGGAAAGGGACCAGTCTCCAGATATATGGCCAATTTGGGCCTGGAGAGGCACCAAGTGGGAAAGGGTGGTTTTGAGGCTGAAGTCAGCAGGAAAGCCTGCAGCCCCCAGGTGTGTGGGGCTACGCAAGCGGTTCCCAAAGAGCTTTAGAACAGGGCATAGTTTTCCCTGCTGGCTCTTTGGGCATGGGACTAGTCTCCAGACATATGGCCATTTTTGGGCTTGGCGCGGGGCCAAGTGGGAAAGGGTGGTTTTGAGGCTGAAGGCAGCAGGAAAGCCTGCAGCCCCCAGGTGTGTGGGGCTACGCAAGCGGTTCCCAAAGAGCTTCAGAACAAGGCATAGTTTTCCCTGCTGGCTCTTTGGGCGTGGGACCAAACTCCAGACATATGGCCATTTTTGTGCCTGGCGTGGCGCCATGTGGGAAAGGGTGGTTTTGAGGCTGAAGGCAGCAGGAAAGCCTGCAGCCCCCAGGTCTGTGGGGCTACGCAAGCCGTTCCCAAAGAGCTTTAGAACAAGGCATAGTTTTCCCTGCTGGCTCTTTGAGCGTGGGACCAACCTCCAGACATATGGCCATTTTTGTGCCTGGCGCAGCGCCAAGTGGGAAAGGGTGGTTTTGAGGTTGAAAGCGCGAGAAAAGCCTGCAGCCCCCAGGTGTGTGGGGCTACGCAAGCGGTTCCCAAAGAGCTTTAGAACAAGGCATATTTTTCCCTGCTGGCTCTTTGGGCGTGGGACCAGTCTCCAGACATATGGCCATTTTTGGGCCTGGCGCGGCGCCAAGTGGGAAAGCGTGCTTTTGAGGCTGAGGGAGAGCAGGAAAGCCTGCAGCTCCCAGGTGTGTGGGGCTACGCAAGCGGTTCCCAAAGAGCTTTAGAACAAGGCATAGTTTTCCCTGCTGGCTCTTTGGGCGTGGGACCAGCCTCCAGACATATGGCCATTTTTGTGTCTGGCGTGACGCCATGTGGAAAAGGGTGGTTTTGAGGCTGAAGGCAGCAGGAAAGCCTGCAGCCCCCAGGTGTGTGGGGCTACGCAAGCGGTTCCCAAAGAGCTTTAGAACAAGGCATATTTTTCCCTGCTGGCTCTTTGGGCGTGGGACCAGTCTCCAGACATATGGCCATTTTTGGGCCTGGCGCGGCGCCAAGTGGGAAAGCGTGCTTTTGAGGCTGAGGGAGAGCAGGAAAGCCTGCAGCTCCCAGGTGTGTGGGGCTACGCAAGCGGTTCCCAAAGAGCTTTAGAACAAGGCATAGTTTTCCCTGCTGGCTCTTTGGGCGTGGGACCAGCCTCCAGACATATGGCCATTTTTGTGTCTGGCGTGACGCCATGTGGAAAAGGGTGGTTCTGAGTCTGAAGGCAGCAGGAAAGCCTGCAGCCCCCAGGTGTGTGGGGCTACGCAAGCGGTTCCCAAAGAGCTTTAGAACAAGGCATAGTTTTCCCTGCTGGCTCTTTGGGCGTGGGACCAATCTCCAGACATATGGCCATTTTTGTGCCTGGCACGGCGCCATGTGGGAAAGGGTGGTTTTGAGGCTGAAGGCAGCAGGAAAGCCTGCAGCCCCCAGGTCTGTGGGGCTCCGCAAGCGGTTCCCAAAGAGCTTTAGAACAAGGCATAGTTTTCCCTGCTGGCTCTCTGGGCGTGGCACCAACCTCCAGACATATGGCCATTTTTGTGCCTGGCGTGGCGCCATGTGGAAAAGGGTGGTTTTGAGGCTGAAGGCAGCAGGAAAGCCTGCAGCCCCCAGGTGTGTGGGGCTACGCAAGCGGTTCCCAAAGAGCTTTAGAACAAGGCATAGTTTTCCCTGATGGCTCTTTGGGCGTGGGACCAGTCTCCTGACATATGGCCATTTTTGGGCCTGGCGCGATGCTAAGTGGGAAAGGGTGGTTTTGAGGCTGAAGGCAGCAGGAAAGCCTGCAGCCCCCAGGTGTGTGGGGCTACGCAAGCGGTTCCCAAAGAGCTTTAGAACAAGGCATAGTTTTCCCTGCTGGCTCTTTGGGCGTGGGACCAACCTCCAGACATATGGCCATTTTTGGGCCTGGCGCGGGGCCAAGTTGGAAAGGGTGGTTTTGAGGCTGAAGGCACCAGGAAAGCCTGCAGCCCCCACGTGTGTGGGGCTACGCAAGCGGTTCCCAAAGAGCTTTAGAACAAGGCATAGTTTTCCCTGCTGGCTGTTTGGGAAAGGGACCAGTCTCCAGATATATGGCCAATTTGGGCCTGGAGAGGCACCAAGTGGGAAAGGGTGGTTTTGAGGCTGAAGGCAGCAGGAAAGCCTGCAGCCCCCAGGTGTGTGGAGCTACGCAAGCGGTTCCCAAAGAGCTTTAGAACAAGGCATAGTTTTCCCTGCTGGCTCTTTGGGCCTGGGACCAGTCTCCAGACATATGGCCATTTTTGGGCCTGGCGCAGCGCCATGTGGAAAAGGGTTGTTTTGAGGCTGAAGAGAGCAGGAAAGCCTGCAGCCCCCAGGTGTGTGGGGCTACGCAAGCGGTTCCCAAAGAGCTTTAGAACAAGGCATAGTTTTCCCTGCTGGCTCTTTGGGCGTGGGACCAGTCTCCAGACATATGGCCATTTTTGGGCCTGGCTTGGCGCCAAGTGGGAAAGGGTGGTTTTGAGGCTGAAGGCAGCAGGAAAGCCTGCAGCCCCCAGGTGTGTGGGGCTACGCAAGCAGTTCCCAAAGAGCTTTAGAACAAGGCATAGTTTTCCCTGCTGGCTCTTTGGGCATGGGACCAGTCTCCAGACATATGGCCATTTTTGGGCCTGGCGCGGGGCCAAGTGGGAAAGGGAGGTTTTGAGGCTGAAGGCAGCAGGAAAGCCTGCAGCCCCCAGGTGTGTTGGGCTATGCAAGAGGTTCCCAAAGAGCTTTAGAACAAGGCATAGTTTTCCCTGCTGGCTCTTTGGGCGTGGGACCAATCTTCAGACAAATGGCCATTTTTGGGCCTGGCGCGGGGCCAAGTGGGAAAGGGTGGTTTTGAGGCTGAAGGCAGCAGGAAAGCCTGCAGCCCCCAGGTGTGTGGGGCTACGCAAGCCGTTCCCAAAGAGCTTTAGAACAAGACATATTTTTCCCTGCTGGCACTTTGGGCGTGGAACCAATCTCCAGATATATGGCCATTTTTGTGCCTGGCACGGCGGCATGTGGGAAAGGGTGGTTTTGAGGCTGAAGGCAGCAGGAAAGCCTGCAGCCCCCACGTCTCTGGGGCTACGCAAGCGGTTCCCAAAGAGCTTTAGAACAAGGCATAGTTTTCCCTACTGGCTGTTTGGGAAAGGGACCAGTCTCCAGATATATGGCCAATTTGGGCCTGGAGAGGCACCAAGTGGGAAAGGGTGGTTTTGAGGCTGAAGTCAGCAGGAAAGCCTGCAGCCCCCAGGTGTGTGGGGCTACGCAAGCGGTTCCCAAAGAGCTTTAGAACAGGGCATAGTTTTCCCTGCTGGCTCTTTGGGCGTGGGACCAACCTCCAGACATATGGCCATTTTTGTGCCTGGCGTGGCACCATGTGGAAAAGGGTGGTTTTGAGGCTGAAGGCAGCAGGAAAGCCTGCAGCCCCCAGGTCTGTGGGGCTACGCAAGCGGTTCCCAAAGAGCTTTAGAACAAGGCATAGTTTTCCCTGCTGGCTCTTTGGGCATGGGACTAGTCTCCAGACATATGGCCATTTTTGGGCCTGGCGCGGGGCCAAGTGGGAAAGGGTGGTTTTGAGGCTGAAGGCAGCAGGAAAGCCTGCAGCCCCCACGTGTGTGGGGCTACGCAAGCGGTTCCCAAAGAGCTTCAGAACAAGGCATAGTTTTCCCTGCTGGCTCTTTGGGCGTGGGACCAAACTCCAGACATATGGCCATTTTTGTGCCTGGCGTGGCGCCATGTGGGAAAGGGTGGTTTTGAGGCTGAAGGCAGCAGGAAAGCCTGCAGCCCCCAGGT